>NC_051067.1:6905176-7505176 GCF_004664715.2 Peromyscus leucopus
TGTATAGCTGGGTGGGTGGCCCTTAGAGTCTTCCTCCTTCTCTGCCTACTTCTTTTTTCTTCCCAGATTTCTCCTATATATTCTCTCTGCCTGCTAGCCCTGCCTATCCTTTCTTCTGCCTTGCTATTGGCTGTTCAGTTCTTTATTAGACCAATTAGGTGTTTTAGACAGGCACAGTAACACAGCTTCACAGACTTAAACAAATGCAACATAAACAAAAGCAACACACCTTAAAATAATATTTGATAACAAATCCAATCTGTTCACCACCACTCCATTTTTTCAATGGTTGTATTTATAGCTATAAATCTGTCTAACATTGGCTTTCATTACATACTGTAACTCTTTGTTATATATTTAAGTTTCTGTATGTGTTCATATTTTAATGTTCAGTTGAGATGGCTGTCACTCCCAGGAGACTGACTAGTGCATTCCCTCCTGAAGCTCACTGCTGGATGCCTCTCATTTACTGTTATATTGTCTCTGTAGCAGGTAGCTTCTCTCCTTGTACCATCCCCCCAGGATACATTTTTCTGCTTTGAACAGGAATTGTATAACACACGTTATTTTGTGTCTGTATTCTTTAGCTCAGTTTTATAGCTGCTCCACCTGTGCTTCTGCCTATAGTTTTAAGCCCACTGTTTTTCAGCCTGGATTACATTTTTTTGTGTGAATCCATCTATACTTTATGGATATTTGGGTCACTTGTAATTTGGAGGTTTTATGAAAAATGTCCTAGGAAATCATGCCTTTTAATACACTTATGCAGTCATTAACTATATGTGTGTGGCAGGGGGTGGGGGGGGGAGACTAGACCTAAGAGTGGGATTGTTCATGCAGAATGCTCAGTTGTGTGGGAGAGAATAGACCTAGGAATGGGATTGTTCATGCAGAATGCACATGCTCCATTTTAACAGTGACAAAGTCTCTCCAGTGGAGTGTGAGGCTTTTGCCTCCTCATATCCCTTCTCAATGCCTGGCACTGTCAGTCTACTCAGCTTTACTGGTCTGATGGACATGTGCTGTTATCTTCCTGTGGTTTTCATATAGAATTAGCCCCAGACTTTTTGAGAAGGGCTTCTGGAATGACTGACGCCCAAGGCCAACTGAAGGACACGAAGCAATCCTGTAGTCTGTGGACGAATGCACACATCCATCACCTGTACACCTTGAAGTTTCTTCTAGTGGCACTGTGTGATTTTCAGGGGGGAGGTCATGCCTGATGTCATGAACTTTAATAGGGTGCTTGAAATTTCTAATGCCACAGTAACTGCAGCAAATGTTATCAGATATTTTTGCTCATTCCACAAATATACCACCTTCAATAATGAATTTTCTCATCCATTCTAATCCTTACATTTTAAAATCTCCTTTTCTTCTTTATTATATCCTACGCAATACCAAATAGAAAGGGTGACAGCAGGCATTCCAGCCTTGAGCATTACCAGGGAGAGTGTTAGGGCTCTGCATCAAGTGTGTGGCAGTGTGGCATGCTGTAGTGACTGCTGACTCACTTAAGGAACTTCCTTCATACTTCACGTCTCCTAAAAGTCATTCCTTTGAAATCATGGAGGAAAGCTGAAATTCCTCTCTGCTTGAAATTCTTCTTCCATGTGTCATGAGTGACTGTCCTCTGGGCCCAGCAACAGCCATCTTGGGGAGTTTAGGTATGTTACATGCATCGCTAAAGATCATTCCAGTTGGCCTGGTTGACAGTTTACACCCTGGAGCAGTGGACCCTAGAGTATCCAGCTGCTCTCCTCCCTGAACCCCTGCATGGCCAGAGAATGGGACTACAGAATATGGGAGGCTGGAAAAGACTTCAATGGGGGCTCATTCTATGCAGTGAGGAAGCCCTCATTCATATTGGGTAAGCTTTTCAGACGGAACGGGGATAAGCAATGGGGAAGAAAAATAAGATCATCAAAGTAGGATTAGAAATTAGTGAGATACACAGGAGAGGGGATAAAGCCAATATTTAGTTTGATGACTGATAAAACTCAGAAATTAACGGAGATATTAACAACAGAGAAATGAAGGGTGTCTTTGTATTATGGAAACATTTAAAGGTAAAGAGTATTATAAAAACTTTATACTAATGAAATTGAAATTTTAAAAAAATTGGACTCTTTCTAGCAAAATTTTACCTATTTAAAAAAAAAAGGACCAGGAAGAAATAACAAACTGAATTACCTTATAACTGTTGTAGAAATATAATTAATACCATACAATCTTCTTGCAAAGAAAATCTCCAGAGATCAATGGCTTTACTTATGAATTCACCAAACATTAATGAAAAATTTGCCACATTTTGGCCAAATCAGAAATCTGAAAAAGAGGGAGCAGTTTTAATTCATGAATCAGTCAGTTTTCATAGGAAAACCAATCCAGGCCCTTCAGCAAAGCAGTGGAGCCAACCAATCATGGGCTGAAACCTAAACCATGAGCAAAACTACTTCATTGTTCTAATTCCCCCCCTGGCATTTCTGCCACTGTAACTGAAAGCTAACTGACACCATGGTCTACGAGTCCTCAGCACATGAGCTCTGTGTGTATCTTCACACTCTGCCAGGTCTAGACCATAGCTTGCTACTCTTCTAGAACTTTGATAAAAAGTAACTCTGGATGTGTATGATCTCAGAGCCCACCACTTGGTATTGGATAGCCAAGTGGGGACTATATACAGTGACATTATATGGTTTAAGGAGGTTGTATTTATGTACTTAGTAATGTATATAAATAAGTGTAAGTGTATATGTATGTGTGTTTTAGCTAGGGTTTCTATTGCTATAAAGAGACACCATGACCATGACAACTCTTACAAAGGAAAACATTTAAACAGGATGGCTCACTTACTGTTCAGAGGTTCAGTCCATTATCATCATGGTGGGACATGGTGGTGTGTAGGCAGACATGGTGCTGGAGAAGTAGCTGAGAATCCTACATCTTACAGTCAACAGGAAGTGATCTGAGTGTCACACTGAGTGAAGATTGAGCAAAAGAGACCTCAAAGCCCACCCCCACAGTGACAAACTTATTCCAACAAGGCCACACCTACTTCAACACCTCTTAATAATGCCACTCCCTTTGGTAGCCATTTTCTTTCAAACCACCAAAATATATAACAACAATCAAAGAGGCCATGAATTTCAGGGAGAGCAGGAGAAGAGGGTGTGAGGGAGGCATTGAAGGAAGGAAAGGAAGGAGAAAATGATGCAATTATATTACAGTTTCAAAAAAACAAAGATTATAAAAAAAAAGCCCTGGAATGAGAAATATTGAGAGAAAGGCAAGGCAGACTTGGCACCCAACGTTACAAACTACACAGCAGCCCTTGTCAAGGAGATGTGTCTGCTCTTTGCTCACTTTGCTTTGCTTCATCTAGACAGGAATTTTCTCTCTTTCAAAAAGCCTAAAGCGTATAGTTCAAAATCCCAGGGTAAACTATGAAGACTTTTTTTTGCTGTAGCTAAGGCAAAGGCAACAATTACTCCCCAAGTAAGCACAATTTTCAGTAGTATCTAACAAGCAGTGAGCACAGAACCATCAAGAAGACAAAAGGTGCCTTTGGTGCAGTAAATGATCCACCTTGATACTCTAAGGTGGCCAAGCTCTAGAACAGACATGCAGAGGTTAGAGGCAGTTAAAAGTTGTCAACACAGCCCACAGAGGGCCTGTTCAAGAGACAGCACCACAGTGATTGAGTGTATGCTCTCGGCTTTCCACTTAGAATTCTCTATTCAGGCTGGGGGTCAGGATCTGTTGGTAAGGTGCTCACTGTACACAAGGTCCTGGGTTTGTCCTCCAACACTGTATAAACCAGGTTTGGTGGCACTCAGGAAGGAGAGGAAGAAGAGTCAGAAGTTCAAGGACATCCTTGGTACACAGAGAGTCCAAGGCCAGTCTGAATTAAAGACTGTCTCAAAAAATGAAAATAACTCTGTTGTTAACTAAAAATGTTTTACTGCAGTTTGTGTTTCACTTGAACTCAATGAGGGCATTTATTATGCAAGAAGTGTTAAATACCTTAACGATGAGAATGGCCTTTGACCCTCTGATCTCAGAAATCTGCCTTGAAAGCAGTAATATAAAAGACTTACAAGTAACGTTTTCACACTGTTGTTACTTAGGATAGCAAAAGTTCCTTTGCAGAAGTGTCATACAATAGGGACCGATGAAATGAATTCTAGAATATGCATGTGATCTACTATAGTTGTTCTGTCCAAGACTTTGGAATAAGTTGGGAAAATCCTCTTGATCTGTTTATACAACAACCAAGATATCAGATAAAAATCTGTCTATATTTATAACTACATCAATCTTAGAAAAAGAAGACAGATTTTCTACTGACTGTTTCTGGGTGGCAAGAACTTAGAAATGTTTTGTTTCCATTTATCATCATATGCATATTTATATCTATAAAATAGTCGGTATGTTTTGTTTGTTTTTAAAAAGCAACAGTGTGATGGGGCAGTAGCCACATATGAGTCCAGTCTGATGACTGGATTGTGACTTAGATCATCCAAGTTAATTCAGTTTCCTAACTCAAATGTTAGAGAATTTTCCTTGGCTGTTCCACAAGTTGGGGATAAGAAGAGAAACATTCATAAGAGTCCTTCATCTGATGAAATGTAAAGCCTTGAAACACATGAGTGACTGCATCCCACTAAGCGCCATATGGGGCATGATGCACAGATTAGCAATTTCCTCGGAGCCATAGCTGCTGATTCTCTGGCATCTATGAAATAATGAAGGAAGCTCTAAACATGAAAGTGATGCTATTGACATTATGGTTTTAAGACAGACAGACAGACTCCAGGGACAATAATCTCCTACCCCTCTTCACTCCCTTGAGCCTTTTTTCCCCTTGTATGGAGGCTCAGCTCCACATAATTAATGTGTATTTATTTTTAAAGCAGTTTAATAAATTCGCAAGCCCAAGTTTGTTCTGTCCCTCCCTCTCTCCTACTTATTTTCCTTCTTTCCTCAGTTGAGTTTTTCATGGCTCAAATATGCTTCCAGCTAAACACAAGACTTCCAGTTGGGTTCCAGAGGGACAACATGCATGCCACTCAGGGACCCTGAGTAAGTGAGCTTCCAGCTCTTACCTGAAAATGAGAAGTGACATACTTCAAAAGTTTGTCTTATGGGTAAGTGAAATAATATGAATGCACTTGGTGATTCACAAGCACCAATCAGAATGATGAGTGTTCCAGAATCAGAAGACTTTGCACTTAATTAGTCTTTTATCAAAGTAATGTGTTTGAGGTTCCTGCTGTGGTCAATTGAAGAGGCAGTCTGCCCCAGCTCCTAGTCAGCACTGGTCCTGTACCTCACTCTGACTCAGAACATAGGGGGAATTACATCCTGGGAATTCTGAACAAAGGTACCAAGCACTCAGGCAACTTCCAGTGACTTGGAAGCTGGTGTCCTGTCCATGGGAAGCCCGTGTTGGCTCCCTGGGGGAGGACAGACGGGGAACACAGACAACCAACCTTCCCTCTTCTCCAGGTGCCCCAGCAGAAGTCCCCAGGTGGTGAAAAGTAGAACAGAAATAAGCCACCCCAACTGAGTCTGGCCCTAATTTCTAACCCAGTGAGTCATACAAAACAAGCTATTTAAATCTAGACTCTAGATGGTGTGTTATGCAACCAAGCTAACTGTTAGCCTTTCTACACTCCTCCCTCACAAGAACAGGCTCTGCTGAGCCTGCCCGACACCAGCCTGGGTAGAACGCCATGGTTCCCGAATGACAGGGCTGTGATGATGTCAGCACTTGAGACCTGGGCTCAGAATTCCAATTTGTCACTTGGTCTGTGAGTCAGTCCTAGCAGGTAGGGGAGCCACCGAGGAAGTGAAGTGAGAACTGAGAGATGTGTATTTCAATCCTTAGCACATTAACGTCTCCCAGGATTGGAGACCATTGCTGACCGGCAACCATTTCAGAACACGAGACACCATGGCAGAGGGAGGTACTGTGGCCACCCCTTACCCACAAGCAATGCCCTCTTCACTTCACTTATTTCCTGGATTCAAGCCACTTGAAAATCAGAAGACGGACATAATGGGCAGACACACATTTACTATTGAAAACCAAGGAGAAGGCTCAGCACACAGCAGCTCTCAAGTGGCCCGGAGTCAGAACAGAATCAAACAGCCCTAAGTGTCTTGAGCATGGGAGGCCATGGGTACCCATGCATGTGGCTCTGACACAGAAATTTACAACTTTTCAGTAAACTTCAGAAAAGGTTTCCAACCCCAGGCATGAATAGTTAGGATATTTAGTTCATGATCTGGTCAGTTCAGCCTGCACCTTCCCATGAGGCCTCAGCCAGCCAGAGCAGCTCCCTGGGGCCACCAGCCAACAGACTGTGTGACTCAAACTGCCCACTGCCAGTGCCCTGGCTGGCTTCTTAATGGGAGTCTTTCCCTTCTCTCCAAGTCCTGGGAAATGTCCTTTAATGCCTGGATGCTTTCTGGGGAAGAAAGACTAGAAGAACTGGGAAGCTAGTGTCAAACAGTTGGTCAGGATTGGCTTTGGGGGTCTCCAGCTAAAGGTTGTAAACACATCTTACAAACTTCAGCAGACAGAATGGTTTTCTGAAAGGCTGTGCTGTTGCTTGCATGCTCAGAGTAAATGTGGTGAGGTTTGTGGACACATGCCCTGGGATGTGTCCTCCATATGACTGCATACTGTGGGATGTGAGAAGTCCCCACCCCAAAGAAATAGGGGTTCTATCAGGAATGGATTACATATTGGGGGAGACCCCAGTAAAAGCTCCACAGCTAAGACTTCATTGTGTCCACTCAGGAGCCCAAGCTGTCCAAAGTGCCCACCCACGTCCAAGCTGGAAACGATGGCCCAGAGCAGCTTTCTTCTGACCACCTGCCACTCAGCTGCATGTCCAGGAGCCCTGTGACTTCCGGTTGATTCTGATCATGGGATGGGACACGCTTCTTTCTGTCTGGATTCCTGTGCTGTTTCAGTTCTTGGCTTCCATTCTATCCCTCACTGTTAAAGGTGTTCTAGTCAAGCCCTGCAGGTTGGTAACAGAGAGATCTGCCACAAAGCCACTGGATGCTGGGAAAGAAAAGGCCTTTATTCCCCTGCCTTGTCCTATGAGGCAACCAGACATCTGGACAGGATGGACCTCCATCAGGTGGCTCACAATCACCAAGGGGGTCCACTCTTCTCTGGTCAGTTGCCAGCCCTTTAAGGTAAAACAATCAAACACAGTGTACCTGAGTTGGTCTGGGGCGGCCCAGGAAAGCCAGCCATCGACCATGAACCCCGTGTCTCACTAGTAGTCCCAGTAAGGGACACTTGACCACCCTAGCATGGCTGAAAGGACACCTTCAGCTGAGGTAGCAAACACTGACTCTGCAGAGGCTTTTGGACACAGGATAACATCTGGAACAGCATCTGGAGAGGCAGCAGAGCACCTCAGATGAGGCAATGGTTCAGTTGGGTTACACAGTACAATTATGCATACTTACAGCTTTCCAGAGCTCAAAACAAATCCCTCTGTTAATGACCTAGTATTTGGGGCTTAACAGACCTTAATGAAGCTTCCCATTGCCTCTGCCAGATGGCCCTTCTCTCTGCTCCAGACTGATGGATTCCCCCTCACCCCCCATGCTGCTATTCCTCAGTAGCTCAGATACAGACTTCTCTAGCTTGTATATGGGTTTAGCTATTCAAAAAAAAAACCCAGATATATTAGCTCAAGATTGGTATGTTTGCCCAAAAAGATTATGTCTATGAACCAGATTTGTCTTTGGCTACATGTTTTATTTACAGCTTTACTTCAGAAAGGGCTTTAGTAAAACTAAATCCTGAGGCAGAGTGAGACAGTCTAAGAATCTCAGCCGACAAATGCCCATTGCGCACAGTGTGAGAGGCTATCACGATCCTGGAGGAGCAGAGCGATGGCCGAGCTGTTCCCTCCGCTGGGGCTGGTGAGGCACAGAATGTTAAAAACCATGAAACTAATTTCCAACATTTGTCACACAGTCCACATCCAGGCACTGCAAAGCATTATTTTGTACGTGAATAGCCAAGTGCTCTGACAACCGGATGGAAGCGGTCATTTCCATCCCCTACTTTATGGATGAGGACATGGAGGCGTGCAGAGAGGCTGCGTGTACTTAGGGAATGTGAGAGACAGGACTGGGTTCTAGGGATGGGCTTATGGCCCTGATACCTGCCTGCCTTTCCCCGGAGGAGCTGGGGTGTGAGCGGACAATAAGGAGAGGGCCTCGGTGGCGGTGTAGCAGGAGCTCCTAGCACACTTTGTGCTGGAATATTCAAAGCCTTCTTCAAGACAGAAAGCAATCTGGCCTCATTCTTGGAAGATGAGTTACCACTAATTCCATGAAAGGATATCTAGGCAGAGTTCAGGGCACGGACACTGGCAGGTTCTTGGGGCCTGTAGTAGATAGCAAGTCCTCATATGTGGGAGTGGGGGACAGGAAGCCAGGTGGCTTGGGGGTGTTTAAGTGCTGGTTCGACAGACAGTGACTTCCAGAAAGCACCAGGGAATTTTTGGAGGGGAGTGGACAACCTGAGTATCCCTGAGGACAACCTGGCCTACTGGCACGTGGAAGTCAGCCCAGATGAATAACTCACTAGGAAAGCAGGAATGGCCATACTACAGATGAGTGTAGACATCTGGGGAGGGATTACAGAGCAGCAAGCCCTGCAACAGATCTGAGTGCTAAGGGGCCAACGAGCAAGGTTCCCAAGGGAGTGCAGCCTGGTAGCGACTGAAGGCAGCAATGTGTCAAGCCTGAAGGCCAACAGGCAGCATGGGGAGCTGTTCCTCCAGACCCTGGGCACGTGGGGATGAGGGGTCCTTGTGGGGGTGAAAGGAGATCCATTCCAGTGAGAATAGAGATGGGGGATTAATTGCAATGCAGAGACAGTTTGGAGGGAGAGATTCACCCCAGTGTGGAGATAGATTGGAGGAGAGATTCACTCCAGTGTGGAGATAGATTGGGGGAGAGATTCACTCCAGTGTGGAGACAGATTGGGGGAGAGATTCACCCCAGTGTGGAGATAGATTGGGGGAGAGATTCACCCCAGTGTGGAGATAGATCGGGGGAGAGATTCACCCCAGTGTGGAAACAGATTGGGGGAGAGATTCACCCCAGTGTGGAGATAGATCGGGGAGAGATTCACCCCAGTGTGGAGATAGATCGGGGAGAGATTCACCCCAGTGTGGAGACAGATTGGGGGAGAGATTCACCCCAGTGTGGAGATAGATTGGGGGAGAGATTCACCCCAGTGTGGAGACAGATTGGGGGAGAGATTCACCCCAGTGTGGAGATAGATCGGGGGAGAGATTCACCCCAGTGTGGAGATAGATTGGGGGATTATTTCCAGTGAGGAAACAGATTGAGGGACTCATTCCAGTGAAGAGATAGCTGTGGGGGGTGGTTGACCCCAGTGTGGAGAGAGATGAGGAAGGTACATTCTAGTGTGCAGATAGATGGGGGCAGGGGTGGAGTAGGACACAATGGCCAATGAAACTTTTGTGCTTAAGAGCAATAATCTCTTGTCTAAAATTCTGAAATGTAGTTCTGGAAAGGAGCCCACTTGTATGGACATGTGTGTATGTGCATGTGTGTGTCCATGTGAGAGTGCATACATATGTGTGTGCATATGTACTCATGTTTGAGTATGGGTGTGCATGTGTGCTCATGTGTGAGTGTGCATGTGCGCGTGCTTGTGTGTGCGCGTGCGTGTGTGTGTGCGTGTGTGTGCATGTGTGTATGTGTGCGTGTGTGTGCGTGTGTGCATGTGTGTGTGTGTGTGTGTGTGTGTTTACTTAATCTATCAACTAGCCATTTGTACTCTTAGGCAAGCACACTCCGCACAAACTGGACAGGACCATCTAGTCATCTCTACTGTTATCCCACTAAACCACAGTCCCTTCTGGTACAGGCATCCCTGTGTGTTGTGGGATGTACTGTCCCAGACCCCACCAAAGAAATCACATGGTAGAGTTTCCTTTCTAAACCCCTCTGCAGTTGGAATTTCAAAGAACACCTGCCTTCAAGATCTTAGGTAAGAGATGGTAGAACCCTTTTTCCCTCACTATAAATGGTGAACTGAGCAATGACCCAACAGTTAGTTCATAATTACTGAGGGCACGTGCTTTACCCAGAATGATATTGAGCATTTCACTTTAATTTTAACAACAACCTTGTGTAACAGGAACTTGTTTTACAGAGGAAGGGTCACAGCCCAGGCAGGTGAGCCGTGACAGGTAGGGCTAGGCTAATGTCACTTCACCATAGCACATGTCTCCCTGATCAATCTGCAAAACTATTTTGAGGTGGGCTTAATCAACACTTGCATTGCTCAGCAAACAACAGAGAACAAGGAGCCTTTACCACATCTCAAGTGACACAGTGTATTCACCCAGGCTATCCTGTCGTTGCCTTCTGGGAAAGCAGAGGGGACATTAAAACACAAAACAAGAGTATTCTGTGTTGATCCTCTGGGCTATGCAAGCGTTTTCTTGCCAAGAAGAGAAGGCAGGTGATTCTTCCAGGGCGTGCGACCACTCTGTTTCACAGCTGAGCTGGGGAGAGCACAGGCTGTGGGCTCACCTCATGGCTTGGTGGCCCTGCTTATCCTAGTTTGCTTTTTTCTTGTGATAAAACACCAACAGAAACCAGCTTAGGGGAATAAGTGGTTTATGTCAACTTACAGGCCTCAGTTTATTAGCAGTGGAAGCCAAGGCAGGAACTCAGGCAGGGACCTGAGGGCAGGAACTGGAGCAGACTGTGGGGTGGAGGAACGCTGCTTACTGGCTCACTTCAGGCTCATGTTCAGGTACCTTTCTCATACCATCCAGACCCATCTGCCTAGGGATCACACCACTTACAGTGGGTGAGGACCTTCTATATCAGTGAGCAACCAAGAAAATGCCTGGTAGACTTGATACCCTACTTTCTATTGCCATTACAGACACTATGACCAAACACAACTTGAGGGTGAAAGGATTTGTTAGCCTTACAGGTAACAGTCCATCATTGGGGGAAGCCAGGGAAGGAACACAAGGCAGGAACCCGGAGGGAGGAACTGAAGCAGAGACCATGGAGGAACGCTGCTTAGTGCATTGCTCCCCATGGCTTGCTTTCTTATAGAACCCAGGACCACCTGCCCAGGGATGGCACTGCCCACAGTGGCCTGGGACCTCCCACATCAGTCATTAATCAAGAAAATATCCCCAGATATGCCTACAGGCCATTCTGAAGGAGAAATTTTCTCAATTGAGATTTCCCCCTTCCCAGATGACTCTAGCTTGTATCAAAATGACAAAAATTAATCAGCACAAATGGCCACAGGCCAAGGGGACTGGGAAATTGTCCTGTTGACATTCTGTCTTGTCTTCCTAGCTGACTTTAGGTTTCTGTCAAGTTGACAGCTGACATTAACTATGACACAGTTCGTGATGAATGAACAACCCAGGTCTCCATTTCCCTGTCTTTTCAACAGGATTACAGTCTATCAGAGTTGTTGGTGATTTAAAATTAGATGATTCTTAGAATGGTGTAAGAGAGTGCCCATCAGCTGGTTAGTCTTCTCCAGACATCCAGTGCTGATGTTTGGCAAGATGTCCAACAGTCTAAGCCTCATGTGGGAATGTACAGAGACTGGTCAATTCTGCACACTTCTTGGACATCATTACTTGCCAAGTGTCATCCTGTTCTCTTGTAGTTTCATGGGCTTCCACCTAACTTAGGGATTGTTCCCACTCTGTAGGAGAGACAGATTGGTGGAAGGGTGTCACTGTGGCTTGAAAAGATGTCTTTTTTTTTTTTTTTTTTTTTTTTTTTGGCTTTTTCCGCCACAGTATTTTCTCAAGTTATGCTGTCAGCTGAATACATGCTTAGAACTATGTTGGTGATTTGCACACATTCCTGTAAAGTGGCCAAGCCTGAAGGATTAGGAGGAAGTCTGATGAGTGTTGGGCCCCATCTACATAAGTATTTATACCAAGAAAATTATATTTATATGCAAGTTTATAACTAAAGGTTTATTTTTAATCAAAAAGAGAACTTGGGTTTTATCCAAATCTTATTTGGTATCTATTCTAGTTGGCTTTCTGTTGTTGTGATAAATTCCATGTCCAAAATCAACTTGGAGAAGACAGGGTTTATTTCATCTTACAGTTACTTGTTTTGAAGACAAGAGGGGGTCACGGAGAGCAGCAGAGGCTTGGCACTGTGTGGCAGGGCTGGAGTCCCCGAAAAGAGCCCAGGAGAGGCTATTGGTGAAAGTGCAGCCCAGCTGCAGCAGAAAACCCCAACATTTTTGAGATGCCAGATCATGGGATGACCACCAAGAATCACAGTAGCCATGGACTAGACCTGGTTGGAGCTCAGAAGACAATCTGTATGGGCTGCAGAGGGCAGAGCCAGAGAAGCAATAGTGAGTGCATCCCAGACTTTGGACATAGAGTTAATTACACTATTGGAGACTGGTTTTGTTTTGGTCTGGTTATGACTGTGCCCAGGAAATTCCCTCTGATGTAAGAAAGTATTTTTGATTTTGTAGGAGCCCACAGTTGAGAGACTTTAAATTTTTAAAAACGTATTAGTTTTGAGCTTTTAAGTGTTTGAATTTTTAAAGACTGTGGGACTTTTAAAAGTTAGAATATTTTATATTGTGATGTTGATGTTAATATGAGATCTTGGGGATTAACAAGAAGGAAAGGTTATGGCTTCACAATGATGTGCTTGTGTGTCAAGTTGACAAGGGCTCAATTGTGCTGAATAGTTTATATCAACTTAACATAAGCTAGAGTCATCTGAGAAGAGGAAACTTCAATTGAGAAAATGCCTCCAGGAGATCTGGCTGTAGACAAGTCTGTAGGGCATTTTCTTAATTAGTGATTGATGGGGGAGGGTCCATCCTGTTGTAGGCTATACCACCTGTGGGCTGGTGGTTCTGGGTTCTATAAGAAAGCAGGCCATAAGGAGCAAGCCAGTAAGCAGCACCCCTCCGTGGCCTCTGCATCAGCTCCTGCCTTCAAGTTCCTGCCCTGTTTGAGTTCCTGTCCTGACTTGTTTCAATGATGAACAGTGATTTAGGATATGTAAACCAAATAAGCCATTTCCTCTCCGAGTGGCTTTTGGTCATGGTGTTTCATCACAGTGGTAGTTACCCCAACTAGGACAGCATCCAAAGAGTGTCGTCAAATGGCACATGATATGACAGTAGTCAGAAAAAAGGGCAGACTCCATGTTGTGCACGCTGCAGTCTTATGTTACCATGGTAATGAGTGATAGCAGTCCTCTCTGACCAGAATAGATTGTTCCTGTTCAAGGGAGATGTGCATCTCCGAGTCTGTTCTTTCATTTAGGAGTGTAAGTAACTGCATGGCTTGTGAGGCTTTGCCTCCATTTTCACACAGACAAAGGAAGCAGGAGGTTCTAGAAAACACTTATGGGGGACTGGCAAAGTAAGAGCAGGGCTTATTCATGCAACAAAGTAACTGATAATTGCCTTCATTATTCTAGGCTAGATTGAGGTCATTGTCTGATGAAATTGGACAATTTAGGAAATAGAAAAACTGAACACAACATCTGAGTCTGTTTAGACACAAAGTCTTATCAACATTTAGCTTTTAGGAAGGGGAGAGACAGGAAGAGATGAAGATACTCTTGTAGACAGGGAGGTGCATAATGAGGAGGAGAGCCTTGATGCAGCCTTAAAGCAGCTAGTTGGGGAGGGCCAGGTAGGGACGAGGAACCCAGAATCCATACAAGCATCCATTATTTCATCCCTGGAGCGGAACATGGTGACATCATAACATTTGCTGCCGCTTAGACTTCAGAACCATCTGCTTCTGTTATTAAAACTAAACTAAATAAAGCCTGTGCACGGCTCCCATCTCTTTCCACTAAGGAAGCCTCAGCCCCCCGGAGTTCACTGATGACTCCCTTGCCTTTCACTCTAGTTAATCATCTTGATTAGGCGGGCCACCTTTCACCTTCTCCACTACATTGCTACAAAACTCTTGTCAGTTCCACCCTTAATATGTCAATTACTAGCAAAGCTTTTACAGGATACCTCAAGGCCAGAGTTCAGGTCTGGTCCTTCTTTGCATCCTTCTTAGCACACAGAGGGCTCCAGGTCACTCAGCCTGCCATCTATATCCATGTCTTCTTTGGTGAACATTTGGGGAAAGGTCAGTACACATTTAGCCCCTTTCTTTGTATTTAGAGGTCTGTTAGAAGGCATGTCTTCTGATTGGATTTTCTAACATTCATGCAGTCCCAATAAACCTCTATCTGTACTCTGCTCCTTGGGGTGACCTTCTGTAACACCGGGGATGCCAGGCCCCTCCATCTGCAGCCCACGAGGACATCGTTGTATAACTTTAAATGCACCCCTTGAAAGGACAGTTATAACCCAAGGAGAAGAAAGAGAACATAATTTGTTAAGGTGATATAAAGGATGGAAGAACGGCGTCGGGGCAAGACTAGCTTGATTAAATCCGAGGCTTAATGCCACATCCCAAAGCCATCCACTCTCTGCCTTTGTGTCTGTCTCCTGGGTTACTCTTCCTACAGTTTTGTCAATGAATTCTCTCAAGCAAAGGCAGCGGCGGCCCCAGAAGCCCCAGGCCACACTCAGCAAGTGCGGTGAACATAGAATCTCTTTCCTAAATATCACAAAAGTCTTGGGCAGGACTCTCCTTGCCTTGAAGAATTCACTACTTCTTCTTTCCCCACCTCTGTTGGTCCCTGCCCTCCTAGTGCCAGGGAAGAGTTCTGAGGTGGTCAGAATCGTGCACACTAAATTGGGTGGTAAAGCCAACCTTGAAAGACAGACACTGTCCCTTTAAGGTGCTCTGGGACATTACCAGATAACAAATGGGGTTCTCATGGACTTTCTTTGCCCCAGGTAGAATTTTCCTAAAGGGACAAAAGACAGGCAAGAATTTGAACATGTGCCTAAATGTCATTTCCCCTGAACAGCTGGCTGATGTGGATTTTCAGTGGGTTTTGTGCCCTTCAGTATAGACCTCACTGCCCTAGAAAGGTTGCCAAAGATACCTTCCCCTGAGCACACAAGTGAGTCTCTGGTAATTCCCTTCAGTCCAACTGCCTAACATAAGGTGAAGCCATCATCTGGGACAACTCATAGTCAATGGCTGGCTTACAAAGGGCCACCTTCTTGCCCCAACTCAGGGCACACCCCCCAAAAGAAACCAAAACTAAAAACAAAAAAGGCCACTCCTACTCAGCACTCACTCTAGGACTGATTGAGAACGTTGTCACATTGATTCGCCATCTAACTTTCCCTCCACACATCTGTTTGTCTGTCCCACCCCCACTCTTCCTGACCACAGACACAATGTGGCAGCCACCCCAGCTCCTGCCACTGTGACGAACAGCATCCTCTAACTGTGAGCCCCAAACAGATCTTTCCTTCTGTAAGTTGTCTTTGTGAGGAACTTTATGGAAAGAATGTGTTGAGTGACTAATGCACTCTCGTCAGCTGCTTCTGTCGAGCTCTTGGCCACAGTAATTAGAAAAGAAATAGCACATAAAATTTGTGTCAGAGAAGCTGGCCTCTGGGTGTGATGGACCCAAATGTGTGCTCTGGAGCCTTTGGACAATGTTGCAAGAGCTTTGTGGAAGAACTTGACAGTGCAGCCTAGAGAGGAGCACTGTGAGAAGAGGCTCACAGGAAGTTCCGGTGCACGCCTGGAAGAACACCTGCCAACAGGAAAGACAGCACGTGGAGGGTCTCAGATGGGAATGAAGGCATGATGGGAAACTGGACTAGAGGCTCTTCCTGTTAGATTCTGGCTACATTCTCCACATATCACAACAATTAGAGTGAGGTTATTCAGAAGATATGGACAAATTAACTCAGTGGAAGAAATTCCATGGCAGGGAAGCATCTGGGTTGTAGTGTGGTTGCTGCTGGCTGTACAGATTATAGTTAGGATATATGGAAAAAATAAAAACAGCCAAACTATTTCTCTAAATCTTCAGTTTGGACAAGAAAATATGTGTTTGATGCAGTCAAAGCACAGATGCCACAGTGGTGGCTATGGGAGGTTCTTAGCATTGCAGAAGAGTGATCTGTATCAACCAAGAAAATGGGGACAGTGCTGATAGAACAAGCTGTCAGGAGAGGGGGCTGCCTTCACACATGCATGCATTTCTTTATTTAGACGGGCGTATGGAATCATGGAGGTGGCCTGGTCTCACTGCCTTGAGACGCATGCATCATAGATTTTTCAGGTTAGAATCCATGGCTCCCAGGGCACTGTGTGCCTGTAAGTTCCTGGGAAACCGAGGCACTCCCTCAGGCCGCCTGTGCTTCTGTGTTCTCTAGAAGTCATTTAGCATATAGAGAAGCTTGTCTGGAAAATTAATCCTAGACATTTACCTCGTGAAGCCCATACAGCCTGCAAAAGTCAAGTGCATCCTTCCTGGCAGCCATCATTATATTCTGTTTTGATAAATGTATAAAAAGTTGATTGCAGGCCGGGCATGGTGGTGCACACCTTTAACCCTAGCACTCTGGAGGCAGAAGCAGGCCGATCTCTGTTAGTTCAAGGCCAGCCTGGTCTACAGAGTGAGTTCCAGGACAGGCTCCAAAGCTACACAGAGAAACCCTGTCTCAAAAAACCAAAACCAAACAAAAAAAAAAAAAGAAGAAGAAGAAGTCTGATTGCTTGGGATAAACTTGTCTCAGCCCCAGTCCTGCTGAGACCCCTCCAAACTGGCCATATCAGGAGACCTGGCTTCAGTAAGTAAGCACTGGCACTTACAGACAGGATCTTTCTATAGAACGCTGGCTGGCCCAGAACTCAGATATTCACCTGCCTCTGCCTCTTGGAAATGCAGACAACAGACAGACAGACAGACAGACAGACAGACGGACAGACATATATAACTATTTTTTCCTTTTGCTGAATCCATACTTTAGTAATTACATAATGACCATGTCTGCTTTGATTTAAGATTCATTCTACCTGGTATAGGTGATCCTACTTTCAGATTTCAAATGCACAGAATATCTAACTCAGTTCCTTCACTTTCAAGCCTATTTATGTTTGTAGAGATGAAGGATCTTATAAGCAGTATAAAGTTGGTTTTTTCTTTTAATACATTTGGGTAATGTCTTTCAAGGAAATTGCATCCATTTACATTGAAAAGAAATTGATAATGTCTTGCTAGAACCATTATGTAATACTTTCTAATTTTGTTCTTCTGTGGTTCAGTGAATTTATCTGGCAGCATGTTTATAGTCCTTGCTTATTAGTTAGGGTTTATACATTATACATTTGTGTTTTGTGGCGATTAGGCTTACAAAGTGGTGACGGGGTGGGCAAGGAATCGGATGGGAAGTAGTGGGAGTGGATTCGAACCAAACATGTATGTATGTATGAATATTAAATATATTGTCATCTTTTAATTATAACAAACCATTCTGAAATATAATAACAACATAATTGAAAAATTAAGAACACAGGACAAGATAAAATATATGAAAACCCTACAATTTACCTCATTGCTCCCACATTTTGAATTTTAGATATTTCTATATTGCTCATCTCTTAGATGTTAGTATAATTATTAATTTTTGTTTTGTTTTTAGACTTTATACACCAGGACTTAAATATCTGCTCTTTTAATAATATCCCAGAGTTCTTGTAAGTTCTATTCTTTCCTCTATAGTCTATTTTTTAAATTATCCTCAACACCTCCAATGGAAGGCCCCTGCTCTACCAGAGGCCATGCTAGCACCCAGAATCCCAAGTATTCACCCCCTTGCAGACAACCAACACTCCTCCAGAACCCACCAGTCTAACCCCAATAACCCTTCCCACCTAGTCACCCCAGCCCACCAACCCCTCCTGTGGAAACCCCCTGCTCCACCAGAGGCCACACCAGCACCCAGATCCCCAGAGGACTCCTGATTAGACCAGAGGTCACTCCAGCTGCCAGAACCCCAGATCCCAACTCAGGGAGAAACCCCCTGCTCCACCAGAGGCCACACCAGCACCCAGATCCCCAGAGGACTCCTGATTAGACCAGAGGTCACTCCTGCTGCCAGAACCCCAGACCCCAACTCAGGCAGAACCCCCCTGCTCAACCAGAGGCTCTCTGGCCACCAGAAGTCCAGCCCACATTGTTGTGGAATATGACTTTAATTATGTAAAGGTGTGTTACATTTGTTTATGCTCTGTCTGTTAATTTGATACCCAAGAAGGGGCTGAATTTCCACATAGGGGCTGAGAAAGCTGGAAAAAAAGAAAAAAAGGAAAAGAAAAAATGGATGTGGCTCCTTTTGGAGGCTCTTCTTTACTAGTATCCTAAATAGAAACAGCTAGCTAAGTACAGGGCACCAACTTCATAGAGCTGAGGCAGTTGAACACAGCTCCCAGTTGAACACATCTCTGGGCCAGGCTCTTGGGACATATAGCTCGGCTTTCATGGACCTGAGCAGGGTGGAACCAACCACCAGCAAAAGGCTGCTTACTAGTTTAAGGCTCAGCATTTTAAGGCTTACACAGTCAAAAAAGCTATAGACACACAGTAAAGACAGGTCTGGATGGAAAAAACAACCTCTAAACAAGTTACAATGTTTTTAAAAATGTGCATAGGCTTAAGAAAGAAAAGGAAATTGGTATAGACATTAATAGGAAAAAATAAATAGTTTAAAAATAATAAAGTCTTTAAAGAGAGAGTAAAATAATATAAAAAGAATAAGCCACACAAATATGGGAACTCTGGATCCTGTATGGTGTTGCACTGACTTTGAATTTTCTGAATGCTGATGAGCAAATGACAGCTGCCAAGAGACATGGGATTGTAAAAGGGGCTGCTGGATTAAACCAGCCTAGATACTTTAGGGATGCCTTAAATTTAAATCAAAAAATGTATTGCATTGGGGAAGAGGTTATGCTTTTGGTTTCTGTAGGAAATGAAAGGTTGTGGATTACTCCAAGGTTAATAGAAGACCAGGTGTGATTTGGGGAGACCTCTGAAAATCTTGGCTACAGACATAAAGAAATAAACCAATAAAAACTACAAAACAGGTGACATATAAGCTGATCCCTCTGTATGTGAACAGTTCTAAGACAAACATACAACTCATTTTCCTGGGACTTGACCATTATCTCAATTTCCCCAGGGTCCTCAGACAACAAGAAACAGTCTAGAGAACATAACACCCACATTCCCAAGAGGTAGGGTGGGTAGCTTTTGGTCATTTGGTGGGTTATGGATGTTTGTCATCATTTGGGGGGGGATATAGGAATATAGGATAAAAAAACAACTATTAACCTAAAATATTTTACATTGGTACAGCTTTGGATATATTGATACAGATTTAATGTTATTTTGTGCTGTGGAATAATCCTTTGGTACATTGTGAATAGATATTACTCTCATTGGTTAATAAAGAGCTGATTGGCCTACAACTGGACAGGAAGAGATTAGGCAGGAGAGCCAGACTAGGAGGATGCTGTGAAGAAGAAGAGTAGAGTCTGTGAATCACTATCTAGATATGGAAGAAGCAACATGAGAAGTTCATAGATGAGGTAAACAAATCTCAGGGCAGCAGATAGAGTAATAAATATGGGCTAATTTAATGTGTAAGAGCTGCCTGGAGACAAGCCTAAACTATTGGCTGAGCATTTATAATTAAAACAAATCTCTGTGTGGTTATTTGGGAGGGACTAACATGATACACAGAAACTCCACCTACACTTTTGTTATAATGTATGTATGTTTCTACTCTTGTTTGGGGTATTGTGCTTATTTTAAAATGTAATGTATAATTAAGAAATGCAAGTTAGTAGTTAGTCATCTATAATAATCAAACGTGTAGTCATATTAGGTATGTTTTCAAGGTTAAACATATATATTTTAGATAAATAGATTCTCTTCAAATGCTTCAGAGATCTACAGAATATGGCATTTAAGATGTTTAATAACCTAAGGCTTTTCAAGACAGTGAGACACATCTGCTTCTGGTAGAACCAATGTACTTTATAAAAGGATGATAGGCATTGAAGAACCTCCATATGGAGTTTTCTTACAATGTGGCAAAGCTAGCCATTTGGGAAAAAAACTGTTCTTGCCTCTACTGCTGACAGTATACCATCCAAACTGGACATACAGGACACAAAGGAAAAAGACTGCCAAACTTTGCCAAGACAAGGTGGGACAGTCCTTCAAAATTCCTGCTTTGTAGAAAAGTCTACCAGACATTCTAGGCCTGTAGGTTGAAGATGGATGCCCTAACATAGCAGAGGAAACTTGAGTGACTATCCAGGAAGCCAGATGCCTCTGTCTTTGATATAGTTTTCAAAGTGGTTTGTAATACACTTCCTGTTTATTGAGGTAATATTATATCCTTCTGGGGTATTTGATGTAGTTGATGACTAGATAGTTATAGTTGCAGTTCCCTTTAGTTATTATAGAAGGTAAATTAATTATAAAACTTTGGACTCACCAAGGTAAGATAAATAATGTGAGTATTTTCTCTGAATTTGCCAAATACAAATGAACTGGATATTGTAAATGTAATTCTTACTTGATAATTGTTCTTATTGTATATGGTGTTACTATGTTAAAGTTAAAACCCTTCCTTTTTATTTAGACAAAAAAGTAGAAATGTTGTAGAATATTACTTTCACTATGTAAAGGTATGTTACAGCTGTTTATGCTGCATCTGTTTAACAATGTAGAGATGTGTTGCATATGTTTATGCTGCATTTATTTAATTATATAAAGATGTGTTGCTGTTTCACCTTGTCTGCCTGATTGGTCAATAGCTGAATGGACAATAGCTATGCTATAGAGGAATAGGCAGGGATGGTGGGTAGAAAGAATAAGTAGGAGGAGAATCTAGGCTTGGAGAATGAGAGGAGAGAAGAAGGGCGCAAGAGAGGGACACACTTGTGGCTAGAAGCCAGGCAGCTGCCAGCAAGCCAGCCACAGAGGAATAAGAAAGTAAGATATACAGAATGAAAGAAAGGTAAAAAAGCCCCAAGGCAAACATAAATAAAGAGAAACATTAAAACAAGAGTTAAGATAAGGCCAAGTATTCATAACTAATAATAAGTCTCCATGTCACAATTTGGAAGCTGGTTGTTGGACAAAAGAAAACCTGTTACACCACAACTTGGGCATAGACCTTCTACTCAAACACAGGTCACTCCAGCAAGAAGGCCAGAGAAGAAACAGAAACCAAGGAGCAAAACACCCATCCAACAAAGACAAACAAAGAAATCAGCACCTAGACCTATAACCACCCCAAACCCAGATACCTAGATTCCAGTTAAGAATACAATCAACAACAGCCAGGGCAATATGTCACCACCAGACCTCAGCTATCCTGCCACAACAAGCCCCAAATGTTCCAACATAGATGTAGTACAAGAAAGTGAACTTAAAATCACTTTTATAAAGAGGATAGACATCCTTAAAGAGGAAATGAATAAATAAATAAACTAAAGAAAGCCAATACAAAAGAAACAAACAATTGAAAGAAATGAATAAAACTGTTCAAGACCTGAAAATGGAAATAGAATCAATGAAGAAAATCCAAATTGAGAGAATTCTAGAAAAGAAAAATTGAGATAAGTGAACAGAACTACAGAGGCAAGCCTCACCAACAGAATACAAGAGACAAAAGGGAGAATCTCAGGCATTGAGAAGAAATAGACTGATTCGTCAACGAAAATGTTAAATCTGAAAGATCCCTGACACAAAACATCCAGGAATTTTGGGACACCATGAAAAGACCAAACCTGATCATAATAGGAATAGAAGAAGGAGAAGAATCCCAGCTCAAAGGCCCAGAAAATATTTTTAACAAAATCATAGAAGAAAATTTTCCTAACCTAAAGAAGGATATGTCTATAGAGGTACAATAAGCTTTCAGAATACCAAACAGATTAGACCAGAAAAGAAAGTCCCCATATCACATAATAATCATAACACTAAATGCACACAAAAAGAAAGGATATTAAAAACTGCCAAGTGACACATAAAGGCAGACCTATCAGAATTACACCAAACTTCTCAAAAAGCCAGAAGGGCCTGGACAGATGTCTTGCTGACTCCAAGAGACCAAAGATGCTAGTGCAGACTACTATACCCAACAAAACTTTCAATCACCATAGATGGAGAAAACAATACATTACATGGTAAAGCCAAATTTAAATATTATCTATCCACAAATCCAGCCCTACAGAAGGTACTAAATAGAAACTCCAACCCAAGGAGGTTAACTAAAACCAGGAAAATACAGGCAATAAATAATCTCACACCAGCAAAGCATTGGTCATTGATATCTCTCAATATCAATTGACTCAATTTCCCAATAAAAAGATACAGCCTAACAAAAAGGATGTGAAAACAGGATCTATACTGCTGCTGCATATAAGAAACACACCTCAACATCAAAAGACAGACATTACCTCACAGTAAAGGGTTGGGAAAAGATATTGCAATCAAATGGACCTAAGAAACAAGCTGATATAGCCATTCTAATTACTAACAAAATGGACTTCAAACCAAAGTTAATCAAAAGAAATAGAGAAGGACACTTCATACTCAAAGAAAAAAATCAACTAAGATGATTTTTCAATTCTTAACATCTAAGCCCCAAACAAAAGGGCACATACATTGGTAAAGAAAACATTTCTAAAGCTTAAATCACACACTGACCCTCAAACATTGATAGTGGGAGACTTCAATATCCCACTCTCACCAATGAATAGATCATCCAGACAAAATCTAAACAGAAATACTAGAGCTAACAGATGTTATGAAACCTAACAGATATCTACAGAATATTTCACCCAAACACAAAATATACACTTTCTTCTCAGTACCTCATGGAACATTCTCCAAAACTGACCACATACTTGGTCACAAAGCAAGTCTCAACAGTTACAAGAAAATTGAAATAACCCCTATATCCTATCAGACCACCATGGATTAAAACTGGATTTCAACAATAACAGAAACAAAACAGAAAGCGTATAAACTCAAGGAAACTGAACAACTCTCTACTGAATGACTACTGTGTAAAAGCAGAATAAAGGAATTAAAGGCTTCCTAGAATTCAATGAGAATGAATGCACAACATACCCAAACTTATGGGATGCAATGAAAGTGGTGCTGAGGAAAGTTCAAAGCACTAAGTGCCTACATAAAGCAACTGGAGAGATCTCATACTAGCAACTAAACAGCACATCTGAAAGCTCTAGAACAAAAAGAAGTAAATACACTCAAGAGGAGTAGATGGCAGGAAATAATCAAACTGGGGGCTGAAATCAATACAATAGAAAAAAAGAGAACAAATACAAAAAAATCAATGAAACAAAGAGTTGGTTCTTTGAGAAAATCAATAAGATAGACAAATCCTTATCCAAATGAACTAAAAGACACAGAGAGAATATCCAAATCAACAAAGTCAGAAACAGGGCTGGAGAGATGGCTCAGAGGTTAAGAGCAGTGACTGTTCTTCCAGAGGTCCTGAGTTCAATTCCCAGCAACCACATGGTGGCTCACAACCATCTGTAATGAGATCTGGTGCCCTCTTCTGGCCTGCAGGCATACATGCAGGCAGAACATTGTATACATAATAAATAAATAAATAGATCTTTAAAAAAAAAAAGTCAGAAACAAAAAGGGGGACATAACAACAGACATCTAGGAAATCGAAAGAATCATTAGGTCATACTTCAAAAATCCATACTCCACAAAATTAGAAAATCTAAAAGAAATGGACAATTTTCTTGATAAACACAGTGTACCAAAGTTAAATCAAGATCAGATAAAGAATTTTAAATAGACCTATAACCTGTAAGGAAATAAAAGCAATCATTAAAAATCTCCCAACTAAAAAAAGTCCAGGGCTAGATGATTTTAGTGCAGTATTCTACCATACTTTAAGAGAAGAGGTAATACAAATTCTCCTCAAATTGCTCCACAAAATAGAAACAGAAGGAACATTACCAAACTCATTTTATGAGGCCACAGTCACCTTCATACCAAAGCACAGAAAGATTCAACAAAGAAAGAATTACAGACCAATTTCCCTCATGATCATTGATTCAAAAATACTCAATAAAATACTCACAAACCAAATCCAAGATCATATCAAAAAGATCATCCACCATGATCAAGTAGGTTTCACCCCAGAGATACAGGGATGGTTCAACATCTGAAAATTTGTCAGTGTAATCCACCATATAAACAAATTGAAAGAAAAAAAAATACATGATCATCTCATTACATACTGAAAAAGCCAATGACAAATACCCTTTCATGATAAAAGTACTGGAGAGATCAGGAACATTCAAGAAACATACCTAAACGTAACAAAGGCAATTTACAGCCAACATCAAATTAAATGGAGAGAAACTCAAAGTAAATCCACTAAAATCAGAAAAAAGACAAGGTTGTTCACTATCTCCACATTGATTCAATATATTACTTGAAGTTCTAGCTAGAATAATGAGACAACTAAAGGAGATCGGGGGATACAAATTGGAAAGGAAGAAGTCAAAGTATCACTATTGCAGATGATATGATAGTATACATAAGTTACCCTCAAAATTCCACCAGGAAACTCCTACAGCTGATAAACACCTTCAGCAAAGTGGCTGGATACAAGGTTAACTAAAATAATTAGTAGCCCTCCCATATACAAATGGCAAACCGGCTGAGAAAGAAATCATGGAAATAACACCCTTCATAATAGCTACAAATAATATAAAATATCTTGGCATAACCCTAACCAAGCAAGTGAAAGACTTGTATAACAAGAACTTTAAGTCTATAAAGAAAGAAACTGATAAAGATATCAGAAGATAAAGCCGGGCGGTGGTGGCGCACGCCTTTAATCCCAGCACTCGGGAGGCTGAGCCAGGCGGATCTCTGTGAGTTCGAGGCCAGCCTGGTCTCCAAGGCGAGATCCAGGAAAGGCGCAAAGCTACACAGAGAAACCCTGTCTCGAAAAAACCAAAAAAAAAAAAAAAAAAAAAAAAAAAAAAAAAAGATATCAGAAGATGCAAAGATCTCCCATGTTCCTGGATTGGTAGGATTAACATAGTAAAAATTGTTGGCCATCTTACAAAAAGCAATTTACAGCTTCAATTTCTATCAGGATCTCAAAGCAATTCAATACAGATCTAGAAAGAAAAAATACTTTGCCTAATTTATAAAGAGAGAAAAACCCAAGATTGCTAAAACAATCCTGTACAGAAAAAGAACTTCCATTGGTATCACATCCCTAATTTCAATCTTTACTACTGAGCTATAGTAATAAAACCATGTGGTGTTGGCATAAAAACAGACTGATTGATCAATGGAATAAAATTAAAAACCCAGACATAAATCCACATACCTATGGATACCTGATTTTTGACAAAGAAGCCAGAAAAACACAATGGAGAAAAAGAAAGCATCTTCAACAAATGGTGCTGGTCTAACTGGATGTCTGCATGTAGAAGAATCCAAATAGATCCATATCTATCATCCTGCACAAAACTCAAGTCCAAGTGGATCAAAGATCTCAACATAAAACCAGATACACTGAACCTGATAGAGGAAAAAGTGGAGAATAGCCTTAAACACATTGTCACAGGAAACTTCTTGAACAGAACACCAACAGCACAAACACTAAGATCAATTAACAAATGGGACCTCATGAGACTGAAAAGCTTCTATAAGGCAAAGAACACCATCAACAGGACAAAACAGCAGCTTACAGAATGGGAAAAGATTTTCACCAACTCAACATCTGACAGAGGGTTAATTGTAACTGGAAGTTTCTCCTGTCCCACCTGGCCCTGCTATCTGGATGAATCTCTCCCACCCACGGGCAGTCCAGCAACCACTTTTAAAATAATAATTTGGAGGCTTATATTAATTACATTGTATGGCCTATGGCTTCAGATTCTTGCTAGCTAGCTCTTTCATCTTAAATTAACCCATTCCTATTAATCTATATGTTGCCACGTGGCCATGGCTTTACCAGTCTACTGGCATTTTGTTGCTCCTGTGGCAGCAGGGAGCATCTCTCTCAACTCAATCCTTCTTCTTTCTGTATCTCTGCTTGGATTTCCCACCTGGCTTTAAGCTTTCTTGCTGTAGGCCAAAACAGCTTTATTTATTATCCAGTGGGAGGTACACATATTCACAACGTACAGGAAGACATCCCACAGCAGTTAATATCCAAAATATATAAAGAATTCAAGAAACTAGACATCAAAAAACCAAATAATTCAATTAAAAATGAGGTACAGTTCTAAACAAAGAATTCTCAACATAGGAACATCAAATGGCAGAGAAGCACTTAAAGAAATCTTCAGCCTGGTGGTGGTGGTGGTGGTGGTGGTGGTGGTGGTGGTACATGCCTTTAATACCAGCACTTGGAAGGCAGAGGCAGGTGGATCTCCATGAGTTTGAGGCCAGCCTGGTCTACAGAGTGAGTTCCAGGAAAGGCTCCAAAGCTACACAGAGAAATCCTGTCTCAAAACAACAACAACAACAAAAATCTTCAACATCCTTAGCCATCAGGGAAATGCAAATCAAAACAATTCTGAGATTCTATTTTACACCTATCAGAATGTCTAAGATCAAAACCACAAATGACAGCTCATGCTGTCAAGGCTGTGGAGCAAGGGGAACACTCCTCCACTGTTGGTGGGAGAGCAAACTTGTTCAGCTACTTTGGAAATCAATATGGCAGGTTCTCAGAAAACTAGGAATCAATCTACCTCAAAACCCACCTATACCACTCCTGGGCATATATCCAAAGGACACTCTATTATACAGCAAGGACACTTGCTCAACTATGTTAATAGCAGCTTTATTCATAATAGCCAGAACCCAGAAACAACCTAGATGTCCCTCAACCAAAGAATGGATAAAGAAAATGTGGTAAATTTACACAATGGAGTATTACTCGGCTGTTAAAAACAACATAAAATTTGCAGGCAAATGGATGGACTAGAAAAGGTCATCCTGAGTGAGGCAACCAGACCCAGAAAGACAAACATCATATGTACTCACTTATAAGTGGATATTAGCTATAAACCAAAGGATAATCATGCTAAAATCCACAGACCCAAAGAGGCTAGATAATAAGTGGAGCTCAAATGGATATACATGGAGCTCCCTGGGGAGAGGAAATAGAATTGATATCATGGGTGAACTGGGGGCAGGTGTGGGAGGGAACAGAAGGGATTAGTTGGGGGGTGGAGAGTACTGGGAGAGATTACTAGAAGTAGGGGGCATTTAGTAGGCAAAGTAGAAATCTAGTGCAACAGAAACTCCTATGATTCCATAAGGGTGAACCCAGTGAAAACTCCTCATAGAGGGTAATATAGAACCTGAACTGGCCATCTTATATGCAACCAGACTCATGACTAGTATTAATCATCATTAGACAGGCTTCATCCAGAAACTGATGGGAACAGATGCAAAGACCCCCAACAAATCATTGGGGAATCCTGCAGAGGCGGGGCAGGAAGGGATTGTTGGAGCCAGTGGGGTAAGACATCACAAGAAAATGGCCCAAAGAATCACTAACCAGGGCTCATAGGGGCTCACAGAGACTCAACCAGCAACCAGGGAGCCTGTATGGGTCTGACCTATGTTCTCTGCATACGTGTTCTGACTGTACAGCTTGGGGTTCCTGTGGTGCTACTAACAGTGGGAGTGGGGGGTGTATCAGGAATCTTAACAGTTCTTATTAATAAAATCAAACCTGAGCCAGGTATTGGGGTGAACTGGAAGATCAGAGAACCAGAACAAGCCACAGCTACCTCACCTCTCTGGATCCTCAGCTGGTCTTGTTTCTTCAGACTGGAGGCCTCTGAGTCCTCATCCAAAATGGCTTTCAGCTGAACTGTGCTGCTAGAAGCCTGAAAGCTTAACCAGCCAAATGCTTAACCAGCCAAATGCTTCTAGTTTCTGATCCTCATGCCTTATAAACCTTTCTGCTTTCTACCACCACTCCCTGAGATTAAAGTTTCGCTTTCTGGGATTAAAGGTATGTGTCACCATGTTTGGCCATTTCCAATGTGGCCTTGAACTCACAGAGATCCAGAGGGATTTCTACCTCTGGAGTGCTAGGATTAAAGGTGTGAGTGCCACCATTTTCTAGCCTTTGTATCTAGTGGCTGTTCTGTTCTCTGGCCCCAGATAAATTTATTAGGGTACACAATATTTCTGGGAACACAATACAACACAGGGGGGGCTCTCTCTGACTCTTTTGCCTGCTTTTGGGACCATTTTCCTCCTACTGGGTTGCCTTGTCCAGCCTTAATATGAGGCAAATATGCCTAGTTTTATTATAACTTGGTATGCCATGTTTGGTTGATATTCCTGGGAGGCCTGCCCTTTTCTGGAGAGAAAGGAAGAAGTGGATCTAGGGGAGAGGGGATGTGGGTAGGGGCTTGGTAGGAGGGAAGGAAGAGGATACTGAGGTTGAGATGTAATATATGTAAGGTAAAAGGACCAAAGAAACACATCCTGACCCTGAAACCAGAGCCAGGGAAAGAAACATACTTTGTTCCTGAAACCAGAGCCAAAAGGGACCACTGAAAGAAACACACTTTGGCCCTGAAACCAGAGCAAAAACAAACAAACAACAATAACAAAAAACAAACAAACAAAAACAAAACAAAACAAAACAAAAAATTGCCCCTGACCAATGCAGCACAAAAACAAGCCAATCCCTGAGCAGGAAAACCAACCAATCCCCAGGCACAAAGTCCAACCAATCTCCAAGCTTGCCCAAGCTCAGGGATTGATACCCGACCAATTCCCACTCTGAAAATCTTCACCCTGGAAAAACTCTGCACCTAGAAGCCCTATATATGTCCTACGACTGTCCAGTTCAGGGCCGCCTTTTCCACCCTGGCAGAGGCAGCCACGCTCCCGGACTCCTCCCTCTCAATACATCTCTTTAATAAGGGAGTTTTATGTGAAGACCTTTCACCAGAGTGGAGCGGGACAGAGAAGTAACAACTTTCACTGGAGCAGGGGGAAGAGCAGACACCGAATCAACACCCCTTAGCAATGTGGAGCAGAGCTGAGCTGTGATGGTTCTCTCAGAGAGGAGCAGGATTGCTACATTCCTGTATGGAAACCATCCTCTACCAGAACAGAGGTGTAGGTATGGCCTGGCTTCCGACAGCCAGAATCCCTTTCTTTTCAAAGCTGTAACACTTACAGGTATAGCCTGGCTTCTGACAGCCAAGATACCTTTCCCTCCAGAGCTGTAACACTTATAATATATGAGAGAAAAAGTAAAACTAAAAATTAAAAAAGAAAAGAAAAGAAAAGAAAAAAGAAAAAAAAGAATGGCAGTCCTGGGTATAAAGCTATAATCAGCAAGAAACAACCGTCTGACATCAAGTAATTCTGTGATGATGAATAATGATGGTCAAACTGACAGGATCTAGACTCACCAGGAGACAAACCTCAAGTATGCCTGTCTATGAGGAAGCTTCTGGATTAGGTTAATGTTCTATGGGCTGAGGTCGGCCTGGAAGAGAAAAAGCCAGGCTGAGCAACAGCGTCTACTGCTCTCACTTCCTGGCTGCAGACCGGATGCATCCAGCGCCTCATATGGCTGCTGCCAGAATTCTGCACCATAGTGGTCTCCTTCCAAAACTCTGAAGCACATAGCCCTTCCTTATGCTGTGTTAGCCAGGTGTATTTTCACAGCAGCGAGAGACATAACTAATACAAACTTTTCTGTTTGATCTGCTCTACCATAGATGCCTTTTTAAATTCTGAATTTTCCCACGTGTTCTTTGCAGCTTAAGCATGTTTAATCTCTGCTAAATTTCTGTCAGAATATAAAAAACAATTCTCTGTGGGTTTTTTAATCCCCCAAACTCACTGAATTTTTTTTTACATCGACTCAATCCCTCTTCTGAGTGTTCTCTCAAACTGTTGGTTTCTGACTTTATTTTGAGATTATATGGGGTCATGATATCCTGGAACTTTTGAAGTGTAAATTGCATGTAGAGCTGTCTGAACATTGAAAGATGAGGTGTTTATTCTTGTTTTCCTCATCTGGGTGTGTTGTGCCTGTTTTCCCAGGATTTGCAGCAGGCTACGCATTTTCTCTACGCTGTAGATAAAAACTTCCTGCGGTCAGCGCTGAGTGGTGCTCAGATCTCGACTTGCCCAGTGACTTCTGGAGGCATGTTGTTGTTTTAGACTGGTGGATAAAGGCTTCCCCAATATATTGTTGATTTATTATTCCAAAAGAAACAGGAGATTGCCTGGTGTAGCCTATACCCACAAGCTTCCCCTGGGGCCAGCATAGACCGAACACCTCATCCACAGCTGCAGGCCTGCAGTCAAGCAGAAAAGGACTGGGCAGGGTCACTATGGGTCAACTCATCCCATGCCAGGTTCCTATGCCACATCTATGGCTACCAATGTTGCCAAATTGTATCACATCCTGAGCCCACCACTCCCCAAGACAAACATAGCATGTGGTGGAGGAAGGCCCACAATGCAATGGGCTGCTACTGCGAAGGTAGATCCACAGGTATGGCTACAAGCATCGCAAGAGAAGATGCTAAAATGTCAGCTAGAAGGGAGCACTGTGGCTGGTGGCTGCATGGATTCTCCCAGCATTACAGCTTCCCCAACATTTCATCTGCAGGGGAGGGGTGCACACACACACACACACACATACACACACACACACACACACACACACACACACACACACACACAGGCAAAAACCCTCGGACATGTAACATTTTTAAATGCTGTGGAAGATAAACTTACAAGAATTATGGGAAAAATAGCTAACAAAACTAGCATATAGGATGTAATCATAATCTTTCTAGTCATTTGGAAGCACACACACACATATACACACACGCATTGCAAAAGGCAACATCACAAATACAACCCCCATATGTTAGTAGCTATTATTCTTGAATCTATTTCTGTTAATATTTATGTTTTTCTATATTCTTTCTTATATACCATTTTGTCTGTCTGTACTGGCCACTTATTCGTTCTATATTTTCTTTTAGAGGGTACATGATACACATTGGATTAAAATTAAAATCAAAAGCACTCACATCTAAATGCTAGTAATTCTACAATCTAATAGGAACCTGACTCCTGAAATGGCCAAAACATTTTAAGTGCCAACTAAAAGGACTCACACAGTCACTAGGAAAAACTAAATGTGAGTCCAGCAACAGTTAGTTCCAAGAAGTCCCTGCTGGCCATAATTAATTCAAAGAAGCAATCAGTGGCACTAATACTGTCTATTGTAACGTGTGTAACTCACTTGCTCTCAATAATAGGTTACATTCAGTACTCTCCCTGGGACCAGGAGTTGATTGCTAAATAGTCTGCGAGGCCCATGTAACATGGAAGGCATTTTTTTTTTTTATGGCTTTCCTGCTGGTGGCCATTTCCCTCATTCTGAGTCAAAAAGCCATGGCTTAACAAGAGGAAACGTGACTTGAAATTTAATACTTCTTGGACAATCTAAGATACAGAGCCCTGTACCCATCCAGGCCCAGACGTGCTAAGGGTACATACAGCCTTGAAGCACCATTTACTGCCTCATCCTTCCTCTTTCTGTGACTTCAATTTCTTTCTTCTCTTCTTTTTAACTCTTCTTTTCTGTGGTCTTTTTCTCTCCAAGCACATGGCTGCTCCCGAGCATGGATTTCCTCTGATAGGGCCTTCTGAAGTGATACAGAGCCCCTGCATGGGTCCTCAGAGAAACCACAGTGCATCCTGAACCTAGTGGTCAGACAAAGTAACGGTCACCTCAAAGCAACCAGAGGATGGTGACAGAGCTCGGCACTGAGGGATGCTTGCCTGCCTACCTGATGATCTAAGTTTGGTCTTCGGATCCCACAAGATATGGAGAGAACTGGTCCCAAAGAGTTACCCTCTGAATTCCACACACATGCTGTGGCAAGTGTACACCTGTACTAACACACATACACACAAAATAATAACACAAAGAGTTAAAAGCCAGTAACAAAGTTCCATTACACACAGTGCAGCACTTGGAAATGAACCCCCGAACTACTCATTAGGAAACAGTCTTTGCCTGTCCTTGTGTCTCTGTTATGCCATTGATGAGTACTTAGAACCAATGTATCCGTGGACTTATTCTGTCATTCTCTTGGCTTACAAGCATCTCTAGTACAGACAAGGAAAAGTACTTAGGACAGACAGGAAAGAAATATGACTCTCTTCTAGCTACAAATTTCTAGAGACAGCCAGTCTAGAACTGTACTGAGCCAATATATATTGAAAAGCAGGGAAGTCACAGGAGTCTACAGAACTAAAGCCAAGTATCAGGAAACAGGTCCTCAGGACAATATGGTGCTGTCGGAGTTTACTGCCTGTGTTCCTTAGCTAGACTGAATCTTTGGGGATACTTAAATCAAGCTGTGAGTTTTGATCTTACTTTGATTGTTGTTGTGATTAGCATTCCAATGATCTACGTCCCATATCTATTTTACTTCTAAGAACAAACTAAAAATATCCATTAAAAGGCAAGACAGGCAGGCTAAGCCTTGGGTGAGGTTAAGATTAAATCAATAGAAAAAAAAGGCCATGGGGAATCAAGAGTAGTTGGCTTTGTGCAGAACTGACATCAAAAACTACATCTGTGTAGGTCCAAGAGTGACGCCAGCTTGCATATATATTAGAATCATCAGACAGGTGGATGATGAAAATATGGGAAGAGATTAAAGAGCTCAGTAAATAGATTAGTCATTTTGTGATCAGGTTGGAATACAAATTAGAGGCCAAATGTCTTTTATCTGTGTTTGTTTGATTGACTTTTTTGTAATGTAAATTATAAGGTTTTTGAGACCCAGGTTTCTCAATGAGACTCCACAATGTCATTTTTCATCTGAGTCGTTTGCATATCCCATTTCCAGATGCAGTCATAGTTATGGAGTGGTAACACAGTTCTGCAGGCAACTGTATCATGGTAGACCCTTCACTTGGCCTTCTGTAAGTCTCTGCAGCATCCCTGGTTATCTGAAGTTAAATGCAACCTTCTCTTCCATGCTATTGTTGGGATAGAAGTGATTTAGAGGGGACAGCAGTACCTCACTCTGACAAGAGCAGTCAAGTTGAACCTTTTACTACATTATTCCTGCCCACCTACAAGTGACATTATGGAAAACCTCTCCAAGGCTCCCTAGTACCCAGGCCTGTGACCCCGTCCACCCTGACTGTCCACAACCTCTCTACTCAGTTGTCTCAGCCTCATATACACCTGCTACTGCTGCTCCTTAGTGAGCAGCTGTCATAGTGAGCAGCCAAGATACACTGCTCCTGATAACTCAGAGTGGAGGGTACCTTCCATGGCTTATCACATTTAATCCCTACAACAGCCTACCATGTGAGATTATTGTGGATGGCCCTTGACCTGTAAGGCTTAGTTTAGGACTTCTTAATTTTATAATGGGCTTCCTGGTAGGCAATCCTGTCATAAGTAGAGGGGAAATATATTACCAAATTTTACAAAATGCTACTGAGTTCAGAAAGATTGAAGAGACTGATCAACTTCATAAGACATAGGTTTAGTGTTGTGGGATAATCTTTTTGTACACTGTGAAGATGTGTCTTTGCCAAGGTGCCTTATGATTGGTTTAATAAAAGAGTTAACTGGCCAATAGCTAGGTGGGAGAAGATAGGTGAGATTTCTGGGAAGAGCGAGGAAGAGGAGAAGGAATCTAGGTATGCAGATTATGCCCGCGAAACATGGAGCAAGTTGGACATACAGTACTGAGCTACATGGCAAAACGTAGATTAATAAAAGCAGATTAATTAAGCTATAAAAGCTAGGTGAGAAAAAGCCTAAGGCAAAGGCCATGCTTTCTGTGGGAGCCCACAGAGGTTTCCTAGTAAAATCTAAGCTTGCTTTACCCAGCAGGACTGCGTAAGAGGATGATTGGACCACAGGTCTGGGTACCAGGTGTTTGGAGGTGTCTACACTTGGTTGTATCTAGCAAGGGGGAGGTCTTTTGCCCCTCCTCTTGGCATTGTTATAAAAAGCCCTTAAGTTCTGGGCCATTGGGTATTACCCAGGTCCTCCTGAAGCTGTCCTGTGTTTCTGTCTCTCCTCTCATAGGCTACGCCTATCATTTTATCTACAAGTTCCTTAGTCCTCTCTCCTCCTTGTAGGAACCCTGAAAAAGGTGGGGGCTGGTCCCCACAGCTTTCATAATTAATAGTAAGTCTCCATGTTTTTATTGGGGAGCTGGCAGTCCCACAAAGGAAAGTCTGACTACATTTGAGAAAGCTTGCTATAGTCTAGGGTACAGGCCCACATCTGCTGCACTCCAGAACCTGAGTGCCAGCTACTACACTTTCCCCATGTCTCCAGAGCTGCTGCAGCCTTCAAGGGCCAGCTCATACCTAACCCTTCTTAGAAAGCCCCTGGGTCATTTCAGATGCCAGAGTCCCCAGGCAGAGCTGAGCACTGGGTATTTACCTCTCTCCTCTTAATATATTTATTTCATTTTCCCATTAAATTTTCAACCCTTAAAGAAGAGGCCTTCCATAGACAACCCACACAACCACTCACGGCTTCTAGGTAACTAGTGCTCATGTCAGTAAAGAAGCTCTGGATACTCTTTCTAAGGAGGGGGAATACTACCCGGCCTTTCCTCCATACCCTTTCTGTTCCCATGAGAAAAGAGAATAGCAATCAGGTTGGTTTGTCTCTGAGACGGCCTTGTTCACTAATGGGTAGAGATAGAGTTAACAACTGGATGCTTTCTGTCCTTTCTGCTTCCCTTTCCTGTACCTTAGTCAAGTATGAAACTCACGGGAAGACATTCGCTATCTTCATCACTTTTTCTTCAAACCCAGGGGCTTAGCTATTCTCTCCCCCATGTCTTCCATTCTGTGTCTGCGATTTCAGCTTGAACTAAGATCTTTTAAGAATTTATGGGGCCTAAAGGCTGAGTACTCCAGCCCAGGCTGCCCCTTAGCCCAGCTAAGCTTCCTGGAAAGCACCCCACTATGTTTAAGTGGCCAAAGGTAAACATGGGCAATAAAGTGTCATGGGTGTCACCCATTTGTTGTTATATATAGATGATTGCTCTGAAAAGAGGAGGTAAAAGGAATCCTTACAACATCACAGTTTTCACCCTCACCAACAGCTAACGCCTGCCTTGATCTCTCATCACAAAGCATCGTCTTCATTGGACATCTATGTTAAGCACCAGGTTTGAGAAGTGTCATGAAAGAAAAGGAAGACTTCAGGCTGAGCACTCATGGAGAGTCTCAGGGAAATCCTGGACAGACTCCCTCTTCTTTTAAGGTAGTTTACTTTGTAGGCAGCCTGGACTTCAATGTTTGCCATTATAGTTAAGGATTCTTGTAATTGTTGGACAATGACAAAGTTCTTAACCTGTGCCACATCTCAGGTCTTGGTCTTTCCAAAGGAACCTTCTTGTGGGTCTGGGTCCTGTCCCATTGTGAATAGGGTGATATGGTTTCTAGAGGGCCTGTGACTCTGACTCCTTCAGCACAGTGCCTTGCCAGAGTACACCGTCTTTAGCTGGAACAGAGTTGAGAAATCCAGTGTTCAATAATTCCATGATTTCAAATTCCTATTTAAAGTGCATTTGGTCACAGAGCTAAGTGACAGGAGAAGGGAGGGATGGAAGGGAGGAAGGAAGGAGAGGGAGAGAGGATGGGTAGACTAACATGATGTATGTTACCCTCCCGTGGCTTTGCTTCCTCCTGTCATCTACACTGGGGTGGACTGGAGAGAATTCCTAAGACCGGACAGGGCAAATCAGCCCGGGTCCCCAAACACCTGACCTTCACCACCCCACCTCTGACTCTGACACAAAACAAAAATAAATTATACTGTGCAAAGTCACCAAAACTTTGGGGTTATCTGTCACAGCAGCTGGCATCATTTATCTCAAATAACACAAATCCAAATGGTATCCAGTCTGTTCAAGTCAGACTGTGTTGGACGGCCCAAGACACAAATCAAAGTAAAATTCTAAAATTGACGGACAGCAATTCCACACATTTCCCCCAAAATGTGTGTGTATATGAACTGTTCTGCCTGGAGGTTCTTTGAATAGTCTACTCTCCAAGCATTCTGAACTCATTCTCAGTGATTCGGGATGGTATCTATGAGCGAATTGCATCTACAGTTCAGTCAGTTAAAAGAGGTGGAAGATTCTGTTCCCTTATGCCTTTCCTTCTTCATGACCAACGCCTTGTAAATAAATGCAGCTTGTGACTTGGCCCAAGCACACATATTTCATTATTTATGAGAAAAAGTGCTGGGATGTGAGGGAAGGAAACCTGATTGGCAATCCTGGCTCTGATCAGCCCCAAGCTCAGAGCCAGCCTCCTGTGCTCTCTGGGCCTCATTATCTTCATCAGTTGCCACAGGACTGTGGGAACAGAGGTGGAAGTTTTTGCGGGAAATTAGTTCTATTGGCACATAATAATTACACATATTTACCGGCCTTAAGTTTTTCAGTCAAGTTACCGTCCTTAACCTGGGAGTAATAGAACTATGAAAAAAACAAAAAAAAAAGGCTCCTCAGGGGCTCCTGTTGCTGGCAGTATAACAAAGAGCCTGGGCTAGAGAAGAGGGGAACTCGGGAACTCGGGAGGATGGAGGGGGACAAGACTGATTTGTGATTTCACCCAACACAACTCACCAAACTGCAGGCTGCAAGGTGACCACAGTGACTCACTCCCTCTTCCCAGAAGTCTTCCTCACAAGCCAACTGGGCAGACACTGGTCCTGTGCTGTGATGCCTCTACGCAGCCTGCTCCCAAAGCACACCAGTCCTTCTCCATGCCAGCCCTCCCACACCTGTGAGTAAGACAGCCGGTTTACTCTTCCTCCACTTTAGTAGAGTACCTAGCATGCTTGATGGTGTGTTTGTTAAATTGAGCTGTGATTTAAATACGGTAAATTTATTCCTTTTCTGATACACAGCATTGATTTTTCTATTAATGTATCAGATCATTTGGAACACATTCCTTCTATATATAACAAAACATTTTCAAGAGTTATTGAGAATAATCATTATTTTCTTCATATGTCATTAGGCTATATAGCAAAAAATTAAAACACATTTTAATTTTAAAATACTACTCAAATTCAGTTGAATATTAATATAAACTAAAATGTGTGTTAATTAGACAAAAATACCACATTCCTCCAATGTACATCATTTCAATGGTTTAAACAATTTTAAAGCAAACACTCCAAATAGCGGTATTTCTTGAGCAAGAATTGCTCATCTCAAATCTACTGTTTTGTATCAAAAGATAAAACACCACAGGATAGGAGACATGAACCAGATGCTGAGGAAGCAGTCAGCAATTCTAAAGCATCCTGAACTTGTGACTGCAGAACCCAATATATTGTTCTTGAGATGATTTGGACAGCTGACCGGCTGGAAGTTGACTGTACTACTGTGGGGTCTCTATAAATTATTCCATGCCCAACATGATGCTTGTTAGAGGACAGGTGGTAAAAATATGCTTATTCGAAGCATGAGTGCATTATGATTAAAACCTACCGGTTCCCACAGTAATTATTCAGGACTTGGCCTCACAAGAGTTTTTCTGGAAGGGAATATTTTATCACTGATATCTAGAATTGCTGATGCAGTATAACAAAAGGGAGACAGCATTTCAGCTAGTTTGGCTGGTTTTAAATTCACTACAGTTAGTGCAGCCCTTCCTGCCTATGCCTACAGTAGGCTGTGTTCACCCCGCCACTCTTGGGCTTTGGTGTGCAAATGGCATTTGGGTCTATGCCCCAAGTGGGTGTCTTTCAATCAGCTGAAAGAATAAAGTCTGGAACTTTTTGAAATTGGCAAGGAAAAAAGATAAACACAGTTTTAAATGCAAACAGAGAGAAAATTTGATAGAGTTTACAGGTCATGAGGACATCCTAGAGAAAGGATGCTTCTTCCTTAACTTCAATAAAGTTTCTTCAATTAAAGCATGGTTTCCAAAGTCTTGGATATTCACATGACACAATAGAGTCATGTCTGCTGAAAACACACACATTATTATCTTCTTGTGTTTTTCTTTAAACCAACTCATTTTCTCCCTAATGTTAATTCCTGAATTAAACTTCACGTCATGACCATAGTTTGATAAAAAATAATGCATGCAAACAAAAACAAAGTTACTGAGTTTGACATTTAAATCCAAAAGAAGTAAGCAGGAAATGGATAACACTTCACAAGATCAACTCATAGAAGTGCGCACTTAAAAATAAACTTCTGAGACAGAAGAACAGATCATTCAAGAGTGAAGCTTATTGCTTATCACTGGATCAGAGCCGCTGGCTCCAGGTAAAGAGAAATCCGTTACTAATAGATAGCTTGAGTGTGTAGGTACAATCTCAATGAATTCCAATGTGTGGAGGATGAAACAGAAAAAAGGACTGAATTACCAAGACTGAATGCTGAGGATCAATTTTTAACCAGTCAAAAGCAGGGGCTGCAGAGGTGGCTCAGCAGTTAAGAACACTGGCTGCTCTTCCAGAGGATGGGAGTTCAGTTCCCAGCACCCACAGGGTGTCTCACCACCATCTGTAACTTCAGTTCCAGGGGAGCTGAGGCCCTCTTCTGGTCTCCATGGGCACTGCATGCATGAGTATCACGGATATACATGCAGGTAAAACACTCATACACATAAAATAAAATAAAAAAAATCTTTAAAAATCAACTGCAGCAAGCTCCATACTTATCCCATATCATTGCAAGCTAATAAACTCTAAATAAGGGAAAGATTTATGTTCTTTGTGCTATCTCTTTACTCTGCTGGAAAAAACATTTGGAAAAACTTTGACTAAGTTTTCCAGGTACTTTCTGTACTATGCAGAACACCTTAGTGGGTGTCTGTTGAGCTAATGATGACATCAACAGTGCACTATGGAAACCCAGTTCTTTCTCACAGCTCTACAGCTTTGGTTTGCTGTGTTACTGTGTTGTGCATCTGTATTAGTTAGCTTTCTGTTGGGATAAACACCATGACCAAAAGCACCATGGGAAAGGAGAGGGTTTGTTTGGCACACCCCATCACAGTCCATCACTGAGGGAAGTCAGGGCAGGAACTCAAGCAGGAGCAGAGGCAGGAACCACAGGCAAGTGCTGCCTACTGGCTTGATCCCCAGGGCATACTCAGCCCAATTTCTTATGCAACCCAGGACCACCTACCCAGGGATGGCACTGCTCACAGTGGGCTGGGCCCTCCCCATCAATTATTAATCAAGAAAATGCCCTACAGGACAACCTAATAGAGACATTTTCTTAATTGAAGTTCCCTCTTCCCAGGTGACCCTAACTTGTATCAAGTTGACAAAATAAATATCCAGAGCAGGATCGGAAACAGTATAAATGCTTGTCTGTCTCTTTGTGACAATGTCTTGTTATGTGGCTCTGGCTGGCCTAGTACTTGCTATATAAACTAGTCAACCCTCCTGCCTCTACCTCTGAATGCAGAGATTGTAGAAATTACCATTACACCTGACCTAATATAAACTTCTTTCACAGGGATAACCTTAAGTTGCTCAGGTGAAAAAAAAAGTGATTCCAATTTGCAAAGCCATTCCTAATTTAACATATGACCTCACAGACGGACAATCTCATTAGGAAAGTGTTATGATCCCCTTAAAACTCCAGAACCATCACATCGGGCAAAATGAGGCAGACTCAGCCTCAGAACACCAACATAAATACGTATTTTTCTATCACATATGGAATTTAGCATACATACACACATACACAAAACATACCATACACATAGAAGAATAATAGTAAAAAAAATGAAGAGGATTATAGTGTGAATTCTAATTGGTCTTAATAAAAACCCAGAGTCAGATATTGGGGTAAATGTTGAAAGATCAGAGAGGCAAAGGAGCAACCAAAGTCACCTCTTACCTCCATGAAATCTCAGACCGAAAAAGTGACTGAGCTCCTGTCTCCTTCCCCCTTATCCTGCTGTCTCCACCTCCCCAGTGCTGGGATTAAACATGTGCACCACCACCGTCTGGCTCTGGTTCTCTCTTGGAGTGGATCAATCTTGTGTAGCCCAGGGTGGCCTTGAACTCCTGATCTTACTACTTCCTCCTCCCAAGTGCTGGGATTAAAGGTGTGTGCCACCACCGCCTGGCCTCTATGGTTAACTAGTGGCTGGCTCTGCTCTCTGATCTCCAGGCAAGCTTTATTTGTTAGAGCACAAACAAAACATCACCACAGGGGATTGCTTAGAAGACAGGAGATAGTAATAGGAGGTTAGTGTGAATTAAAATGTCATTCTGAAACTCATCACCTTGTGTGATACAAATATATTAGTTAAGCTGGATGAAACTAATATAACTTTGTAATAATGAGGCGTCTGTCAGTCCTGTGCTGTTGCTGTGATAGAACACTACTTTCTATGGAACAACCCGGGATATCAGAGTAAACATGGCTGTTTGTGGTTGCCACTCTCCACGTACAGCTTGCCAGACACATAGCTCAGATTTATCAATAGCTTCCAGTGTACCCATTAGGTCTCCACAGCTCACACACCTGACACAGGCTTACCTTAACATGTACAAATCTCATTATAACTCCAAATATGAGAAAAACAAATAGCAAAAACTCAATTCCAATCTGATTATATTGCACATGCTAAGTAGACAGTGGTTTCTGTACATGGTGTGTCTACACACTCCTGGAAAGAGAACTGTGGGCAGAGACACCAATCACTGCGTGTCCAACTCGCCACTGATGGAGCACAGGTTTCTAAGTTCTTGACCCCTCAGTAGGAGTTGTTCCATGTTATGGGATCGATGAATTCCCAACTTGAAGGGAAAGAAGACTCACAGTAAAACTGTGGGAAATTAAAATGTTTTAAATTGGAAAAGGCGAAAGACATTGAGTTCCAGACATACTTTTGTATTATTTCATAGCAACTGAGAGCCTTTTTAAACACAGAATGGTGTGAAGAAACAAACGTTTTGATAATATTAATGAATGAAATTAAACCATTGTGGATAAACAGATGGAAGTAGAGACCATGATATTAAGCAAAATGAGACAGAATCAGGAACACAAATGCATATTTTTCTCTCATATATGGAACTTAGAACTTAGAGCACATGCACACACACACACACACACACACACACACACACACACACAGAAAGAGACAGGGGGCAGGGGGAGGACATAAATGAAAAGAAGGAATGATCCAGAAAGATGACAGTGACCGACTAGGAGACAGAAAAGGGTAGTAGGATGTGAATATTGTCAAAGTGTATGATATATTTGAATTAAAATGTCATGAAATCCATCACCTTGTGCAATGAATATATGTTGGTTGAGCTTAATATAACTAATTTTTGTAATAATGAAGTATATTTGTTACTTTTCTGTTGTTGTGATAAAACACATGGTCAAGGCAATAACTGAAGAGTTTATTAGGGCTTACATTTCCACAAGGTTAGAATCTGTGATGTGGAGCTGTGATGGCAGGCAGATGACATGGTGGCTGAACAGCGAGCTGACCACTCACTCTGGAACCAAAGCACAAGCATGAGGCAGAGAGCTCAGCTAGGAAAAGACTGACTCTCTAAGCCCGCCCCCAGTGACACACTTCCTCCAGCAAGGCCACACCTCCTTACTCTCTAAGCCCGCCCCCAGTGACACACTTCCTCCAGCAAGGCCACACCTCCTAAATCTACCCAACCACCACCACCAACTGGGAAGCAAGTATTCAAATGTCCTGACTACAAGGGGACACCGCATCCAATCCATCGTCTAAAGTAATGAAGACACTAGACACTAGACAAAGTGAGAAGGAGGAAGAGAGAGAGATGCAGTTCAAAGAGTATTAGTGGAGTGTGTAAATGTGGCACACAGCATGGAAAGCATGGATGGTCTAGTGTGGCTGAAAGTCTGTTAGATCACGTTCTGATATAAGATCCCACAAGCCCATCTGGAGTTAGTAGGCATGTGGATGTGTGTAGTTAGCCCCAGGCTAGCCCAGCTGACTCTTGAGTTTCTTCTAACACCTCCACTCCAGATGAAGGATATCATAAAGAGGACACTCAATCTTAAAAGGACAATGGTGTCATCTAACAGATGCTCTTGCCTAATCAGTGCCCCAAACAGACCCCATAATCCACTCTGTGCCCACACCTCTCATCAGGAGCAGGGCTGTACACCTTCTTGGCCCACTTCTGCCCTGCTCCTTGGGGTTGCCACCGCTCCTTCCTTCAGGAGCACCTGCCGTGGGTTTCTCATGCAGAGGTCTATCAAAGTCCTGCTTCTAGAACATGCAGTCTTCAATGCCTGCCAGGCATCTTGCTGGGAGAACAGACAACAGGAGCGGGCACTGGAGAGGAGCTGCTGGGGGATTAAGAGAGCTGGGCACAGAGGGACACTGGCAGCCTTCCCATTCCCTCACTGACGGATATTTTACAATAATTTCCACCCTGATCCTGGCTTCTGTGATTCCTGTTTCTCCATGTTGCTGGCTGCCAGCCACTATGGTCTTTGGGGAACAGCTGCTGCCAGCTGCAGCCCAGAGCTCTGGCGCAACTGGATGTCACTGCCATGCAGCTGTGGTCTTGGGATTCAGGGAGATGCCAGGTGGCTACCTCTAGAGCGACAGAGCTGAGCACTCATGGTCCCCAGCAGCGTGGGGAGGGCTCAGGGCAGCTATTGTGAATGAGAAGGACCATGAAATATAGACCTGTCAGGGTGACCTGGGAGGTAATCTCTTGACATCTGTCTGTTTGTCTTCAGATACTGCAATGGCACACAGGGTCTGAGTTTATAAGATGTCCTTTGCCTTTTATCCTTTTCTGGAACTGTTCCCCTGGTTGGGCATTACTGGAAAACATTCAAATGCAGACGGGTGACTCTCAGGTTGTTTCCTGATCTTTCTCACTGCTGGGCTTAGAATGGAGACTATAAGGACAAACCATTGTCATAGTAACTCAGTAGCCATTGTGCTTGAGTCTCACAACATGCCACACAAGGTACAAGGTACATTAATTATGGCATTAAATTAACACAATAGGCCAGGACTCAACTTGGCTCTGTCAATGTCTGAGGACACAGTACTCAGACCGTTGGTGGGAGGTAGTCCATGAGATTCCAGATGGATGAACTCGATGCAGTTAAGTATGTTATAATGCAATGAAAAGCCTTCTCCCCTCTCTCACAAGTCCTATACTGTTGGCAAGAGTGTAATTTAGGACAGACATCAGCATTCTTTACAAAAAGCTGAAGATCTGCATATTATAGGATCCTGTGATCCTGGGTACATGCCCCAAAGAAAAAATACACAGGAGTACTCAGCACAGGACTGCTCACAATGGCCCTGAACTGAAGGTCCATCAACAGGTGTGGATACAGTGCTGCGGCCCATGAACACAGAGAACTATCACAAGGGGGGTGGGGGAGGGATGAGATAATCCACAGTGCTCAGAACTGTCTATTTCCTAGCATCTTGCATTTGTTAAATCAAATCACTTGTGAAACCAAACTCACCTCTCGGGCATTTTCTGGATGCTTTCCAACAGAAAATGAGGAAAAGACAAAGACAGCACTCGGTGTTTCCTGTAATTCAAGCGAATGTGTCTTAGTGAAAAGCTCATTTTACATGAGATTTTGCGGCAGTCTGCCGCCTATGGATTTACTCCTGTCCTCTTCAAATCTTTCTGGTTTGAGATTATGCCAACTCCCACTCTTATTTCTTTTAATCATCAATGTTTTTCTCACTAAAGGAGCATTGCCTTGCTCACATTAGAGGTGAGCACACTCGAGTGCTTTTTCTCTGAGAAGGAACTGATTGATTTTTCTGGCCTGCTCATTAGAAGCAATCATCAGCATCTCCAGTCATCCTTGACTCAAGAACGTTTTTTTGCAACTGGAAAATGGGAACAGTGAGGTTTGTCGTCTTAATGAGCACATCTGCACAAGGGCTTGCCAGAGGTAGAAGCAGGCAGCCAAGATGCTAGGCTTTGAGAGAACTGGAGATGGGGGTGGGGAAGGAACAGCAGAGCGATCACAGAGAGAGAGAGAGAGAGAGAGAGAGAGAGAGAGAGAGAGAGAGAGAGAGAGAGAATGGGAGCCCAGAGCCTGCTGCCCGCAAAGGCTCGAGTGGGTAGCACGGAAAGTTCTGATGTTATCTTGGAAGATTTTTGTTTTAAGCTTTGTTTATTTTATTCTGGGCATATGGGCATTTTGCCTATGTGTGTGAATTGCCATGTGTGCCTGGTACCCACAGAGGTCCAAAGAGAGGAGTAGATCCCCTGGAATTGGGGTTACAGATGGTTATGAGCTGCCATGTGGGTGCTGGGAATTGAACCTGGGTCCTCTGGAAAAACAGCTAAGTCACCTCTCCCGGCCTGTGCCCCACCGCTTCCACTGCCATAATGCAGCCCAGCGGGGCACTGTGCATTTCAGCCTGTGCCAGGCACGGAAGGACAGACGCACAGAACTAGGTTCCATCCAGACCCCACATACTCCTGCCACTGTCCTATGCCATTCAGCAGTTTGTCTCATTTTTGCTATAACTCTAAGTAATTGGTTCTGCTTTTATTGCCTTATTTTATCATGAAAAAAAAAAGTAAGGCACAGAGAAATCCAGTGGTTTGTCTTCATGAAAGCCAAATAGAACTCTTTGGGGAGAATTGATCTCTGAGTTTTCCTTTCTTTCTCTTTGCTCTCCAAACCCCACATGCCTGTCAAAGCCTGTCAGTGCTTCTTCTCCCCACTGGAAGATTTCATGGTGGCCTGTTCTCTTCTGAATTATGTAATACCTCCCAATCTACACATTTTAATGTTGCTTTTATGATCCATGCTTTCATGTGACCCATTTATGCTTTCTTTTCCCAAACATCCCATGAGCCCATTGAAGATATGTATGTCTGTCCAGTCCTTGTCCTGTTTCACATCCCCAATTCCTATGCTTACAGACGCATGCTGGCGAGGTTGCTGGGCTAAACTGTGCCAGCTAACTGAAGTTCATTTGTGTTTTGAAGTTACCAAATGCGGTGCCACTCTCTGCACACGTAAAAATTCTACACATGGGATGTTAAAGAGAGATTACAAATTTTACTTTATGTATTTCTGAATTATTTTGATTTTATAGCGATTAAAAATGTTTTTATCTGTGCATATGGGGTGGGGGTGGGGTGGGTGGTGCATGCTGCAGCACATGTGTGGAGGTCAGAGAACAACTTCCAGGAGTTGGTTCTCTTCTTCCACTGTATGGCTACCAAGGATTGAGCTCAGATCATCAGGCTCAGGTAGCAAGTTCCTGTACCCACTGATACATCATGCCAACCATGAGGTTTTATCTATAAACTTAAAGTGAGTTTTAACCTGAACTTGGGGTAGGTAAATGACAATATTTCATATATCAGATGGCATAAATTTGATGTCTCAAATCTACTGCCAGTATCACTCTGAGTGTGTGTGTGTGTGTGTGTGTGTGTGTGTGTGTGTGTGTGTGTGCATGTTTATGTGCACATGTGTGTGTGTGTTTCCTCCAGTATTCTTAGAAGGAAATTCTGATCTTTCAGGACCCCAGAGTAAACCTGTTGCTAGAATTTAGGTACCAAAATGTTTCCCCAAGTTTCCTGGGAATCAAAACATAAATATGTTAAGCCATGGTTGTTTAGAATCCTTTCCATTTGAAAGGGTGCAGGTGCACAGCATGTACCGCATGCAGGGTGAATTGGGTCTGCAGGGGTGATGCTCTGCATTCCTCTCAAGCCAAATGTGTATTCATTAGAAAATTGGGAACTGTGGTATTCATGAGTATAGAGAAAATCAGGGACATTTGGGGGGATTTTGAAACAGTCAAAGACTCTTTACATGGAACACTTTTGCTAATATTTTATGCACAGAAGGTCATTCAACAACTGATAAAAAGAAAATGTGAATGTGTGCACATACAATATAATTACTCAGAATCAATATGCGTTCTCTATTAGCTTTTCAAGTCTGTTTGCACAGAAAGTTTCTTCACCAAGCCAGTGCCTCTGAGGGTTTTTGTGGGAAGAAGTGACTGGGGACATGATCTCTGCAATATTTCATTTTGTTATCTCTTCTTATTACACGATGGCCCAGAGCATGGCATGAATAAAGCTGTCTTGTCATCAAAATGCATTCATTCATTTAACGAGTTCCTGAAAATAATGGAACTGTTGCTAGGCAATGGGGAAATTATACATTCCCAGAGACCCATGCAGATTCTAACAGCAGAAGTAGCTCTGGGGATGGTGTTAGTCTCTGGAACCCACCTCGATGAGCCAGGGACACACAAGCCTGAAGCCTCGGGGGGCATCTCTTCATTGGTTTGCTCAGTCTGACCCATGATTTCCGAAGAACAATGCAGGAAAATTTGCTTTCAAGCAGGGATCTGGGTCCATTTAAAGTTACACAGTCTAGCATTTTATATCACATTATTTTGAATAAACTATGGTGGGCAGGGATTCTGCCACTGAGCCCCTAATGCTATTCTAACAAACTATAGTGTAGGCATACACATTCCTTTAACCAGGAAATAACTTTATCTTACATACATGTTTTAATTGGAAAAAATACACTGAAAAGCAACACAGAGATAATATCTTTTCAAAAAATACAAAGTTAATTTTGGAAAATAAATTACCCACAATTCAGTTCTTCCTCAAATAGCTAATGTAAACATTTAGGAATGTATTTGTCACAATTCTAGATATGCACTGTCATTTATTACCACTTAACGTATTTCACATCCATACTACACACTGATATACATACATCATTCTTTAAAAGCATTTTTTTGACAGATGTGGTAGAACACGCCTTCAGTCCCAGCACCTGGAAGGCAGAGGCAGGAGGGTTCAAGGGCAGCCTGGTCTACAGAGCGAGTTCCGGGCCAGGCAGGGTTACACAGACTCTTCCTAGTAAATCACTGCCATAAATAACCCCCTCTCATCATGCACAAGTATTTAAAAATGAAACACTTCTTCATTGCTAACTGGCACACGGAAAGACATTTTCATGGCGCAGCAGAGTGAAGAACTCAAACCCATGCTGCCAAAAAAGCACAAAAACTCTGGAAGAGACATGAACACAAACCTCTCTAGCACTCCGGAAGTAAACCAAAAGCTTGGCACAAGAACAGCAAAGTCCTGGGATTTTAACTCGTGTTATTCCCTCTGCCTCTCCTGAGGTTGACAGAAAATTGAAAACAGGAGAGGCAGTCACCAATGCTGGCTGGATGCTCGCATTGCCTAGACAGCAGAGAGGTGGAGATGAGCAAGTTGCTCTCCACAAAGCTGCATGCCCAGAGGCTGTCAACGACTGCAGCTGCCTGTCAGCTCCTTGGAAAAGCCCCAGTTTACAATGCTTGTCTTTATTTTACCCGACTCAAAGACCGATCAACGGAAAAAGCCCAGTTCCCCAAGGTGTTTGTTGACAGCAAGCAGGAAAATGATTAGGCACCTCAGTGGCCTGAGTCAGCAGTATCTGCACATACAGAGAGGGCTACCCAAAGAACGTAAAAGATACTCTGAGGACAAGAAAGACGTTCATATGCATTTTGAAAAGACACAATATATCCTAGGAGTCTTAGAATCTCCTCTCTGCCTGTAGGGCTGTGGAAAAGCCCAGAAAAATACTTAAGAAGATCTGAATATCTGACCTCTGGGAGACCTTGGAGCTCTGTACAAACAGATGATAAAGAGTAAGGCAGACATCATAAATTGTGAATTGTTACAAGTTGCCTCAAAACAGAGGAATCCCTATCTTCGTTTCATATGTGTCTCCCAACCTTTGCCACAGCTCTGTGTTATACCGTGAGGCATAGTTTCAATACTCTGATAGTTCAATATTCAGCAGTAGCTCATAACTGCTTGATCATGAAGATCACAGGGGTAAGAGGACCTGACTATTATCCAAAGTACACACACAAAATGTCGCAATGAAACTCATTTATACAATTAATATACACTTTTAAAACTTGTCGCTAGCAACAAGGCAAGAAGCAGAGGCTTTGGGCAAAGGGAATTCACACAGGAATGTCACTAAATGAGCAGATGCAAAATCAACAACAAGCACGATGACAGTCAATCCCCCTGGGAGGGGAAAACTGATTCCAAAATAGCCATCTATTATAAACTAAACTGTAGACTGTTATCGTTGTGTGGCAGGCTGGTGGTGCAACTTTGTGGTAGAATGCGCGTCTCGCATACACAAGGTCTTGGGTTCAGTTTTCAGCACTGCAAACTGAACGGCATGAGGAGAAATGGGCAAGTGTGGCATGGGGGTGGGGGTGGGACCAAGTCAATGGGAATGGCCCTGGAGGAAGCTTAGTGGCCAGAGCATGGTAAGATTAGGGATTAGATTTCTTTGTAAGGATTTTTGAAGCTTGGTGAAGAAAATGACCAAAATACTCAGGGAAGAACAAGATCAGAGTCTTGTAAGTCATGTAATTTTAAAAAGGGGAAAAAAAAACTGTGAAAAAAAGAAAAAAATAACTGTTCTGCGATTACAAACTATAATGACTGAATCAAAAACTGTATTAGGCTCAGACAGCAGCACATTTAAGCAGTCTGAAGAGACAGCAGAACCAACTTGAAAAGGGTTAACAAAATTAATCATGGTGCTGAGCAGTTAACTGGATACCTCTAAAATAAATACTAAAGAGAGTGTGCTGAGCAACCAGAAAAAAAGTTTACATGGAAATCAGTACACACCTTTTAATAATAAATAGGAAATGAAAATGGAATGACGCTCCAGTTCAAAGACAAGATTGGTTGCTTGGATTAAAAAACAGTAGGTCCTGGTGTTTGCTGTCTATAAAACACCAAGCTCTTCAGTGGAGACATCACTCCCGAAAGTTAAAGGACAGAAAGGGAGAAAATATATTCGCAGCGAGCGGAACCCGAGAGCGGCAGAGGCTGTCTTCCCATGCCTCTTCCCATGCCTCACAGGCCAATTCCAGGGCACCAGCAGCTGAGCGTGAAGATGGTGAGACACAAAGAAACAACCCGTCAAATAAACAGAGGGTTGGAGACATGCCTGGACTGGAGGCTGCTGTGCCCAGCCTCACAAAACAAACACTACGGGACACAAGGAATGGAACGGCCCAGGCACAAAAGTAAGTGGTGGCTTCAATACCTCACTCTCATCAACAGAGAAAGATCATACAGGCAAAGCCCATAGAAAACTGTCACAACGAAATTCCACCCTAGACCAAACAGCCTTAACAGACATCTACAGAATATGCCATGCAACAGCTGTGGCATACACTCATCTCAGCAATCTATGGAGTTGTCTCCAAAGTAAATCACATATTAGGCCATAAAGCAAGTCTTAACAAATACCAAAATGAATTATTGTCCTGTATTGTGTCAGATCATACTGGAATAAATCAACATCAAGAGAAACAACAGGGAATAGGTACATGTGGAACTAAAACAACATGTTTGAATGAACAGTAGGCAATTGAAGAAATCAGAGGATGGGAATTGAAATTTCCTGGATGAAAATGGAAACAAAATCTACCGGAATCTTTGGGATACAGCAGAGGCAGTTCTAAAGGAGGACCTTAGTAACCATGGGAGTCTGTGTTAACAACTCGGAGAACTCTCAGATAAATGCCTAATTATGTATCGTAAGGTCTTAGGGAAACGAGAGTAAGACAAACACAAGATTAGAGGAAAGAAAGAAATAATAGAGATCAGAGGTAAAATGAATGAAATGGAGAGAAAAAACAATACAGCAAATCAATGAAACAAAGGTTATGGGGGTGGGAGGGTACAAGCAGGGATGGGGTTGGGGTGAGAGAGCAACAAAAACATGATTTTGTTTGAAAATCCATTATGAAACCTGATACTGTGTCTACTGATTCAAACAACTTTGAAGGAAACTGTTGCTCACATGGCAGCAAGGGATGAAATAATAGGAGTTTAAAACACCATTCCCCAAGGAACACACTGTTTCAAATTCTGGGAAGAAGACAGGACAGAAGAAATCCTCCTTTGCTGTTTGTAGAAATGTAAATTAGTCTGGCCACCATGGAAGTCAGAATGAAGTTTCATCAGTATGACCCTGCCCTGCATGTCCAGCCACACCTAGAGGAATCAAAGACACAATATCAGAGAGACACCTGCACAGCCGTGTTACTGTGGCAGGGTCCACATGGCCAACGTTTGGACACATCCTAGGTCTCCATCAGCAGACGAATGGAAAAAGAAAACTTGTCAAATACATAGGGTGGGTCTTAGGGTTTCCATTGCTGTGAAGAGACACTATGACCACGGCAACTCTTATAAAGGAAAACATTAATTGGGACTGGCTTACAGTTCAGAGATTTAGTCCATTATCATCACGGCAGGAAACATGGCAGTGTGCAGGCAGACACGGTACTGGAGAAGGAGCTGAGAGTTCAACATCTGAATCCAAAGGAAGCAGGAAAGTGTCACACTGGGCATGGCTTGAGCATAGGAGACCTCAAAGCCTGCCCTCATAGTGACACACTTCCTCCAAGAAGACCATATCTATTCTAACAAGGCCATGCCTCCTTACAGTGCCACCCCCTATGGGTCAAGCACTCAAACACATGAACTTATAGGAGCCATTCCTATTCAAATCACCACAGCTATGAACATCCACACACAGGTAAGAAGAAGGCTTTGCCATTTGCCATGGGTCTGAGGCTATGGTCTTTGACATGGGCACACCCATGTCAAACAGTACACATTCTCTTGGGACTCCACTGTCTCAGGGCTTCCTCCATTCCTCACAAAAATCTATCTCATGTTTCCACTCATGCATGGAGTCTAAAAACAAAACAAAGCCACAAAATCAGAAAGCAACCAACAGAGGGTTAGTGGGGTTAATAAGAACCTCATTACTTTAGGCAATTAATAAAATCTGAAAAGGAAAAAAATTACATAAAATGATACCCCAGTGTCCCTTAGGAACATGGGTGCAAAATATATCAACAAAACACCAGCAAAACAAATCCATTGATATGAAAAAGGATTACATTCCATGGCCAAGGAAACATACTCTAATAATGCAAGATTAGCTCAATCTAGTCATTCTCTATAACACAGTATATTAAGAGCATAAAGGATACAAGCTATGTGGTTATTTATATCATCAGATATAGAAAACATATTTAGCAAAATCTATGCAGTTTTTAGGATAAAGGAGATTCTGGAAACTAGCAAAGGAAGGTAAATCCCCTACCTGACAATGGAAATCTTCAACTAACCATAAATTCCATCCTTATTAATTATAAAAGACCAAATGCCCCCTCTAAGGTCAGGAGCAGCTCAGGGATGTCTATGTCTAGTCACTTCTATCCAACAAAATTTTAAAGTTCTGCCTCAGATAACTATGGAGGAGAAAGAAAGAAAACTATCTTTCCATAGGATACACAGTATTGTCTAAAAGAAATCCTAAGGAAGTCAGAATTAGAAATTAGAGCGAATAACTGGACTCAGAAGAATAGCAGGAAGTGAGTGCTATACAGAACTCAGGCTCATTTCTTGACACTATCAAAGAACAGCTCAGACCTGAACTTGTGAGAAGAACAACTATCAAACAGTGAAGAATACTATGTCTGGGGCTAATCCCACAGAAGCATAAACACAATACCACAGAACACTGGCAAGAGAAGACCCCAAGAACTGTAAAGGTAACTCGTGACTGTGGATTGGAAACACCAATATGATTAAAATGGAATCCTCTCCCAGTGGCTTATCAGAGACACTGCTGTAGCATGAATCTTAAAAGTTCTTATTAATAAAATCAAACCTGTGGCCAGTTATTAGGGTGAAATGCTGGATGGTCAGAGAGACAGAACAAGCCACAGCTAACCTCACCTGGCCAACTTCTCAGCTGGTCTTGTTTCCTCAGACTTGAAGCTTCTGTGTCCTTATCCCAATGGCTCTCAGCTGAACAGCTGCTCGAAAGCCTGAAGCTTAACCAGCTAAATGCTTAACCAGCCAAATGCTTCCAGTTTCTGGTCTTCACACCTTATATATCTTTCTCTTTCTGCTGTCATTCCCTGGGATTAAAGGCATGAGTCACCATGCTTGGCTATATCCTTGAACACATGGATTTCTGCCTCTGGAATGCTAGGATTAAAGGTGTGTGCTACCACTGCCTATCCTCTATGTTTAATATAGTGGTTGTTCTGTCTCTGACCCCAGATAAGTTTATTAGGGTGCACAGTATTTCAGGGAACACAATACCACCACATTTCCCCTTTTTGTCTAAAATTTAAAAAATATTATAATACAAGAAAAACTATCCAATAAGTATATACAATATATATAGTTAAGATTAAATTAACAATGTCTAGTCCATTAACATTTGACAGATTCAGACAAAAAACTCCGTTATATATATATATATATATATATATATATATATAGTCCAGTCCAGTAACATTGATAAACTCAGACAAAAAAGAATTCATTACTTATCCTATTTAAAACAAGTAGTTCCTTTTTAAAAGTATTTTTCTTTTCATAATAGATTCAGTAATCTGCCTTTTGTCATTTATGTATCTTCCCCTTTTTCTTTTTAGTGTAGATCCAGTGATCTACCCATTTATCCTATTATTTCTTTATCTTTTTTTAAAGAAAAACTCTGAATCTAATCTCTTTGTTCATCTTTTTTCCTGACCATTAACAATTAACAACTTGTAACCAACCATCATAAACAATGACAATATCCAAAACTCATTAAACAACCAAAAACCTCCCATCCCACCTCTTGGGAATGTGAGTGTCATTTTCTTAAAATTACTTCCCACTTTCTAGGGGCGAAGACATCTTTAAGGAATCCTGAAAAGAAAATTTCTGGGTTAATTGTCAAGTCCTGTATCATTGGTCCAGTTGCTGCATAATAAGAAAGTGCAGGGCTTGTTTCAAGTCCTTGTTCAAGTAGTCTGTCAGGCTGGATCATCTCAGCTGGCCATCTCAAATTGTCCTGAGTATTTTGTAGTCCAAAGTTGATCTTTCCCTGGTGTTAATCAGCTTATTGGCTTTTACCATAGTCCATGTGGAATCAACTTTGTGGAGTCCCATCATCCTTTTGAAGATTTCAAAGTCACTGTTAGGCATGGTCATGGTTCCCTGCAGATTTTTTTTTTGTACCTCTTCTGTGGTTTGGAGTAATCATAGTCTGATAAATGTCTGTCTCTTGGAACCATGAACGTTGTTCCCTAGAAGAGAATATTTTAGCAATTTCTCCTCACCATTTGTCTCTCCAAACTTTTCCAAACTGACCTTTGCTGATGCTTTCTTGTAACTCAATGGTCCTGGCAATCTTTCTCTGAACAAGCAGCAGTAAACCCTTTGTCCCAGGTAGCAGCATCACTGCAGTCACCAACATGATGAGAAGGAGCCAGCAACTCGGAGCAGTAGCCGCTGCCTCCATGGTCCCACTGCCACTTGTGGCTGGGCCTGGGTCGAAGTTTTTCCTTAGCATGCCTCCTAGGCCACCCTCAAACTTAGGATCCTCCTGCCTCTGCCTCCTTCAGCAAATCCAACCAGCATGCGCCACCACAACCGGCTTAGGGGAGCTGGGGTCTGAGCTGGGGCCCGCAAGGCCACAAGCAAGTAGCTTTTTCATGAGTTCATACCAAGAATGTTGGGCGCCAGATGTAGCAGGAATCTTAAAAGTTCTTATTAATAAAATCAAACCTGTGACCAGTTATTGGGGTGAATGCTGGAAGGTCAGAGAAGCAGAACAAGCCACACACTGCCATCACCATCAGCATCCCAAAGCTCACCTAACATAGAGACATGCAAGCAATGAGTATGAAAACTTAAGAGTTGGCATGTTTGGGTTTCTGCATCCAGAAATAAGCCTGTATCTTTGCAGTCAACTGATTCTGACAAGGTTTCCAAAATGTGAGTGGGAAAGAGAATTGCTGTGTAATAATCCTTTTGTACACTGTGAAGATTTGTCACCCAGATTGATTTAATAAAAATCTGATTGGTCAGTAGCCAGGAAGGAAGTATAGGCAGGACAACCAAAGAAAGGATGCTGGGATGAAGAAAGGTGGAGTCAGAGGAGTCATGAGAAAACACAGAGGGAGCAAGACATGCGGGAGGACAGATAAAGCCACAAGCCACGCGACAATGCATAGATGAACAGAAATTGGTTGATTTCAGTTGTAAGAGCTAGTTAGTATTAAGCCTGAGCCATTGGTCAAGCATTTATAATTAATATTAAGCCTCTGTGTTGGTTATTTGGGAACTGGTGGTTGGGACAGAAACTTCTGCCTACAGAGAATGGTCACTCAAACTGTTCAAACTGTGGGACAACTGTATACATGCATGTAGAAGGGTGTAGTGGGAAACACACCCCATGAGAAGAGTAACACAAGGCAGAAGCAAAGCCTGAGAGGAATATAAAATGAGGGCAGCCTTGTCCATCGCCTCAGGTCTGGCAGAGCTGTCTTCATGGCACATCAAGGTAAACAGTGGGCACACTTGACTCCAGAGGATGCCACCAGAAGAGCAAATGTCAGTACAGAGAGGGGCATCATCAGATCAAGTGTCTAATTGGAGTCTTGTGTTAGGGGTGTGCGATGAACCCTTATTGATCAGCAATAAGATGACAATAATCTCTATTTGTAACTGGTTAAAGAACCCAAATAGACATTTCCCCAAAGAAGGTGTTCAAGTTGTCAACAGTTAAATGAAGCCCAGAACCATCTGCTCCCGGAATGTGAGCCGTCAGCATCACTTTACACCGAAGTTGGACTGATCAGAAAGATGAGAAGAGCTGGGAAAAGGAATCAGGGCAGAAAACAGTTCCTCAAATGTACAGAACCCACAACCCGCCAGTTCCATTTCTCTGACATAGCAAAGAGAAGTGAAGATGTATCCACCCAAAAATATACATCCAAGTTTAGAGCAAGACAATTCACTTCAGTCAGATGCGGAAGTCAGTTGAGTGATCATCTGGCCGATGGGCAAAATGAAAACTATCTTCAAGGTGGAATATTATGTGAGCAGGAACAAAGGAAACACTGATAGAGCTATCACATGAATAAATCTTAATCGCATTACACTAAGTGAGAAGCTCTAGACATATGGTTTAATTCTATTTATAGGAAATGTCCAGAATAGGCAAATCCATAATGACAGAAGGTATGTTCACCATTGGCAGTTTCTGAAGATGAGGATGTAGAGTTTACTGTTAATGGGTTTCTTTGAGGGGAAGGGGAATGAAACGTCCTAAACACAGATGACAGATGATGGCCACAGTCGTACAACTCTGTGAATGGGCAAAAGGACTGAATTTTGTGGCCTATAAATTATATTCCTCTAAAGCTTCTGATTGGAAAGTAAATGCATTTGTTTAAAAAAAAATCAGATTGTACAATGTATATGATGAAAACTCCCTCACCCAAACTCTTTCTGCCCTGCCCCTTCCCAGAGGTGGGTACTTCCCACTTTTTGCATATCATTTGATGACTATCCTTTTGCTTCTGAGCACAGATGACATAGATACATTGTGACACATTTTTAAAGACAGATCCTCCCTATGTAGCCCAGGCTGGCCTTGAACTTGTGATCGTCCTATATCATCCACCTGAGTGCTGCAATTGTCAGTGTGTGCCACATTTCTCACAGTTTACAGAATGTAACTATCGGGCTGAGGATGTAGCTCTGATGGAAGAGTCCTTGCCTAGTGGACAGTTCTATCACTAGTCCTTCATATACTGGACGTGGTGGACTCCCTATGAGCATCTGGAGGAAGATGTATCCCTCTCTGCCCCCACTCAAGCACGGCTTTAAAGGCATCTGGTCCTTGTCATCCGTGCTTTCCTCTGATCACCAATAACGTGGACAGGCCTGTGCACTTAGTGAGGAATTTTACCTATTTTAAAACAACACTTTCTCTTTTAAACACACCATTGATCTCATCCTCAGTGGGCCGGGTGCATGGGCCTGACTGTGTAAGGGAAGAAGAAATGTATATACATTCTTTTGAAGATTGACTTTTTTGGTCATTTGGTCTTATGTAATGAGGATAAGGAACCAAGGCTTGTCCAACAAGAGACTGTTGAAGGAAGTGATTTCTAAGGTCGTGCCCCACACTGTGGTTCCTTTCAGGCTATTTGTTTTTGTTTGTTTTGTTTGGGTTGGTTGATTTTTTTTTAATATTGTGTGAATGTGTTTTGTTTTTAATCAAAGTGAACTTATTCAATTCTACAGATAGCATTCCTAAGAATTTCTGCCTTTAAAGTGCTTGAGTTATGTAGAATGGGGTTATCTGGGTAAGAGTTATTTGTATATTGTTGGGTTTCTCATCTTGTTCCTCCCCATCTGGCTCTTCCTCATCTTCCATCTCGTTCCTCTAGTCCTCCCTTCTAGCCCCTCAATCTAGTTCTTCCCATCTAGTTCATTCCTCTCCAGTTCTTACCCATCTAGTTCTTCTGTTCTCTTTTCTCTGTCTTGCCCTCAAGTTCTATCCCTCAAAATCTCCTCTAAGTCTCCTTATAACTCTCAGCTCCCTCATCTCTCAGGTATTCAGTTATAAAGCCAAGCAATAGCCAATCTATGGCCAAGCAACATCACCAGGCTTGAATTCTTACAGGGTCATAAAGGCAGATAAGAGTTTTCCTCAGGGAGTGGCCATCAGACTTTCTTTTGCAACCCCAAAAGCTGAGAGCTAATGACTGATTAGTATATCAAGAAAAAGAGATTTATGTGCTCAATCTACATTCCTAGAAGTGGTTAGGTAAGAAGTTAGGAGTCTATAATGTTCGTAAGGCTGTATAAGAAAGGAGGGTCTCAGCTTAAATTGCACAAGAAATAAAGCTATCTGCCTGACCTAGGAGACAGGTATTGTTTCCATAAGGGTGTTACCTTAGTTTGGGAGATCATTTGGCCTTGGATGCTTGATAGGTATTTTAGATATACACACTGTTAGGAGTTCTTGGAAGCACACATAGCATACAATAAAATCATTGTAGGAATTAGCTAATATACATACAAAAGCTAAAATATCACCAACACTTTTTAAGCCATGGCTTGACCTCTGGAAAAGTCCTTGACTTTTCCAAGTAGTAACTTTTGTGTTAGTAGCTGAATTCCATTACATTTTCCTGCGGTTTACAGCAGTTGGGGATTCAGAACACAGGACATGGTCAGGGCCTGTATGAGAACTCAGTGGGTGAAGGCATCTGCTGAGCAGGACTAAGAGTCTGATTCCATCCCTGGAACCCACAGTAAAGAAGAGACCAGACTCCCAAAAGTCATTATCTGACATACACAACAATAAGTAGACTCATTCTTCCTACAGTCTTATGGAATACATGAGCAATATGATAGGGACATTACCAGGCATGTCATAATGGAGATGAGGAAGAGTTTCTGAATGAGTTCACCAGACTCCAGCTTATAGCCTGTGGAGGATCCCTGCTGTTGTTGGTTGGTTTTGCTCTTTTGGGCATCCTGCCACCCAGCTCCCAGATAAATCACACACAGAGGCTTATTCTTAATTATAAATACCTGACCTTAGCTTGGCTTGTTTTTTGCCAGCTTTTCTTAACTTTAAGTTATCCCATCTACCTTTTGCCTCTAGGCTTTTTCCTTTTCTTACTTCTGTATAACTTACTTTTACTCTTACTCTGTGGCTGGCTGGGTGGCTGTCCCCTGTCATCCTCCTCTCCTTGTTCTCTTGTTTTCTTCTTTTCCTCCCAGATTTTTCCTCTTCTTTATTCTCTCTGCCTGCCAGCCCTGCCTATCATTTTTCCTGCCTTGCTACCGGCCATTCAGCTTTATATTAGCCCATTGGGTGTTTTAGATAGGCAAAGTAACACAGCTTCACAGAGTTAAGAAAATGCAACATAAAGGAATGCAACACATCCTGAAACATTGTATCATTAAAACAAATGTTCCACAACACAAACGAACGTAACACATCTTAAAATAATATTCTACAACACCCTGCCCCATTGAGCACTGAAGTGTTCTCCCCAAAGCCACCTAGCTAGCATCAGAGAGAAGCTTTACTTTCAATCTATTTCAAATAAATAGGCTAATAAATTAGTGAGACTTGGTGCACAGTCTCAGATGATATTCACATCTTATCAGTTGTGCCTTGGTCATAACGTATTAGAATTTTTCCATTATGATACTAAACTGATGGATTATAGCAATGTAAAGCAGGGGCCACAGAACAGCCATGCACTTTAAAGGGATGCTTGCCAACTACACACTGTGAGACTGTTACATTCCCATCGGTGACACACGCACTCCTTTGAAGTTGTTAAGATCGGATCCATATTAAGTTTGTGGTGCCATTTTATTGGAGCATTTAGCTCTTTCTATTGGACTCTGACCTGTGCCTTTTCCATTACATGATAATAGATACTCTCAATTTCCTCCTTTGCCACCTTTAGACCTTGGAGGGCATGACTTCCCACTCCATCTTGCTTAAAGATTTCCTTTAAAAAAGCTCAGCTTATCTTCCACTGCCTGTTCAAAGAGCCCCGCCCCAAGGGACAGTCGCTTGTGCTTTTGTTCTTGCAGAGAGGCCCAGCCCGACAGCAGTGTGATGTCCCTTAGAATGGAAACGGGCACTTCTCCTTCCTCGACCCTTGGTGCACTAGAGGTCCTCGCATATACTGCTAGACTTGTGGCAGCATCCCCCAGGCTTCTGGCAATACCTGCAGACAGCTCTGTGAGGAAGATGGCAGCCTGTCCCACTGATGTGCTATGGTGGGAAGTCCTGCTCCAGGCCTGCTGTCAAAGATGCTATAGGAAACCCTGTCTTCCCAGACAGGCTTGCACCTGCTCTGTGCACCTGCTCCTCAGCTGCTGCACTGCTTGTTGCTCGTGGGTCATGTGGTCAGGAGACCTTCATCAGATAACTGTCTATTGGTTATTGTTGCTGCATTAGCCAGCATTGGGAGCCTAAACCCCTGGTGTTAATAGGCTCCCAGGATGCACCTGCCTGCCACAAGAGGGTACAATTTGGTTTAAGACTCATGGGGATCAGGCTTGGACCAAGACTTAACCTGGACTTGTTACCTTCCTTAGTTTCTTACTCCTTCTCTCTCACACATTTACCTTGAAAACCTTCTATGAAAGGTTAGATGCACACATATCTTCTCCTCAGGAACTGCCTTTCATCAGCTCTACTTCAGATGTCTGCTTTCTGGGAAACAGCACTTCACTCCCCATGTGTGAATTGCTTTTGCAGACACAGAACCCTCCTTCTATAGGATTAACTCACTTCATCATCTCTAGAGCTCCCAGCTTGCACCAGATCCTCCCCACAGGCTGGAGATTCTGGTGAGTGAGAAGCAAGAAGTGGGTGACTTTCCCAGAGAGGCAACACATTAACTAGGCAAACACATGAGTGAAGGAGATCATTTGAATGGCATTAAGTTGTTAGAGCAGAAATGAATTAATCTGCCAGAAAGTGACCAATGAGGGATGACAGCTCCCTTCAGCTGGGATGTCAAAGATGATCTCTGCTGAGACACTCGAGCAGAGGCCATAGAACTCGGAGGGCTGATCTACACAAACACTTGTCTGAAGAGCTTCCAGACAATGGAGCAGCAGATACAAAAGAATACAAGCTCAGCAAGCTCTCAGGGCAACCAGACTTCCTAAAGCCAGAGCCAGTGAGTTGTGGAAGAAGGAGCAGAGGGGAGGCCGACAGGGCGAAGATGAGCCATAGGTTCTGAGAGAAATGCATGGAAGGATTTGAGGAGGGGACTGACATAATCATGATTTTGTTCTAGCACAATCCACAGAGCAGCTGAGTCGTGGTCTGTAGAGAACAAACCCAGGAGCCACAGGCCCTGGGCATTCCTTTCGGTGGCAACCAACCCGCCTGTTCTATGAAAGGACACTTTCAGCACATGAGAGTTAGCAGAGAACTGGGCAGAGGACTCAGTTACAGAGTACTGCTCCTGGGGTGGGGGCGGGGAGTCAAATGAGCACAGGTTAGCCCATGAAATTTGAATTCCTTATAAATAATTCTTGGCATAAGAACAGTAGATGGACAAAAACAGCATGGCACATTCTCACAGTAAATTAAAAACTAAATAAAAGGATGCCGCTATGGAAATCAATATGGAGGTTTTTTTTAAAAGCTAAAGCTAGTATTTCCATGTGATCCTGCTCTACCATTCCTGAGGATTTACCCAATAGTACATACATGAGTGAAAAAATAAAAAATAAGAAGGAGGACATGACTTCCTAGGTATGGTGGAGGAGAAGTTTTATCGTGGATAGGAGGGAGAGCATAGCCAGAAGTGGGGACATCTGGGAGAGTCCAGAGTGGACATGACCCTGAGCTGGGCCATGTGGGGAGAGGGGCAGCCCAGAGAGTAAAGGGTAGACAAAAGGGTGGATAACCCAAATAGCTGAACTATATAGAGAAGGTAGCTCGGGGAACGGCAGCCCAGCTCAAGGACTGGAGAAGCTTAGGGTAGGAGGCTGGGTATGCCAACCATACCCAGTAACACATAGGACTGAAGGATGCTGGGAGAACCCAGTGGCCAGGTCCGCTTTGATATATTAAATAGGCACCTCAGTTAGCCATTTGTCCCAGGCTTGAGACCTAAGAGTATACAGGATGAAATTATATTCAGCCATAAAAAAACAAATCAGGAAAATAGATGGAACTGGAAATCTGTCCTGAGTGAGATAATCCAGGTCCACAAAGACAAAAACAATATGTTCTCTCTATATGCAAATCCTAGTTTTGAGATTTTAGGCTTCTGTCTTTAAGTTGATGTTTTTGATGTTTGTAGAGGATCAGAAAGCAGTAAAGGAGCCATGTGGGGGAGGCACTAACGCAGGCAGAAAATAAACACAGGTAACATCCAAGCAGGGGAAGGAAACTCTTTAGGATTGTGTTAACCCAAAGATGAGAGGAAAAAGACCACTGACCCAAATCTTCATGGCCAATTTAATTAAAGCAAGCAATTAATTAAACTAAGCTTTCTTATTTCTGTACAAGGGCTGCCTCCCTCTAAGGTGGGATTCCAGAGGTCAGCATTAGATGTGAGGAAGACAAGGCTTTTATAGCTCAGGAGTAGGGGGTCTCCAAATGGGGAATTTGGTGAGAAAAACAGATAGGGTTACAGAAGTAGAACATAAGTATAATGAGTTATTCATAATGACCTCCTGAAACAAAGACATGATTGCTGTGGGATGATTTGTATGTCCTGTGGGAGCCCTTCTTGGGTTCTTTGTGGCGTTACCCAGCAGGTCCGCATAGAGGATGATTAGGACCATGGGCCTGAGTGCAGGTGTTTGAGATGGTCTGCACTTGGCTGTGCTGGGGGATGGTCTGTATGTCAAGTTGTTCTGATTGATCAATAAATAAAACCTGATCGGCTGTGGCTAGGCAGGAAGGATAGGCGGGACTAACAGAGAGGAGAAATAAAAGGACAGGAAGGCAGAAGGACTGGCAGCAGCCGCCGCCATGACCAGCAGCATGTGAAGACGCCGATAAGCCACCAGCCACGTGGCGAGGTATAGATTTGTAGAAATGCGTTACTTTAAGATATAAGAATAGTTAACAAGAAGCCTGCCACGGCCATACAGTTTGTAAGCAATATAAGTCTCTGTGTTTACTTGGTTGGGTCTGAGCGGCTGTGGGACTGGCGGGTGACAGAGATTTGTCCTGACTGTGGGCAAGGCAGAAAAACTCAAGCTACACATGATTGCAAGGTGGTAGTGACAGGGTAGTCAGAACAAGGTAGCCATAAAAACCCTTCTAAAACAAAGGTAGGGTTGCAAGATGGTTATTAACTTTTTGAAAGAAAGACATAATTGCTATTCTTGGAACAGGCAGTACAGAACTATTTGTAGTTAAGGCTACAAGTGGGACGTAGCCCAATCCTTGAGAAACAGAGGTTTAATCATAAACAAGAATGAGCCTAGTTATCTTTACTATAAGATGGCTTTCCAGCCTGAGATGGAGGCAGGTCAGTTCTTCAGTTGGTTAAAAAAAAAAACTGAGGATGTGTGAAAAAGGCATATATAAACCTGCTTTAAAAACTAAAAATATAATTAAAAAATTAAGCCAATGAGCTTGCTCATGGGTTGAAGCTTTGTCTGATGATCTGAGTTCATTTCTAGAACCCACATAAAGACAGACAGAAAACTGGCTCTAAAAACCTGTCTTCTGACCTCCACATGTGTGCTGTGGCATGTGTGCATTCACACACACACACACACACACATACACACACACACACACAATAATAATAATAATTTTAATTAAAATAAACCACTTGAAATGGAGATATCCTACATGAGTGGATAATGTGGCTCCAGAATTCATGAGCCCTTAAAGTAATGGTTCTCAAACTGTGGGTCATGACCCCCTTTGACATCCTGCATATCATATATTTACATTATGATTCATAGCAATAGCAAAATTACAGTTATGAAGTAGCAATGAAATAATTTTACAGTTGGGGGTACCACATCATGAGGAACTGTGTTAAAGGGTCTCAGTGTTAGAAAGATTGAGAACCAATGTCTTCAAGAAAACCTCTGGTGTCTGGTGTGGGATACCTCCCTATGAATTTGTCAGATAGTTTCCAGAGGCTTTCAAAAGAATATAGGCAATTACTATTGCCATGGCTACCCACCAGAACTAGATGGTAAGAACCTATTGCTGAAGACACACAGAGGTGGGTGCAGGACACAAAGGGACTGAGTGAGAACTGAACTAGAAGCTTTCTCCATGCTGGTGAATATTCACAGTGCTAGAAGGTGTAACACGAATCTTAAAATAAAAAAAAACCAGAGCCAGATATTGGGGTGAAAGCTGAAAGATCAGAGAAGCAGAACAGCCAGCCACTAGCTTACCTTATAAAATCCTCAGCCTTAAGAAAGTGAGTTCCTGTTTCCTCATGCCTCACATACCTTTCTGTGTCCTGCCATATTGCTTCCTGGGATTAAAGGCATGTGTCACCACTGCCTGGTTCTGTTTCTCTCATGTAGCCCAGTGAGGCCTTGAACTCACAGAGATCTAAGAGATCCATCCAGATGGATCTCTGCCTCCCAAGTGATGGGATTAAAGGTGTGTGCCACCGTCTGACCTCTATGTCTAATTTAGTGGCTGGCTCTGTCCTCTGATCCCCAAATAAGCTTTATTGGGGTACACAATATATCACCACATTTCCCCTTTTTGTCTAAAATAATAAAAGAAATTTATAACTAATATAAGAAAAACTATATACAATAAGATATATAATATATGCAGGCAATAAATACATCAAAAATGTCTAGTCCATTTGCATTTGACAAATTCAGAGAAAATACTTGTGGGAGCCCATATTCAGGTTCCTAGTGGCTTTACCCAGCATGCCTGTATAGAGAGGATGATTGGACCACAGGCCTGAGTGCAAGTGTCTGAGATGGTCTGCACTTGGCTGTGCTAGGGGAAGGTATTTTGCTCCACCCCTTGGCATATCTATAAATACCCTAGAGCAGAGATAGTCAGGGACTGTTGGAATAGGTTTCAGGTCCTCTTGAGGCTATCCTGTATTTTCTATCTGTTTATCTCCACACTCTAAATCCTTCTATCTAATATTTCCTGCTACTCTCACTCAAGAAAACTGTAGGGTTAGTGGGTAGCCCCCCCCCCCACAAATACTCCATTGACTATCCTATCTTTGTGAATCCAAAGGGTTGTACTAATTCACCTTCTATGCTAAATTGCATTACCAACCCAAAACTATTTTGATGTCTTTCAAACTTATACACTTTACACCTCTTAGTGAGTTTCTTTTCTGAATTTCTTAACAAGGCAAACTATAACTGTAACTATCTAATTTTCAACTTCCTCAGAGACCAGAGAAAGAAATAATATTAACTGAGTAAGCTGGAAGTTCAAACAAGTGACTTCCAAAAATGTGAGAAATGGCAGAAATAGCTGGCTGCCTGGACAGTCACCTAAGGTTTCTCTGCAACGTTGCGGGTATACAATATATCACCACAAGAAGATGCTGAGCTCCCTGCTGGAAGAGGGAGCCTGTTCTGGGCCTAGAGCATGCATACTTCCATACTGACCCACCAGGTAAGATGTTACCTGTGCAGTGGTGAGTGACTTCACAGCCCTTTGTGATTGGATCAAAGGCCACCTCTGTGGGAAGGGATGCACAGCTGGGTCTAGATGCCTAGTCAAAAGCCAATGGTGAGGAAAGTCATGAGACCAAGGGAGGAAAACACAACTGCTGTTTCCCTGATGTGCTGACAAACTTCCTTCTACACATCTATGTTTATACCCATAGATTAGTATGTAGAATGAATTGCTAAATGGTATTATTAATAAAAAAAAAAAAAACCTGGAGCCAGATACTGGGGTTAAAACTGAGGGATCAGAGGAAAAGCCACAGCCAACCTCACCTTACCGACGCCTCAATCTCCAAAGAGACCTACTTCCTGTATACCCATGCCTATATGCCTTTCTGTTCTGCCATCTCATTTCCTCTCTCCTCACTTCCTCTTCCTACCCAGCTCTGTCACTTCCTGTCTGTCTGTACAGACCTCCAGACCTTTATGGTTAACTAGTGTTAGAATTTAAGGTGTGTGCCACCACACCCAGCTCTGTTCCCAGTGTGGCCTTGAACTCACAAGATCCAAATGGATCCCTACCTCCTGAGTGATAGGGTTAAAGGTGTGGGCTACCACTGCCTGTTTAATATAGTTGCTGGCTTTTTTCTCATCCTCAGATAAATTTTATTAGGGTGCATAATATTTTGGAGGACATAATACATCACCACGTTAGTACCACTCTCAGCCTATAAAAAGAGACCCTCCTTTCTGCAGAGGGAAATAGCTAATGCAGAGACCCAAATCTGGTCAATGTGCCAAAAAGGCTGACTGTCAAGTGCTCAGCCCTAAAGGAGGCATCTGGATCTCTAGCCGCAATGTCCAGGGAATGTTGCAGAAAGTGGGGCATAGAGAACCTAAGAGCTGGAGATGGGGAGGGGCACCATGATGAAACGATGGCATCTGGACACAGCACAGCTGCTGCAATCACAAACACAGCAGCTGTAGACACCTGCACAAGATCAGGTCCTTCAACACTCTATCATGGGCAGAGGAGGTCCCCTGAGGCTGCACCCCTACTTGAGCTATTGACTATTAATAGCTGCTGAAGGATAGCGTGTCATTTTCTTCAGTGGTGGATCCAGGAAGAAGGGACCAAAAGGAAAGAAACAGAAGATAACAGAGGGCAATGGAAGGGTGACTGCAATCACAACAGAGTGTACATATTTATGAAACTGTCAAAAAAGGAAGGAAGGAAGGAATGAAGGAAGGAGGGAGGGAGGGGGGGAGGGAGGGAGGAAGGAAGGAAGAGAAAAACCCAATGACCTGCACCCTATACCATCCAAATATCTGTTTCTATCCTTTTTGTCCAACAGAAATTCTGTTTTCTTTCTCTTACAGGGATGTGTTGAGCCGACACCAAAGCTGGTCCTTTCTAGTTGATTTGTATAGAGGTGAGAATAATCAGAACATGGGGACAAGTGTTACCTTACACACAACTGACGTGTGACAGACTTTCACACATTTTCACAATTCTGCTCACTACAGAAAGGGAACTTACAACAGACCAAAGTAAGGACCTCACCAATGTCCAACTTGGTGAACCAATGCGTTTTTATTGGGGTTACTAAGAGGAGTGTGGGTGAGTGTTGACTCAAAGGCACCTGCATCACTGAAAAGCCCACCCCAACACAGGACAGCCACAACCCTGGAGCACAGCTTGCAGGCTCTTTCCTCTGCAGGGCAGCATCCCCTCCCTCAGCAGTTACTCCTCTAATAAAGCAGGGGAGGAACCTTGAGGATGGTTAAGCTTTTGCTTTTCCAGACGTGTAACCTTCTGTTTGCTTCTGGAGTCACAAGTTTGTTCCTCAGCTGTTGGTGCCATTTCAGAAGCTGCAGGACCACTGGGATGTGGGCCATAGCTGGCAGAAGGGGAGTCCAGGGGTGACTCTGAAGATTCTACCACTTCTGATTCTGGCCCAGACTCTCCACTTCCTGATTTCTGAATGTAAACAGGCTACACTGTAAGCTCCTGCCCCCAGGGACCACGTCTCTCTAGCTGCTAAGCCTCCACCACCATGGCAGACTGACAGTCTCTGAATCTGTGGGCCAGCACACGAATAAATCCTCCCTCTTCATGCTGCTTCAGTCACGTGTTCTGTGACAGCCACAAGAAAAACAACCAGTAAAACACCTCCCAGTTGCCAAGAGTGGGGAAAGACAAGGACTCAGGAAATATTATATTCTTGTGAGGACAAATTGGGATGACTTTCCTGGGAGACAATTTCATAATATGTAAAAATATATAAAATGTTCAGAATGGCATAAATGAATTAAATGGCAGCCCAAGTATTGCTTGGGAATGTTTCATAAAGTTATTAAACTTCAATTTATTTCTACTTGGCAAGTAATCATTATTGTGCCTATGAATATTTCATTAATTTTTACTGTAACTTATTTTATAATATTTAAACAGGAAATACTGTAAATGTCTACCAATAGTTGATTTAATGAAATGAATAGACATATATGAATTTCCATTAACTATGCAGTCATTTAAAATGTGATAAAGTTAGTATTGACAAAGATTTTATTCATACATTATGAAGTTGTGCTATAAAGTATAAACAGTGTGATCTAATCTAAACACTTAATATACATACATAGAAAAAGTCAGAAAGGATATCACCAAAATTGTTAATAATAATTATCTTTGGGCACAGAGGTTGACTTTTAATTTGTTCATTTTGCTTATCTATGCTTTTCTAATTTTTCTGCAGTAAACATGTTGTTTGAGTAATAAAAAGGTTATAAAAATGGTGTATTTCCTCTGTGTGCTTAGTCAAAAATGGAGTACTCTCAGAGGTTGGGTAGCAGTCGGCAGCCCTCCATTGCCTTAATTTCCTGCTCCATTAAGAACATATAACGAAGAGTTTTCCATGGTGCCAACAGGTTGGAAGGCAGCCAAGTGCTGCACAAGAGAGGCCCTGGAAGCCATCAATCCCCAGGTCTTACCTCAGGCAGCAAACAATGACCTCAGGACGGAGTTTCCTGGGGTTCATTGCTAGGGAAAAGGCTCTCATAAGAGATCTGTATGTATGTAGAATCTCAAGCAATACTTGGGCTGCTATTTATCATGGCCTTCGCTTTCAGAGTGGCAGGGCCAGGTGAAAAGCTAGGATGATGTAATATTTGGCTTGGACCACCAGGAAGCCATGAAGTAGCTACCGCAGTAACGTAGTAGTTTTTTTTTTTTTTTTTTCCTTCTGAATTTAAATGGTGTAAGGCAGATCCTGACACATGACCTGGCTGTCCACTGTTCATTGTTCAACTCACTACTATAGATTAACAACTGCATCAGCAACAGAACCTTGATGCTTTAGGAAAACCATAGGCTAAGGTGCTGAGTGTTAGGTCTTAATCCCTCCCTGACAAAAAAAGAGGGGGCCACTGACCATGTCCCAAAACGACAGTCTGGGCTCAGCTCGGGCTGAATGCTGACATGGTAAACTGAAGGACTGTTGTCATAGATCAACGATGACTCTCTGCATTCCTCAGAAACCTGGGAAATGGGTTTCTGTCTGCCGGAAGAGCAACTTCCCTCATCTCCCCTTGCCTCTAGCGAATAGGGCGCCTGCTTCTCTATTGGCATTGGCCTATACCTGTGGTGCATATCAAAGCCTCAGGGCTCTTCTAGCTCACAACCCTCCCCCAAAACTCCCTTCTCTAGCCACACTGTTCTCTTTAAACCCAGCAAGCTCCACGACACACACACCACTGCACACACTCCACCTCTCTGCTCCCAAGAGACAGCCATGGCAGTTCCTGGTCTGCTACTCTTTCTGTCCTGGAGAGGTGGATATGGCAGCCTTTGACTCCCCAGATGCCTCTGGCTATTCTCTCTACCACCTGAGAGGTGCCGTGTGGCAGTTTCATATTTACACTGTCTTTCTTTACACCCCTGGGGCAGTCCAGCTTGGGGGTGTCGCTGCACTCCAGGGGAAGAAACCAGGGTGTGAAATCAGAAAACCCCACAAGGCATAGCCCATTGTCAGCCTGAGCTGATCTGCCTGTGGGATCACCATCTTGTCCAGTCTTCTCCTCTTCTCCTCCCTGTGGCTCACACTTACAGTGGACACATCCAAGAATCTTCTCTGACACCTTCCTTTACTAAATAGATGGCCTTTCACCAAATTTCCTGACAGGGTCTCTGTAAGGTTTAAATATAGAATGAGTTGGTATTGATTTGTCCACTGTCTAAGAAGGATTTGCAAAACAGTTTTATCACTAACCTATGATTGCTGTGAAACATGTTTCATTTGCCTAGGGAACCAGAGATAATTCCTGGGAGGAAATTTTTATTTCTCCACAGTGGCTTATCAAACAAGTTCCATGACAGAAGCATCCTGCAAATGAAGTATGTTAGACCAACTTTTCCATTTCCATATTCTACAGGTATGAAATATGTCATTAACGTGTTTCTACATGTGAGTACCTGATTAACATTTTAGTGGTCAATTGCCAAACACAAAAATCAGAGGTAGACTAACTTCAATGCGGCCTACCTGTGATCTGGTCTCCAAAGTCCAGCGTGGCAGCCTAAGTGAGTGTCATCATGGGGTGCTCTGAATGAGAATGCAACCCATAAGCTCATATATTTCAATATGTTATCACCTATTGGTGGAATTGTTTAGGGAGGTTAGAAGATGTGGCCTTGTTGAAGGAGGTGTGTTATTGGGGTGGGCTTTGCCGTTTCAAAACGACCGTGCTATCACTAGTGAACGCTGTCTCATGCTTGTGGATTAACACGTAATTTCTCAGCTAATGCTCTAAAACCATGTTTGTCTGCCTGTTTTCATGCTCCCTGCCATGATGGTTACAGACTCGCGCTCTGAAACTGTAGGTCCCAAATAAGTTGCCTTGGTCATGGTATCTTTTCATAGCAAAAGTAACTAAGATAAGCCACATGCTCAAAATTGAGTAATAGGCATATTCCAACCCCAAAACAATGAGTATGGAAATATAAATGGCACAGGGGACTCATGACCAAAAACAATGCTTGGTCTTGGTTCCATGGCTGCACTGCTATGGGATGTTCTATATGCTGTGAATGTGTTGCTCTGATTGGCTGATAAATAAAATGCTGATTGGCCAGTAGCCAGGCAAGAAGTATAGGCAGGGTAAACAGACAAGAATTCTGGGAAGTGGAAGGCTGAGTCAAGAGACACCAGCCTGTCATCCAGGGAACAGCATGGAATGGCACACAGGTAAAGCCATGGAACATGTGATGACATACAGATTAACAGAAATGGGTTGAGTTCAAGTGTAAGAGCTAGTCAGTAGCAAGTCTGAGCTAATGACTGAGCAGTTTTAATTAACATAAGCCTCAGTGTGTTCATTTGGGTCTGAGAAACTGTGGGACTGTGGGACACAGGAGCCAGGTGGGACATAGGAATTTATAAGTGGCTGTGGGACCTTGGTGCTGGGCGAGCATAGAAAAGTTTCAGCTACACTCCACATGTGGTCTGTGCAGGGGGAAAGCTTCTCCCCTTCCTCCCATAAGCATCACCTCCCTTATGTGGCTGAAGACTCCTGGGAGAGCGGACAGAAACCATAATGTCCCGGGTAAGGGATCATGTGAGGGCAGGATGCTTCAGAAGCACAAAGCTGTACCTGCCCAGGAGATTCCAACCACAGCTTCTGTTGCTTCCAGGTAATCCATGTGGTTCTATACACCAACTTACATTCTTCTGTCTTGAAACTTTAATTCTTTAAGGAACCACAACATTGATAAGTCCTAAATGCCCAGTGTGTTGGGCAAGTAGCTGCAATTTTTTATTCACTCTCTGTTGATTACTATTTAGGTTGTATTGGTCCAAATCTCCATCGCCATCACAAGAGCAAAAGAGAAACCACATAGAAGGATTTATTTTGGCTGATAGTGTAGATGGTTGACACCATCATTTCCGGGTCACGGTGAAGAAATGCATCATGGCAGAGTAGGTGGAAGGGAGTAAAGCTGCTCACTGATGATGGGTAAACAATAGGAAGCAGTCAAGATACATCTTCATCTGGTTATTAAAGATAAATCATATTCTTATTTCTGTATGTCTGTTTCTGTGTGTGTGTGTGTGTGTGTGTGTGTGTGTGTGTGTGTGTGTGTGTGTGTAGGAAGCAGTCAAGATACATCTTCATCTGGTTATTAAAGATAAATCATATTCTTATTTCTGTATGACTGTTTCTGTCTCTGTCTCTGTCTCTGTCTCTCTGTCTCTGTCTCTCTGTCTCTCTGTCTCTGTCTCTCTGTCTCTGTCTCTCTCTCTCTGTGTGTGTGTGTGTGTGTGTGTGTGTGTGTGTGTGTGTGTGTGTGTGTGTGTAGGTACCTGTGTATGGAGGCCAGAAGACATCAGGTCCCCTAGGGCTGGTTTCATAGGCATCTGTGAACCCCTGACACAAGAGCTGGGAACAGCAGCAATCACTCCCAATCACTGAGTCATCTTTCCAATCCTGGGACACATCCTTCAAAGATGCACCCCAATGACCTGCTTCTCCAACCAGGCCAACTTCCCAAAGTCTAACATTTCTCAAAATGGTACCATGAACTGGGATGTAGACCTGAACACATGAGCATGTGGGTACATTTCACACTCAGACCCCAACAATGGTTTGAATTTTTCATAATTATTCCTGTGAATTAGTCTACCATTTTATTTTTCCACTCTTTATTGTATGTATTTTTGTTTCTTGGTTTCTGATTATTGTGATATTTTTGTATTATGTTAATTTCCTTTCATTGGTCTTTTGGTTGTATCTCTTTGCATTGTTTTATTTTGAGTGTTTTTTCCCAGGAATTAAATACTCTTATCTAAACTTTGACAACTTAGGGATGACATTTAACACTGTGAGTAAAAGTTTAGAAGGCTTTCAATCTTATATCTTCCTTCATCCTTTCCTCATATATTAAGGTTTTAGGTATGATATATAAAATCCACCAATGTATTAATAATTTCTATTTTTCAGCCTTACTCTTTATTTTAAAAAATAAAAAAAATATTCAGACAGTTCAGATATTTACTGCAACTATCACTTCATTTCTGAATTTTCATGCTTCCTTTTGATATCACTTAAATATTTTATCATTTTTTACACATTTATTTACTTATTTTATTTACCTATTTATTTTGCAGGTATAGGGATTGAACTCAAGACCCCTTCCATGCTAGGCAAGTACTCTACCACTGAGCCACACACTACACTCCCAGTTCCAGTATTTCCTTTACATAAATAAGGAAGAAAAGAAGAAAGAAAGAAGGCATGGTATTCCAGTCACTTTCCTATTGCTGTGATGAAACTCCCTTGTAGACAAATTTCTAAGTGGTCTTATTAAATAAAGAACATGGAGTCAAACATAGGGGTGAAAGCCTTAGAGATCAGGGAAATAGTGAGAGTCATCAACCTTACCTTACCAGCTCTGCAGCTTCAACAAGGTGAGCGACTTACCTGTGCCTTTATTGCCTTGCTTCTCTGCCCTCTCATTGGCTCTTAGCCCAGCTACCTCACTTCCTTGTCACTGCCTGTCTCTATGGTTGGTACTAGGATTAAAGGCGTGTGTCAACATGCTTGGCTGTTCCCTCGTGTGTCCTTGAACACACAGAGAACCTGCCTGCCAAGTGATCGGATTAAGGACATGTGCTACCCCTGCTGACTTGTGTTAATGGCTTGCTATTTCCTCTGATCTCCAGGCAAACTTTATTTATTAGCATACAAATAAAATATCACCACATTTCAGCACAAATAAAATAAGATATGATAGGATGAAAGGGAAGATTATTGAATCTACTTTTAAAGAATAACTTGTTTTAAAATATTTTACATTGCTATGGATTTTAGTTTATTGATACAAATTTAATGTTAATTTTGTCATACTGTATGTATATTTTTACCCTTGTTTAAGGTATTATGTTTGTACAGCTCATTTGAAATTGTAATATATAATTAAGAAATACAGATTAATAGCTAATCATCTATGATAATCAAACTCGTAGTCATGTTAGTTAAGTTTTCTAGGTATACATAGATATATTTCAGATAGATAGGTAATCTTCAAAAATGTCAAAGACCTACAGAATATGGCATTTAAAATGTTTTAAAACTTTAGACTTTCTAAACAGTGAGACATATCTGCTCCTGGCAGTACCAATTTACTTCAAAGAGAAAGATGGGCATCAAAGACACTCCATATGGAGTTTATCTTCTTCTTGGCATAAGTAGCCATTTGGGCAAAAAACTTTTCAACTGGGCATGCAGGATCCATAGGGAGGTGACCACTGAACTTTGCAAGAAGAGATGGTCCTTCAGGTCCTGCTTTGCAGAAGAAACTGCCAGACATTCTACAGGACACCAAGAGAAGCAACTGAGAGACTTTAAGCCTGTGGGCTGAAGATGGATGCCCCAACATTACAGAGGAACTTTGGGTGACTGTCCAGGCAGGCAGCTGTCTCTGTCATTCTAGATTTTTGGAAATTGCTTACAATGTTCTTCCTGTTTACTCAGGTAATATTATATCCTTCTGAGGTCTTTGATGTAGTTGAAGACTAGATATTGCAACTGTAATTATTGCTTGATATATGTAATTTTACTAGGTTAGAGTTAAAACCTTCCTTTTGTTTAGAAAGAAAAGGGGATGTGATGAAGGAATGTCCTTTTGTATGCTGTGAAAATATGTTGCTCTGATTGGTTGATAAATAAAGATGTTTGGCCAATGGTGAGGCAGAATAGGTTTAGGCAGGACATTCTAACTAGAGAGGAGGAAGGAGAAAGAGAACAGAGGAGATGCTGCCAGCTGCCAACATGAGAAGCAAGATGCAAAGACACCAGTAAGCCATGAGCCACGTGGTAAAGTATGGATTTATAGAAATGGGTTAATTTAAGATGTAAGATCTAGCTAGTGGGAATCCTGAGCCAGTAGGTCATATGGTTTGTAATTAATATAAGCTTCTGTGTGTTTACTTGGGTCTGAGTGGCTGCAGACTGGGTGGGACACAGGAAAAATTTAGCTACACTCCCTGACCAAAGCAACTCAGGGAGAATTTTTAACCCTCAGAAGGAGTTGTACTCTGCCACTGTGGGAAAGGCACAGCCACAGGAGCCTGAGACAGAAACAGAGAATGGAGCTAGCAAAATGGCTCAGTGTTTAAAAAGGTGCTTGCCTCCAAGCCTGATGACCTGAGTTTACCTATCATGTCCCACATGCTAAAAGGAGAGAACTAATTTCTGCAAGTTGTCCTCTGACCTCCACACATAGGCACATACATGCACATACTCATGTACACATGATGATGATGATGATGATGATGATAATTTTTTAAAAAGCATTGAATGCTTCTGCTCAGATGACTTCTCCTTTTTTATTCAGTCTGGTATCCTACCCCAGAGAACAATCTACTCATTTAGGGATCAATTAACTCTATCAAGGTAATTCCCTGACTTAGTTTGAGTTTCTATTACTATGAAATTGTTTTCTTAGATATCCCAAGACCACCTGCCCAGGGTTGACACTACCTACATCTATCATTAATCAGGAAGATGCCTGACATACTTGCCTATTTACCAAGCTTATAGAGGGGTTTTCTCAACTGGGAGCTCCTCTCTTCCCAGATATCAGTAAACTAACCAATACACCTCCCAATAGGAATGCTCAGTGGTGTCTCCCAGGTGATTCTAGACCTCATCAAGTCAACAGTTATGATCACCCATCATGTCCATCAAGTTGACAGTTATGATTACTTATCATGTTCATCAAGTTGAAGTTGTAATCACCCATCACATTCATCAAGTTGACAATTGTGATTACCCATCATGTTCATCAAGTCGACAGTTGTGACATGTATGAAGACTTTTCTTTTGTTGACAGTTGTGACATGTATGAAGACTTTTCTTTTGTTGGAGAATGTCTTTGCTTTGCACATATTGCTGAAGGATACTTCTAATTTTCTTTGCTATTTCATTCGTTTTTAGTTTTTAGAAGTTAATCTTTCTTTTAGGCCACTTCATGCATGTATACAATGTATTTTCAGTCACCCCCTACTGTCCTCTCTTGTCCTCTTCTATTCCATCAATCCCTTCCTCTTCCCAATTAGACACTTCTATTTTCATAACAGGCAATGGTGTGTAACTCAGTGAGCGGAATTGGAGTTGCTTAAATGATCACTTGGGGCAAGATTTATCAGATCATCAACAACATACCAATGGCTATACCAATGATGAAAATGCTTCTCCCTTCCCAAGCATCCATTAACTACCAATAGCTCCTTACGGAGAGGTGGGTCCTCCTTCCCAATGACTCCCTTACTACTACAGAATAATGGCAGGTCAAATGTTGAACAGGTCTTGTGCAGGTAACCATGGTTGCTGTGAGTTCTTGTGCGCAACATCCATGTTTGTAACCTATCCAGAAGACAGCAGGAGTAAGCAATTACTTTCTAGATGGGTTTGAGACCCACTCCTAGAGGAGGGAATTCATGACTGTTACTGTAAACTTGATGAAAAGCTCATGGGTGGGAAGGTCATAGCCCCTAGCTGGAAACCATGGCTGCTGACTGCTGTTTTGTTAAATAGATATGCTGTACCCATGAAGAGATCTGTCTGCAGGCAAGTCTGTTGGTCATTTTCTTAATTAGTAATTGATGGGGGAGGGCCCAGCCCATTGTGGGTGGAGCCATCCCTGGGCTGGTAGTCCTGAGTTCTATAAGAAAGCAGGCTGAGCAAGTCATGATGAGAAACCCAGTAAGCAGCTCCCTCCATGGCCTCTGCATCATCTCCTGCTGCCTGTTTGAGCTCCTGTCCTGACTTCCTTCAGTGATGGACTATGATATGGAAGTACAATTTAAATAAACCCTTTCCTCTCCAGGTAGCTTTGGTCATGGTGTTTCATCACAGTAACCCTAAGACAGTTCCCCTGGTCAGAAAGGAAGGTTCTTTCTCAGGGTTAATGGCCCACACTCTCCCAAAGCAGATCACCCAGGACTTATAGGCTGATTAAAACCTGGAGGAAAGTAAACAGGGCCAGTGGAGAACTCAATCTTGTGCAAACAACCATTTCAACCTCAACTCCCCACCAGAATCGTACTGCTTTCTTTTCAGTTCTAGTGAGAGTCCATAACAGAGTTAAATAGATTTATCCCTCTGTGCATGCATGTGTTCATGTGTGTGCATGCCTGCATGGAACCAGCAGCAGGAGTGGGGATAAAGGGGGGGAACAAATATTCACACGATTAAGTGTATGAAAATATAACAAAGTAGTCCATCCTATTAGGGCTGGAGATTTAACTCAGTGGTAGGTTTCTTGCTTAGCATATACTTGGTCCTGGGTACACTTCCTTCATTACAAAAATAAAATAAAATAAAAAGAAACCCACCATTTTTACAGGTACTAAAACATTAATTAAAAATTAATTAGCAAGTTATGAGCAATACTTTTGCCTTGTAGCTCCTCTCCCAAAACACAGCAGTGAGAGAACATTCCCAGAGTATTCCCATCCATCCCTGACAGAGATCACTGTGATGCTCCCCAAATTCTTTAAATATTCTTCTTTTCATAAGTTATTTGATTTAGCATGTCTTCTAAAGGAAATCAAGTATCAGGCTACAAAATAGTATGTTCCAAGCATAAGTACAAAACTGAGATGATAACTAAGAGCACAGAACCATGCGGGACTTTTCCTGTTTTGTTGCTGCTCTTGTTTTAAGATAGGGTCTGAGGTAGCCCAGGCTAGCCTCAAGCTCACCATGGAACCCAAGGATCTTGAACCTTGAGCACCAGGCCCCGCTGCTTCTACCTCTCAGCGCTCAGACTACAGATGTTCTCCACCGTGTCTGGTGTATGTAGCACCAGGGGTGAGCTCAGGGCCTGATGCACTCCAGGCAAGCACTCAACCCAGCTTAATCGCAGTTCCCACAGCCATGTGTGCAACATTCAAATAAGAGAAACTACCTAAGTCCAGACCTCCTGGGTATGCTGTGAAGACTAGAGTTTAAAATGCTGTATTGTATTGGGAATTTTTGCTAAATAAGTATACTCTAGCTGTTCTTACCACACATATGAATGGGTAAATGGGTAAGATGACAGGCAGGTTGATATCCTTCACTAGAACAATTCACTGTATGTACTCCACAGTATGATGTTCTCACCCTTAATGGGCACAATATAATTTGTAAGAACATATTTTGTGCTAATGTAACTTTTCCATCTCTTAGCCTCAACAGTAGAGTGTTAACTCTTGGTTGACCATGAGCTGCTGTAATAGCATACAAGACTGGGGAACTCACAAAAGGTTAATTTCTGAGACTGATGAAGGCTGAGAAGTCAGAACTGAGGAGCCAGCATCTACTGAGGGATGTCTGGCTGTGTCCTCCAAGGTAGGAGGTAAGAGAATAAGAGGGTGATGAGGGGATGGAGAGGGAGGGAGGAAAGAAAGGAAGGAGGAAGAAATGATCAAAAAGGAGGGTGGGAGGGAGAGAGGCCAAAGCCTTCCTTGTAAGACACAATCAAATCACAGCAAGGTGAGACATTTCAAATACAATTTAAAAAAAAAAAGAAAAACACTTCAGCTCCACCTCTATGCAGTGCCAAAAGCCATCTACTCTTACATCAAACCAAAGATCTATCCAATATTAGAAATGAAAGGCCATGGCACTCTACTCCACTAGGTGTTTGAGGATTTTGCAAATGAGGGATTAGCTGCAAGATGCTAGCAGAAAACATCGAAGTAGAGATCCCTTAAAGCTATTTTGGAGGTGTACAACATTTACTTAATAAGCAATGCACAGAGTCTTTGCCTGGGCAGTTGTATTGGTAAAGATTCAGTCTACTGAAGGCCCCACACAGGAGCTCAAATATGCGTTTCTTATGATGGTTATAATAATGTATCTTGTTATAGAGAAAAACATCAAAACAACCTAAATAGCCAACAACAAGGAAATGGCTAAACAAATTATGGAATATCCTTTTAGAAAATTTAGCACTGCCATATAAAAGATGAAGATCCTTATAAAAATATCCTAAGTATACTAGCAGATAAAAGGAAATCAACAAATAAATTACCCTGCATTACTCTCGTTTGTGTTAAATGTATGCACAGAAATGCCCTCTTTTAGCACAGAAATATATGTGGAAATATACACAGCAAACTCTTTTCTACTTTAAAAGTCTTATTGCAACATAATTCATATCCCATTCAGTCCACACATTTGGCATGCATGATTCATGGCTTCTATTATATCCAGTCATGCAACCATCACCGTCATCAACTTGAGACCACTTCATCTACAGAAAATGAAAGCTCAGGCCCGTTGGCAGCCACTTCCACACCTCCTCACCTCCTCCCCACAGCCTGTGGCAACTTCTAATCTGCTTTCCATCCCTGCAGATTTGTCTGCTCCGGACATGTCAGATAAATGAATCTTTCTTTCCTAGGTCTATGCAAGTCTTTGCAGCATGTTGATGAAGGTTTTGCCTAACCCCAGGTCACAAGTATTTTCTCACAGCTTCTTCTAATTGTTTGATCATTTTTCACCCGCTACTTAGGCCTATAATCTATATATGCAATCAAAATATAGTGTGTGTGTGTGTGTGTGTGTGTGTGTGTGAGAGAGAGAGAGAGAGAGAGAGAGAGAGAGAGAGAGAGAGAGAGAGAGAGAGAGAGAAGCCCAGCTTCACTGCTGGGAGAGCAGTCTCCTAGCAGTCTCTGGTTGGACTGATTATTCTTTCCCCACCGCAGATCAACCAACCATAGGTATGAAGGCCACACTAAACACTTCCAAAGAGACTAAGATTGGGGCTGGTTCAGGACACTCAGGGAAAGTTGTCTTTAACTTTCACACATTTGAGTCTGTGAAATGCTCACCATGAGTACCCATAACTCTGTACCTTAGGTATATTTTCCTTCTTTTCATGTGTTTGGGTTTGTGTTTACATGTACACACATGCCTGTATTAAATGTATTAAAAGAAGAAAAATGGAATTTGTCATATGTTTTCATGGGTGTGGTATACATAACACTCCAACTACTGAACCAACACCAGCCCCAAAATATCATCCTTTAAGAACAGGATGTTTGGTGCACATATGTAGTTAAGTGAAACTGATTTCCCAAATAAGTGCCCTGCCATGCAGAAACACTCAATGAGGGTATTCCCTGTATTTTTAATTTGGGCTTCTACATCTAAATAATGTGTACAGTCACATAGAAATGCTTATGTGTTCACTCTTTAAATAAAATATTGCTATTGAAGATGTTGGAGAGATGTGTTGATAGTCTGATGGCAGGGAAAGGATGCTGTGGGTATTATGGGATACTGTTCTTGTTCTCTTGATTGCCGCACCTTACTTCTGAATTATAAAATGTGGGTCCGTGGCTTATGCTTAAGAACTGCTGGATGTCTTGCCCCATATTCATTTCATTTGATGAACTGATGGTGTTTTAATTTTTCTGATGCCTTCCTTTGGAGATCCAGTGGGATCAAATTCTTTTACAACAGCCCAGAAAGGTCACCTTCTAACACTTGAAAGTGATGGTGCCTCTCCTGTATTCATGGTTGCTAGGAGCATTCTGATGATTATAGTCGCTCATGGTTTTCCCGTTGCCTTTGCTCCCCTTCTTAGCCTATGATTCTGTAACCACATCAGCCCCCTTGTACCTTCACGCTGCTGTGGGTGATGTACTGGTCAGCCACACCATGACAGCAAGTGGAGTGCAGTGATTGCAGATTTACTTAATGCATGTGGTGGTCTCGAGCCATTTCATAAACTCTTGGGATACAGTGGCCAGTGAAAGCAATCACAGTCGCTCCCCTCGGGGGCCTTACCCCACTGCAGGGACTTTCAGAGGGGACATTAGTCTAATAATGGCATAAGTGGGCCAGAGTCCTACTGAAATGGTGAAGTACCTGAGATAAACACTGATAAGGGGAAAAGTATGTGTTGGCTTACAGTTCTGAATGTTTTCGTCCCTGGTTGGCCTGCGGCAAGGCAGTGTATCACAGAGGAAGTGTTGGAAGAGAAGGACAACCTTAGTGTCTTGACCCCATTTTTTAACATTCCACTGCTTCCCAGTACTCCATGTGTTCAGGACCAGGTGTTCAACACATGAGCCCTTGGAAGGTATTCAAGATGCAAATTATAGCAATAAATAATTAAGCATGTTATTACCAAGAAGGGTAAGGGCTTTGCCAAGAGAGAAGAGTACTGTACTGCAAAATCCTACACTGTAAGCCTCCAAGAAGCATCACCTCAGATGAGAGAGTTCAGATGGTGAAGACGGGAGATGCACTACCACAGTGGCAGGGAAATGCACACTTTTGCCAAGGACCTACATTAAAGGGTTACTGACGGGAGGAACAAAGGACCCATGTGGCTGGAACACAGAGGAGGAGGAAGGTGTTAAGAAATGAAGCTCCACAAGGGAGCAAGGGGTCCATGACTCAGCCTTATAAAGTCAAGGGCCAGCTCAGCTACCTACTACCCAGACCACAGAGACCACACTGCTTAGCCTCCATGGAATCCAGCTTCCTTAGCTCTAAACAGGATAATGTAAACCCGTGTCACTGATCTTGGGAAGCCTAAAGGAAATATCATTTACATATGCATGAGCTTTCAGCATAGCTGCTCCATAATGAAACAACATAATTAGTAGAAGCTATTCCTACCTGGTCTTTCCACATCTTGCACTCTCTGTCCAAGTTAGCAGTAACTGCCAACTTGACACAGTCTAGAGTCACCTAGAAAAAGAGTCTCAACTGAGCAATTATCTTTATTAGGTTGCTCTTGCTGGCATGTCTGTGAGGGACTGTCTTGAGTATTAGTTGATGGTGGGCCTAGCCCACTGTGGGTGGTTCCATTCCCTGGTCAGGTCATCCTGGATTGTATAAGGAAGCTAACTAAGAATAAGCCTGAGCAAGTCAGAGAGCAAGCCAGCAAGCAGCTTCATTCCATGTCTCCTGCCTGATTTCCTGCCCTGACTTCCCTCAGTGATGGACTATGACCTGAAAATGTAAGCCAAATAAGCCCTTCCATCCCATTAGTTGCCTTTGGTCAGAGTGTTTTACTACCACAACAGAAAGGACACTAGAATATTCTCTATTACTCAGTCATTACTTTCTAGAATCAGTCCTCTGGTCATTGAGGATCCTCTAAAAATAGTTTTTCACACGTACACATTGCCTGGGAAACAGTACCCCATTCTTATCATGTATGGAAGGGATAGGGAATGGGTATCCTCTCAAGCACTGGCTCCAGAGCACAGACACATTTCCAGTTGGCTATTTCTGGACTCAGTAGTAAATATTCCAGCAATTGACTAGTAATGCCTGCTATGGACACTGATTTAATATTAAATATTCCAGTAATTGATTAGTAATGTCTGCTGCACACACCAATTGTGAAATCACAGCGTGTTTTGTTCTGCTTGGAGTATGAAAACATCCTTGATCGATCTCTTCAGGTTTTTCCCATGTACTCTCTCCAGCTACCCTGTCAACTTCCCAATGTCCATTTAAAAAATAATTATATGTACTTGTGGTGTAGCAATTTCTTCCTAGTCTGAAACATTCATGCAGGAAAACCCCTTAAGACAGAAAGTAAACAATTTGAAATCACTTAGGAACTCCCTGAAACTGACCAGATTCTCTACCTGTCTCCCCAACATCAAACAATGAAGACTGCAGAGAGTCACACTCAGACAAGCCAGGCTGCGAAGACTCTGAGACCAGACCAGCCTCCTGCCTGGGAGAAGCAGAAACCGGCCAAGCTGCCTGGAGGAGACTTAGACCGAGTGAACCCCATTGAAAGGACTCTCTCCAACCTGCTGAGGCACCTGCACTGTGCAGTGTGCTCCAGGTTCCCAGCTTTTGCAAGCTGTCACCCACGTTGGGGTGGGCCTTGGTGATCCAGCTGTCTTTGAGTAATATTTGCTCATATAAGTGACCCCCCTCTCATATTCCTACCAGTAACCCCAATAAAACTCACTGGTTCGCCAAGATGGACATTGGTGGTATCCGAACTGTGGTCTGTTGTAGGCTCCCTCTCTGGGGTGAGTAGACGTGTGTGTTGCATCTCCCTAGGAAAAGTCTGTCACAGGACACTATTCCTGTATCTGTGTGCAGATGAGTGCAGCTCCCATGGTAGCCAGAAGAGGGTGTCAGATTCTCTGGTGGTAGAGTTATAAGTGGTTGTGAGCTGCCCAATATGGTGCTGAAACTGAACTCAGGTCCTCTGCAGGAGCAGCTAGTGCTCTTAACCTTGGAGCCGTCTCTCTGGACCCCTCTGTCCCCCACCTCTAACTTAACAATCGAGTGCTGAGAGAGCCCTTGCACGGGCTCTGCCTTCTCTTCACCCAACCGCACCTAGGCTGATGCTGTTCATTTTGCTCAGAATATACTATTCAACTCAGGGGCCTCTGCCTCATCCTTAGAATCCCTGTGTGCTCTTTCTGGGGAGCCCAGGCTTCCTGTCAGAAGCAATTGTTCATTCTGTGCATGGGTGCACTCAGCATGGTTAGAATTCTCTGCACCGTGGAGCTGCTGCAGCTGAAGTCTCTCTTATTCATCGCCACAGTCCCATTCATAGCTTCTGGGACGTGATTGATACTTACATCTTACTCTGCTTTTTGTTGCTATAGTAGAATACCCAAGGCTGGGTCATTTATAAAGAAGAGGGGTTTATTTATCTTACCGTTCTGGAGGCCCAGAGAGTGGAGCACTGCATCCACTCAGTTTCTGGTGAGACCCTCGTAGCAGAGAAGCAGAACTCGGGAGCAGGCGCACGTGGGTAGGGAGCAAATGAGAGAGAAGGCTTGCCTCAGCACAGTCTGCTCTCAAACACTAATTTAGTCCTTTGAGATCCAACTCATTCCCTGTGTGCAGAAAAGCTAACCCTCCTCTGAACAAAGAACACACACACACACACACACACACACACACACACACACACACACGTACGTACATATGCACACCTACACACGTGTACACCTACACGTGCATACATACATACACTCCAATGATATATTTTTTTTAATTTTTAAATGTCTCTTAAAAGACATTAATCTATTGTTGAGGGCAGGACCAGCCTTTGACCTGCCCAGGGCCCTGCTCCTAACAAGGCCACATTGAGGATCAGATTTCATTATGTCTCCATAGAGACAAATCATGTTCCAATATCAGCAGTCAGTATGTGTTGAAATAAAAGATAAGTGAATTAACAATATGCCACCAGACAAGAACTTTTCTGTTAAAGGATAAATAAAATTAGAAGGCAGTGTATTCTGTGTGTGGTGGCTAACCTTAGGTAACATTCCCAGGCCACAGAAAGCCTGCCCATTGGGACCGGTGATTCTGAGTGGCCATATATGGGTGCTTCTGGCTGGAGCTGGTGTGTGAGGCTGGGCAGGGAGTACAGCAGCCAGGTGGAGGGACATCATCCTGCCTGAAGTCCCTGCTGGGAGGGCTCTCATTGTTGCTCTTTTCAGCCTTGGAACTCAAGCCCTTTTGGGTCCCCAGCCACCCCCCCAACCCCCCTAACCTCTACCCCCACCCACCCCCACCCCTGCAACCTTCCACGTGGAACTCACAGCATGGGGTGCCTACTTCTCAGGCCTTGCAGCTGAGACAGAAGCTCCTCATTGGTCTGCCTGTCTCAGGTCTTCCTGGCTCCACAATCCTTATCTTGTCTTCCCTGACATATCTTCCCAGTTCACTGCTACTTACATTTCCCTTGTAACCACAGAAATTCTCTTGGCAGAGATGGCTATTGAAAGAATATTCTCACATGAGGATTGAAGAGCAAATGTTTCTGAGTGGGGCTCTCAGGGGACCAGTGGAAGTGGAGAGCATGGGAAAGGGCAAAGGGCAAAGCCCAGGTGGGATCTCAGGAGAGGCCTCAGTCCTCACTTTTGCCTCAGGGAAGCCATAGCTTGGCCAGGAAAGGAGATGCCAGGCATGAGCTAGAGGCTGTCTCAGGGGGGTGGAGGTGGGGCTGGGGACCTTGTATTTGGGTATATTGTGCCTGTGAAGCTCAGGAGCAAAGGTCTCCAAAGCCAATGTCTGAAAAAGGTCTCTGGTACAGCCTGTCAGAAGTCTCACAAAGGACTGGAGTTGGAGGCAGGAGGCCTGGAGGCCAGCAGAAAAGACCGGAAGGAATTGGGGAAATCACCTGCCGTTTCTACATCAATAACTGCTCCGTTTATTTGGTTATGACAACTGCTCCACAAACGCTCTCACAGAGTGGCAGGGGCTTCTACAGCATCATTTTAGAAGTCAGCCCCAGATGCCTTCTTCTACTGCTCCCCACATGTCAATCAGGGGTGATGGTTCAGGCCAAAAGCGTTCTCTGGCCCTTGGTCCTTGACAGCTCCCACCAGACCTGCTCCCCACATTTAAGTTGGGGTTGATGGTTTAGGACGTAAACATCCTCCTGCCCTTAGCCCTTGGCCCTTGACCTTTAGCCCTTGACCCTTAGCTCTTACCAGCTCCCATCAGACAAGTACAAAGCACTAGCTTCTGGTCTCATCCTGGGACACTGCTCGGCACAGCAGACTGACTGACAGATCCTGGAAAAGAAACCTCTGAACCAGACACCCACTCGACATCTTGCTCCCAAGACAGAGTCCACCCTCTCCCAAGAGCTCCAAGGACCCAGGTAACCCCACCGATTTCCCCGTTCCTCCACGAAATCACAATGCTGGTGTGATCTGGAGCTGCTGAGTTCACCCCCCTCCCCTCACGGCCCCGGGCCTTTGACATCCCTTCCCTGGACCATGTCCTGCTTTCTCCCTGTGCCCATTTGCTTCCTTCTCATATGACCTCACCCTTCACTTCTTTAGAGAATCCTTCGCTGACCTGTTGGCCTAGGCTGACCCACTGGATATCCGTTGCCATGGAGACAGGCCCCTTTCTCACTGGGAAGTCAAAGTTTCAAACTATGGTTATCAGTCTCCTATCAGTCCCACAAGAGAGGGAGCCAGACTAGTTTGCACCAACCTCTGTGTCTCCAGTACCAAGCACCTACTCTGTCATCTACATCCTGGATGGGCAGATAATGGGTGGCCTCGGGGCACTTCCTTTCTTGTGTGTAGCCATGGCCCCTCTATTTCAGAGGATAGCTGCTGTGCCAGTCTGAAGTTCCACCCACTGCCCTTCGCCCTTGACTGGTACATTGTCGCAGAGTCCCCAGATAATCAGTAGGATGTGTGTGTCAAACAATACAGAGACATGAAGGAAACACACCAGACGCCTCCCACTTTCTCCTCTGGGCCTCTTTTGATGAACTGCTATGTCCCGAAGTCAGTAATTTAGGTTTTCAGTGACATCTAAATATACTGCAGGGTGCACGCAGAGATGGACTGAGGAAGACCATGTGATCTATCACTGCTGCCTTAGGATGTGAAGGGTTAGAATGTCCATGAGAGAAGATAACAATTCTACATGGAGTTCTCATCACCCTTCTTTCAGTTAACAGAATTCTTTCTGTGACAAATCCTAGAATACTGACTAAGGAAAGCCTTGTGTGTACCAAGGACGAGGTTGCTGTTCTGTGGACTCAGGGTCACCTTGGAGTATCCTCCAAAGGCACAATTTACATAGTTTGCAAGGTTTTTGTTTGTTTGTTTTGAGGAGGGTACTGATATGGCTGTCAGAAAACTCCCAATCTAATGTGTTCATTCTACAGATAAGAAAACCTTGAAAGTATGCTCGTGCATGTCTTTAATGCAGTTGGGAAGCTGTGGGGCGTTTACCCACCACCCCCACAGTTCCCCAGAGTTTTCTTGAGTGCAATCAGCAGGAAATATTAGATAGAAGGATTTATTGTGGAGAATATCACGGAGATAAACAGATAGAAAATAAAGGATAGTCTCGAGAGGGCCTGGAACCTATTCCAACGGGCCTGGAACCTATTCCAACAGGCCTAGACTGTCTCTGGCCCAGGGTTTTTATAGAGACACCAAGGGGTGGAGCAAAAGACCTCCTCCTCCAGCATAACCAAGTGCAGACCATTTCAGACACCTGCACTCAGGCCCGTGGTCCCAATCATCCTCTATTCGGACCTGCTGGGTAAAGCCACGAGGAACCCGAGAACAGGCTCCCACAGGAAGCAGAGGCAGGGGGATCACTGTGAATTCAAGGCCAGTCTGGTCTACACAGTGAGTTCTAGTCAGCCAGGGTTACATGGTGAGACCTTGTCACAAGACAAAGCAGAAAACATGGATGTAGTTAATGCAAGCTGGACACGTGCTAAAACAGCGAATGTTTCCCACCTCAGAACCCAAGTTTCACAGGATAGTAATACTTATTTCCCAGGAGGACAAAGAATGAATGTTTCCACGTGTTTCAAAAGGATTGAGTTAAGCAAAGGCCAACAAGCCTTTGACAGCAAACAGTGGAACTTCCAGAAGAGGAGAAATCCAAAGATGATCCCTAGTCTGTACTGCTTTGCCCAGGCTTGCCCCAAACTGAGTTTACTGAAAAGCCCTGAGCAAAAGAGGGAAGGCAGTCACCTTAGTCAGGCCTCAGAACAGATTAACCAACAAAGGCAAGAGAAAATAAAGATGAAAATCCACAAAAGTCTTTAGTCCCAAAGAGAGAGTGCCCACAGTTTAATGAAGGGGCATCTTTGGTGGTATGCGCCCAGCTCCACGCCCAGGTCAAGCAAACAGCTTTCTGCTTAGGGACTGCCTTTGGTTCTTCTGCCTTTGGTTCTTCTGCTCTGCATCAGGAAGAGAAGGAAGGCCACACAGCACTGGAATGTGACTGGACTCCATTGCCCTTCACAAGGGATGCAAACTGGAGAACAGGAGCATTTGGAGTAACTGGACTCCAACCACATCAACTATGCCTTTGGTTACAATTGAATGTGACTGCCTTAACTGTTGTCCAAGGTGTCCATGGGCTGTAAAATATCAAGTACTGACTGTTTCACAGGAGATGGTTGAGCTGTGTAAAGTGATCTTTGTAAGAAGTTCGTATTTCTCCATATGCACAGGAAGTGCTCCATGACAGAGGTCAGAGTAAAAAACCCAGATTTATTATGACTACTAGCAACCGTACAAGTGTTATGAAGCCATTCATTCCTCCTTTGATACTGACAGCTGTAGAAAGCAGATTCCTTGTGCACATAGGACACAGAGTAAGCTGTTCACATTCATCTTCTCCATGGCTCGTGGTTTCAGGTGTGTGAAGAGGGCTGTGCACAGCAGCATGGGTGCTGGCTAGGACATGGGCTCTGTGGAACTCAGGCCAGATCCAAAACTCCTCCGTCCTGAGAGTGGGAGACAGACAGACAGACACAGAGCAGGCCACCTGTCTAAAACCTGCCCCAGGCAATCAAAGGCAGGTGGCTTTTTTTTTTTAATTCTTTCCTGCTGTGGGATGGTCTGTATGCCAAATTGCTCTGATTGGTAAATAAATAAAACACTGATTGACCAGTGGCTAGGCAGGAAGTATAGGCAGAACTAACAGAGAGGAGAAAAGAAAGAACAGGAAAGCAGAAGCAGTCACTGCCAGCCACCACCATGACAAGCAGCATGTGAAGATGCCGGTAAGCCACAAGCCATGTGGCAAGGTATAGATTTATGGAAATGGATTAATTTAAGCTATAAGAACAGTTAGCAAGAAGCATGCCATGGCCATACAATTTGTACGTAATATAAACGCCTGTGTGTTTATTTTATAAGTGGGCTGTCGGACTGCCCGGGCTTGGTGGACCCGGAGAGAAAACTCCAGCTACAATTTCCATATTTTTTGTCTCCACTAAATCTCTATTAATAAAATTGGCTATCATGCTTTTACCACAGTCCTAAGAAAAGGGGCATAGAGTGACCTCTCTGACTGGCTGAGAAGCAGTTCTAAAGAATACTATTCCTCAGATCTTTTGAGGCCAAATTGGATGGACCATGCACTCTGAAATTAGTTTTTCTTGTCCATCCTTTAATTCTCTTACCTGTTCTTTGTGACCAAATGAATATTTTCTATTTCTGTATGTGCCACTGAGGAGAATAGAGAAAGATACGCCTGTGTGAAAGCTGGCAGCTTACAGACTTTGAGTTACCTGGTTTGTTGAGCTTGTTGATTTGGTGACAGGGACAGAAAGCATACCTTAGGTTGATCTCCATGTGTGGGTTTACAAAGACAGAAAGACATCTCCTTGAAACCTAGATTGTATTAGCTATCTCAACAAAAACCATTGTGTAAAACACACTAATGCAGGAGTATGTTCTTCACAACACAGTGGAGATCGCAATAACGTAATGTACACACACTGATGAGGAGCTGGAGGAGGAGACTGAAGGTTCTAAACACAGAGGACTGAAAAGAAATGGGAATGCTAACTAGCTGATTTGATTGGTGTTACAATATTAGACCATACCCCAGAAAACTGAGTATTATATGATACAGGTGTTACTATATTAGACCATACCCCAGAAAACTGAGTATTACATGATACAGGTGTTACTATATTAGACCATACCCCAGAAAACTGTGTATTACATATTTTTTTTTAAAATTTATGACTAAAGAAAAGTCGCCATCATCACTTGGTATTTTAAAAGTGGAGGAAGCAACATGAGCTGCGAGTGTTCAGGAAAAATAGTTTGTGAGATGGGAAAAACCAGACCATGTTTACTCGCCACTTGCTGCCAAGGGTCCCAAGGGGACAGGCTTTGCAGATGGCAAAGGAGGGAGTGAAAGCCATTAACACCACCCTGTTCTGAGAAGGGGAGGCCCAGCGTACAAGTGTGGCTGGAAGAAGTAAAGCATGAAGCTGGCTCTCCACTCTCCACCTGCTTTCTCGTTAGGAGAAATCAGTGCCTAGGCCAGCGGTTCTCAACCTTCCTAATGCTGTGACCCCTTAATAAAGTTCCTCATGTTGTGGTGACTCCCAACCATAAAATTATTTTTGTTTCTACTTCATAACTGCAATTTTCCTACTGTTATGAATTGTAATGCAAATATCTGATATGCAGGATATCCGATATTTGACCCCTTTATGAGGTCACGACCCATGGTTTGAGAACCACCTGCCTAAGAACTAGGAACAGAAAAGCAGAGGTGTCCTGAAAATACCAAGAACTAGCTGAGCCAGGACCCATTCACCCTGAGGGTCCAGTTGAAACTGAAGACTGGATTTGTAATGGCACCAGCTTGCTCCAAGGCATGTTCCCCAGCAGCCCAGGGCTGACAGGTACCATGTGACAGAAGGTGGGACTCAGTTCCCAGTACTGCTCAGATTCTGACTAGGAACATCAGCTTCCAGAGGTGCTAGAAGCCTATCAGACAGAAGGATTTGCGGTCACCCACCCAGGGAAAGCCGTGCTCCAGTCAGAGTTCACAGACACAAATTCCCAGGGCAGGGTCCCCACTCCAGAGCCCTGAGATCTCCCAGAGCCTAGGGAATGCCTGGTGCTTATAGCACTCTGGGCACACAGCTAACAACGAGAAAAGGAATAACAAGTCCACAGTGTTCTTTTTAAAAGGTAACGGGGAGCTAAGATTCTTTCTCATTTATTTTGTTTGAGAAAGAGGCTTGTTTATTTTTACAGCTGTGTTTGGTCTCTACCATTTTACCCTCCATGCTTCTCCCCAAATCATGCTTTTTCTCCTTTGCTAGAAAAGTTAAAGGAAGGAAGGGAGAGGAGGGCAGACAGACAGGAAAGGAAGAAGAGAGGAAGAGAAAGAACAGGAAGACAGTTCTGTGTTCAGGCCTCTATATGCACCTATTTGTTCTGACAAGTCTGGGTTCCATTCTGCAGCCTGGACTCTGTATCAGCATTGCTTCGTTGGACTTCTGAATACTGAGAATCATAGCCACTTTGGTGGGAAGATGATGTTACAAACCCCAAGCCCATCAGACGGGGTGGGGGAGGGTTACTGTTCCTGGATTATACCTCAGCAGGCTAGCGTGAGAGGAGTTTGGATTGCTACCCTGCCTTCTGTCCCCTGAGACACACATTAGGTAAGAGCATCACAGCCCATCAGATCTTCAAGTACACAACTATGAGTCAGCACACTGAGATTGTAAACTAGAAATGTGGGGGTGGGGTGGATGTTGCTGCCTGCAGACGGTTTCCCCTGGCATGGCTCCCTCCAGGAATTATTTTGGGTTGTAGTGATGAGCAAATCAAGGGTGGCATTTTAAGAGATGCAGCATGCCCACTTTAAAAGGCTCTATAATTACGAGGAAGACTGGCGGCGGCGGTGGATGTGTTTCACTGTCCTCAGCTTGCATTTGGAACTGGATCCCAGTGACATTAGCAATCCCGAAGCTTGAGGCTGTTTTCTTCCACACTTCAGCTGGAGTCTAAGCGCAGCTGGGCAGCAATCATGCGCTTCGGCATCGAGGTGGCGGTGTCTTTCAGGGTGGAGTTAGAAGGCAGCATATAGGAAACTTGCTGGATTTTTTAAATTTTCTGTCGCACAGTTTCTAGTTTTCCTGGGTAGAATGCCTGGATTTCAGGGAGATGACTTTCATATGGTACTGCTATTTTTCTGGTTGTAGAAGTGATGTTTTTTACCTTTTGGTGAGTTTTTTATAATTATATTTATAAAATAAAATCAAAAGTGATGACTGCTGTGTGCTTTCGTTTCACCCCCCAGTACCAACACAGGCTTTACGGGCTCTGGACTTGGGCAGGAACCTGGTTCACGGCCCGCCCTCCTCACTGCGCTCTCACGAGAGGAAGCACCTGGGGAAAGCAACATTGCAGCTCTCAGTTCCCACTCTGCATGGGAAAGTAGACTGAACAGTCCTCTCTCTGGAGATGACCGCCATCAGAGTGCTCGGCATGATGCCAGGCTCCAGCGAGCACTCAGGAAATGCCCTGTCTTAGAGGCTCAGGAGAGGGTGAGGAGTCTCTGTGCATCCTCCACGGAGAGTCTCATAACACCTTCTGTTTTCCTGGCTTCTCCAAGGACCCCAGCTTCCTATGAAGCAACAAGGATATGCCTGCTCTCTCTGCTTAGCAGCTTAGACCTGTGAGCTTTGGACACTAAGCCTTCTCTAGATTTGAATAATCCCTAAATCGTTTTCTAATTGTTTATTAAAAGAGCCAAATGAAATTAGCATTGATGAGACCAAGCCTGCTCTCCTATGCACTGGTTGAATTATTTCAACTCCATCCAATCTGCTGTCACTGGGGACTGAGCCCCCCTTCAGCACACAACCCATAACAATATTTTCATTTGCACAAATGAATTTCAGTTTTCAGAGCAAGCTTAGCGGTGATATCACACATCCTCCAGGAGGAGAATAGGATGGCTGTCATCTGACACAGACACAAGAAATACCGCTGTAAGACTAGACAGGCCAGAGCAGCACAGGGCCGCCAGTGAGCGAGGGGCGGGGCCAGCAACCAGTCTCTGGCTTCCAAACACAAGCCTCCTAGTTTCTCTCTCCCTGTCTGCTCTTGCGCTTTAATCTCAAGTAAGACATTTAGCCAATGGTTCTTAGATTGGGGGGTTGTACAAAATGATCCAAAGAATCTACAACTGAGCAAGCATAAGCCCCACCTCCAGAGATTCAAAAGCACCAGTTCTGGGGTAAAGCATGGACACATGCAGGCTATAAGGAGCAGTCGGATTCCAGGAACTCTCTGTGCTTGGCTAAGGCATGAACCCCAGCCACTGAGGCTAGACCATGTTCTTCATCCCATTCATATGCACAGAGGCAGTATGGGTAGCTTCAAGGTAAAGGCTCTCAGGGTCATGCCAAAACATGGCACCTCACTGGCTCATGCCTGCACCGTAAATATGGGCCACAGTCCTACTGCATGTCATATGTCATGCTCCCTTATGTTCATGCATCAGTGAGAATCCCACACCCAAGCTTGGCATCAGTTAAACAAGGAACAGTCTCCTACCTTAGAAATGGACTGACTAGTACCAAAGACTAGTACCAACATGACTGTTATAAGAAAACAGTGAACCATAAACCCTGAACGGAACCACTACAACCATCCATTTTCCAAGAATAATCTCAAAATTCTTTCTCCTAAATAGATATTTTCTGGGTAAACTTAATATCATGCCACATGACTTCTCCCATCACATTCTTCTTGAACCATTGTATGTAGATCCTGTGCTTTCTACCTGGTAAGGTCCTAAACCTGAATATTTTATTTAAACATGCCCAGGTTCCAAATCCCAAAGCTTTACAGTGTTCTTGCTATCTCCTCCATGTTCAAAATCTGCCCTGAAATCCTGAAGGCTAACTCTAGTTAGTGATCGACGTGTCTTCTCACGTGTACTCTTGGAGCTGGCCAGTGGCTGGTAGGCACATGCTTCCATCAAAGGCACTTTGCTCTTCTCTCCTCAGCTCAGCCTCTGTCTGGCAGAGAAAATAACTTTGAACCTTTCCTGTTTCTGTAACAAACAGGCACGTCTAATGTCAGGTCCAGCCCATGATTAAAACCCATCTTACCTTTTGCCTTCCCTGCAGTCTCCCAGAGGAAAATTGGTTCAAAGCCTGACTGATGTGTCTGTTTTGTTCCTGAATCTACAAGGAACGGATATGGCAAGTGTAATCTTATTTCCATTCTGAGTAAGTGGTTGCTGCATTATATATGAATCCAATATATCTACAGATAGGAGAATGTGATTAGAATAATCACCCAGACTCAGGAACCAAATGGTCAAACACTCACATCAGCCACCAGTGCTACACTGAAAAAAAACAGCCAACTGGAATCGACCTGAGGCCCTAAGATGAGCTATATTCATTCCCAATTTGATTCTTATCTACTGAGCAGAATTGCAAATTGCATTTGACATTGTGTTTTTAATATAATAAACTACAACGTGGAATTGCCATAAAACCAGTGTGACATGGGAGCGAGCTCTGATGCAGCCACACACCACTCTTCCCTTTTTTTTTTTTTTTTTACCTTTAAAGCCAATAATCTTCGCTAGAGTCTTAGTAATGCTCACTTGTCTGTCTACCTAGTCTGCAAGTTTATACTGGAAGTCTGGATACAGTAGACATTCCCTCTCTGAGATATTAGGGATACCCTTGACAGAAAACACATTCTCAGAAGTGTGAATGTCATGGAGTTTTCTATTTGTAACATGCTTATTTATAATATATTCAATCAACTTTGATGAAGTATTTACTTTGTGCTCTGTGTTGTTCCAGATACTTGCCATACAGTAGGGAACAGAGCCAACCAACGCTTTAAACCCATGGAGCTAATGCTCAATGAAGAGACACTAATAAAACTATAAATAAAAGTAAATCACAAAAGGAAAATTGACAAGGGCTGGGACTTTCAATGTTCCTAGGATACCTTTGGTCAGAGAAAGAATTACACAAATATCTGGGTCAAGCAGTCCTGGGAGAGCAAAGGTGTACAGGCCTTGGAAGAGAGACATGTTCAGTCTTTTTAAAAAGCAAGAGCAGGATCCTGATGAAGGTCAGAAGATGCATACAGCCAGGAATGGAGGTGTATGCATGCCTGCAAGTCCAGCAGTCAGGAAGATCAATGTGCCCATTTGAGGCTAGCCTAGGCTACATATCAAGTGTAAGACCAACCTGGGCTATATGCAGAGACACTGTCTTAAAACAACACAACAAACCCGCTATCTTACACATCGGCCCATGACTTGTCTAACCAGCCTCCTATTCATGCAATTAATTGACACAGAATCATTAACTAGAGCAGAGCAAACACAGGCAGGTACAATCAAAAGAGACATGTTATTTTTATCACCTAAAATCAATATGTGATGATGCAGAGGTTAAAATAAACTGGCCTCTAACAGCTGCAGAGTGTTATATTTGAAGATTGATCCAATAACAGGTTGATATCTGAAATATATTGGGAACTGCAACTCAATGTCCAAACCCTGAAGTGACAATTTTAAAGAAGGAAAGGGAAGGAGAGCGTTTAAGGGGATGGAAAATGTCATTTGTCCGAGTTGTCATGATACTATGTATGCACGATCCAATCATCACATAGTACTCATTAATATATCTAAATATTGTGTGGCTATTTAAGCTTTATCAAATGGGCAAAGTTACTGAATAACTAATTCTCAAAAGAAGACACACAGGACAACAGGTACATAAAAATGGGCTCAACTTCACTAACCCCAGAACCACCACAGAATATCACTCTGTACTTGTGAGGACAGACACTGCCATAAGCTAAGAGGTACTAAATGCTGGAAAAAGTGTGGGGAGCCAGGACCTTGCACTGCTAAGGGATGTAAATCAGCACTGCCATTGTGGGAAACAGCATGGGGCTCTCAGAAACCTGGACACAGACCTACACATGGCCCAGTGATCCTGAGTATGATTCTGAGAGTACTGAGTATGATCCTGCATACTGAATATGATCCTGAGTATTGAGTATGATCCTGAGTACTGAGTATGAGCCTGAGTACTGAGTATGAGCCTGAGTACTGAGTATGATCCTAAGTACTGAGTATTGCTGGGGGATGTCTTTCTGTATGCTGTGAAATATATGTTGTTCCCATTGGTTAATAAATAAGCTGCTTTGGCCTATGGCAAGGCAGCTTAGAGGCAGGTGGGAAATCCAAGGAGAGAGACAGGAAAGAGAAAAGTAGAGGCAGAAGAGACACCAGCCCGCTGCCCAAGGAGCAACATGCCAGCAGACCAGTAAACCACAAAACACGTGGCAAAATGTAGATTAATAGAAATGGGTTAATTTAAGATATAAGAGCTAGATAACAAGAGGCCTGCCATAGACCATACAGTTTGTAAATAATATTAAGCCTCTGAATGATCATTTTGTAAGTGGCTGTGGGATGGCAGGGCCAGGCACAACCAGAGAAAACTTTCAACTACAGTGTATGATCTCAAATACTGAGTATGATCCCCAGTACTGAGTGTGATCCTGAGCACTGAGTACTCATCCAGAGGAAGCTTCTTGCTGCTTAGCTTGGTGGAGCCCCATTCTCAGTTACAGAGGTGGCAGGGTTTCAGGAGGAAGCCAGTGTGTCCCCAGCCCTCTTCAAGACTGGGAACAAAACAGGGCAACCTCAAAGACTGGAGAGCAGAGCACTGATCTTTGCCTGAGGGTGAGCTGGTCCAGAGGCTCCTGTGGGCGCTGGCCTTGGTATGTGGCTGTCGGGCTCTACTGGGTGCTGGGTATCCTCAGGCAAGCTGCCTCTGCGCGCTGAGATGACACTCCTCATGAGCATCCTTGTCTGCTCCCTTCTCTACAGTAGGTAGGGGCACCCACTTGTGGAAGGGCAGCAGTTGCGGATCACAGACCTGGTCATGGAGCTTCCCCCACATCTGGCTCCACTGTGGCAGGTGGCCTGCACTTAACTCCCACCCCAGCTCCTAGCTAGAGGCGGCTCTTTTCAGACAGACAGACAATGTAGGGTCTTCCCTTCCTGCTCTCAGTGTCTCCTTTCTTCTTGTTATGCTGAACAAGACACTGGTCTCTTCCTCAGCTTGTGCTGTGTGAATAATTGCTCCTTTTGCTGGGTCAGTGGTGGAACTCAACAGAGACTCAACACTTCCCAGATCCATTGCAGACTCTGGTTAACCTATTATTGGCTTGGAATTTGTGGAGAGAGTTGACGCGAAGTGTTCTCAACACAAACACACACATCACACACTACATACACATAGCATATACACACACAAACATACATCACACACACACACACAAAGCCACTATGCATGATAAAGATTTAAACTAACTAGACTATCTCACTACACAATCAATATTTATCAATTACATATCAATAATGCTGAGGGGAGAATTCTAAGAAAGTTTCTAAAATGTATCTTTGTCTAAACAGCCTCCTTTTTTTCTTTAAAAACAAATCACATCCAGATGTTGACTGAAGATAATTAGGAGCTTTATCCATTTAAATCCAGATATTGAAAGTGTTTATCTTTAGGAAGGAAGGCAGGCACTCTATTTTGGGAAGCAGAAAGCTTGAAAAGTACAATGGTTTAACTCTGGCTTTTTTTCCCCCTTTTTACAAAAGCTATAATTCCCAACAAGCTGTCATTTCCTGGGGGACTTATTCCTAAATATCTTTCTGCTTTTCTCTATCTTTTGTGAATTAACAGGCACAATTCCTTGCAACAACATACGGAAAGAGAGCTAATTATATGGCAAATTACAATAAACCATACTCAATACAGATATGCCCTTGATGACCTAACATTTACCACCCAATATTATTTTTAATGTTGGCATTTCCCCATCAATGCTCTGATTGGTCTATAACATGGGGGCAGTTTTCATGGTCTGGTTGTTGCAGTTAAGAACCCAACTCACTGTGCTGAGACCTCATGGCTTTGGGATTGCCCTCCATAGGGCGGTGGGCTATGCACTCTGGTGAACTCACAGCAACTGGGAGACTCAGTGTGTTTATGGTAAACAGCACAAACCAGGAGGAGCTGGGTCACCTGGTCCTGTAGGAGGCATCTGCAGGGGGTGGGGAGGGGGCGTCTCCTCTGCAGCCATCACACACTCTCAACATCCTGTCTTGAAAGCCTTGGTGCTGCTGCTGTTGCACACACTTCCAACATCCATCCTCAGAGCAGGGGGAGAACCAGCCATTGCTGTGGCTGTGACCTGGCGAGGGCCTTGCCATTTCCATAGGCCTGAGGTATCGGAGTCCTTGACAGGGCTGTGCTCTTGTCCATAGTACACATTCAGTCACAGCAACCTGCTTCACTCCCCACATCCTTATCAGCTAAGCCTCCCCCCTGCCCCTGCCCCGACCCCCACTCACCCCACCCCCACCTGCTTTCTTTTCAGAAAGCCTATCTTCCTTCAGAGAGTTTACAGCAAGGTCACCACTGGCCGGGGACCAGTACTTTGAAGGCAGTATATGTGACACTGTCACTTGGGGGCTGAAGCTGTGTAACCTGGGGCAAGTGACTGATCACCTGTCACACAAAGCAAATAATCACACCTGGCAACTTAGAGCTGTTAGTCCTGGTGTCACCTGCAAGATCTTCACACTGTCCCCACATTCGAAGCATGTTAGTTAACATTAAGGAGAAACAGCTGTTGTGTGCTGCTCAACAGCCACCCTGGGAGTGGGACGGTATTCACAGGGAACCTTTCCCTAGTCCTCCTCATGTCTGTGGAGGTCAAAGACAGAGACACCTTCTGGGTTTCCTGAACAGAACAGTGAATGCTGTGTTAATGTCACCTGGGTTTGTGGTGGCCCAGACATGGCCCCCATGTCTTGTTTTGACATCTCAGAAGAAAAACATTGAGAAAATGAGATTTGCTGTTTGTTAATAAAAGCCCACTTTATCTCAAATCAGAGTTCTAAAGTGTATTATTTTAAAATGGTTAAAGTGTTTCTTTTCAGTACTCTTCTTTTATGCATTGAGCATCCAAGAGAAGAATCATTATTAAACACTCAAAAGGAAAAAAAAATCTCTCAAGGCAGGACTGGCTCTTTAATAAATAATCCATTGAATTCTTGCAAGCTCTTTCTTTCAGATAAAAAGCAACGGCCAGGCACGCTAAAGAAACCCATCAGGACACACCCACACCCGACACAAAGTGTCTAACAGACTAAGACAGAAGCACAAAGGGCCCAGAAACCCACAACTGTAGAAAGAACAAAGACGCCTCTGGCCATAGGAAGCCCATGAGTCCCTGAGCTATGTGCTCAAGGAGAACTAGGGGGAAACCACAGCATCTGAAGCGTGTTAGGGGTGTCCTTCCTGCAAGGAAGGCATGTGACAGGTACACAGTAGATGAGGAGATGATTATCAAACCGGTCAGTTCACCGTGGGACTATTTTAAGTCCACAACAGCACAACCAAAGACTCCCCGTTTTGCTATCCAGCCGGCCAGTGTTTGCCCACCATATGGATCTGAGTCTGGGTGCTTATGTGGAGACAAGCCACAGACTGTCACCTCTGGGAGCTCTCCTGTGTGCCAGGCACCTCAGCTCCAGGCCCATCACCCTACTTTGGCATTATTTGACGTTTCTGACACATTTAGCCGACTCTTACCGAACGCTCCATGTAGGAGTCCCCAAGGGGCACGTGCCCTCCCCTGACACTGTTGGCCATGTCTCCCCTCCTCCCCTCCTAGCGGTGCTGTGCCTGGCAGAGTTCTCTCCTGTGGGTCTCTAAGATCTCCCTTACCTCCACAAGCAGACATTCTTATTTCTCCTCAGAGCCTTACGCGACCTGACGACCACTGCCAAACATGTCTCATGTCCATGTTGGAATCCAGGATAATTCTGGACAGAGAGAAGGCTTCAGTCAATATCCAAATGAATAAATACCTCTGTTATGTGATATAGATCAATGGATAAAATCTATTCCAGATTTATTAAGTATTTTTGGTTTGTCTTCAGTTTTCTTTAAAAAGGTATTCACTCCACTCTTGAGGTAGAGATAGGTTAGGCTGTTGAAGTCTCAGAATGCTCCCATATTTACCAGTCTCCTGGGGCCCAGCCATCCTATGTTAGAAACTGTTCTATGACAATGGGAATAATACCATCCTCTTCGTTTCTACACAGGATTGTAAAAGTTAACATATAAGACACCAGATTAATTCTAGAGTAACTAAGCAATGCTATTTTGTTCAATAAACACAAAGTATTGCCAACTCTTTAATAGGTTCATATGAATTATCAAATATACAAAAACAGTATTACAAATTTAGAACTTTTAAAATGTATAACTTCAGGTTAAAATAAAAATCTTGCCAGACATGGTGGTACATGCCTTTTATTCTAGCACTTGGAGGCAGACAGATCTCTGTGAGTTCGAGGCCAGCCTGGTCTACATAGTGAGTTCCAGGACAGCCAGAGCTACATAGAAAGACCCTGTCTAGAAACAAAACAAAACAAAATAAAAAAGACCAAAAAAGAAAATAAAAAATCTTAAAAATTAAACCATGAAGGCATTTATCTGTGGTCCTAAGTGACTGGCCTGTTCCTCTAAGCCTAGCTTCTTAGGGCAGGTGACAGCTGTCCATCAGATACCAAGTGGAAGCCAGAGCAAGCTCACCCCCAGAACCTTCACTGAAACTGAGAGCTACAAGCTCTTCCGGTGAAGACACACTGGACTTTCTCTGTACAGTCTTTCTTTGCTCTAGAGGCAACTGTTAGCTCTGTGACCATCTGTTCCTAAGTCTACCCAAGAAAACTGATGGTTTTGGCAGTTCACATTTACAATGTTCATAGGATAATTATTCAACATTGCCCAACCCCAAACCATGTGATGCCACCACTCACGTAGCTACTGTCTTCTACTACAGAGTCAAAGAAAGGAAGGAAGGAAGGAAGGAAGGAAGGGAGGGAGGGAGGAGGGAGGGAGGGAGGAGGGAGGGAGGGAGGGAGGGAGGGAGGGAAAAAGGAAGGAAGGAAGAAAGAAAGGAAGAAAGGAAGGAAGGAAGGCAGTAATCTTCCTCTGGAACCAATATACAGTGGGTTTGTGTTTCTAGGGGGAGGGAGCACATTAGGGAACACTCATGTAATTAGCAAGGCTGGCTCAAAAGATGAAGGGGAAGTGGGTGGAGTACCATAATCCCTGCAGTGATTACAGCTGCCCCTGGAGCAGGGTTCAAGGAGGAGCAGGGTTCAAGGAGGAGCACAGAGTGGGCAGAAGGACATAAAGGGTCAAGACATGTTCTCAGGAGAGCATGTTCAGGGGCTGGAGTAGAGCAGAGGGCACATGAGAAGGACACTTAGGATTTGGGACTGGCAGACAGCTAGGCATGTATGCAGGGCAATGAGCACTCAGATACACTGAGCTGGGAGTCTAGATTTTATCCTCCAGGTGATGAGAACTCCTTAGCTATTCAGAAGGATGAAGAGATTCAGAAATAAAGCAATTCTTTATTCTGTAATTCACACACTGTCCATTAACTTTCAGACTCTTTTGTGACAAGAATTCTAAACCAATATAACTTTTAACTGTATTCTAAATACTTATCCTTATGCCCACAGACAGGTGTAGCCACTACCCCCTCATCAAAGAAGCTTCTTTTTGCAGCAAACAGAAACTAATTAAAAACCCCACAACTGGTCCAAACACCCAGAATCGGGTGCAGGGTACCTGCCCCGATCCATACGTCCTGCTGAGTGTCAGGGAAAACTGTAACAGAGGGACAGGAAGATTATAGAAGCCAGAAGACCAGGGCTAAGCAGCTGCTAGACGGTGTCTTCTGAACATGACAAGTAAGCTGCATCCATGAAAGGTAAACAATACGGTCACCTAAACAAGATGTGAATAACGACGGCCATGCCAGTTGACATGTCAACGGGGATGGGAAGATCTCACAAGGCTTCACTCCTAGATGAAGAGCTACAGGCAATCAGTGGCTACTGAGAACGGAGAGACAGTCTTCTCTAGGGACAATCTCCCTGATGGTCAGTCGAGTTCCAAGTGGTCAGCCTTAAGCACACCCCCACACAAACTAATTAAAGAAGAAGAGGTCTTGAATTTGGGTGGAGCATGGGAGGATTTGGGGGAGTAGAAATGATGTAAATGCAATATTCATTAATGCAGTTCTCACAAACTTAAAAACAAAAAAACCCCAAGAACGTATCCTGGGCAGCAAACCATGTTTGGCAGCAAGTTTCTCAGCCCTTCACCCTTTCCTCACCACTTGCTGCTGACTAAGCTACCTGAGGGCTACCCTTGCATTTACTCTCGGAGCCATGGAGCCAGCTCAGAACCTGCCCCTTCCTACATGAGGGCACGACCTCATTTGGCCATGGAATATGGGGACCATTTATCCCTCTTTTATGCCCGAACACTCACCCACTCTGTCAACTTAAGCACGTCTATGCTGAAATCCCTAAGTTCTTTCCAAACAATCACCTGCCACCAAATTAGAGTCCGCTTTTCCCTGTTGTGTGTCCAAAGCCATGCCCCAGGGCTCAGGCATTTTCTCCCTCCAGAGCATCTGCCTCGGACAGGATGAGAATGGGGGTGAGTAGGGGTGGAGACTCTGAAATTCAGCAAGGTCCTTAGGAAGTCTTCTGTCTCACTGACATGCACAATCTCGTGGTCCAGACTTAGGTCACCCTGTGGCAGAGCATCACCTCAGAATTACTGTGAAGATGACTGCCTCAGATTTAAGACACAGTGAGTGAGGAGGTCTAGGGGAATAGATGTTTACAGTTCCCCACAACATGAGGCTCCTAAGCTGAGGACACACCGCGGTGACTACCACAGCTGAGTGTCCTTTCCCCAAATGAGACGATCTTGTGGAGTCTTACTTTTCCCTCCTTTGCTGTTCTCACCCCTGATGCTAAAGTTTCAGATTCCACACCTCTTCTTCCCAATGTCCATCTCTTTTGTTCAAAACCTTACTTAAAAGCATCATCAAAAACAAAAGTGTTGGACAGCATTCTCTTGGCATCTCCTGCTCAGGAGGCTGTCTTGAACTCAATTATAGACTCTTGGCTAAGCTAGCCTTGAGATAAGCATGAGTGGGAATCAGGGAATGTTTAGGAGAAATGAGAGCGCAGGAGAGAGAATGCAGACCCTGGACCTTGGGGGCAGGGCCGGAGCTGTCTGACAATGATGGTGAGGCCTGGGGCCCCTGGGACTGTGCAGTCAAAGCCATTGCAGCCAGGGCTGGATCTGGCAGAGGTAGAGGAAACACTGACCTTAAGACAGTGTGTGCATGCTGGAGTTAGCAGCAAATTTAATATTGTTCATTGTTCAAAGGGGCCTGTTTCTTTGTGGAATAAAATGAAGCTATTTTACTAGTTATGAAAACGGCAGTATTTCAGACTGTCCCTGTGTATTTTTAGCTGTCAAGATGAGATGACAATCTTGTGACCATAGTTAATGCATGATTTTCAATGGTTCAGATTTTCTCTGGTACAGATCTGAGGATGACATTTTGGGATCTCTTTGTGTTGAGAGGAGATAGATTTCTCTCTTTGTTAATGATTTAGAATAATTTCTGAGTCCTCACATGTTTTGTTCTTTTTGAAGATCGTTTTCTCTTTCTAAAATGGCAAAGAAGGAAAAAAAACTGTGAGACCAAAAGGCGTATCAAAGCCGTCTTGTCCAGTCTCCTGGTCATCTGAGTCATTTCAGACAGTAAGTTGTTTGGACACAAATGCTGTGACATTCAAACAGAACATCCAAGTTCAGGTTGTTCCACACCTAGAGGTGCTAAAACAAGAACATGTGAGATTTAAATCAAGGTGTAAACACACCAACTCATCAGTTTTGAGGCTTTCACACCTTATAAGAACTTTGGTGAAAATGCATCATTTCATAAGCAGAGCATGGCTTAAAACTCAGGGACTGGCACTGCAGAGACAGCATAGTGGTTCGGCACAGTTGCTGTCCTTCCGGAGGGCCCAGGTTCAGTTCCCAGCACCCACAGCTGGTGGCTCACAAACACCAGGTCTACTTTAACTTCAGGGTGGCCAACACTGTCTTCTGCATCCTCAGTCATCTTCACTCACATGTACGGCCCACATGCAGATACACACACACACACACACACACACACACACACATACACACACACACACACACACACACACACACACACACACATACACACACACACACACACACACACACACACGACCACACAACATACATATACATAGATAGACACACAGACACACACATATCTCATACACAAGCACACAGAGACATATAGACACACAAGCACACACACATACACACAGACAGATACACACACAATTAAAAATGAATTAAATCTTAAAATTTTCAGGGCATAGACAGATATCTTGGTGGCTAACCGCTTGCCCCCACATGTGGGAGCCCCAGGGTTCTTTTCTGTCTCCAGTGTGGTAAAATGAAATAAAATATAAAATTCTGCAAGGCATTTTATAAAACACATATCAGGTACCATCTCCCAGGTGAAAGGCATGTATGTATTCTGTGTTGGGACATAAATTTGTGAGACTAAACTCTGTGAGGATGAGGATCTCATGTCTTGTTCTAAGGATTTTTCTCCAGTGATTATTACTGCCTAAAAATAGTAGACATTTAAAAGGTTCCCATTAATCTTGTGCAAATTAATGAAATTTAATTGTAATTTGAGACCCACCATCCTTATCTTTAAGAAATTATTCTAAATAAACGTATGTGGAAGAGGTCTATGGCTCACACAGATACAGTTTCCTCATGGCACTGTTAGTGACAGCCAAAAAAGTGTGAGGAAAATAATAAAATATGAGATGGAGGAAGAAACTGATTAAATGATAGAATAGTCACATAATGGAACATATGAATCAATTAAAATGGAATTACATAAAGTTAATGGTGTGGAAAGATTCATAAAGAATAGTCTCTGCTAACAGGTGCCCATTTAGGCCTGAGAGTTCTGCAGTCTCTCATTGTACCTTGATCAGCTGTGGGTGCTACATGAAACACCATCTACCACAACAAAAGCTTCTCTAATGATGGTTGAGAGATAAATCTATCTATGGATATGACAATAAATCATTAGGAGTCGGTTTAATACTCTATCCGTTTAGTAGAATAATAGGTTCTCCCCAAGTGCCGAACTACAAGAAAAACGTGTCTGGGGAACACAACAGGACAATTGCATGTGTGAACTCATGGACTACGTGATAGCATGCACAAGACCCACACAAGCTCAAACCAGACAACATTCCATCAGGAGGGGGTGGGAAGCACAGAGTTCTAGCCTCAGCTGAGGAGCTTTCTGCCCTTGATAGACGTGGGGAGAGTCAGTTTCCCTTACGGATCTGTCCCTGGTAGGTCAACCATGCTCCAACGGAGGATGTCCTCACACCCAAGAGTATAGGGGAAGCATAAACTGGACTTGATGTGTTTGTTTGTTTTTTGTTTTTTTTTCAAACTGAGAATACAAAGGTAGATGTGGACTGGAGGTGGATAGATCTGGAAGAAATTAGGGGGAGGGTGAATCTGATCAAAATACGTCCTATCAAACTCTGAAAGAACTAATGAAAAGTAAAAATAAAAAAGAATAATACCATGTTTATAAAAAAATTCTATATTTATCACAGGGTCTTAGAAATTATCCTATTTATTATATTGTTCAGTTTTTATTTTTAGTCATGAATATATATATTATATTCTGGTATTATACTTGTAGCAGTAAGACATTCAAAACATAAAATTCAAAAAATATTAAAATGATTTCTTCCTCTCTCTACTTCTTACCTGAAAACTACATAGCCTGAAGATGGATGATTCTATGCCATCTTCCATTGATCACGTTGCATAGGAAGTCATAAGCAAATGGCTTGGCCATTATTAGTTCCCACTTTAGTTTGGCTTAATTTAGACAGAAATATTAAAATAGAAAAAATTAAGGAAAGGCTTAAAGTGCTCAAAAAAGACAGAATTGGATTCAACTTAACATGTATAAACAGTATTTTGGAAGTGCATTTCAATTTTTTGTGCCATTAAAAGGCAATCAACTACAGTGCAAGCCCACAGTGGGGGGCGGGGCGGGGGGGCGGGGCTATGGCACAAGACACAGCGAGGGGAGGCTGTTGTGTGCAGCATGTCCTCTATGGCCTCCAGGTCCTCCTGGGTAACCTCTCTGGAGGGATGGAAGGCTGCAGGAGCTCTGTTACAATTACCCCCAAGGGGAAGTACTAAGCTCATTTATTACCAGTTGCCATCAAGTTTGCCGTCTTAGCTCAGGCTGCCAGAATAAAACTCCAGAGGTAGAGTGGCATAATCATTAATCATCTGCCTCTCGAACATTCCTGGAGGCTTGGAAAGAACAGAATCAGAACACCAAAAGATGGCCTCTGGGGAAGCCCTCTTCTTGGGTTGCCAAGGTACACACCTCTGTGTACACCCTCATGGGATGCAGAAGACCGAGCTCTTCCTTTTCTATAAGGACACTAGTTCCATTCTGAGAATCTTACCATTGTGATTTAACTTACGCACATAGCTCCCCAAAGCCACACTTCTAATACCATGGTGCTGGGAACCAGGCACATGCCATTCCATCCAGAGTCACCACCCCTGCTTTCCACCAGACTCTGACTAGGTGGAGCGAAAACAGGATTCTAAGGGCAGGATGAACAGATTTTTACCAGATAGAAGGCACAGGAAAATGCTCAGAACCTGATGCCAGCAGAGGGCAGGGCCATGTCTCGGGTAGGGTGTGAAGGACACAACCAGGGAAACTGTCGACGTGCCAGCACTAGTTTGGCCCTTCCGGGTGTTGAGTATTGCTTATGCTACTATTTCATCCATGCCTTGCATGGTTTCTGTGATCTAGAATTATGGTCTATGCTTTTCCTGTAAGGAAAATTTGACTCAAGCAGGTTACGTCACATAGCTTACAAGTTTGGGAATTAACTTCAGTGCCCAGAGCTGGCAGGCCCCAAAGCTACTGCTCTTTCTGCTTAATTATGCAAATCAGTGGAATTTAATTCATGGGAGAGCATCCATCTTTGTCTGATTTGTGCGCTGATGTATTCCCAGCATGCAGAATACTTCTATGCACATAGTGAGTGCTCAGGAATGATTTGTTGAATGGATTAACAAATGAATGAACCAAGAAAAAACCATAAGTGACATGGAGATATCAGAAGTCCCTCATTGTTATGAGCTAGAAGCACCGTAGACATTTCAGACTAAATGCAATTGAATTAGTTTTGCTGTGTCCTGGTCTGCAAGATGTTGCGAAGCAGTGTGCGCATCTTAACCCTGTTCACAAAAGCAATGACTTGAGAGGAGATGGAAGTCTCACTCTGGCTGGTGGGGTGTCTGCTGGCTGACAGCAGTGACAACACACCCCCGCAGGCTCTGGCCACTCATACAGACCTTCACCTGTCCTCAGCGCAGCCGCCCACTGGGACAGCAGAGTCTCCACGCCCAGTGGAGGAGGGCAAGCTGCCGCCAGCCGATGCAGGCAGCCTCGGGTCTTCCCTCCTCTGCAGCTGCCTTTTACATTTTATTTTTTTAAATTCAGTTCTGTCCTTGAACACAGTTCAAAGGATGTGGCTTTAACATTTGAGTCAGCCCCCAGTTCAGCACATCTCCAATTCATTTTCAAACAGCATTTACAGCCATCTCACATAGGCAGTTCCTCCGAACAGTTTCAATGGAAACCTTCTCCCATGCATTTTGGTTAGAGACTATTTCAAATCTCCAGCTGAAAACTGTAGAAAAACAAGAAATGGTTGGACTCATTTATTCACATGTATGACTCCAAGGGGACCAAACCTCTCAACTGTGTATATTCACTTTGGGTGCCAAGAACAAATGGGTACAAACACGCATCTAGCTTTGAGCAAAGCCTTTGGGCTCTGTCAGCTCGAGTTCGCTGTTCTGAAAGGGGGACCAACATGATCCTCTAAAATCCACATTGATAGCAATGGCACAGTGCAATGCCTGGAACCCCTTGTTACAGAGACAGGTGTATGGGCCTTGAGACACCAAATGGCTTCCTCCAGTGACACAGCTCGTGGGTGACACCTACACAACTAATACCCAAGTTCCCAGCTCTGTAACACTTGCCATTTTGTGCTGGCATCTGCTGTATACATCCCAACTTCAGATCGGTTAATGAATGCATTTTTACTATATTCTGGCAATAATTTTCTATCCAAAAAATTATTTGGTGTTTTTAAAAAGAAGGAGCAATATAAAAATTATATTTACAGTGATTTATAGCTATTTACTCTGGGACTGTAGAGATACTTTGGCTTCCTCTTGCATGTAATTTTGTTGGTCATAATATCTACCTGGAGTATAGTTACTACCTTCATTATTCATGGAATATTAACGTATTCTTAATTCAAAATGTAGGCACAAAGAACATTTTTCATTTTCCTACAGGAAAAAAAATGATTTTTTTCAAACTTTTTGATAAATGGTTTCAAAACTTGATTCTATATTAAGATAAATTTATGTTGAGAAGTATTTCAGTAAATATTTAGGCTTGGTCAAAATATTCCATTGGGCTCACAGAAAATGCATGACAGCTAAAAATGAAAAAACTCTGTTGTGGGCAATGTATGTCCAACTGTATTAGAGCACTCACAAATGGACTGCTGAATTACTTAGCACGTGAAACCACTGTTCAAGCATTCTTGGGTGGCTGTACTTTCTGCTCCACAGTCCCACGACTCAGGACTTTAGGAACTGTCATTCACCTTTGAAAGGGACCACAGCACCAGCTGCGCTTAACTTACCCTCTGCTGTGCAGGAGCGTTACACCTAGGACAAGTCATTTAAACTCTGAGTTTGGGGCTTCCTCACCTGAAAATAAAAAAGGAAGAGTTTTGTAAGATGTTACAGAGAGTGAACAGTCCCAATTATCTAGCATACGGCCCCCCAGTTCACCCGCCCGCTGCTAACTCTGTCAGTGCTGTGAGAAGATCCCTCTGCACTGTCACGTTCTGAACATTTTCTGGTGAAGGGAAACCCAGAGCAGCCTGCTTCTCATGCTCAAGGTCACACAGCAGATGAATCTACTCTGACTCCTAACACAACTGCTCACCACTGTGTGAGCATGTCTCTCTGTCAGGCCCCTAAGCCAATCTTAGCCATAGTTCAACTCTATTGCAGACAGCAGATTGTCTATGTGATTAATGAGCTCCTTATAAAAGTTCTTTACCCTGTAACCAAAAACAACCCCTGGGCTAGCAATGAAGCATCCGAATCAGGACATTTCTCACATAGGCCATAGTCACAATGGTAAGTAAAAGATGTCACCTCCTTGGACTGGACCCATGAAGGGCACCATCCTCGTGTTATCAAACCACTTGCCTGTTCCGGACATGCTCGGGAGGGGCTGTGAGTCTCAGAATCAGGATATGTCCCCCATAGTGCAGGGCCCAGGACTGGCTGAATCCATCTCTAACCATACTCGCAGAGAGGAAGCTCAATCATCCACTAGAGTGAGGTAATCAGCTACACTTCCTCTAAAAATCTTTCAGCGTATGGAAGAACTAACAATTTGAAAAGGAAAGATCTTTCTTCTACTGCGGAAAAATGCCATTATCTGTCACTAGTGGGGGATGGGAAGGACTTGACAGACAAAATACATGCCCATGGCTTTAACTGGCTGGCTTCAATTGGAGCCCTGTAAATTGTGCCTGCTTTGACTACAGGAAACTCCTCACACCCTCTTCCTGCTGGCATGAATAGATGATGTTCCTCGGAAAAATATTATCCTGAGAGTTTCTTAGTACACGAGGCACAAATGTCTTATTGAATTTTACAACTCCATAAAACCTGAATTAAAGCGTTGGCACTACCTGCTAACTGCCTAATCCATCTTCTCAGAGAAGCATGGCATTTTTCCTGGTTATTTCGAACACCTCTGTTTTGCCTGCAACCTCACTTGAAAGCAGAGGTGGAAAATGAACAGTAAAGCACTGAGCCTTCTGGTTCTAGATCCATCCCTGGAGCCATCACTTACACTGGCAGCCCAGCATCTATCAGATGGAAGATGGTGGAGAACACCATCCATCCCCAAAGAGCAGCCTTCACCATAAATTTCAATCTTGGCACTAATGGCTACCATTCAGTACACTGTATGTAACCAGCTAGACTTACCAGGTCCATCTCTGCATGGCAGACACCTATTAGGTCCACTGCTGAAACACCTCTCCCATGCAGGTGGAGTGTTAAGGTAACTTCTTTTTCATTATTTTTGTTTATGTACATTATTTTGTTTATATGTATCTGCACAGTGAATGCCACAGGTGTGTGGTACCCATGCCAGCTAAAAGAGGGTGCTAGATCCCTCAGAGCTGTGCTGTGGGATGGTCTGTATGTCAAATTGCTCTGATTGGTCAATAAATAAAACACTGATTGGCCAGTGGCCAGGCAGGAAGTATAGGCAGGACAAATAGAGAAGAGAATTCTGGGAAGTGGAAGGCTGAGGCAGAGAGACACTGCCAGCTGCTGCCATGACAAGCAGCATGTGAAGATGGCGGTAAGCCACGAGCCACATGGCAAGGTATGGATTTATGGAAATGGATTAATTTAAGATATAAGAACAGTTAGCAAGAAGCCTGCCACAGCCATACAGTTCGCAAGCAACGTAAGTCTCTGTGTTTACTTGGTTGGGTCTGAGCGGCTGTGGGACTGGCAGGTGACAGAGATTGTCCTGACTGTGGGCCAGGCAGGAAAATTCTAGCTATAGAGCTGGACTTATAAGTGGCTGTGGGCTGCATGAATTCAGGTCCTCTGGAAAAGCAGAAAGTGCACTCATGTGCTGAGCCATCTCTCCAGCCCCATGGACCTGTAAATGGTATCTAATTAAACCACCACTTGATGGTTACCTATTAGCTCCCTCTGTAGCCATTTTCTAGGTGCCTGATCATTTGGATACACGGAGACTTTTCCAAGCCTCAGTTGCCTTATGCTTTGGCACACAGTGAGGTTCTTATATGCTTTAAAATTCACCCATGAGTTGAGTGCTAGCCCACGTGTGATAGTGCACCCAGCACTCAGGAGGCAGAGGCAGGCAGATCTCTGTGGGTTCAAGGCCAGCCTGGTCTACACAGTGAGTTGCAGACCAGCAGGGCTACATCATGAGACCTTATCTTAAAATATATATAATGAGTGGTGAGAACGGTACTTTTCACACATTAAGTGCTGTATAAATATTATATATATATTAGCACCTAGCAAATAAAAGTGCTCAATCCCTATCCCGTGTTGCTGTTGTTATCACTATCAGCAGCTCAGGCCTAAGAAAGAAACAAAGTTCTTACACATACAGTCCTAAGGGTTCATCCACCTTAGTGGAGCAGAAAGGCAGCTGTGGGAGTGAATCCTGGCCACTGAGCTCGAGAGAAGCAGCTACTCCGATGACTCTTCCCCAGTGCGGTCTACGCAGAAGAGGCCATAGCGGGGACCAAGTCATGGCACCCTCCAAGCAAGTGGACTGAGGGACAGCTGTTTTCCATGTCCAGTGGTGACGGAGCACATATGCAATGGGTGTGTAAGGAGGAGGAGGCCGACCGTGTCTTAGCATGCTGGAGATGCTTCATGGAAGGGATGGTATTCAACAGTCCTCAAAAGAAAAGAATTTAACATATCAAATATTGTGTTGTGGCCTTCTGTTTCTCACTGTGATGAAGAAATTGACTCTAGGTTAGGCATCCACTGAAATTTACTGGAAAATAAAGCTAGAAATTAAATGCATGACAACTGTCTTCAGACATTTGCTGAAAGGCAGCGACTGTGCATGACCAGGGAGGAGGGCCAGCCCAAGCATGGGCAGTAATCCTCTGGCCACTGGACGGTGAGCTGCAGTTCAGGTGGGCCATGCTGCTCCTGGTGAGCCAGGGATGGAGTGGTCACAATCCTAGATCTGTGCAGCAATGTCCTGTAGGCTCCCATCTGGGGAGCATCTACCAGGTCAGCTGCTGGGGTCAGGACTGTGACTGTGTGGAGGAGGTAACATGAGGCCTCTTAGCAGCTACAAAGCTGAAAATCACAACCAGGGTAAGAGAAGCCAAGCATGTTAGGAGGGCCACAGTTCCAGTCTGGCCCAAAAGAACAAAACTTACCAGTGTGTCACTAACATGCAAACTGTTGAGACACTTGAGGCCGAGCCAGAGAAGTCCTCCAGACTCCCCCAAGTACCAAGACCTCACAAGATCTGGAGGGAGAAAGCTATGTGGGGGCCAAGTTCCAACCACTTAGAATAGCCAGGGAAACAACTCAAGCTTCACAGATCTGGCCTCAGTAAATGATAAAACCAAGAACCCATGGAGAGAAGACAGCAAGCATTCAACAGGAGCTGCAGAGGACAGAAGAAACTAACACTCTTCTGAGAAAGATAACAAACTCCGAGAGTTCTGGATGTAAAGCTGGTGACATCTAGTCCCAAAGCCAATTTAGGAACAAGAGACAGAGATGACAGGTACAGGGAGAGAGGGGAGAGAGGGACGGAGGGATAGAGGGACAGAGGGAGGGACAGAGGGAGGGAAGGAATGCTTAAGAGATAAGCCATCAGTGGACACCAAGCCTGGACGTGATGATCACTGGGACTAGACTTTAAACAAGGATAGAAGATGCTCTTTAAAATCCAAATGAAAATGTCATTAAAGAATTGAAGAGATATTGTCTTAATGAATAAACATTTAAAGAAAATAGAAAACCTGGAATTAAGCAAATTAATCAAATGAATTTTCTTACTGGTTGGAGACAGTGGGGAAAAATGTGGTGATATTTTATTTGTGCTGAAATGTGATTTTTTTGTATGTTAATAAATAAAATTTGCCTGGAGATCAGAGGTCATAGACACAAACAGAAGTCAGATGGTGGTAGCACACGCCCTTAATCTGATCACATGGCAGGCAGAGTCTCTGTGTGGTCAAGGACACAGCCAAGCGTGGTGACACAAGCCTTTAATCCCAGTACCAACCATAGAGACCTGGAGGTCTGTATAGACAGGTAGTGACGAGGAAGTCATGTGGCTGAGCTTATCGCCAATGAGAAGCCAGAACAGGTTGGCAATAAAGGCATAGGTTAGACAGGAAGAGGTTCTCTTAGGAAACCACAACGAGGCAGTGAGCTAAGGTTAGTTGGCAGCTATTGCTCTGATCTCTATGGTATGCACCTCTGCATTTGGCCCTGTGTTTCTAATTTAATAAGACTGTTTAGAAATTCATCTACAGAGAAAGACTCTGAGAACTTGATGGTGAAAATTCCATGATAAGAAAAACTCAGAGAAACAGAGAAAATAGCCAGACTCAAAGGCCTGTGGAAAGTATCTACTGCATGTGTAATGGGCATCCCAAAGCAGATGGGAGTGGAAGATGGGTCAGAAAATACATTTTAGAATAGTAGCTGAAATCTCCCCTGTGGTGATACTTTGTGTATGCTCTAACAAATAAAGCTTGCCTGAAGATCAGAGGAGAGAAAAAGCCACTAGTTAGCCATAGAGGCCAGGCAGTGGTGGCACACACCTTTAATCCTAGCACTTGGGACCTCACGCCTTTGCTCCCAGTACTTGGGAGGCACACAAGCCTTTAATCCCAGCACTAGGGAGGTGGAGACAGGAAGTGATATGGCTGGGTGGAGAGAGGAATATAAGGCAGGAGGAGACAGGAATCAGTCTTTTCAACTGAGGAGTGAGAAGTGCTGTGGGTTGTTCCTTTGTCTCTCTGATCTTTCGACACTTACCCTGATACTGGCTCGGGGTTTTTATTAAGACCAATTAGGATTCATGTTACACTCCCCAAATTTACTTTTAAAAATAAACAACCCTTGTAACTCTCTACTCTCAGGAGCCCTTTTTCCACTTTTCTTTATCAAATCTACAGTCGCTCTACCATAAAATAAATAAATAAATAAATAAATGTATATATCTGAGGGCTCATCAAACCCTGAGGTATAAATATAAACACTAAATCACACTTGGGTGTTGCTGTAGTCAGGGTCTGGCCCAGGTGTTTTCAGATTCCTGCTGTCTAATTAGAGAATAAAATCAAGGCACAGAGAGACTGCCGAGAATGAAATGCTCTACTCAAAGCCAAGAGCAGCACAGATTCGAAAGGAAGACACTTTCAAGACTGCAGCAGCCCATAGGATGAAGGGATTCAGTGACATTGCTTGGGGCTGCTCTCTATGGGGTCCAAGGGAAGGAGGGAGACATGACTAAGGAACATAGTTTGGTGGTTCTCTTCTGGGAGGCCTTGCAGTCTACCATGGCCTGGCAGCTCTCTCTGAGCTCGACAACATGGATGATTCCCTCCCCCACCCCCACCCCCACCCGTGGAAGGTGCCCAGTTCTCTTCCTGACCTTATTTGGAGACTGTCTCTAGGCCCAGTGTCTGACTTATCTCTAGTGTGACCCTGGCTGGACACAGTACCCTGCAGAGGCTCCCCCCACCTCTGCTGCCCATATGGTAATTAGACATTGTGCTAGGAGCTTTACAATAGGACTGTGCTCCCACAGATGATAACTAAGACTTATACTAGGAGCTTTATGATAGGAGCATGCTGTTTAATGCAAATTAGGTGACTCCCAAGTCCTGTCCCCAATCCTATATATTCTCTATAAAGCTGAGCTAATTCACAGAAGTTATCTCCCAGAGGGCTATCTTCGTCGTCGTACTCCCAGGCTAGACAAGGCCCTGCTGGCCACTTCTGCCCCCTTTGCCCCGTGGCCCAGTGGCCAACAGACTGTCGGGGAGGTGGGGACCCACAGTTGTTTTGATTGACAGAGTAAGTTGTATAACTATTTCTCTACTATTCATGCCCTTTCCCATGGTGCATCTGACTTTAGTCATATGCACATCTAATTATGCACAGGCATAAGATGGTAAATATAGGATTCTCCCTAAAAGTTCACTTAAGGACACTGTCTTGCCTCACTGCCCATGTTTCCAAAACCATTTCAGGCCAGATCAGCCTTCCCACTCATTTACCCAGGAATACACTGAGTACAACTGAATAGTTTAATGGTCATTAAGGGGAAGGGAGAGTTGTTCTATTGTTCAGAATGGGTTGTCATGAAGATCAATTCAGGTAAGGGTCTTAGGCTGCTAGCAGGTTTCTAGAGTGTGTTTAGTTTGTACAGGTAAGGGTATCGGGGTGACAAGCGAATTACTCCAAGAGGGGTATGTGCACAGTCTGAAACAAAACAAGGGGAGTCCCAGGTTGCTAAACTGTTTCCTATTTAGTACCAGTAATGAAGCATGGGCTTTGAAACCTCAAAGTCAACTCCAGAGACATACTTTCTCAAGTGACACCACACCTCCAAAACCCACCCAAATAGTGCCACCAACTGGGTACCCAGGATTCAAACATCTGAGCCAATGGGAAGCATTCTCCTTCAAACCACTACACTATGGAAAGATGATTTTATTTAACAAGTGTTCTATTTCCAGGGTGTGGATCCTCTTACTATACAACACACATAAAATAAAATGTATTGAAGAAATAATAGAAAGTAATGAGGAAGGAAGAGAATGTCTTAAAAATGTTACATATTCCAACAGCCCTCTAGAAAAGTTCAATTGTAGACCAACTATTAAATTCCATTTTTCTATTAGCCTATAAGTGCTAAAAAAAAAGTAACTACCTCATTTGTTGGTAAATTAAATTGCCATTTTATAAGACAAGGTTTTAACTTACTGCCATAAAAAAAATTAAAAAAATCACATACAAATTTGTATTATTATATACATAATTTTCTATTTTCAATGCAAAAGCACAAATATGGTAAGCAATGATGATGTAATGATACATTAATTGTACAGAACAGGGGAGGATGTAGAATAGATGTAGAGGTTAGTGGATAATGAACGAAGGTGGGTCTTTCCAGCTCTGTGAACCTAATCTCAGAATAGTGTATATTACTTTTTTATCTTTTTTCCCTTTTATTGAAAATAGATTCTTTTCTACATAATAGATCCTGATTACATTTCCCCTCCCTCTACTTCTCTCAGTTCCTCCACACCTCCCCTACAAAGTGGTCAAAGGAAGAAAGGAAGGAAGGGAGGGAGGGAGGGAGGAAGGAAGGAAGGAAAGAAAACTCAGCCTAGAATTCTGTTTCGGCTAAAACATCCTTTACACAAGAGTAAGCTGGTCAGGGAGTGATGTCTTTAATCCCAGAACTCAGGAGCTGAGGCCAGAGTACTATCATGAATTTGAGACCAGTCTGAAACACATAAGTTTCTGGGTAGCATGGGCTACAGTGTGAGGCTCTGTTTCAAAACAAAACAGACAAAGAGAGTGAAATATTCTTCCAGGAAAAGCCAGCTTAGGGAAATCAGCACCAGGTAACCTGTACACAACAGGAAATGCTGATGGGATTTTAGGCTGTAAGAACATGACTGTAGGAGACATGGAAGTGCAGGAAAGAACTGGGAATGGTAAACACGTGTGAACACAAAGAGGGCTGGAGAGAGGATGGCTCGTGGTGAAGATCACATGCTGCTCTTCAGTTCAGTCCCCAGCACCACACCCACACCGCGCAACTCACAATGACCTGTAACTCTAGCTCCAGGGCATCCGGGAATCTAAGTCCTCTTCTGGTCTCCAGCGACACCTGTACATATATGCATATATGTACACACACACACACACACACACACAATTAAAAATAAATTTTTAGAAATACAAACAATATGATTGTCTTTTTTTTCTTCAAGTTGCCTTGCAAGACAATTAACTATTAACTTTTTTTTTTTTTTTTTTGATTTTTCGAGATGAAATTTCTCTGTCTAACAGCCCTAACTGTTCTGGAACTCACTTTGTATATCAGGTTGGCCTTGAACTCACAGAGATCTACCTGCCTCTGCTTCCCAAATGCTGGGATTAAAGACTTATGCCACCATTTCCTGGCAACTATTTAAATTTTAAAAAGAGCATTGTAAAGGTTTGTAGCATGTGCAGAAGTGAACAATATGACATTAATGCAAATGATAATAATGTTGGCAAGAGGGAACACACTGGTGTGGTTACTATACTTACAAAGTACAACATGGGAAAGTGGAAGCTTCCAGTGAAGACAGACGAATGATATATAAAGCAGAAACTTGTGCTGTCAGGTGTGAGCTGTAAGTGTGAGCTGTCAGGTATGAGCTGTAAGGTGAGCTCTAGGTGTGAGCTGTCAGGTGTGAACTGTAAGGTGAGCTGTCAGTATGAGCTTCAGGTGTGAGCTGTCAGGTCTGAACTGTCAGGTGTGAGCTGTAAGATGAGTTGTCTGTGAGCTGTCAGGTGTGAGCTGTGAGGTGAGCTGTCAGGTGTGAGCTGTGAGGTGAGCTGTCAGGTGTGAGCTGTGAGGTGAGCTGTCAGGTGTGAGCTGTGAGGTCTGAACTGTCAGGTGTGAGCTATAAGATGTGAGCTGTCAGGTGTGAGCTGTGAAGTGGTTTTATTTAATTGTGAGTAGTGACAAATTAAATATGCAAACTGTAACCCTGAAAACCACCTCTAAAACGGACAGGAAAGAGAAGTAGTGACAGGAATAGAAAGAAATGAAGTGGAATCGTAACTGTATCCAGCGGAACACAGGATGAGAACACCAGAGGAGCCAACTCCAGAAAGGAGCACAGGGAAAGCAGCAAGACAAAAACCAACCTGAAAATAACGTTCATACACTAACAGTAATACCCCCAGACAGTTCAAAATCAGAACGTTTCTGGTCGGTTAAAAATCATGGCAATGCATGCTAGTTGAAACAAAAAGACACATATCTATCTTCAAAAAAGAAAAAGAAAGGGCAAAGACATGTCATACAAGCAGAAATCATGAGGAAAAATAGGTCCCCACAACATCAGCCACAAGTCTCAATAATGAGAACACTGCGGGAAATATAATACATTACACAAGATACATGTTGTAATAGATATGATCATGATAAAGGAGGTAATTCATCAGAAAGATAAACAAGCCTGTGTCTACATGCCTCTGATGAAAGAACAGGATTCCTGAAACATAAAATACCAGAACCAAAGGGAGAAAAGAAAGATAGGCAATCATAGAGATTTCATCTTCTCACTCAGTAACCCAGCAGACCCAAAGATGGAAAACACACAAACAACGTTACCAACCAACTTAGTACAGAGCACCATTCCCAACCAAAAACAAATCCTTTTTTTTTCAGATGCACACATCAGATGTTTATGGGTAGTAACAGATCACAAAATGAGCTAAAAAGAAGTATCAATAAATTCCAAAAGATGGTATATACTCTATTCTCAAACGGGAACACCTTCATCTGATAGCTGGTGTCTGATAAAATCCTAGGGAACTTCATACCCAGAGATGAATGCCTGGGTGTTCCCCATAAACTGGGAGAAGACAGCCCCAATACCGTTTGTGAGCAGGACAATTCGGGAAGGAAGAGAAACCAGACACTCAGATTGGGGAAGCTAAAGGCATCTCTAACAGATGGAAACCCCAAGGTCTCCACAAACAAATACTATTAGATCTAATTATGTACATAGAGCAAAGCAACGAGATGTGAGGTCACTACCCCAAACCAGTGCGTTTCTCTCTGTTAGCGCTAAGCCACACACAGTGAAACTTAGTAACTCCCACTTATTTGTAGTTGGGGATGCACTCAGGCCATGTAGGTCAGCTATGCCCTCCTGTTCTGGGGTAACTTTCTCGCTGTGTTACCAGAGTTGTTCATTTCATGGGAGGATTAGCATTGGCCTCGGAAACTGGACAAAGAACCTTTTCTGCTCAGCTGCTCCCAGAGCGACCATGTAACACACCTCCCAACCACATGGAAGGCCCCATCTCTTCAGATGCACACATCAAATTTCATCAATAGAGACAGGCCATGAAGTGAGCCAAAAATGAAGTATCAATAAATTTCAAAAAGTAGTACAGATTTTAACCTCAAGTCAAGAACACCTTGTTGAGAGAATTTCACCCTGGGGTGGGGGTGGAGATAGCTTGCAGTGTCTACCTGCCCCCTTTATAAGGTCCAGTGACAAACCAAAATTTTAAAACCAATGAATTTATTAGGATTACTTATAGAGCATGGGTGAATGGTCACAAGCAGAAGTCTAGGTGACCCTAAACCACACTGGAGGGTCTTCATCCAGCATGGATGATGCCCCCCTCCAGGCTGCATAGATGGAGCCCCCTTCGCTCAGGCCTCTCAGCCTAAATGCTCTTGCCGCTCTCTGCAACCCTGTGCAATTTGGACAGAATTGCATACAATGGGACAGGGGAGGGGCTGGGCACTCAGGTGAGGGTCCTTGACTGTCCTTGTCCTCTCCTCTTGTAGGGAAAGCCGGCGATCAACAGGCCCGGCTGCGGTCATCTTTAAAAGCAGGGGTGGGGTCAGTCCTGTGCGAAACCTTGACCTGACAGCACCATCATCTCCTAGATGTGCAGAAGACTCCACGCAAATGTGTCTTCACTGCATCCCATCCCAAGTCCCATCTTGAGTGAACCAAGAAAGAAAGAAAATAAAGCTACCAAGGCCAGGACGCCAACGATCAGGGGTCTTTCTGGTCATCACACTGAATGCTGAGCTGGAGGTAATGGCACTGCCCCTCATCCGACCCCCAGGAAGTGGTTCCCCAATCTCTAGCCCATGTCAACACTACGGTCTGTCCTATGCCATTTACTTGCAGCCTGCCTAGGTCCAAATGCTGCCAACAGCCCACTGCCCAATCCCAACCCTTCACCACACCCATCCCTCTAAAGCCAATGGATTCAGACTCCTCTCTCCTCTTCTCCACCACCACCAAGAGGGCCACCAACAGCCTCACACATGCCATCGGCTCTTGCAGGCCTGAAAGCTACAGCCAGCACCAGAGACAAAAGCCTAAGAATCAAAACAAGGATCCAGCTAGAGAAAGGGGTTCAGAGGAGAGACACATTGTGGGTCAGTGGTTCCTAAAGGAAGTTTAAAGAGGTCTTGGAAGGCCTCTAGAGTGTCGCCATGATCATGCCACCTGCTAGATATCTAATCCTTCTTGCCAAGAGCTTGTCTCTGGAAGCAGAACCTATGTCCAGAAAAGAACCAGGTGCACAGTCCTCAAAACAAAGGCTCTGCAGGCCCAGTCACAGGTGTTCTCCAGTGACATCATCTGAACTCTGCAGCCCTGGTCACAGGTGTTCTCCAGTGACATCATCTGAACTCTGGGCCCCAGTCACAGGTGTCCACACAGTGACATCATCTGAACTCTGGGCCCAGTCACAGGTGTCCACACAGTGACATCATCTGAACTCTGGGCCCCAGTCACAGGTGTCCACACAGCGACATCATCTGAACTCTGGGCCCCAGTCACAGGTGTCCACACAGTGACATCATCTGAACTCTGGCCCCAGTCACAGGTGTCCACACAGTGACATCATCTGAACTCTGGGCCCCAGTCACAGGTGTCCACACAGTGACATCATCTGAACTCTGGGCCCCAGTCACAGGTGTTCTCCAGTGACATCATCTGAACTCAGTGCTAGTGTCTTTTTTTTCTATTCATGAGACAACTCTGAACTTCTGTGGCCACTGGACTTGTTGGGGACAACCTGGCTGTTGCTTCAAGGCACCCCATTTCCATCCATAACCTAAGTTCAGCTCCTGCAAACCTCACATGAGCACCTGGAACTCATCTCCTGCAGAGTGCCTGTGTCTGCCAATTGTCACAGGAACTGTTCCTACCCCTGCAGATAGAAGTAATTACCGTTATAACAGGTATAGAAATCAGTAACAAAGGGCCCTTAACCACCCCCCCACACACACACGTAAACATTCATACACCAAACATGCAGAGAAAGAAAACGCAAATCAAGACAGTTTGGTATTAGATAAAGGATCAACACATAGATCAACTGAACAGTCCCAAGATGCGAAAATAGGCCTTCACCAATATTAACTGTTCTTTGGCAAAGTGGCAAAGACCATTGAAGAGAGAGAAAATAATCTTCACTAAATGACCCTAAACAGCAAGAATCACAAGAAATAAACTTAGGCACAGACCTTGTAGCTTTCATTAAAAAAATGAAGTCAAAGTTGATCAAAACACACACTTCAATTGTAAGTATCCAGCACAGAGCAGTGAGATGTTCAGTGGGTACAGGCACTAGCTGTCAAGACTGACCACCCAAGTTCAACCCAGGGTACCCACATGGTGGAAGGAGAAAACTGACTCTCAAAAGCTGCCCTCTGACCTCCACACAAGCGTTGTGGCATCTGCATATACCCGATTCTATTCACAAGAATAAATTTTTAAATATCTTCTTCCAGGAGAGACAATAAAATCTCTGTGACCTCAAACTTACTTTTGAGTTTATAAAACACATGACCTATGAGAGAAAAAAGTAGGGACATTGGGCTTTACTGGAATTAAAGTTGTCTGCACTGTAACAAATACTATCAGAATTGATACTGACAGAATTTGACAATATTTGACAGAATCCTTGTCAAAAGACAAGTCAGAACTTGGGTGTGGGGCTTAAAATGCAACATCTCACAAGAGATTTGGATCTGAAACTGCAAAAGGACTCTAAAAACACAACAATAAGAACAAACATTTTAAAAATTGGCCAAAGACAAAGATGTTTCACCTGAGAAGATATGCAGATAGCAAATAGGTGTAGCATCACATGCCACCAGGGAGGTGCAAGCTAGGACAAAAATGAAATTCCTCTGCACGCTGCAGTGTGCAGAGATAATCTGGCAGTGGCGAGGGCTGCCCCGGATGCAAGCACCGACGAAAGCATGACCATCTACTGTATCCACGGTTACCACAGAAATACTAATGTGTTCTATGCAAGCAAACTGTTCAAAGAATATCTTTTAGGTGATTTCACAACAGTATGAGGGGACTGGTAAGATGGCTCAGTGGATAAGGACCTCCTCAGGTTTTGCCATGGTACACACACCACACATAAATGAATTTTTAAATTTTACGCATGTCTTAGAGTTTCTATTGCTGTGATGAAATGCTATGACCAGAGCAACTTGGGGAAGAAAGGATTTATTTGGCTTACACTTCCACATCTCTGTTCATCATCAAAGGAAGTCAGGACAGGGCAGGATTCCTTTTATATAGAACCAGGACCACCAGCCCAGGGGTGGCCCCACCCACTGTGGGCTGGGCCCTCCCCATCAATCACTAAGAAACAGCTCAACCTTATGGAAGCATTTTCTCATTTGAGGTTCCCTCTTCTCAAAAGACTTTAGCTTGTGTGTAGTTGAAATAGAACTGTCCAGCACAGAATGTGTGAGTGTTCTGCCTGCAAACATGTAAGTTCACTATGCACATGCTTTCAGTACCTGAAGAGGCCAGAACAGGGTGTCAGCTCTCCATGAGCTGCCGTGTGGGTTCTGGGAACTGAACCCAATCCTCTTTGAGAGTAGCAACTGCTCTTATCCACGGAACCATCTCTCCAGTCCCATGAATATATTGTTTAAAATTAAATGATATGAGGTATGGATATGTTAATTAGCATGATTGTGATTTCATAATGTGGATAGATACCAAAACATTACATACACACTGTAAGTACATACAATATTATTTGCAATTATGCCCATGTAAACCTGGATAGAGAACAGTACATAATATAGCTCCAAAAGCTGTCTTATTTTTTAATTAAATTAAATTGAAAATTATAGGTTAGAACAAAAAGCCTTCACTCATTACTAATGAGAAATCAAAACTGTACACTTTAAAAGATGATTTGGCATATCTTACAGTTAAGTGTAGTTTGTCCACACAATTTAGCAGTAATGTCTGTAAGAACTTACCTAGTGATATGTAAATTTTCATAGCCACTAAAAGCATATATGGACCTTTATAGTAGTCATTACTGTCTGAATATAAAGTGTCCTCTACAAGCTCATGTTTAGAATTCTTGGTTCTGGGGTAGTGCCTTTGGAGACGTTGTAGAAACTAGAGGTCATTGGAGTCAGCCTTTGGAAGAAAATACCTCTCTCTGCCACCTGCTCCCATCATCAGGAAATGCTGTCTTACTCCATACCTAGAGACACAGAGCCAAGCAACCACAGACTGAAATCATAAGTCGAAATTACTCTTTCTTCTTTGGGCTGTTTCTTTCAGTATTTGGTTTCAGTGATGCAAATGTAACTAACACAATAGTTCTAGTCACAATCACTCAAAACTGGAAATAACTACAATGTCTACAGACAGATGAATGAGGAAACAAACTTGTACCCCCACATATGGAGTACTATTCCAAAGAAATGTGTTACCAAGCTATGAGAAGTCAGGGGGGAAGCTTATCAGATACTGCTGTAGAAAATGAGCTAGTCTGAAAAGGCACACACTAAATGACTCAAACTGTAGTGTATAACCATGGGGATGGGGGGCAGGACTGCAGTGTGTAACCATGGGGATGGGAGGCAAGACTGCAGTGTGTAACCATGGGGATGGGGGGCAGGACTGCAGTGTGTAACCATGGGGATGGGAGGCAGGACTGCAGTGTGTAACCATGGGGATAGGAGGCAGGACTGCAGTGTGTAACCATGGGGATGGGGGGCAGGACTGCAGTGTGTAACCATGGGGATAGGAGGCAGGACTGCAGTGTGTAACCATGGGGATGGGGGGCAGGACTGCAGTGTATAACCATGGGGATGGGAGGCAGGACTGCAGTGTGTAACCATGGGGATGGGGGGCAGGACTGCAGTGTGTAACCATGGGGATAGGAGGCAGATCTGCAGTGTGTAACCATGGGGGTGGGAGGCAGGACTGCAGTGTGTAACCATGGGGATGGGAAGTGTGTGCCACCACTGCCTGGCTCTGTTTCTCTTTTAGACTGCATTAATCTTGTGTAGTTCAGAGTGGCTTTGAACTCACAGAGATCTGTACGGATCTCTGCCTCTAGAGTGCTAGGTAGGATTAAAGGTGTGTGCCACCACTGCCTGACTTCTAGGTTTAATCTAGTGTCTAGCTCTGTCTTCTGATCTTCGGGCAAATATTATTTGTTAGAGTACAAACAAAATATCACCACAGAACACTAGCTGGTAAAAGCTGTTTCTTGGGGGGATGTGGGTCAGAGCTTATGACCTGATACACATGTACCCTGGGCCTGGATAACTGATAAAATGACTGGTGGGTAGAGGGACCAGGTTGGACACCAGATAAGCAAAGGTGGGAAAGTAAAATGATGCATGTGGTGAAGGGTTAGACTTGGGAACATCAGTAGGAACCAGTGTTGAGCCACTCTGGTTAAAGATGGCTACCCAAGGAAGTGCTGTGGATACAGTATGTCCACATGCATTTTCCTATGTTTGCTGAGAGGACATAGAAACTTGACACACACACCTCAGCCCGGTGCTCAGAGTAACCACCAAGGGTGATAGATTGTGTTAATTGTCTGAGACACAGAAGACGCCACCGAGAGAGGTGGATTCGAGGGAGTCACAGGGATGAATCCGGGATGGAGTTAAGATGTGAACAGAGGAGCCACCACTGATAGCTCTTCAGGGAGAGGTGTCTGTGAAGGAGAGGTGGGTGAAGGCTGGGGGCTCTTCAGGGAGGGGTGTCTGTGAAAGGGAGGTGGGTGAAGGCAGTGCTAGAAGGAAACTTGGGGTCAAGAGAAAGGGTCGAGGTTGATGGGAAGGAAGCAAACAAAGGAGATAATTGGTTAGGCCGTCTGTAGGATACAAGAAATGAGACAAAGATAGACACCAGCCTTTTGGAGATCCACTGCTGAAACATGTATGTGCAAACATTTGCAAAAGCACACTCATATTTTCAATAATCTTTCTAGGAGACAGCCTAGACTCAATGCACACTTGGACTAAGCCTCCGTTCCTAGGTAGATGTAAAGCCAATAGTGAGTTTCAGCTTAGCCAGGGCTATGCAGAAAGAAATCCTGTCTCAAAAAGCAAAGAAGGAAGAAGAGAAAGAAAGAAGGGGGAAGGGAGGGAGGGAGGCAGGGAGAGAGGGACAGAGGAAGGGAGGAAGGAAGGAAGGAAGGAAGGAAGGAAGGAAGGAAGGAAGGAAGGAAGGAAGGAAGGAAGGAAAAAAGAAAGAAAATGGTTGGAAAAGAATTGTGTCAACTAAACACAGAAGACGGTCTGAAAGAGCTGCCATAGTCAAGCTGGAGGAGTTCGGTCCACATGGTAAATAATGACTGACAGAATGCTAGAGACAGTTGAGTACTCCTAATAAACAAGTAAATAACCAGATAAGTAAATAGGGGAAACAGCTCTGATTTAGTAGAAGGACTTCAATTAGTGAATGTAAAAGGAAGGAAAGAAGGAAAATATCGGAGGCAATGGGCTGCCTTGCCTTCTCTGAATGATGGGTTTTCTCACTGCATGGCATGCAATTATATACACACTTGCATTCATAGTAGAAACTAGTCCTATGAATGTGCTCATTAATGTAACCTAATGACAAATTATTAATCATCTCTATTGCATGGTTCTTTCACAAGCTACTGACATTTTCTGAAATACCTTATTTTTACAGTATTTCATTTCCATTATTATCGGTGCAGTATAATATGTGGTTTGGATAGCCCTTCTTCACAAAAGAGTAGAACACATAATATAAGTTTAGAAAGAAATAAAATCTATGTTCCTGGTATATTTTATCAAAGATGACATTATAATAGTAATGTGTCAGGGTTGTTTTTATGAATCCTAACACTGTATTGGTCTAAAGGAAGATGCTGGTACCAGAAGAAACCAGTATGAGCTTCAGGGAAGCTCAATGCAGTGATAATCCTGAAGACCTCAACTATTCTGAAATAAATTCTTTAATGCAATACAATGTATAACTACATTAAATTCACAAAATTATAGGGAATCAGTTCAAGAAAGATGTGCAAGACCATTCTAAGAAACGAGAGCATTTCCAGTCTGGGAAGGTTGCTTGGTCGGTAAAGTGCTTGTCTCACCAGCCTGGGGACCTAAGTCTGAATCCCTAGCTCTCCTGCAAAACTCTGGGCATGGTAACAACGCCTGCCCTCTTGGCACTGGGGAGGCAGAGAGACAAGAAGACCCTGGGCCTCTCTGGACAGACTGACAAACCAAATCAGTGATGCTTAGCAACCACTGGCAACCACCAGGCCAGGCTCATCTTCCAGAGGACCTAACAGAAAGTTCTTAGCCCTTATTCACTCAGAAAACTCATTCTGAGTTGTCCGGAACCCTGACTCCAACAGGGAATCCACCAGTGTCCTGCATGTTCCAGGAGACAGGCAAGGGTCCGGAGGACCTTGAAGATGATAAAACTAGGAGAGAAACTATAGCTAGAGTTTTCCTGCCTTGCCCACAGTCAGGATAAATCTTTGTCACCCGCCAGTCCCATAGCCACTCAGACCCAACCAAGTAAACACAGAGACTTATATTGCTTACAAACTGTATGACCATGGCAAGCTTCTTGCTAACTGTTCTTATAGCTTAAATTAATCCATTTCCATAAATCTATACCTTGCCACATGGCTCATGGCTTACTGGCATCTTCACATGCTGCTTGTCATGGTGGCGACTGGCAGTGACTCCTTCTGCCTTCCTGTTCTTTCTTTTCTCCTCTCTGTTAGTCCTGCCTATACTTCCTGCCTAGCCACTGGCCAATCAGTGTTTCATTTATTGACCAATCAGAGTAATTTGACATACAGACCATCCCACAGCAGGAAACTACAGAGTGGTGTGTAGAAGCCCTGGGGGCAGAGAGAAGGCAGTGAAAGGAAGAAGGGATCCCTGAACAAACTTCTGGTGAAGCAGACAGAGGCCCAGCCTGCACATGTTCCACAATGCAAACTGCAGGTGTCTGGAGAGCTGGGACATCGAGAATGCCAGCAGGAAAAGGTCCTGACCTCAGTTTTTACCAGAACCTAGTGACAGGCAACCCTAATGTCTCTCTGGGGGAGCCTAAGTAAGTAGCCTCACCTCGCAGAGCCTCTCATCTCTCCCATGGACAACAGCAGCACCCACCTCACAGACTCAGGAAGGAATAATAATTGCACCTCCTGCAGTCTTGCCCTCACAGACTACATTCTCACGAATAGCACAGGTAAGGTGTTTCAGGACAATGACTGACATCATGCTGGCCCTGAAAATGTTACAACTGTTCTTCCCCTTTTGTTTAATGTCACTGTCACCATGATGGTTACTCTAGTGCCTCTCCAAAGAGAATGCTTCTCCTACTTGCTATGGAGCAATTTCCTCTGAAGTGAAACCTTCCATCTTGGAGGGAAGCTTGTTCGGGAACACACGATGTTCTAAAGGGAGGTGAAACCTTCCACCCTGTAGGGAAGTTTCTTAAACCCAGGAAGTAAACAACTCAAAAGCTTCAGGAAGTCCCTGAAACTGACCAGATAGGCCAGACCAGTCCCTCTCCAGGCATATATAAAGAGTAATGATACTCTCAGACCAGGCCAGTGTGGAAGGAACACTCACTGACCTATGGAGCATCTGCAAGTCATGCAGTGCACTCTCGGGTGTCAGCCTTCATGAACCGGGCTTTGGTGATGCAGCTGTCTTTGAGTCATTTCTGATCCTCTAAGTAACCCCACCTATGATCCTGTAAATCACTCCAATAAAACTCATTGGTCCATCCAGTTTGACTTTGGTAGTATCTTATTTTGGTCTGAAGTGAGTTCCCTATCTGGGGTGAACAGATGTTTGTTCATGTCTCTGCAGTAACAGTGTCACACAATATTACCAATCAACATTTTCTGGGGATTCAAACTTAACCTTGTGTGTAAGCCAATCAAATTATTCTAGCTTCCCTAATCCATACCCCAGTGTAAAGCTATTGCCTTATATAACTACTGGGTGATTATTAGAAAGTACATTTGTTTCTTTTTAATTGGAAATTAAAGACATCCCCTGGGGAAAGGCATAAACACAGGGGAATTAAAGCTATTTCTTTAAGGAAACTGACCCTTATAAATTAACAGGGAAATTAAATGGACTGGAAAAAACTTCCTAGACTCTCCTGGCCTTTAAGGAAATAGTCTGTCTATCCAATGCTAACCAAAGTCAAAAATAAAATATTAGCAAATGGAATCCAGCACTGATTTTAAAGAACAAGAACCAGTGTTGGCGTTAGAAAGTTCCCATCAGGAAACGTATTGATATAATTGATCACATCAATATGTGGAGAGATAAAGGCAATAACTATCTTGCTAATGTTGGAGAGAATTCCATCAGCGGCTGCTGCAGGCCTGAGAGAATTAGGAGAGGAATATGGAGATGGCAGCTATAAGAGAATCTAGGAAGCCCAAGCAAATGTATGGAGAAAAGGAAGTGATGCGTGGGGCTGGAGCTTAGGGTGCAGGGACAGAGAGAATGGGAGACAGGTTAACATCAAATAGTAGACACATTCATAGCCTGCATCATGGAGACTAATGTAAGGGAAAATGCGTAACTATTAAGGAAGTAGGTGAGCTGTCCAACACTCAGTGAGCTCAGACTATGAACCAGACCAATGGGTTTGCACCTGGCCTCTGTTGTTCACTGTGTAACTTCAGGCAAGGCAATGGGCCTTTTTGAATTCGTATAACCGATAAAATGAAAACCAGGGTAGTGTCTTCCTGTGGGATGGGAGGTGGCTCAATTGGTAGAGTTTCTAACTGCAAGTATGAAGACCTGCATTCACACCCCAGAGCCCATGCAAAAGCCAGGTGTGGCCATGTATATCTGCAGTCAGGTGGGTCCCTCGCACTGGTAGGCCAGCCAGTCTAGTCAACTGGTGAAGGCTAGGTTCAGTGAAAAACACCATCTCCAAAGATGAGGTGGACAGCGATGGAAGAAGACCCAACATCAGCATCCGGCCTATACATGCATGTACTTATGCAAGTACATACACATGCATGCACACCTGTACATGCATGGGCACACACACACACAGAGAGAGAGAGAGAGAGAGAGAGAGAGAGAGAGAGAGAGAGAGAAATAACTGTATCTTCATAGAGTATAAGTATTAAATTAATTAATATTTGTAGTGTTCAGAGTAGTGTAGTGACTGACAGTATATGTTAAATAAAATATAAAATGGTACCACCAATATTTAATACTATAATGTATAGAAAACACTTCACACATGCACACACACACATACACACACACACACACACGCCAAGAAAAATGTACACTAAGAATCAGGAGGTCAGACAGCTAGAGGAAGAGGTGGGACTAAGTGCCACTGAAGCCAGTCACCAAAAGGAGGCTCCCCAGAGTGTCAGGAAGAAATCCTGGGATCCTGGGATTTCACCTTAACAAGAAGAGAGTATCACAAGAGGGGGAGGCACAGCGGACTTCAGCAGGACCCAGGAGTGCAGAGGGAGCCCAGAGGAGAAAGACGAGTCGTGGTTTGCTTCTATGTGCATGGTGGTACGAGAGTATAACTATGAAAATGTGTTAGCACATTTTGTTAAGTACAAAATCTTACCATTGGGGGGAAAAACAAGTGTACAACATTCGGGATTCCCAATACAAGCTCTTGCAAATGTAATAAGTCCAAAGCACCCAAAGGAAATTTCAGTTTAAGGGCATTTGGGGAGATGGCTCAGTCAGCAAAGTGCTTGCCTTGCAATGGGTACCTGAGTTTGATTTCCAGAACCTACCTTTAAAAAATCCCAGACATGACAGAAGATGGTTGTGACCCCACAGGCAGGTCCCTGTGGATCTAGCCAGGCAGCCCAGCCTACTTGGTGACCTGCAGGCCAATGAGGTGCCTGTCTCAAAAGAAAAGGTGGCTCAGGGTTGTCTTCTAACTTCCACATATATGCATGCACATGTACACATGCACACACACACACACGCGCACACACACACACACACACACACACACACAAGTCTGCACACAAACATACACACAAGCAAAAAAATTACCAAATAATTTTTTTAAAGAAATTTAAATCTAAGAAAGAGCAATAAAGAAGAGTATTATTTTAAAACCCCTGTTTGGTCTTCTTCACTGGGACTCCAGCCACCACAGCAGAGGCAGATGAATTCAATTTTACATGTGGAAATTAAAATGAGGGCAGAGGCATGTGCCTCATGGTGCCCATGGTGATGCACAAAGGAGAGACTCCTTCAGAACTGTGCTGTGACCCATGGTGCCACCACAGTCTCACAGCTCAGGGTCCTGGTCTTGTCAGTGTACCAAGAACTCAGCTGGCTCAGAGGGAGACACACAGAGCCAAACTCAAGACAGGGAAATGACCCAGATGCCAGCTGGGAAAAGCACAGGTCTTATTTAAAAGAGCTGTGTGATGTTGGGGAAAGTCGCTAACCTCTCTGGGTCTGCTTTCCCCATTTATATAACTTTAATGACAGAATCACCTTGACAGATGAAATGTCAAGCCACTTCAGAATAAGTATGGTGGGGTTTAAAAAGTGCATTCTTGGGGGCTGGAGAGATAGCTCAGAGGTTAAGAGCACTGACTGCTATTCCAGAGGTCCTGAGTTCAATTCCCAGCACCCACATGGTGGCTCACAACCATCTGTAATGAGATCTGGCGCCCTCTTCTGTGTACATAATAAATAAATAAATCTCAAAAAAAAAAAAAAGTGCATTCTTGCCTATGTCCTGCGAAGGCCTTGCTAAAGTAACAGCTGTGGGTTTTTCAAAAGTGTGATGTGTGAGAACAAAGCAGGCAGAGAAGAGATAAGATGAGGAAAGCACCAGTGTTTCTCTGTCTGGAAAAACTGTTGAGGGAGCAACAGACGAGCAGCCGGCACTGAAAGGTGTGTGCACAGTTCGTAAACTGTAAAAGAACCGAACAGAACTGCAGTGATTCCAGCGCTGTGGTTTGAATACGGCATGCTCCTCATGGGCTCACATGCATGAACAAGTGTCCACAGAGAATAGCACTGTTTGGGGAGGTTTTTAGGACCTTTCGGAGGTGGAGCCTTCCTAGAGGAAGCACATCCTGGGTGCTGACTTTGAGGGTTTGCGACCTCTCCCCACTTCCTGTTCAGTCTGTTTCCCACGTGTGGTTGAGATACGATCTCTCAGCTTCCTGCTCCTGCCACACACCATCACTTACTGTCATTTTGGGCTCTAGTCCTCTGGAACAGTAAGCTGAAGGAGCCCTTTCTTAAGTCGCCCCTGCTCATGGAGTCTTATCACAACATCAAAAGAGTGGGTAACACAGGAGGTCCCCTACTGAATGGGGAACTGAGACCAAAGGAAGTCCAGAGCTGGTTTGTGGGCACAGGATAAGGGACAGAGACAGGACTGGACCCATCTGTGCACATGAATGCCACACTCTGCTGACTGGCATCTCATCTTCCTTGATGTTGGTCCCGGTGGGTCTGGGGTCACAAAATAATGGGGGACAGACCACCAAAGCCTATTAAACCAGAAGCAAACTTTATTCCAGAAAAATAAAAATTAAAAAATTAAAAAATAAATAAAATAAAACACCACAGGGCACAAAAGCTTGTCAGCTAGCTGAGACCACAGCCAATGTTGGAATTTTGGGGCTTTGCCAATGGAAGCGGGTACTGGCCCCCTTTTATAGTATCAGGTACAGGGTGCATGCTGGGAGTCACATAGAAACATCAGGCATGGGATGCATGCTGGGAGTCACATGGAAACAACTATTAGAAGTTAACTTTGGTCCAGGCAGTTGTTGACTATAAGGGGCAAGGGGGTTAAAAGTTAACCCCTGGCTATTGGCAGAGAAGCTGGCTGTAAAGCAGACAGCCACTGTTAGCAGTTAACCTTTGGAGCTGATGACTGTCAGTTTTTATCGCTTAAGCTTATAATTTTATATTTCTATATTCCTGGACCCTTCACTTGCCTTGATAGACCGAGTTTCTAGAGTGTTGGCCAATGTCAGGATTCTGTTTTGCTGAGTCTAGGATATTAGTGACCTGAAAGAGGAAATGAGTTCCTGAATCAGAAGGAAGTGAGAGTTCTGGGGACCAAGCAGGAGAACTGGGCACCTCTACAAACAGCCTTGGAAGGAGATGCTTCCCCGAAAGCATCCTCACAGCAGAGATGCTGGTCATGGACACAGCAAGGAGAGGCTTGGGTTTAGAAGCTGTGGTGGCTCAGAGGGACTTTGTCCTCAGTGACAGTGTTGCCAGGAGCCTGAGGGAAACTCAGCAAACTAATCTCACACACTGTACAGGCTCTGATGATCAATATGCAGCACTCCTGATATTGATCACCATCCCTGACCTTGTAGACGGCTGCTCAAGGGCCATTTCTATAACTGATAGCTGTCACACCCCATCACACATGCACTACAGGAGGCTTCACAGAACACACTTTTAATTTAAAGCTGATAGAATAGTTCTATTTGTAGAGAGAGCACTTCCAGTTCTTGAGCTACATGTTCTACTATTGGCCTGGCCCTTGCTCTGGAATGGACCTGGAATATGGAACAGCCTTGCTCTGCATGTGCCTTTGTTTTCTCCCAGAAAAAATGGCATTTTGATACTGTTATCTGGGAGCAGAGGGAGATGACCTGCCAATCTGATCCTGACACTAGCACCTTGAATGCCCTGTGTTATGTAACAGGTTCCTGACCTCCTGCAATTGACCTGGAGGATGCCTGCATGTGGAGTTTGGAAACACCAGGGGGCGCTGCAGGGAGCCAGTCAACCATCAGGCATTCGGGCTACATACACAAGGAGGCCTTTCCCGGAGTGTTGGGGTTCCTGCAAGCCAGCCTTCCCTTACTGCAGCCATCAATGGGTACATGGCCCAGTGCAGAGCTCTGAGCCTAAATTAGGACACAGACTCATAAAGTAGTCTCCATTGTGAAGGCCTAGAGCACTGTAAAGCAGTGCATGCTTAGCCAGACCTCTCACTGTCCTGAAGAGTACTGAGACCTGAGTGGCTAGGGTCCTCACAGTCACAGGGAGTTAAGTTCCCCTTCAACATCAGCACTAACTTTTCAAACCCATTTGTCTCCTCACACATCACAGTCTCGATAAAGTCAAAATATGTCTGAGCTTGCTCCTACAATCACTCCCTTACACTTGCCATCAGATGGGCTCTTTCCTGTTTTAAGGACTCAGTGGTCAGGCCTGCACTGATGCTGCCCGGTGAGTGATGGTTTACAGTGTAGCGGAGTGGCCGGGAGCCGCCTGTCCCCTCCAGCAAGTGTAAATGTGCGAAGCAGGCCTGGGTCACTTCCTCTGCCCTCACACAAGAATCTCTACATTTGCCTTCTGGTCCAAACAGCACCCCATACATTTTCCATTCTAGAATATCGCCAAACCCACACAGAGATCAAGTTGTCAAGTTTGGTCTTCATGAATTAAAATATAAAGAATGTTCTGTTGAGGTTTGTAAAGAACCTACAGAAACCACTTCATATTTTTGAACTACAAAGCAAGGTTGCTTCTTTTTTTAAATACCCAGTGATCAACACTAGCCACACTTCCAACAAAGTCCCAACATTTTACTCCTGGACCTGCTTTTCTGGCAAGACAAGACTGCCAAACTTCCTGGCCATCACTGGCAAGGACCACATTGTTTCAGCCTTGGGGCAAGAGCTCGGCTGGTAACCAACAGCCCAGGTTCCGGATGTCTACATTCAGATTCTCAGACAACAGCAGTTCTGGCAGCTTCGATTGCAAAGGCCCACAGGCTCTGCCTGGGTAAAGCAGCCACTGCTCACCCCTCTCCCAGCCTGCCCCACATGGCAACACCCAACTAGCAGACTCCATGAGGCACTTCAAGCAAATTTTTATGCCCATGGCCTTCTGACCCCTCTTCTCTCTTGTCTCTAGGTTATGGACAAGAACTTTTCAGACACCTGTCCCCAGCCGATATCAACATTCCTTGCACTCTGGAACAGACAATGGAAGCCTCTACTTACTTATTGAGACAATTACACATGGAAAAGAAAACCTTACAACCTACAGTAAACATAGGAACTTCTCTTTGTGATGACAGACACTACAAAGGAGTTCTACATATGGTCATTTGGCCGTGCCTGAGCTTGGCCCCAGGCTTCACCTTTCTTCATCACCAAGAGGTGAGTTGAGCCCAGTTCCCTCTTCCCCTTCTGGGATCTGCCTGCCTTCCTCTCTGGGGAGACACCACAGGCAAAAGACACACTTCTTTCCCATCGGCTTAGGCAGACCAGGTCCCAAGGTAGAGATCACAGAGTAATAAAGCCAACTTGATGGGGACACTTCCAACTGTGTCCACTGCCTTTTCAGAGGAGAGCACACTCTCTGTTTGAAACACTTCTGTTTCATCCTTGGATCTAAATGGGATTTTTTTCTCAGTAAAAAGTGGGAGTTTCTCATTGGCTACAGCTGCATGACTTACCGCCTCTTCCCCCGCCACCACAGACACGGTGCCCTTCCTGTCTACTATTGGATTTCCTTTCCTTAGAACCCAAGAGAGGGTCTGGGGCTGATCATCCATCCTTGCCTCTTGTCTGCTCGCTCAGCTTGCACCAGTGCCTGTGTCAGGAGTGCTAAAGAAGAAATGAGGAGGCCCTACCTAGACGACATATTACAGGGTTTGTGCAAAAACTAACAGCTCAACTCCTCAAAAACTTACAGCATTCTCCAGACATACTGCTGCATTTGGTGACACTCCGTGCTGGTCACATGGAGACCCTTATGAATGTGTCTGGGCTCTTTAACCCACAAGGGTTTGCGGGAAATGCAGTTGACTTTCAAAGGCCCAAGTTGGCAGGGATACAGCATGACCAAGAACTAAAGTACAGACTTGGCAAATTAAAATCTTTTAAAGAAAAAAAAAATTAAGTGCTTAAGGGAGAATGGTGTAATAAACATGATGGTCCAATTTAGCCAACCACTCCTTGAAAATACATTTTTTGCATAAATAAAAAAATGGGCTGTAGCTAAATTAGCAAGAGACCATTTTCATATCCACATGGACTTCCAAATGAGGGGAAAACCAGACTTTAGCGGTGCTGTGGTCAGGAAGACACTTGCTCAATCTAAATTCATAGATGGGGAAATCTCCTGATGAGATTCCACTACCTGTGCAGACTGAATGCCACTTCTACACCCCCAATTGTTGCTAGAACCCCCATAGCCTCTGAAGGACTCATGGTCTGGCCCAGTGGACACAGCTCTGCAAGTCCTCAGAATGGTAGAATGGTAGTGAAGTTGTGCAAATGGAGGTTTGCATGGTCTCAGAGGGATGAAGACACACCGCGGCCTTTGGACCCTCCTCCAGCATCGGGGAGACCACAAAACCTGACCACACGTCAGAGGCCTCAAACAATAGGAAAGCAAAAGAGAAGACACCCATTTCTTAAGATTTCCTGGCCTGATCCTCTGTCTTCAGGATGAGCTCTGTTCAGGAAGCCCCTTGGCCCTCTTGAAGGGAGACTTAGGATTGGATATCCTACCAACATAACAGAAATGCTGTCAGGAGTCTGGGGCCCAGCAAGCACAGAGCAGCCATGTTTTATCAGCATGAAGGGAGAGCTCTTTGTTTTCACTCTGTTTCAGCAACCAGGTTTTCTCAGAGGAGGCATCCCTTAGCTGAATGAACTGCTCTTGAAAAGTAAAATTTAAATCTGATATTCATGACGGTAGGTCAGAGGGTGACATCAGTAGGATGTTCCATCTGCTGCCCCCCACTCCTCGCATCTACTAACTCTCAGTGGGCCACACCTAACTGGTGGCCACCTCGGGAAGGGCTAACTACAAGCCCTTACATGATGAGCCCAGAACAGGGCCCAGCAAACCACGAGCCCTTCTCCAAACACGCCTGCTCCCTCAAAGGTCTCCTGATGTCTGACACGTCCACTGGCCCTGCACATGTGGCCTCAGCCTCACGGAGCTTAGCTAGACTGTGGGAAACAGCGCTTCGTCCTTTGGGGAATTTACATTTACTCCCTTTTCATGAGTGCAGTCTGAGCATTCTTTGGTTCTTGTCTGGGTTGACAAGAAAATGAACTGAAGGATGTTATCTTCCAATAATGAAAGTACATATAAGAACATATGTTGGCTCTGTAAACCAACAATCTCCATGGTGACCATTTAGTTATTATTTCCCATATTTTCTCATGTGCTCTGTGGGGAAGTTATCAGCAGGACTAACAATATAAGGGTGGAAATCAGACCTGAGGCAAAGCAAACACTATCCCTCTGCTTCTCTTTGCCAATGTCATTAAATTTATTGATGGAATAAATAGGAAGCTTGGCTTTTAGCCACAAACTGCCTTCTAAAGGGGGTGGGGGGATGAGAATACTAGTTACAAAATGTTGATTGACCCACATACAAAGTCAAGGCTGCTTTCCCTGTTCTTCAAAACCATATCCAGTACTACAAATTCCCTTATACCAAGCTGGGACGCTTCTCTGGTAAGCCCCAGGGACAGAACAGTAACCTGACTTCCATTTGTCCCTGCAGGCCTGCCTTCATAGTAACACCCACAGCAGGAGCCTTGGGATAGTTCTAAGGTCCTGGAAACTCCACTCCCCAAACTTGGAATAAAGGGTCCTTCTGAGACTATGAGCAGGGCTGGGGAACCAAGCCAGCAGTTCCTCGAGGACAGAGACACATCATCCATCTGTCACCATCAAGTCCCCAGCAGTGACTGACACTGAGCAGAGGCACACTAAGTGTTCAAGGTCCCTCCTCTCTGACTGCTGTCATTATTACTCCTGACGCCCACAGATGCCTACAGGGGAATGGATAGACACACAAAGGCTAAGCCACACACACCTGCACACGCAGACTCCGTGTTCATATGTGTTCAGATGTCCTTCACCTCCGTACGAGAGTTGGGGCTGGAGTTACTCTCCCTGGTTTGACACTTTGCCCCAATGTGTTTTTTAAAGTCAAGTCCATGTCCATGTGTTCCAAGTTGTCTGTTAATTTCCCAGTCATGTTTTAAGAGGCTCTACATTTTTCTAAGTCAATATTGTCATCTCAGATGCTGAGGCCTGGATGGGAAGGGGAAACGGCTTCGGTGAATTAGAACTGGTTAAATCTGGTCTTTGTTGTCCAAAATAAATGCCCCAAGTTCCTCTGAGGATGACTTCTCAGCCATCTTCTCACCATGGTCATCTGATTTCTGAGGAAAATGGGGCCACAGTATCAACTGCCATGTCCCCGAAGTACCCCCTTTCTAGTCTTGATGTCCTTGCCAAATGAAAGGGAGCAGGAGAAACAGCTGACTGAGCCAAGATGGGGATGTTGAGATATGAGTGGCTTCTCGCAGGCACTCAGGGAAGAGAGACCCTGCCTGTGTGTGTGTGTGTGTGTGTGTGTGTGTGTGTGTGTGTGTGTGTGTGCACAGCCAGCTCCCTTCAACTGCTGACCACAGAAAGTTGTCACTGACACACCCTGTAAGTGGTCAAACTTACAAACTCTCTCCCTGTGTCAAAGGGCACAGAAAAGAGGTGTGGAAGACAAAAGCTTGTGGTCCCGGCAGTCCAGAGGCTATTTCCTATACAGTCCACACAGTGTTATGGGGCCACCAGACTCCCTCACTCCCCCTCCCCCAATTCTCCCCATGTCTCATGCTGTCTCTACACAACCTACCACACTGGCCTAGCCCAGTTGGGTTGTGGATGTGACAGTGGCTAATCTGATATGGAAAGGTGACGTTGTCTATTAAGGGACCCCACCTGCCAGCCAAGAAGCCAGGCCTTTGACGTCCAGAAAACATGGCCATGGTCTTGACTTTAAAAACACATCCCCAACCATTTTTGCTTTTCCAGCTCTCGAATATAAAACCTAACCCCCATCCCATCCCCACATGTGGCCTGAGGAGAGTCAGCCTGAAGAGTCCCTCGCTTGTCACGAAGAGAATATAGAAGTGGGGGGGGGGTCCTGTGGTAGGCCAGGTTCTGAAAGTTATGAAATGTTATAGACCCATCCCCTCTATTTGCTCAGGGGTAGAATACTGCCACGTCCAGGTCCATCAGGAGTCTACCCGGTTGTTTCGGTAACAGTGAGGAATGGAAAAGTGTTATTGGCCACATGAGTAAACTCTAAAGACAAATCTTGAGCTAAGCAATCTTCACAGACTGCAACCCTGACCAACAGTATGGCTGGAAAGATCTCAAGCCAAAGCCCCCCAAGACCTCCAGAGACCACCCAGCTGTGGCAGGGATTCCTGATCCACAGAAATGCTAAGATGACGATGACCTGCTGGGTGAGGCGGGCATGTCTGAAGGGACTGAATAACCAGCACAGCTACCTCCAGCCTAACTCGGCAGAAAGAGGCCACCCACGTGGATGCTCACACGCTACCGGGGGAGCAGACTTCCTTGTTTCCCTCATTATCCCCACACCGCCCCTTCTGCTGAGCACCGGCAGATCGAGCTCTCTCCCGGGCAACCCTCTTCTGCCAGGGTTCCTTGACTGCCAAGGCCTAAGCTCGTGGGGTTTTAAGCTAACTTATTTTCTTTTGGTTAGCTAAAATTCAAGCCCTAATGAAACTCAAATTATAACAGCCAAATCTCTGAAGACGAGATATTCCTGTCTGACATGAGCAGGGACTGCCTCTAAATCACTTCCGGGGTCACAGCACCACTCAGACCAGTCATCTTGTCTCATTGTGCTTGATCTGAATTTGTGAGATGAGAGTTTTCCACTCCACTGAATCACATGCATGTTGACATTAAAGCAGGTCAGGCTTTAACAAAAGGCATGAATGTCTGTAAGTCCAACACAGTTCTTACCTTGTACATGCACTTTGCCTTGTGCAAATTATTTAGGACAGTTGTCAGAGGGACAGAATCACACAACTGTGAATGTGGATAGTCCCTCTGTGTTGCTTGGTGGCTGTGGAATTCTACTGGATGGAAATGATATAATGCAAGTGGACTTGAAGCCCCACTGGGAATTCAGAGGTTTAAACACTGTGGCCTTAAGTCAGCTTGTCCCAGTACTGAGTCACTCAGGCAGACTGGCAGGGGGTTTCTTTCTTGTTCCCGCTGTTCCCTTTGCCCCATCTCTGCCTCACACTCTGGCATCTGGGTGTGAAACCACTCTGGTGTCTTCAGAAAAGTTAGGAACCAGTGTTATTACTTGTGGCAGGTCTATCACCGAGGAAGCTGAGGTGCTATCCTCTTGTTGTTTGTGACATGCTTACAAGGTCTTTAAATTGCCTTGGGACAATGCCGCGTTTAACCTTGGAGAAACAGACAAGAAAATTAAATTGATGTGCAGCTATTTCACAGAGACCTCACACAAAAGCTTAGGTTACGACTTGTTCACTTGTGTCCTGCTTCATTCCCTAGCTCTGCCTGCCTCTCAGTGAGGAGCTAACAGCTGTATGCGTGTTAGGAGGGGAGGACATTGGCGCTGAGCTGATGCCATGGCCCGCTCACCCATGAACTACCAAGCCTGAGCCTCTTCTCATAATGTGAGCATGCTGAGAGTGCTAGCCAGGTCCAGGGTGAAGTCTCTTCAGGTGAACAAACCCAAGGCCATGGCTACCAGGATGGAAGTGCATCCTTTAAAAGTTGTGGCCTCATGTAAGGTCAGCCATGGCCAGAGATGTCACACAAATGGACAAAGACAAATCTTAATTAGAAACAAACAAAAAGAGATGTGGGAATTGCTTGAAATGCTTGACAGAGGAATTCCATCTCAAAGGACAGCCTCTATAGCTTCCTCTTTTCATCAAGTCGACCCACTAAATGGAATACTGAAGCAGCCAACTGGAAACATGGTCTGTGCTTCAAAAGGAAAAATCAGCTGTGATCACTCAAATTTGGAGAAGTCAACACACCAGCTAAAGTAGGAAAATGGATAAAACCATTTGAGATCAAAACCCAAGAGCACACAGAGGGAGGAGAGAAAAGAAGCTGGGACAGAGACCCCTTTCATTGTCTGGAAGGTCCACCAACCGCAGGCCATGCTTGTTACCCACACAGTCAGTGCCTCAGTCTCAACACTTGGAAAATGGAGAGACTAACTAGATCTTCCTCAGAGGGCTATGGATTCTACACAGGAACAATGTGCGGCAGGCACATGGAACACTGAGTAAATGAGCTATTGTTGATATTCCCTTGTTGTCCCAATCTGACTCTCCAGGTGGGTCCGCATGACGGACAGCTTCAGACCTCTGTTTTGCTGGCTGTGTGTGTTGTGTGCACATCAAGATGGGCAGAGCATTTAGTAGCACCAGACAAGAGTCCTGGAGCCCTGTTTCTCAGACAAGGAGGTTTTAACCAGGCCAGGATGCTGCAAGTCCATTTCTAGTAGCTCCTATCTGTGGTTCCTTCCCACTCTGACTTTCCCTTTTAATAAATCAGAATTTTCCAATCAGTCATTGTAATGGAGAGTCATCTCTGCTTGTGTCTCCATTAACCTTCGAAACAATTCTAACAGTTTACTATCTCTCTTAATGACAAATATTTTGCCCCCATAAAACTGGAAATCTTTAGGATTATCTAAAGACTTTGCTTTGGGCATTTTGTGGTTTTTCAGTCTGGTAAAATGTTCTCTTCTCTGTGGAGTTACTATTGTTTGTTGACACTGGATTGGGATGAGGGAAGCATCCACAGTGACATTTCTAAGGAGACTTGAAAATGAGTCACAAATATACAGCCATATACAGGCCTGCTTGAGCTGTCACTGCGGGGGAATCACATTGGAGACTGGCAGAGGCAACTGAGCAGCATCGGGCTTTAACTGCTTCTTTTCCTTTTTCATTTTCTTTTTCTTTAAGAAATTTTCCCACTCATTCTACATATCAACCACAGATCCCCCTCCCATCCCTCCTCCCGCTCCCCCCACCAGATTCCTCTCCCTCCATGAACCAACCCACCCTCCATCACCTCCTCCAAAAGGATAAGGGCTCCCATAGGGAGTCAGCAAAGCCTGGTACATTCAGCTGAGGCAGGACCAAGCTCCTCCCCCCTGCTTCAAGGCTGAGCATGGCATCTGACAATAGATAATGGGATCCAGAAAGCTGGCTCATGCACCAGGGATAGATCCTGATCCCACTGTCAGGGGCCCCTCAAACAGACCAAGCTACACAACTGTCTCCCATATTCAGAGGGCCTAGTCCAGTCCCGTTGATCATCACATCTAAACTGTCCTCATAAACAAATGATAGACAATACTTAGTTGTATCCAAGGAATACTTGAAGCCAGATCACACTCCCACAGTAATGTCAGGTAGCTGAAATGACACCTTAAATCAGGCATTGTGGCAGATTCCCATAATCCCAGCACTTAGGATGTGCCGACAGGATTACAAGGTCAAGGACAGCCTGAACCACATAGAGTCTGCTTAAAACAAAGATGGAAGAAAAGAAGGGAGGGAGGGAAAGGAAGAGGGAAGAGATAGTCGGAAAGCAAAGGGGCTAGGGAGAGGCCTAAGTCACCATAGCGTTTGCTGCATAAGCCTGAGACTCAGCCCTCAGAGCCCGTGGAAAAGCCAGTCATGGTGAACAGGCTTACAACACTGCAGCATGGGGATCAGGGTAAATCCCAGGGCTTGCCAGCCAGCCAGCCTACCCAGCCACCTGCAGCCACTGAGAAACCCTGTCTCAACAACAAATTGGACAGCTCCTGAAGAAAGACACTCAAGGTTGTCCTCTGGCCTCTCCATGTGCACCTATATATGCACACACATGCACATGTGCCTCCACGTGAACATGCACCTACATACACACAGCACAGAAGAAGGAAAAGGAAAGGACGTCATCCTAACATAAAAATACATCCTGGGAACATTTTTCTATACGCCAAATGCTTTCTATGATCTGAACTTTAAGTCTCCATGGCATTGAACCGCGTGTTACACACAGAAAACAGCTCCATTCGCTGGCCCAGCCTCTGAACTAAGAACAATGGCAGGGCAGGGAATGAGTCACAACTCAGCTTGAGGAGCAGAAGTCGCGCCAGGCGCCTGAGCAGAGGGAGAGTCCGTCAACAGACTGGAAAGACACAACTCTCGGGAGCACAAAAGAGTCATGGTGCGACTGGCGGTAAAGGAACGATGGGGTCATCCCTGCCCACTCAGGCCTGCATCTGCCCAGCTGTGCCCCTTGGCCTACGTGGATGAATCTCTAAACAGTCTTACTAAATAAGAAACACAGAGCCAAATACAGAGGTAACGGCCGAAGAGATCAGAGAACTAGGGAAGAGCCACGACTGCCTTATCTTTCCACCTCGCCACCGTTGCTTCCCCAGAGAGAGCGTCTTCCTGACTTGTGTTTTAATTGCCTTTCTGTTTTGCCTTCTCATTGGCTATAAGCCCAGCCACATGACTTCCTCATCACTGCCCATCTATACAGACCTCCAGGTCTCTATGGTTGGTACTGGGATTAATGGCTTGTGTCACCACGCTTGGCTGTTTCCTTGACCACACAGAGACTCTGTCTCCCATGTGATTGGATTAAGGTCATGTGCTACCAACGTTTGACTTCTGCTTATGGCTCGCTATGTGACCTCTGATCTCCAGGCAAACTTTATTTATTAACATACAATTAAAATCACATTTCAGTACAAATAAAATATCACCACAGGCTTATGCTGCTGGGGAGGCTGCTTTGCTGCTGCCACCATCTGCTGGTGCCACCAAGGCCATCTGAAGTTCATCTTTCTCTGCCTGACCTTAAATGCCCAAGCATTTTCCCACTGAAGAACTGAATCGGAGCTTGTGGTGAAGGGTGTGGTGAACACAGCTTATAGACTTCAGCCTCTGTTTATCACCAAGTACCCAGAGCCTGGACAGGACTCGGGGACCCATGAACCTGGACAAGAAAACATGGCATTGCTGTTTTCACTAAGACCTCGATGGATTTAAGCATGCATTCAGAGGACCAGGGGTTTGCTGTGAGACCGTGTCTCCAAGTAACATCAGAAGTTACACCCATAAAGACTCACCAACATGACTGCCCAAAGTGAGAGCTGATCAAGGATGACACCAACGAATATGCCAAACTGGATGGGGAAAATCCCATAAGGCCTCAACCATATACAAAGAACTGTAGGCAACTGAGTAATTTTGGGAGCAGGAGAGGTGATCCTCCACAGGGAAGAGCACACCAATGACTTGTCCAGTGCCAAATGATCAGCCCTAAAAATATACATACAAGTAGCATTATAAGGAGTCTACAGGTGATCTCTAGGAATATAAAGATGTATATACAAATACATTCATGCAATAATAACGAAAAAAGAGACCATGAATTTGAAGGAGAGTGGGGAGGGGTACATGGGAGGGTGGAGGGAGGAAAGGGAAGGGAGAAAGTGTAATTAAATTACAACCTTCAACATAGACAAGAGGGAGAGCACGCATTTCACAAGTGTAGACAACTGTCTACAACACTGCTCCCTGAAGTCTACATGCAGACCTGAGGGCATGTGAGGCATGCATCTGACTATGGCAGGAATTTATAATTGCATCTTCTCAGGTGGTGGGGACTCACACTTAACCCCAGCACTCAGGAGACAGAGGCCAGCCTGGTCTACAGAGCAAGGTTCAGGACAGCCAGGGCTATTACACAGAGAAACCCTGTCTCAAGAAAAAAGAAAAAGAAAAAAAAAAAAAAAAAAGAACATGTGTATGCATGTTCTCTTTGTGAATGTTACTGGCCCTATTAAGCCTTGTATGTTTTATTTTGATCTCGAGAAAGCATGACTCTGAAAAGGAATCCTCCAGCTTCACCCAATGTTGGAAGGCCTGAGCCCAGGAAAGCTAATTATCCCTGTCCTAGACCCAGTAGAAATAAACTTTGAACTTTCCTGCCATTCTAGAGCAGTGGTTCCTAATCTGTGGGTCATAACCCCTAGGGGGTTGAATGAGCCTTTCACAGGGGTCACCTAACACCATTGAAAAACAGATGCTTGCAAAATTACAGTTATGAAGTAGCAACCAAATAATTTTATGATTGGGGGTCACCACAACATGAGGAACTGGATTAAAGGGTCACAGTATTAGGAAGGTTGAGAACCACTGCTCTAGAACATATGAATTCTAGGGCTAGTCCATTTGTCATTCACTAAGTGAGGAGAATTAATATGAGCCTTTCAAGTTTCCTAGACACCACCAAATCCTACCAAGGCCCATCACTGTCCTTCAACCCAATCCAAGTGCACCGTTGGGTGCTGGCCCCATCACTAAGGACATGGAGATGGGAAAGGGACACTTCTTACTCCACTCCTGCTGAATGGAACAAAAAGAGCAGGAAGTGACCGGAACAAACCCAGGGACCCGGCACAGCGCTGTCTGAGCACACAGTCAAAGAAGCATGTCAATCAAAAGCCATTGAAACACAGTTCTAGGGCTGGAGATGTGGGTCTTGGTTGCAAGAGAGCACTCCTTGCAAAAGACCTAAGTTGTCAACACCCACACAGGGTCGCTCACAACTACCTGTCACTCCAGTTCCAGGGGATCCTGTGTCTCTGGCCTTTCTGACACCAATACCCACATGCACATATACTCCTCATATACACATAGTTAAAAGCGAAAAATAAATCTTATTTTTAAGCCCACAATTCTAGTGTCTAATTTCCATAAGACTCCCCATAGGAGCCTAGCTTATCACTCACATTCTTTTGCTGCCGAGGTTCTGAGGCAAAGCCGCCCTCCCCTAGGGAGCTGCTTACAAGGGCCTTCTTTCCTTCTATGAATCCTGAGTTTGTAACTTTGGGTCTTTACCTGGCACTCTGCTGGACTCGAGCCTCCTCCTGGGCCTTCCAGGAGAACTGGAAGATGCAACAACTTCATAGCCCAGTTCTCACGCCCCATCTGGGGAGGGATCCCAGGAAGCTTATGTTTTCCCCACTGTGACTGCTTTTCTTGCAAGAAATTCTCCACATCATTTCACTTGCACAAGAGTATCATTTCAAGTACATTGCTAGAGAAGATAATGTGTGCACAGGGAGGTACCTGTGTGCAGAGTGGGGCTTTGCTTCAAAACCAAGCAGACACTCAATTGCTGGAAGCAGCATGGGCTCTGCCCTGTGGATTTCAGGTTTCTAGGCTGTTCTAGACCCAGAGGAGCTCTAGCTGTGGAAGAAGGGCTAAAGACATGCTCCACCTATCCCGCCACAAGCAAATGATTCTGAGAACCAAATAAAGTCCCAAAAAAAAGCCAAGCTCGCATGCTCTATTTTCCAGACCACTCAAGAAAAACAGCTTGGAGGGAGAAAAGGCAGCTAGAGCTGTGTGGTATCGGCTACTTGGTTCCCAGAAATAGAGATTCATTACGTCACAAGAGGATCTGAAGTGCTTGCTGAGCAAATGTTACTAATACGCTGGCTGAGGCCTGGGACAGTCATATCTGTATCTCCACAGCCCTTAGGCAGGGTCCTTTGTGGAATATCATTCTGAGAATAAGGATAATATGGCTTCAGACTGCCCAAGTCTGACGCACTGGTTAGCTATGAGATACTGAACAAGGTATGTCTCCTCTCTGTGTTTCTCAGTTTCTACCCCTAAAAGATTAAATGAGGCAACCCTAGCAAATTGCTCAGAATGGTGCTTGGTGCATAGTTAAATATGATATGTTTGTTAAATAGTCTTATCATTTTAAAGACCATTTAATTTGCATTTAGGTAATGCCAAGTACTATTCTCACAAAAGTTCCAAAAGGTAGGAGTTTAACATACCAACAGTTTATAACCAAAGAAACAGACTTGGAGAAAGTAATTCAGACCACCTTCTTCCTGGTTCTTTGCAGAAAGGGTCATAATCTTGAGCTATATCCTATTACCTAATGAACACTATAAGCCCCTGAAGTGTCCAGTAATGTTACTTCTGAAACAACACCCCCTTCCAGCCACTGCACTAATTACTCTCAGTGGTTCCTCCCTAGTCAAGCATTCCTGGTCTCCATCTGCAGGCAGCCAGGAAAACCTCAAACCTCAAGACCCAAGAGCTTGTTTCCCAGCCATCTGTCCTTCACAGGAGAAGCCACCATGTTGACCCAAAGAGCAGCTCAGTGAAGGACTGAGCAAGAAGACTCACTAAACAGAGTATGTGGAACAAGGGGAACGCTCCTCCACTGTTGGTGGGAGTGTAAACTTGTGCAGCCACTTTGGAAATCAGTATGGCAACTTCTCAGAAAACTGGGAATCCATCTACCTCAAGACCCAATGATACCACTCTTGGGCATATACCCAAGGGATGCTCAATCATACCACAAGAACACTTGCTCAACTATGTTCATAGCAGCATTATTCATGATAGCCAGAACCTGGAAACAACCTAGATGCCACTCAACTAAAAAATGGATAAAGAAAATGTGGTACATACATACAATGAAATATTATGCAACTGTAAACAACAATGACATCATGAAATTTGCAGGCAAATAGATGGAACTAGAAAATACCCTAAGTGAGGTAACCCAGACCCAAACGGACAAACATGGTATGTACTCACTCATAAGTGGATACTAGATGTAAAGCAAAGAATAATCAGAGCACAACCCACAGCTCCAGAGAAGCTAGGAAACAAGGAGGACCCTAAGACAGACATATGGATCACCTTGGGAAGGGGAAACAGAGGAGATCTCCATGAGTAAACTAGGGATGAGCTGGGGCAATAGAGGGGAGGGGATGGGGGATGAAAACTTGAGGGGATGGGATGGTCAAGCTGTAGGAGGGACTGCAAGATGAATTGCTAAATGGTCTTATTAATAGAAAAACCTGAAGCCAGTTATTGGGGTAAAAACTCAGAGATCAGAGGAACAGGACAAGCCACAACAAACCTCACCTTACCAACTCCTCAGCCTCCAGAGAGAGCTACTTCCTGTATACTCATGCCTATATGCCTTTCTGTCCCTGCCCTCTTACTTCCTCTCTCTGCCCAGTTACACAAATTTGCTATGGCTATCATTCTGTGTAAATAAAATGCTGATTGGCCAGTAGCCAGGTTGGAAGTATAGGCAGGACAAGCAGAGAGGAAAATTCTGGGAAGTAGAAGGCTGAGGCAGGAGACGCTGCCAGACACCGCCATGAGTACCAACATGTAAGATACTGGTAAGCCACAAGCCATGTGGCAAGGTATAGATTTATAGAAATGAGTTAATTTAAGATATAAGAACAGATAACAAGAAGCCTGCCTCGGCCATACAGTTTATAAACAATGTAAGTCTCTGTGTGTTTACTTGGTTGGGTCTGAATGGCTGTGGGACTGGCAGGAAAACTCCAGCTACACCAATTTCCTCTTTCTGCCCAGCTCTACCACTTCCTGTCTGTCTGTACAGACTTCCAGACCTCTATGGTTAACTAGTGCTGGGAATTAAAGGCATGTGCTCAGTGTGACCTTAAACTCATAGAGATTCAGATGAATCTCTGCTTCCTGAATTCTAGGATAAGGGCATGTGCTACCACTGCCTGACCTAGTGGCTGGCTTTTTCCTCTGATGCTCAGATAAGCTTTATTGGGGTGCACAAATAAAATATCACCACAAGGGACAGAGTGGGAGAGCAATGAAAGAGATATCTTGATAGAGGGAGATATTCTGGGGTAAGGGAGAAACATGGTGCTAGGGAAATTTCTAGGAATCCCAGTGTCCCACCACAAGGACAACCCCAGATTAGACTACTAGCAATAGTGGTGAGGGTGCCTGAACTGGCCTACACTGGTAATCAGACTGATGAATACCCTAAATGTCATCACAGAGCCTTCATCCAGTAACTGATGGAAGTAGATGCAGAGATCCACAACCAAGCATCAGGCTATGGGAGTCCAGTCGAAGAGAGGGAAGAAGGATTATATGAGCAAGCGGGGCAGGGAGGCGTCAAGCTCATGATGAGGAAATCTACAGAGACAACTGAACCAAGCTCATGGGAACTCACAAACTTTAGACCGGCAGCTGTGGAACCTGTATGGGACTGGACTATACCCTCTGCATACAGGAGACAGTTGTGTAGCTGGGTCTGTTTGAGGGGCCCCTGGCAGTGAGATCAGGATCTATCCCTGGCACATGAGCTGGCTTTTTGGAGCCCATTACCTATGGTCGGACACTTTGCACAGCCTTGATGCAGCGGGTAGGGGCTTGGCCCTGCCTCAACTGAATGTACCAGGCTTTGCTGTCCCTGTATGGGAGAATTTACGCTTTTGAAAGAGGGGATGAGGGGTGGGTCGGGGGTAGGGAGGTGGAGGAAATGGGAGGAGGGATGAGAGGGGGATCTGTGGTTGGTATGTAAAATGAATTAAAATAAATAAATAAATAAATAAATAAATAAATAAATAAAAAGACTCCAACCAAAACCACAGCAGTGTGTGATCTATGCTAAACATGGGAGGCATAAGTGGAATGGTTATGATTGTGGGAAATGAAGCTGCTGTGAACTTCAGGAGCAGAAGAATGTAGGATGTTAGCCTGAGCAATGTGCACATCAGTTCATATCCTCTCCATACAACTCTCAACAGCTGCTAATAACCCCACTCCACAAACATGAAGGGAGAAGTCACTCACGAAAGTAGCTAGTGAGCTACACAGTAGTGGGGAGGCTCAGGTCTCTTACCCTTGAATCTGTAAGTCCTTCCTACAGGCTTCAAGATACCAAGATGAAGAAGCCATGTCAGCCATGCATCAGCATCTTCTCTAGTGCTATAGCCACAGCCTGTGTTATTTATCTTCCCCATCTCCAAACCACCCCATCTCCTACTGATCTCACTGAAACCGCCCAAGAATTCTATAGAGCAAGTCTGACTAAAGCATGGACTGTCCAATGCAAACAGCATTCAGAGGTAATTTACACATACTCTTGAGGTCATAGCCTATATTAGAGCTCCTTATGAGAGCATTCACCTGCTTTGCCAGCTCAGCAATCAGATAGGATCCCACTGTGCTGGAATACACCTCTCTCCCCAAGTGATTTTCACTGTGACACACATACTCAGTCGGCCATGTGTATCTTACTGTGGGGCCTGGGCCAAGAGAGGTAGCATTGGTCTGTTCCCACCCTCTGCTCTCTCGTACAGAAGTCTGTGCTTCTGTTGTAGATCCCTCCACTCTCTTTGAAGCAGCTCGACTTTGAGAATCAGCCCAAGGCTTTCCTGGGGATACTGAAGTAAGGACTTTCAGAAGCTTCTGTGACAACTGGTCCCAACACATGGCATGTTTGGAGTTGGATGGTCCAGCTCAGCCCTACAAGCCATCCCACTAATGACTGACATGTTGATCTGTTCCTTAGAAACAGGAATTCCCAAAGCCTGAGGGAAAATGTTTAAAAATAGCCTGTCAACAGAAGAAACCAGGGAGCAGGCTTCGTCAGCTCCTCCCTCCAGAGGCAGACACCCCTCTGCTTACCTTCTCTGGGTGCCCCAGGGTTGAGTAGGTGTAGCAAAGGGGAAGGGTTATTCAGGCTGGCTCACAGTCAGGTTCTATGGCATCTGACAAGCTGCTTGCCCTCTCTAAACCTTGATTTTTGTTTTTGATCTAAGACATTGAGAAAATGGCTGCACCTGTCTCCCAGGGTCGCTACAATGGCGAAGCGACTGACCGCACCAAGGAAATCAGCATAAGGCTGGGACAGACCAAGCAGTTAGCAGCTGGTAATTGGCCATTATGTGTTGGTTGAGGATGGTGGAAGGGAGCAGTGTCCCCTAGCAGCTGATGGCTCAGAACTCTGTGATTGCAACACTCATGACCGATGTCTTTGTGTTGTGATGCCCTCAATCTCAAACTTCCACAGTGGATCTTTCTTTTCCCCACACCAGCCTTCCATCCCTAACCTCTAGGGCACATTCCCATCCCTGCTCTATGGAGTCCTCACCCCTCCCCCTCCAAACTACTTAGACTTTCTCCACCCCTGGACGGATGATTCACAACACAGCAGCATTGCTTCTGTGAAGGACCTCGCTTAACTTCCTGGGCTAACTTAGTTGCTCCTTTCTTTTCGACATTCAAGCACTGCTTTCTCCAAAAGCCTTGCCAAACATGCTCTTCTACCCCGGCCAGGGTCAGGTGACCTTTTAGAAGTTTCCAGAGCATCTTCCCTTTCCAGCTTTTCCAATCAGGGCCTATGTCACACTGAACTGGGATGATTTGTGTGAAAGATAAGCATTTCTGTGTACAATATAAACTACACACACAAAGAAACCACCTTTCCTTTGTTACTCAATAGCTGAACTTAATTTCCCATCAATGGGAAGGCAGAGAGACAGGTCAGGCAATTATTCCTCAGCTGTTCCCATGCACTTGTACCAGAATGCTGAGCTGTGGCCCGCCTGCTCTGGTCCTCTGTTAGTGATCTATGGAGGTCTTCATCTGTCCCAGAATCTACTCTCCAAATCCAATACCACTATGGCTGCTTCTGTGCCCCCTTGTGCACAGGACAAGTCTCCCCCTGTCCTCTGTACAATGTTGAGCACCAAAAGGGTGTTACAAACACATCTCCAGAAAGTGAGGTGCTCCAGGCTGTCCCAGACATAACTGGATCCACCCTCCTCCCTAGCAGCATGCTCCTAGAATCACAGGATCCTTTCCACAGGAAAGACAACCTTTCTTATTTCTGTTGTATTCCTTCCGACTCCTCTCCATTAGCCCAGAAATATCTATCTTTACATTCATGGAGCAGGGGGTGGGGATAGGGGAACATTTCTGATTGATTTTATACTCTCTAGGTCCTGAGTCTTTCAAAGCAAAGGCTTTTGGGATGCAAAGTCCTAAGCTCTAAAAATCCAATATCTTACTTTCAAACTTTTGTCTTGTGTTTTCAAACATATTCTGAAATTCAAAAGCAAAGAATTACACATCCTCCTGCACCGAGCTGCAGCAACTCTTCCCTGAGGCAGAGAATGCCTGCAGGTCTATATTTGCACAGGGAATATACCGTGTGTGTGTGTGTGTGTGTGTGTGTGTGTGTGCGCGCGCGCGCGCGCGCGCGCGCGCGCATGTATTAAAGAAAAAAAGACGCAAGAAGTCAGCACAGTTAAACACACAGCAACAGCATCCCTCTGCCTAAGTAACCTGTCTGGTTCTCTGCAGTGTGCACTATCATAAACCAATGATCTCATTTGCTTCATTAATGCTTCCTATGCATTCAGCAGAGGCTGGTGAAATAAATATACAAAGCACGATTGATTTCTACTCAAGCCTTGGAATTTTAAAGAATTAACTACGTAACTGAAAAATAAAGGGAACACAGTTGAATGGCACGAGGAGGTGAACCAAGCTTCCTGAAGTTTCTACAGTGGAACAGACCATTTTTGACTTTTCTGAATGCCATTTCTTAAAGCATCTAGGAAGTTACTGTACATCACACACTGCTGAATTCTTTGTACCTGTTATCTGCTCACTTCCCACCTTTAGAGAGAAGTGGGATTTTCCGGGAACCAGGATTCCTCTTCTGTGGGGCCATTTTTCCCACTATGAGATGGGAAGAGTGTCTCTCTCTAGCTCTCCAGCATGACAACAGGTAGAATCAGGCCAGGATGGGAAGTCACAGGAGCTAAGTGTCTTGCCTGACATCTCAGGCACTGGCCTCATTAGGTCTGCAAGCATAAGACCTGGGAACATATTTATCATTTCATTTCATTTTCTGTATGATCAACTCTCACACTTAGGTAAGTTCCCAGAGGTTAATGTGGGGAAACTGCTTATAATTTCAGGGTTGCTCTTAGAGACATCATATTGTATTTGCCCTGAGGCCCAGAATCCGGCTTTCAATCAACAGAGCTAAAGGACGTGGCATGAAAATTTTATAGCAAAAGGAAATCTGTGTGCCAGAAGGTAGGCTCCTCTGTGTGTTCAGGATCTGCTTCCAGACTCACTGTTTCGTTTAGGTACTGCCTTTAGGCCAGGGCCTTACCACGCTCGGTTCTCCTCTACCCCGGAGCCGCTGAGCCACGCCCCCAGCCCCAGTTATCCACTCAAAGGGGAAATGCAGCAATGTAAACCACAGGCACTTTGTTCCTAGGCCCTGCTGCTGCTCGGCATTGCCAAGCTTGTGAAAACCAAATGTAGTGACTCCTCCCTCCCCTCCCAAAGCTGCTGCTGTCTGGTCGTGCACACATGGAGACTGGGGAAAGGCAATTTTGTGCTGGGAATGTCTGCCGGACTTTTCAAACCCAGGCCAGGACTCTCTTTTCCCTTGCTAAGTCATGGCGTGACCTGAAACTGTCTTCTCATCTGGGGATAAGAGTTCACCAACCCCACCTGTCATACATGGTTGCTATGAGGACCAAGTCAGTTGCTACCTGTAAAAGAATTTTCTGCACTGTGAAATAGCATGTCCTTGTGAAAGAACAGAGGGCAGCCTGACTGCCAGGCTGATGGCGTGTCCCTCTTGTATGTGTCCTCCATGAACTAGCACAACCCTGGCTAGTTAGTTCCTTTAGTCGAGCCCAGTGCAGTTGGCACTCCTGCTCCCCTCGGAATCTTACGGGGTTACTTTTCTGTCTGCTAAAGAAGTAAAAGGCAGGAAGGAGAAGACTGGACTGTGACAGGCAGCAGAGGAGAAATTCTCCAACTCGGCTCACAGAATCAGCTAGTGAAGAAAGGCTTTACTAGGGACGAAGAAACACATGCACTCTCACATGCTCACACACACCACATATACATACACACACCCATACACACATGTACACACGCATATATACCCTTGTACACACATCACATACACACTAACACACACATGCACATACATTCACACATGCACACACACCACATGCACACACTCACACATAGACCCACATGCACACACACACACACACACACACACACACACACACACACACACACACATTCGTGTGCACACAGAGCAAGCACACAGAGAAAGGCCCTGCAAAACTCAGCCCTATTTATCTTTGGGGGTAGAAAGGGGCTTTTAAGGACCTTTGAGGGCATCTTCCTTCCTAATTTAGGGCTGGTTGGTTTGACAAAGACAGGACAACCCATAACTGTTCTGTAATTACATCCTGCTCCATGTGAGGGAGGGGTCCTATTGGTGAGAAAAAAGCCTAACTGCCTTTTGTTTGAGGCTGCCAAATTTGCCTTGCATCAGCAAGATGAGGAAGAAGCCAGCCACCTTGGAAGTTCAATACCTTTGTTACCTGGTCATGTCCACGCAAGCTAACTCCTAGTCCCTCACTACCATAACCTTCTCTTACACATAAGAAAACTGGGCCATAAGAGGCTTAGTAACTCACCCAAAATAATAGCTGTAAAGCTGGGGTGTAACACAGGCTATCTAACTCCAGAATAATAGCTGTAAAGTGTGTGTGAGGGTCGAACCCAGGACATCTAACTCCAGAATAATAGCTGGAAAGCTGGGGTCTAACCAAGTTACCTAACTCCAGAATCTCTACTCCCAATGCTCTTGGTAAGGCTAGCTTTCAACTCACCAGCTGGCCTTCTCTCACACATTTTGTAGCAGGTCCCAGACCTTAGCACAACTGACTCCATGATGGAAATGCCATTCAGGCCATAAAACTCAGTGTGTAGATGGCACCACCTGCCAAAATGAAAGCAAAGGCCTAACCCATCAAAGCGCACAGTTGTGGAAAGTCTCTAAGTGCACTGGCCTTGCCTTTTGGCTTCTGCAGTTAGTTACATTTCTGACTAACTGTTCTTGTTAACTGAAGTATGACAACGCAGGATATGTTTGCTGTGCTTAAAAGTGCACCCTGAGAAAGGGTTGGGGGTTATGCTTGGATCCCAAACACCCAGGGTAGTTACTGGCTGACTAATAAAGACTTCCTATTGGCTTAAACTTACAGTCTTCTCTGGTGGATCCCCCACAGTTTCATATGGTCAAGCTGTACTTCTCTGAGCCTTGAAATAAATGAAGGAAGCACATCCCTTCAGAACAAAGTCTTCCTGGGTTCCTGAGCTCCCAATGCACTCAGAACTGATCTTCTATCCTATGGTCATATAACTCCTGCTTGCTGGTCTTCCCTGAACTCTCTGGGGTCACGAACAGCAAGGCACGTGAGCACCCTCCTCCTCGTGGGAAGAACTGTAAGACTGAAGATAAAAATGTTCTTTGGACCCTTTTAAGCACTAGCCATCACACATGCTTCAGCTTTTTACCCTGTGCTTGCCCCCACGTCCTTTCCAATGCATTCCTCCCACTTCCGTGTTCCCGTTACCACTTCCTGTCTATGACTGGAGGCCAGAGCTGCCAGGTCCTGCAGCAGGCGGGGAAACCACAGCACACTAGCATGGCTAAAGGCAGAGCTAAGTTTTCATTCACCATCTCTGCTCAGCTCCCCTTCCCACTGAGGAGGTTCTAAGGAAGGAAGGGCTTCCTGGGACCAAGGAGAGCTTAGCTGACTCTCATTCCCGGAGACTCATCGTCCCTGTCTCCCAGAACCTGCATGCTCTGCTCAGTTGCCTTCCTTTATGCAACTTTTGTTCAGCTCCTTCCTTCCTCCCCTCCTTCCTTCCTCCCTCCCTTCCTTCCTTCTCTCATTCAGCAGATACACAGAGAGCCTACCAAGCAGAGTTTGTTAGGATAACTTTATTCTAGAGACTTGAGTAGGAAATAAGTAGAACTGTTTAGCGGCTCTGTGACTGTAGAGATTCACTATTTGGTAATGGTTGGAGAACTCGACAATCTAATTTATCCAGATTGCCTCTCTCAGTGTTGTAGTAGGAACTCGTAGTTCATTGCTGAATTTAGGTAAAGGAGTAAATGTTTGTGGTGTGTGCACCATGCATATCCACTTTTACATAACCCAGGATGGTATTTCCAAAAGCTCATGCAAGCAAAGAAAGTGTGAGCATGGAAAAGGCAGCACTTAGTGTCCACACTCTAATCTCACAGCATTTGCTCAGGGTACACCTCTGTGTTTCTCTGAAACTTGTTCCCTGGATGAAATCAAGAGAGTAGGAAATCATACCACTTTCAAAGAACTGTCTAGATGAAGATCTCCTTCACAGGCAGCCTATCCTTGCTTTTTACTTTGGGGATTTTGGTATTGGTAATAAAGTCCTCAGATGAAGGCTTTTTCTTTTATTTCCTTTAGATTTTTAAAGTTTTCCTATGTTAACAAATTTTTTTATCCTTAATCTAAAAGCCAAGGAACCAGGTTGTTCTTTTTTATTTTATTTATTTATTTATTTATTTATTTATTTATTTATTTATTTATTTATTTTTTGAGACATGGTCTGACTGTCCTGGAATTCTCTATGTAGACGAGGCTGTCCTTGAACTCACAGAGATCCGTCTGCCTCTGCCTTCCCAACACTGATGTTAAAGGAGTGCTCCACCATGCCAGGCTCAGGGTTGTTCTTAAATCAGTCTATGATTTAAAAGAGCAATTAACAATTATAAATAATTTTTCAGGCCTTGGGCTTTTTTCCCCTCTGTGTGTGTACTTGCACATGAATATGTATTTGAGTGGGTGTGAATGCATGTTTACATGTGTGGAAGCCAGGATGATATCAGATGTCTTTCTCAGTCACTCTTCTCTTCTCTTTATATATTTTGAGGCATGCAGGGTCTCTCACTTGAACCAGAGCTAGAGCTCACTGACGGTAGCCTAGCTAGCCAGCTTGGCACTGAGGGAGTTCTGAAGTCAGGGGCAGAGGCAGGATGCCACATCTGCCCATCATTGACAGATGCTGGGAGTCTAAACTCAGGTCTTCACGCTTCCATATCAAACACTCTGTATAGCTAGAGTATTCCTGTGTCCACCCAGCCCCTGCAGCTGCTCAGACCCAACCAAGAAAACACACATACTTATATTACTTATAAACTGTATGGCCATGGCAGGCTGCTTTCTATCTGTTCTTATATCTTAAATTAACCTATTTCTATAAATCTGTACCTTGCCACGTGACTCGTGGCTTACCGGTATCTTACATTATGCTTCTCCTTGTGGCAGCTGGCAGCATCTCTCTGCCTCAGCCTTCCTGTTCCCAGCATTCTCCTCTCTCTTTGTCCCACCTATACTTCTTGCCTGGCTACTGGCCAATCAGTGTTTTATTTATCAATCAATCATAGCAACATATATTCACAGCATACAGGACATCCCACAGTAACTCTGCCCACAGAGCCATCCTCCAGTCCCAGGCTTTGATTTTTGATAAGGTTTGTTTTTTGTTGTTGTTGCTGCTGCTGCTGCTGTTGTTTTGTTTTGTTTTTTTTGTTTTGGTTTGGTTTGGTTTTTGGTTTTTCTCTGTGTAGCTTTGCGCCTTTCCTGGAACTCACTTGGTAGCCCAGGCTGGCCTCAAACTCATAGAGATTCGCCTGGCTCTGCCTCCCGAGTGCTGGGATTAAAGGTGAGCACTGCAGTACATATCACTCCAGAACTCTGACTTTGCTCCTGACTCTGTGGGTTACTGGGATTGAGTGTGGATGGTGGTGTGGCCCCCACTGTAGTCACTGGGGATGACTAAACCAGCAAGGGAAGACCCAAGTGGTTCTGATTTCTAGCATTGAGCTGGTGCCTGTTCTCCAGACAGCCTCCTTGGGTAGGACTGCCCATACTTCTTCACATAGTGACTAGATTTTAAGAGCAAACTCAGAAGGCCTCCACAGCCAAAGCTGAAAGTTCTCAGAATATACTTCCACTGTTTCCTACTGGCCAGTGCAAGTCACATGATCAACCTGGACCATCCATGAGAAAATAAAACCCACCTCTGGGTGAGTGAAACAGGAAAGGCTCATTACAAAGCATGGGGGTCGGCAGTAAACAGGAGAAGGAGTAATTTATGTGGGTACTATTTTAAATGACCTACCCCAAATGCTAGCTACAAGTGGGTATAGCTGTTATTCAGAGGAGAGCAGAGGGACTCGTCCTTCAAAACCCTCCTGAGAAGCAATCTGGAGTCAAATGTGCTCCCCAGAACTCAAGGTACCACTGAGCAGGGAATGTGGCTACAGAGTCCTAAGCTTGGAGATGCAGAGCTGGCTGAAGTGAGGATGGCTGTTAGGGACCAGTGCAGACACAGGCAGCCAGACAACCTGTGTTTAAATTCCAGCTTTTCTACCTGTCAGCCCTTGACAAGTTCTCAACCTCTAAAGAGCTTTCCTTTTTCAAGAACAAATGGGTGGAATATCATTAGAGGCATTACAAAGACACAGTGTTTCTGAGCAAGCGCTTGGCTGAGTGCTCAGTAAAGAGTGAGCTCCTAATAAATGATGGCTCCTCATTTCACCGGAGCTGGCAGCTTTTCCCTCTGATGAAAACACTCCCACTGTATTAATGAGCCTGGTATTAGAAGGGAGGCTGGGCTTTCCCTGGTCTAGAAACAACAGCATGATTCACAATACTGAACAACCTATGTAGTCCTGGGCTAGACAAACAGAGCTGAAGAATTCTTACAGCTGGAGCAGGGCCTGAAGCCTCCGGCCATACAGAACATTAACTCTCAGGTTGCTAGATACAGGGAAGTCTAAGAGATCTCAGAGAACAGGCTACAGCAGGCTACATGGCAGTGACACCCTGAAAGGCATGGGGCAGGGCTATTGCCATCAAGCAGAAGAATTTTAGTACTGTGATGCCAGGCATGCAGGTGTGGAGCAACTACAGCTATATGCTGTCTAGAAGCTGGAAGTGCAGCGGCCCTTCATGGGCAGGTAACTCAGTGCAGCCAGCCTAGGTGTGTTGAGTTGACATGTCTGAACCAGTGGCATTCATCTGATGCCCAGCAATGGTTCAAGCCAAGGAACAACAGAATCCCCCTGCAGTTGGATTGCGCTTCACAGCATCTGAAGGCCTGCAAGCCAGGAACAACAGCTCAGTGGCGGGAGAGACTGGCCATCTCAAGGGCAGGTGACGGTGCCAGTGGCCATCACAGGACCATGTGAGACTCAGTGAGAGCAGCCAGAGGCGAAGGCTCTGCAGCGGAGAAAACACAATACGGTAGAGACAAAAAGTGCCAGAATCCAGGGAGGTCAAGCATGTCGGACTGAGTCAATGGGAGGAGGCTTGGGCTGTCCTTGGGAAATGCTCACACTTGGGCTGAGTGAAAAGATCCGTGCTTAAGGATGCTGACAGCCAAACAAGTAGAACTTCCCCTATCAGGAGGAGCTCACATGGACCGTCTCCAGAGGGCTCGCTGCCTCAGCTTCAGTGGGGAGTCAGAGAAGCTAGTTAGCTGTGGTGCTGAGGAAGCAGGAGGCTGGGAATGACAGTCGGAAAGAGCACCATGGAGGGTGTAAGGAACACTGGGCTCAAAGGTTAGGTGTGTGAGGTTGTTTGCCCTGGCCTGGGCCTAGGGGGCCTTGGGGGGGGGCTGAGCATGGGAGGCCTAGGCATGGGAGGTCTGGGCATGGGAGGTCTGAGCATAGGGGACCTGGGTGTGAGAGACCTGGGCATGGGTGGCCTGGGTAGCTAAGGGGCTCTGTTGGAAACTAATTGAGTGACCAGGGTAGAAGTCTCATAGACCTACAGAATAAAGTGCATTCCCCATACTTGGCATTCAAAGTCATCCACAATTTATCTCTAACTTGCTTTTCCATCATCTCCGGAAAACTGAAGTTACAGGAAGTAGGGGAATGAGAAACGGGTTTCCCACCTAGCAGGAGCATGAAAGCCGATGCAGAGGCTGGAGAGCTGCTCAGAGGCTAAGAGCATGGGGTGCTTTTTCAGAGGACCTAGGTCTGATGTCCAGTACCCACATGGCAGCTCACAACCTTCCTAAATCCAGTTCTAGGGCATGTGATGTCTTCTTCTGGCCTTCATGGACATTGCATATGCATGGTACACAGACACACATGCAGGTAAAACACCAATAGACATAAAATGAAAAAAATTAATTGAAAAGAAGAAAGTCAATGCACACATGAAACACCAGCGCAGGACTTGAACTACAGCTCACACTTGGTAAGTGGTATGGTGGTTTCAGCTGGGCACTGTACACTGCCCTTGGTCACTCAGTCACCCCAAGGTGTCAGCTGTTCATTCTCTGAAGCCAGCATAGAAGCTGGAGTGCTCTAAGCACATCATGAGGCTCTGTGGGGATTAACTGAGATTATGACCATCATGTGCTTAGCTGGGTGCTCACTAGGATTTGTGTTCAATAGATGTTTGGTGTCGCTGCACCAGTATCCCCGATGTTAATGATATTTGAACTTCAACCCTTCATGAGAAAAACTCCCTTTCCCATCAAACCATTTTTCCTACAGCCTGTTAACTATGGCGTATGCGTCACCATTCCAAGCTTTTCCTAAATCCGTCATTGTTGGTTGCCGGGCGGTGGTGGCGCACGCCTTTAATCCCAGCACTCGGGAGGCAGAGGCAGGCAGATCTCTGTGAGTTCGAGGCCAGCCTGGGCTACCAAGTGAGTTCCAGGAAAGGCACAAAGCTACACAGAGAAACCCTGTCTCGAAAAACCAAAAAAAAAAAAAAAAAAATCAAGGAAATCCGTCGTTGCATCTTCTGGCCTCCTTTCAGGTAGTTTAACATTTTTCCATGCTCCAATCCCTGCTTCAATTCCCACATCCTCTACAGATCCTTCCCTTGACAACTCCTGCCTTCCTCTTTTGAGCCTCCAGAGCATTGGTAGTCAGCATAACTCACTTGACAATTAATCAAGCCATCCCTTGTCACAGTTCCCTTATTGTAGTGAAACCAATTATGTGAAATTATCCTTATGCCTTCCTTGCTGCTGCTTAAGAGCTTTCAACTCTCAGCTCTGGGGGGAGGGGGGGTGCTGAGGTACTGCAGCAGCAACCCAGCATCTGCACCTAGGGTATGGATGTTTACTTGGAGATGCACACCAGATATGATAGTATGATGGAGACAGAGACATGGTACCTCCGGAGAGTCCTAAGAGAATAATGAAGAAACATCCCACAAAAAGCACTGATAGAAACACCTTGCCCAGGCCAGGGGCAGGGGTACAGTCTGAGCAAATGATTCCTTCCTTTGGGTCACTCATTTTCCAAGTTCGTCCTGAACAAAGGGAAGCCTTCTTTTGAGCCCTGGAGATGAGACACTGTAGCCCAGGGATGTTCATTGTCATGGAAACCTAGAACAGGGTCTGACTTCACAATTTGTTTGAACTCTGAAAGAGATAAAACTCTTATCCCACATTCTCAAGCCTTCTTCCTCATCTGGGACCCCAGGCATCAAACAAACACTTACTAACTCCTGCTAAAATACGAAGAGGACAGAGGATCAAGATGAGTAAGTCCTGAATCACAACCTGAAGAGGCTCAGGGCCTTCAAGGGAGACATCCTCACAAGAACACAAAGGGCCAATAGCCCACCCACATCAGGCCCAAATGTCCTCATGAGCACAAAGGCAGCAGCTGGTCCAGGTGGACCCCACATCTTCCACTAGTAAATCCTTCCTCATCTCAGAGACTCTACCTAGTCCCAAATTTCCCCGAATCCTCCTCTGAGTCTTCATCACAGGACCCATTCCCTAGTTATAGCCAGGGAGCCCTTCCTTATCCACTCCATACCATATCACAAAGCATCCTGCATGGTGCTGCCAAAAATACTGCTGAGTTTTGCTTCTAATTTCATAGGATCCTGAAGTGATTGCATACATGGAAGAGTCACAATAATGTTCACTTTCAAATATTTATGTTCAACAAACAACCCATATAAATTACATCATCATGAATAAATGGTATAAATGAAAATGTAGGATATATCTGAATCAACCCAAGGAATATTGAATTTGTTTTTAAATATATGGACCTTGGGACTAAAGAGATGGCTCAGCAGTTAGGAGTTTAGGCTGCTGTGTTCCCCCAGATCCAATTCCCCAGTCTCATCCCTATCTCTGCATCAGAACATAAGCTGCAGCAGCCCTCCGTCCCCCTCTGCCCACATCTCCTGTGGATCCCACAGACCTTCCCCCCACCCCCCGACCCCCTGTCTCTCCCACTTGTTGTTTTGTTCAGGCCCCAACACTAGCAGGCACACTCCCTGCCAACCCACAGACCACTCCTGCCAGGGAAGCAGATAGGCTGTCTGTAGATCCTTCTGTTCCTCTAGATCCACCCCCCACTCTCATCCCCAGTGCTATAGCAGATCCTGTTAGGTGACCTCTCTTCACTGTACTCCCCCACGCCAAGGAGATGACAAACAGATCCTGGTTAAACACGCTTCTCTCCTCCTTCCTATGAACCCCTTCAGAACCTAGCTTATCCCCATTTCTAAGTGTCAGCTCTAAATACCCAGTAACACATTTTACCTGGAACCTCCAGTGGCCACAACTATGAGGTCCAAAGAAAATTTCCTGCCAGGCAACACACAGCCACCACACTCTCTGAAAATCCAGACAGGAAACAGAAATCAAAGAACAGAACAGCCACCCAACAAAGACAAATGCAGTAGTCAGCACCTAGACCTATAATCTTCCCAATCCCAGATGCCTGGACAGCAACATAAAAACACAATCAAAATAGTCAGAGCAGTGTGTCTCCACTAGAGCCCAGCTATTCTACCAAGCAAGCCCTGAATATTCCAACAGAGCCTAAGCACAAGGCAAAGACCTTAAAACAACCTGTATAAATGTGATAGAAGTCCTCAAAGTGGAAATCAATAAATCCCTTAAAGAAGTCCAGAAAACACAAACAAACGATGGAAGGAAATGAATAAACCCATTCAAGACCTGAAAATTGAAATAGAATCAACAAAGAAAACCAAAACTGAGGGATTTCTGGAAATGAAAATGTTAGGAATTCAAATAGGAACTGCAGAGGCAAGCTTTACCAACAGAATACAAAAGATGGAAGAGAGAATCTCAGGTGCTGAAGACACCACAGAAGAAATGTATATATACATCAGTCAAAGAAAATGTTAAATATAAAAAACTCCTGACACAAAACAACCAGGAAATCTGGGACACTATGAAAAGACCAAATCTAAGAATAATATGAATAGAAGAAGAAGACAGATCCCAGCTCAAAGACCCAGAAAATATTTTCAACAAAATCATAGAAGGAAATTTTCCTAATGTGAAGAAGGAGATGCCTATAGAGGTACAAGAAACATACAGGACACCAAATAGATTGGACCAAAAAAGAAAGTCCCCACACCACATAATAATCAAAACACTAAACACGCACAACAAAGAAAGAATATTAAAAGCTGCAGGGAAAAAAGACCAAGTCACATATAAAGGTAGACCTATTAGAATTATACTTAACTTCTCAATGGAGACACTAAAACCAGAAGGACATGGACATATGTGCTGTAGACTCTAAGACCACAGATGTCAGGCCAGACTACTATACCCAACAATTGCCATAGACTGAAAAAATACGATACTCCATGATAAAGCCAATTTTAAGTAATCTGTACCTATAAATCCGGTCCTACAAAAGGTGCTAGAAGGTAAACTCCAACCTAAGGAGGTTAACTACACCCATAAAAACACAAGAAATAATCCCAGAGCAGCAAAATCAAAAGGAGGGAAACACACATACACACACACACACCACCACCACCACCAACAACAACAACAACAACAACAAAATAACAGAAATCAACAATCACTGGATACCTCTCAATATCAATGGTCTCAATTTCCCAATAAAAAGACACAGACTAACAGAATGAATGCGAAAACAGAATCCATCTTGCTGTTGCCTCCAAGAAACACACCTCAACATCAAGAATAAATGGTAAAGGGTTTGAAAAAGATATTCCAAGCAAATGGACCTAAGAAGCAAGCTGGTGTAGCCATTTTAATATCTAACAAAATAGACTTCAAACCAAAACTAATCAGAAGAGGATACTACATACTCATCAAAGGAAAAATCCACCGAGACATTTCAATTCTTAACATCTATTCACCAAACACAAGAGCACCCACGTTTGTAAAAGAAACACCACCACAGCTTAAATCACTAATTGATACTCACACACTGATACTGGATGACTTCAATACCCCACTCTCACCAACGGGCAGGTCATCTAGACAAAAAACTAAACAAGGAGCTAAATATTGGAGCTAACAGATTTTATAAACTAAATGGACCTAGCAGATGTTTATAGAACATTTCTCTCAAACACACAAAAAATATAGCTTCTTCTCTGCACTTCATGGAACTTTCTCCAAAACTGACCACATACTCGGTCACAAAACAAGTCTCAACATATACAAGAAAATTGAAATAACTCCCTGCATCCTATCAGACCACTACAAATGAAAGTTGGATATCAACAACAACAGAAAACTTACAAACTAATAGAACTGGACAGCTCTCTACTGAATGAAAAGTGGATCAAGACAGAAATAAAGAAATAAAGACTTTCTAGAGATCAATGAAAATGAGTATACAGCATACCCAAACTTATGGGACACAAAGAAAGCAGTTCTAAGAGGCAAGTTCATAGCACTAAGTGCCTACATAAAAAACTGGAGAGATCTCATACTAGCAACTTAACTGCACACCTGAAAGCTCTAGAACAAAAAGGGGCAAGTAGACAGCAGGAAATAATCAACTCAGGGATGAAGTCAATAGAATAGAAACAAGGAGAACAATAGAAAGAATCAATGAGAGAAAGAGTTGGTTCTTTGAGAAACAACAAGACAGACAAACCCTTCTCCAAACTAACTAAAGATAGAGAGAGAAGATCCAAATGGACAAAATCAGAAACCAAAAGGAGAACCTAGTAACAGACACCAGGGAAATCCAGAGAATCATAAGAACATACTTTAAAAACATGTACTCCAACAAATGGGAAAATCTAAAATAAATGGATAATTTTCTCTATAGATACTACTTATCAAAGTTAAAATAAGATCAGGTAAGCAATTTAAATAGACCGATAGCCCCTGGAGAAATAGAAGCTGTCATTGAAGGTCATCCAACCAAAGAAGCCCAGGGCCAGATGGTGTTAGCACAGAATTCGACCAGACTTTCAAAGAAGAGTTAACACCAATACTCCTCAAATTATTCTACAAAATATAAACAGAGGGACATTGTCCAATTTGTTTTATGAGGCCACAGTTACCAGATACCCAAACTACATAAAGACCCAACAAAGAAAGAGAATTACAGACCAATTTCTCTTATATCTTTGTTAGGGTTTCTATTGCTGTAAAGAGACATCATGACCATGGCAACTCATATAAAGGAAAACATTTAATTGGGTCTAGCTTACAGTTTCAGAGGTGCTGTCCTTTATCTTCATGGTGAGAAGTATAGCAGCATGCAGGCAGACATGGTGCTGGAGAAGGAGCTGAGAGTCCTACATCTTGATCTGCAGGCAGCAGCAGGAGACTGTGTGCCACACTGGGCATGGCTTTAGCATGAGATCTTAAAGCCCACCCCCATAGTGACACACTTCCTCCAACAAGGCCACACCTACTCTAACAAGGCCATACCTTTTAATAGTGCCACTAACTATGGATCAAACATTCAAACACATGAGTCTATGGGGGCCATTTCTATTCAAACCACCACATTGTATGAACATAAATGCAAAAATTCTCAATAAAATGCTTGAAAGCTGAATCTAAGAACACATCAGAAAGATCATCTACCATGATCAAATAGGTTTCATATCAGAGATGCAGAGATGGTTTAATATACAAAAGCTAATAAATGTAATCCACCATATAAACCATCTGAAAGAAAAAAAACAGTGATCATCTTATTAGATACAGAAAAGCATTCGACAAAATCCAATACCCATTCATGACAAAAGTCCTGGAAAGATTGGGGATATAAGGAACATACTTCAATATAATAAAGGCAATTTACAGAGAGCCTATTGCCAACATCAAATTAAATGGAGAGAAACCTGAAAGCAATTCCACTAAAATTAGGAACAAGATTGTCTATTTTCTCCGTATCTATTCAATATAGTTCTTAAAGTCTTAGCTAGAGCAATAAGACAACTGAAGGAGATCACGGGGATACAAATTGGAAAGGAAGAAGTCAAAGTATTGTTACTTGCAGGTGATACGATAATATACATAAGTGACCATAAAAATTCTACCAGGAAAATTCAACAACTGATACACTTTCAGCAAAGTAGCTGGATACAAAATTAACTCACAAAACCAGTAGCCTTACTATATACAAATGACAAACAGGCTGAGAAAGTAGTCAGGGAAATAACACTTTTTACAACATCCTCAAATAATATAAAATTATCTTGCAGTAACTGTAACCAAGCAAGTGAAAGACATATAATTAAAAGCTTCATGTCTTTGAAGAAAGAAATTGAGAAAGATATCAGAGGATGGAAAGATCTCTCATGCTCATGGATTGGTAGGATTAACAGGACAAAAATGGTCATCTTACCAAAAGCAATCTTCAGATTCAGTGCAATCCCCATCAAAATTTGAACACAGTTCTTCGCAGGCCTTGAAAGGACAATTCTCACCTTCATATGGAAAAAGAAAAAAACACCCAAGAGAGTTGAAACAATCTGTACAATAAAAGAACTGCTGGATGTTTCACCATTCCCGATTTCAAGTTGTACTACAGAGATATAGTAATAAAAAATGCATGGTATTGGCAATAAAAACAGGCACATTGATCAATGGAATCCAACTGAAGACCCAAACATAAATCTACACACCTACAGACACCCAGTTTTTGATAAAGCATCCAAAAACACACACTAGGAAAGAGACATCTTTAACAAACAGTATTGGTCAAACCAAATGTCTGCCCATAGAAGAATGTAAATGCATCCATCATTATCGCCCTGCCCAAAACTCAAGTCCAAATGGGTCAAGGACCTCAACATAAAACCAGAAAGATAACTATGGTATGTATTGACTTATATGTGAATATTAGCCATTAAATAAATGATAAGCAACCTACAATCTATAAACCTGGAGAGGTTAGGTTTAGAGGAAAGGACTTGGGGGGGGGCATGCACATGGATCCCCTGGGAGGAGGGAAATAGAATAGATTTTATGGATGGCCTAGGGGCAGATGGGGATGGGAATGGGAAGATCAGATGGGGAAGGGAAGGGAAGATAGGGTTGAGGGAAGGAATTTGAGGAAAGACAGATGGAATTGAGGGGTATTTGAAGGATGATATGGAAACCTGATGCACTGGAAACTCCCTAAAATATATGAAGACAATCAATGAAATCCTCTAACAATGGGGGATACAGAGTCCCAAGTGTCATCTCTTGTCACCAAATGAGGATTCCAGTACTGGTATTGGGTTGCCAAGGAGTCCATGGGAATCCCCAAACAACCCAGGCTGTTACAAAGACAATGGATCTCCACAACTGACAGTGGGCCCCCTTTGCTGAGAACAACACCCACACAACTCACTGGACATGGAGATGTCAAGCTCATGTCTACATGGAACCTTCACCTCTACATTCTAGTCTCTGTGGCGAGGGAAGGTATTCTATAGGCTACCAAAAGAAAAATGTAAACACCAACCCAGCCATAAAACCTTTGACCTACAATTTGTCCTGCCAGCAAAATATGCCAGGGCAATGATGGCACAGATCTTGTGGGAGTAGCCAAGCAATGTCTGATCTGACTAAAGGCTTGAAATGGAACCCATACCTGACACTACATGGGTGACCTAGACCCAGAGACTAGATAGCCCAGAGACCTAGGGTAAAACCAAATACTACTAATCTAAAACAAAAAAGTATCAATAAAATGACTCCTAATGATATTCTGCTAGACTCAGATCAGTGCCTTATTTAGGCATCATCAGAGAAGCTTCCTCCTGCAGCAGATGGGAACAGATGCAAAGAACCACAGCCAGACATTATGTGCAGAGAAAGTCCTTGGAACACACAGCTCTAAATGGGTTGTCTCCATTAAATCCCTCCTTTCAGAGCTCAAGGAACCCCATGAAAGAGGAGTCAGAAAGAGTGTAAGAGCCAGAGGGGATGGAGGACACCAGGAGAACAAGTCCCTCTGAATCAACTGAGCAAGGCTCATATGAGCTCAGAGAGGCTGAAACAGCAAACACAGGTCTGCACAGGTCTGAACCAGGTCCTCTGTGTATATATTGTAGCTTTCAGCTTAGTGTTTCTTATGGGACTCCGGAGTGTATGAATGAGTGGGTCTCTGATTCTTGTGCCTGCTCTCGGGACTCTTTTCCTTCTGTTGGGTTGCCTTGTCCAGCCTCAATGTTTTGTTTTATCTTATATTTTATTTTGTCATATTTGGTTGTAATCTTTTATAAGCCTTTCTTTTCTAATAAGCAACAGAAAGGGAAGGCAGGTGGGGAGGAACTGGAAGGAACAGGGGGAAAAAAGAGTTCCTGATGTTCTTGCAGAGGAGGGGAGTTCATATCCCAGCATCCACAGCAGGGGACTCTCCAGGGAATCCCACGCCCTCTCTGGCCCCTGCTGGCACTCATACAAACATACAGATACATACACATAAATTAAAATAATAAAATAAATATTTAATGAGTCCAAAGTCAACACAAAGCAAAACACAAATTTGAAAAGGACTATTTCCTGTCCTAGGTCAGGTAATTCACCCATAATGCCCTGCAGCATTTCCAACACTGATGTCTTATGCCTTCAGTGTGTTTAGTCAGTTTTCTGCCACCATCACAAATATGAGGAAAAACTTAAAAGAGGAAAGATTTACTTGGGCTCACAGTTTTTGTGTTCTGTCCAAGGTAGTCTATCCCTGTTGCTTTGAGGCTGTGGGTGAGACCTGATGCAGCAGGATGATATAATGGAGAAATCCCTCTACCCAGGAGCAAATAGAGAGACAGCAGGGATCAGAGTTCCGGTATCCACTTCAGTGGCATGCCCCCGATGACAACCCACGCCCTGAAGGTTCTCCCACCACCCACTGGTGACATAGGCCCATGACTAAGTCTTGAATATGGGAGTCCTTTGAGAGACAGTTCATATCATAGCTATAGGAGGCAATATTAATTATCAATTGTGGTGACACTGTGTTTTAATATTTGGAAAATTAGATTCAATTTCAAAAGCAGCAGGGGACAGGAGCCATGAGATCTGGGCTCTTGAGAGAAAAGAAGGGAAGAAGCTCTCCCACTTTTCCTCTAGTGTGAGACACTGGATCTGCTCAGTGTAGAGGGCTGTGCACAGGAGGCAGGGGAAGGGCAGACACCATTTGCTACCCACTGGCAGAGATGCTGCCCATCGGCTCTGTTCCCTAATCCACTCGGGCACTGATAAAGTCAGTAATCCCCAAGGGTCACTTCAGTCTCCCCTCCCCTCTGAGGTGGCTCTTCCAGGGGACCTGTGACACTGCTTGATTAAGAAGAGTTCCTTGGTGAGGAGAGGTGGCACTGAATAATCAAGCTGCGGTCACAGGTCTCCTCCTGGGGAGCCTGCAGTGTCTTCACAGATCTGTGGAGAGTCGTCTGAAGATTATCAGGGTTTGGACAGCCACTGGACTTTCACGGGCAGAGCCAGGAACTAGAGTCAGAGTCAGCTAGAATAGTTCACACCAGAAGCCACTTCAGTAAGATGAGATACTGCAAGGCATCCAAACAGAAGCAGATGCTGGGGTGGGACCAAGTTTTATTCCTGGTTTCCCATCAACTTGTGACATGACTTTGAGACAGCCACTTGATTGGAGCTTCACTTTCTTCGTGGTTTTTAAGAACAATGATGGTGCTAGGAACTGTCTTAGCAATCCATGGGAAAAACTGGACAGTGTGTGCAAGGCACTCTGTGAGTACTTCGCATTTGAAATAAATGTTAGTTATTAGTTTCAATTAGGGAAGTTTAATGGTTTGCTTTTGTGTTTTTAAACTAAAGGTTCCATTCACTATGACATTCTAGAATGACGCAGGAAGAATATGATAGTTAGGTGAGAAAAAAGGCTCACAGCCTCAAGGGTACCAAGCAGATTGTTCATTCACTTGGCCCTGGTCAGGGAAATCATGATGTCCCTTGGGAAATTCCCCAGGCATTCTTTCAGAGAAAACTCTCAAGGCTTAAAGGTGGATATCCAACATCCCCCTCCCCTCCCTTGTCCCTCTCTCCCACTTTTTTTAACCTTTTTTTTATTTCTTTCTTTCCTAAGAGATCATGGCTAGACTCCAAAGATATCAAGATATTAGGCAACAGAAAAAAGTTTCGAATCAACGATACATTCAGAGCCTAGTTTCATAGCAATCTATGCAAAACGTAGGCAAATTACTCAAACTCTAGCAATTACATTTTCCCTTCTGGGAAAAGAGATGACAGCTGTACAGCCCGTGAATGGTCACCTGGTTTTCCACATAGGTCTGTGGTCTGCTTTTTTCATCTGTTGTGTGAAAAGATCTGTGTTATTTGGGGCTTGTGCCATTTGATGAAAAGACGAATATGTCTCTACGGGATTACCTTGGCGTTTTTGTCAGAGGTCACCATTCCACATGCATGTGGGTTGACCTGTTGATTCTCTGTCTGTTCTGTTCTAGTTTTTCTGCCTGTATGTCTCAGTGGTGATTTCACATTATATTAACTATAGCAGTTTTACAATGAGTCTTAACGTCATAAGGAACACGTCATTAGATTTTCTACAAGGATAATATTCTCTGTGATAAAAGCTAAGTGTATTTTTTCCAGTATGAACACCCTCCATTTCTTTGTCTTGCCTCTTTGCACAGGCTAGGTCTGGTAGACACCATTGCCCCCCACCCCCACACTGCTCAAAGCCTTTCATCCTTCCTCCCTTGTGTGTGAGGGTCTGCTTTCTGCGGACATCTTTCCATGTGAGGAAACTCTGTCCCGTTTCTATGCTGAGGAAAGTTTAGTTTTTAATCAGTAATACGTTTTGAATTTAAAAACTGTTTCTATTATACTTTGAGTTGATGTGGGTTTTTTTAAGTTTTCAGTTTTACTTCGTTATGATTTATGACATTGTTTTTACTTTTTTTTAGATTTCACTTCTTAATTGTGTGTATGAGTGTGTTTGTGTGTCTGCATGAGTTCAGGGCACATGCATGCAGTACCTGAGGAGGCCAGAAAAGGACAATGGATCTGCTGGAGTTGGAGTCACCTGTCACGGTTGCCACCTGTCATGGGTGTTAGGAACTGAACTCAGATCCTCAGTCAGAGCAGCAAGGGCTGTCAATCACTGAACAACCCTCCAGTTTGCACATGGATTTTTTGACACTAAATACACTTCAACTTTTTAGGATAAAGACCTTGCTCACAAACTATTTCTTTCTTTCTATATATTGTTAGCATAATCTGACAACTTTTTGTTTAAACTACATGCATATTCACCAGGGACATCAGCATTAGTTTTCTTTCCTATAATGATTATAATCTTTTTATGATTGCCTCTGGTTTTGCTCTTGGCTTAATACTGGCTTCACACAACATATAAGAAAGTATTGGCCTCTTCCTCAGCTCCAGGAATTTATGTAAGATTGGTGCGATCTTCTTCAAATGTTGGGTAGATTTCACCAGAAAGTGGCTGAGTGTGGACTTCGTAGGGAACATTTTCTCTAAAAACTCAGTGTGGCTCGGCAGGGCTGTACACCTGCAGTAGCAGTATGTGAGGCTAAGTGGGGAGGATCAGGAGTTTGAGGCCAACCTGATCTACACAGTGAAACCCTGGTTCCAAAAATGGAAAAGAGAAAAAGAAAAGGAAAAAGACCAAACAATAAAAAACAACTCAGTATCTTGGGTGAAGTGAAGCACCTGTTCCTTGAGTGATGGAATTTTAATTCTTGTAAGGAAGATGCATTTATCCACTTCACCTTAGTCATCGGATTTATAAATGTCAATCCCAGCACTCGGGAGGCAGAGGCAGGTGGATCTCTGAGTTTGAAGCCAGCCTGGTCTACAAAGTGAGTTCCAGGACAGCCAAGGTAACCAAACCTTGTCTTGATCAAAACAAAAAGAAAAGCCTCCTGTACTGTCCTTTTCACATCTATGGAGCCTGTGTGATATCACTGAATCATCCATAGTGATGTCACAATGGATTGATAATCTATAATTTGTGTCCTTTTATCTTCTCAGTCAGTCTGGCTGCAAGTTTGATTTCATAGATCTTCTCAAAATATAATCTTTATTTTTATTTTTTCTATTCTCTTTGTTCCCAGCATCTTGGACTTTATTTTGTATCAATACTTTTCTCTGCTTTTTCTGTTTTCTAAGGTGGCTGCTTATGTAGCACTAAATCAATACTCCTTAGCCACATCTTACAAATTCTATGTAAAAATAAAATATAATAAAAATATAAAATAAAAATGTTTAAATCTACTTTTGTTATAATTCCTTTCAAAACACTAATTTCTCTTTTTTTATTTCTTCATTGATCCAGGCATTGTTTAGAAGTATTTTATTTCATTTCTGAATATTGGAGGATTCTCAAGACAGTGTTCTGTTTTCCATTTCTAATTGAATTCCACTGTGATCAGAAGACATACAGAAATGTTTTTGAGCTTATTGACTTGTCATATGGCACAGTATGTAGTTTATCTTGGTAAATGTTATTTTTGTATTGTTTGCGTCCTATCTGCCCTCTTCCCCCTTTGCTTCTTGTGTGCCTTGGCCTGCATTTTGTGGCTTCATTCTGCTTCCTTTGTTGCCTTATTAGCTGCATTACTGCATTACTGCATTACTGCTCCTGCAGTGGATGCTCAGGCTTGCAGCATCACTACCTTGTACTTTACTTCCAACCGCCATTGTCTCACTTCTGCAGAACCCAGGGTCAATGGCACACACCTGTTTCCCACCTTTCACCCACCGCTTCCATATTTGCACAAAAACAATAATAACTTCCAGATAGTTCAACTTTCAACTACGTTACTGGGGTTTTCCTTTCTATTTAAGAAGTGGATTGCATTTGAAAGGCTCCACGGTAACTGTTGCACTCTTTCTTCCTGGATGTGGCTGGGACTTGCAGTAGCATTGCTGTCCTGCCAGCCGAGGGTTTCTGGGCAGGTTGGTTGGTGGTAAAGTCTCAGCTTCCACAGGACTGAAATGCCTTTATTTGGAAAGAGTGCTCTTCGGGCACAGCAGACAGGCTGGCACTGTACCCTCACTTCTCCAAAGACGCTGGCAGAGCACGTTTACTTCATATGGTCCAGTCTTATTTTCCTCCAGCTGTTTAAAGGTTATCCTTTCGTTAGCGGCCTTGAGAAACTTTATCATTATGCTTCCTGCTGTTGTTGAATTTCTATTTCTTGTACCTGCAATTAGTTTCTTGGATTTCTGACTATCCCATGAAGAATGCGTCCTCTGGAGTGTCACATGAAGGAATAGTCTGGACAACCCAAAAATGTCAAACATAAGGTAACTTGTAGCTTACAGCAGCCAAACGGGAAATGTTCTCTGCTGGCCTTGTTGAGCAGAGAGTTGAGTCAGAGGCAGAGCTGGACAAACAGACCTTACGGACAGAGTGTCAGGCCTTTGCTTTGGGTCAGCGTACAGGCTAACAGAAGACATTCCAGGAAACATTTTTTTGTGTTCCATAGAAAAGGGAAATAAATGGACTAGAAGAAACACTTTGGCATAAGGAAATGGGGAGGCCCTGGCAAATAGGACAGGAAGTGGAATTCATTTCACAAAATAATAAAAAATGGCTTGCCCAGACTCTCAAACAGCATGCAAAGCTTTACCCAAGAACTGGATAGCGTGTTAAAAGAACCTTAAGTCAAAAAGGAGGAGGAGGAGGAAGGAGATAAGATGAAAAGGTGGGAATGGGGGTGGGCACGTGTTCTAGGTAGACCGCTTTCTGCCATCACGGCTTTATACAGACGGCTTCAGGAGCCTCCATTCTCTTGGTCTCCTCTTACAAACCTACATTCCATATTTAGATAGCTATAAACGTTGCCTCAGCTGTGTCAAGATAGCTGTCCCAAGAAAACATTTGTAGGACACCTTCATCAAGTTATATACACACACAAGAAAAAAAACAAAACAAAAAGAATTTAATGATAATGAAGAACCCACTTTGCTGGCTGGCAAGAGACAACAGTTGAACTTGGGCAAAGTAATATGGCATGGGCATCTCACTGAATCATGGGGATTTGATGCAGAGGGTGCACAGTGACTGCTTCTATCCAAGCAGCTAAGCCTCTTCCTACTACACACCTGAAGCAATGCTTGAAAAAACATCTCCGCAAAATGGAAAATTCAAAGATAAATTCAAAGTGAAAGGAAGGAAAGGAAATCCCAATCGCCAAAAACTAACAGAGGAGCTGGTGCAAGCTTCTGCTGTGGGGGTTCAAGAAAATGTGGGAGCAGATACATGTTCTAGGAACTGGGAAGTAGGGTTTTCAATCCACACAGGAATCCAGGGTCACAAAGAGTGCAGTCTCAGAGGGACAAACTGTCTGGGAAACGCCTTGGCAATGACATGGGCTCCTTGGAGCCACTGCTGCAAGAGGGCAGAGGAGTTCCCCCATCACTGCATCCGGGTGAGATTGTGCCAACACTTCCCTGTCAGTTCTCCAGCTGGCAGACGTCTGTGTTATTCCTGATCTCTACTAACACAGACATCTCTGCTATAAAATTTCAAACAAGTACCCTGGTACCCTGGTACATAAAAAATAGGCATTTCTTTAAGTTAATATCTAGGAGTGGAATTGCTAGGTCATAAAATACTATGAGTGAGTTTTCTTTCAAATGTTCTCAGCCTAACTGATGAGTATAACGTGGTTTTTAATTCGCAGTTGTACAGTTACTAAGAGGCTAATCATTTCACACGCTTTTGGGGCTTTTGAGGTCCCTCTTTGATGATATACCAGTTTATTTCTGTCCATTTTCCTATTGTCTTTGAGGGGAGATATTCGTTTGCTCCAGACATGAACTCTTCATCAATGTGTGCACCACAAGCACCTTCTCTTCCACTCTTTGTGCTTTTAACTTTGTGCAGCAGTTTTGATAAACAAACACTTTTAATTGTGCTGCCATCAAAATTAACAACCTTTCCTTTGTAGGAACAGATTTATGACACTATTTAAGAACTCTTTTCCTACCTCAAGATCAGACTACGGTCCTATGTATCTCTTGAAGTTTCAGTTTGGGCATTCACTCTGATTCGGGGTTGGATTTGATGAGGATTCCAAGCACAGTCGGTCACCTATATCAACAGGTCCTGCACCTGAAGATTCAACCAGCTACAGACAAAAATATTTAAGGGAGGAAGTTGTGTCTATATATATATATATATATATATATATATATATATATATATATATATATATACAGATGGTTCAAACTCTTTCCTAAACTACACAGCCTATTACAATTGATGTGGTGAGTGCACTCTGCTAGGTGTTGAATATAATCTAGATGTTGATTTAAGGCATATGGGAGTGGGGGCACATGGAGGTCATATGCAAATACCAAGTTAGATAAGGGATTGAACGTTAACACATTTGGTTACATTAGGAAGAGAGATGCCTTGGAACTCAGCCTTCATAGTCACCAGGAATGGCTGTAAATATTTTTCATATGGTCTCAGTAGTATTTATCAGAAAGCTCGCCTTTTTCCCAGGGATGTGAAATTCTATTTATGTGTGAAAAATGAACTTTCATGTATGTTAAATATATGTCTATTGACTTATTTTCTATCCATATATGAATATTTCATTATTTATTTCTTATAGCTTAAAAAGAAATCCTGGTATCTGCAAGTCCAATCTTCTGCACCATATATTGCCCCTGGGGAATGAATGTTGGCTATCAAGTGCTTTGCTGTTCTTCACAAATTTTAAAATTAACTCAACTCCCAAAACCACAGAGATGCAAAAATGGGAAGGACTGTATGAATTTTAAAATATATATTTTTTTAATATTTTAACTCTGTGTGTGTGTGCGCGCGCGCACGCGCGCGCGCATATAAATGCAGGTACCTGCAAAGACCAGAAAAAGTGTTGAATTCCCTGGACCTGGAGTTACAGGATATTGCAAACTGCCCAGTGTGGGTGCTGGGAACAGAACTTGGTCCTCAGCAAGAAGAGTCTGCTGTCCTAACCGCTGAGCCTCTCTCCAGCCACATGGAGGTTTAGGATTTTTTTTTGTTTGTTTGTTTGTTTGTTTTAAGTTTAGGAAAGTAAAGAAAACTCATGCTAATGGGAAAGTGATGTGTGACAATATTAATAAATTATTCTAAAACAAACTGCATCTTTAAGAATAAAATAAAGACTTAGTGAAAGAAAATTTCAGCAGAAAATCATAACCACCCTAACTCAGTATAAACACCACCACAGCCACCTCCAAATACATAAAGAGAGGAAAAGGGAGAAGAGAAATTATCAAGCAATCACCATGGGGTATTTCAACACACACCTCTCAGAACTGATAAATCAAGTGAACAAAAAAAATGTATGACAATAAAAAAAACAAAACAGTATTGATCCGACAGACATATCCTTCAGCAAGAGCAAACACATTCTTCTAGAATGCACATGGCTAATGTGCAAAACCTGATGACAATGTTCTGGGCCACAAAAGAAGCTCCTGCCAAGCGATCAATATCGAACACTGAATTCTGTAACTAGAAGACAATAAAATTAGAAATCAATAGTAAAATGACAGCTTTTAGAAGCCCATAGGAACAGCACTTACAGGACTTTTCACATCTTGCTGAGCTGTTGAGAGAGCAGATCACTGGCCTCTCCACTAAGAATAAAGAAAAATATTAGTGAGTGAACTGGACCTCGGGGAGCTGAGCATCAGCGCTCACTGCCTGTGACCTCAGCATCACCGCCCATGACCTCGGCATCGCCGCCTGTGACCTTGGATACATAGATTGTTATGTTTAGGGTTTGGCTTTGGCTTTTTAATTTGCCTTTGTTGTTTATCATACGAATATTTGATTTTTATCACAATGTGAGTTTCTCTTTGGCGTATTATCCCAGCATAGAACCTTTTCCAAATCTGAATCATTGGCTGTAGTTCCAAGACAGCATTCTCATGGAAGTCTCACACTTGGTTCTCTGGGTGCTGGGCAGGGTGGGGAGGACGTTCCAATTTCCTTATATAAAATATCCAAAGACACTGTTAAAACTTAACCAGTTCTTACCAAAGAGATGGACTAATGTTTGTTGTTGTTTTGGGTTTGGGTTTTTGTTTTTTGTTCTGCTTTGTTTTTCCTCTTTATTGTCCACTAACATTTCCCTTTGAAGTGTGGCACTGTGGATACCTGGAAATGCTGATGAGCTACAACAATGGTTCTCAACTCGTGGGTCGTGACCCCTTAGGATTGCATATGAAATACTTACATTGCAATTTATAATAGTAGCAAAATTACAGTTATGAAGTAGCAATAAAATAATTTTATGGTTGGGGGTTACCACAATGTGAGGAATTATATTAAAGGATCACAGTGTTAGAAAGGTTGAGAACCACTGGTCTAGAGCAAAGTGGCTTGGGTTAGAAATTCAGCAGTATGTAACTCAGTGACACTGGGACTCTGAAAAAATCCATCTCCCAGGAAAATACCAACTTAGCTGAGGGTTGTGGCTGGCCTTACCTCTGTGCTGGGGCGCTTGAAGTCACCCACACTCCCTTTACATTGTATCACATAAGTGGAAAGGAATAGAGAAAACAGGACATCTTTTTGAAGGTCAAGAAGATGTGAGAGGTAATAAATAAATGTCCAACTTGTCACAGATGCAGAGAACAGAGAAGATTTGGGGAACTGAGTCCCCAAATGTCCTACTGGATTATTCCAGGCACCTCTCCCAATAACACCAAAGTGACATGGGGAAATGCCCAAGGGGACACCACAGGGAAGAACTATTAAAACACAATGCACATGGGATGCATGGGATAAAATGTAACTGTTACGACTAGTGTCTTGTCTAATTACCAGGATTTGGTCATTTGGAAGAAAGAAGCTTGTGACAGAGTGATAAATGTCAAACTTTAGATGTGGACACCAATGTCTCGTTTTCCTTTGGTTCTGTGACTGTCTACTTACAGTGTCACAGGCTTGTGAATGCCAAGGCTCAACACTAAAACTGTCTGTGGTTCAAGCATGCCTCTAAGGCCACGAACAACAGGCAAGAGGGAAGTGTATCTAATTTTTCTTTTCATTCCAAGACCCTAGAATAGGATCTGGCCTTAAAGGGTGTGCTAAGAATGTCTGTCAGAGGGAATAAATAAATGAGGTTATAGAAATACCAGCAAATGGAGATGTGAAGAAGAACTTTATTTATGTGAGCATTAGATCATAGGCAAGAGAACACCGTGAAGAGTCTGAACACTGTGATAGGCACACTCACAGTGAGATGTGACCACCATCTCTATCCTTCTGTTTAACGCCATTATTAAAGTACAATTAATTTAGAATGAATGGCAATTATTCAAACAAGCAATGGGACGAGTTTTGATGATCCTGTCATCCCTTCACTATCTCCAACAATGAGACTCTATCTATCAACCCGCAATGGTCTCCTTATGCACTTCCACACAGCCTATGTGGTGGAGAGATGTGGGGGTATCTTGGAGTGCTCTCAGGACTGACACCTGCATGGTACCGCAAATAGCAGAAGCAGCAAGAGGGGAGACTTTGGGGTGCACACAGAACAGAGGCCCCCACTGGAACCCTGAAGCATTGCTCTTCAGAACTGCCCTGCCCTAAGACAGGAAACCCAGCCTTTGGACTCCCACATCCACCAGTCGTTAGGATATTATTGTGTCCTACAATGGACCTTATCATTGTCACAGTCTTTTGGCCAAGGCAATTTCTAGGGAAGGACTCCTCTGTGAGCCCCAGTAGGCAAAACCCCAGTAATTCTGGGATAAGCACCTCTCTCATATGGAGAGAGCTGGAGGGCACTGCAGCATCCGCCTCCAATGGTCAAAGGATTATACTGGTGACATTTATCATCAACTGACAAAACCTAGAGACATCTGGGAAGGGGAAACCTTGACAGAAGAACTGCCACAATCAGATTGGCCTGTAGCCATGTCTTGATTGATGATTGGTGTAGAAGGGCCCACCCACTGCGGATGGCACCATCCCTAAACAACTGGACCTGGTCTGTAAGAAGGGTAGCTGAGTGTGAGCCAGAGAGCTAGCCAACAAGCAAGCCAAGAAGTAGCAGTATCCCAGATCTCTGTTTCAGTTCCTGCTTGAGTTCCTGCCCTGACTCCTCTAATGATGGGCTGTGACTCGGAGGTATAAAGCAAATAAACCTTTCCCCACCCCACCCCACCCCCATGTTGTTTTTGGTTATAGTGTACAAAAGCATTATCCCATAGCACACATACACTCCTCAAGAAGGGGAACTTGAAGACCCAGCCCCGTTCCTTCTTCTGTAGGAGATGCTCTTTTATTGAGTAATCCCAATAAGAGAGATCAAGCTTATACCATAGATGCAGTGTTCTGATCAAACTCATTCCCTACAGGTGTTACAGGACTGGATCAGAGAAGCAAGACCAGGAAAAAGATCACCTATGCTGAAAGTCACATAGCAATCCGACCTTACCGGGTTAGTGGAGTTGACTGAATCATCTCTGAAGCTTCACCTTATCTGGTCCTGGAACCTGACATCCTCAGACAAGGCCATGAAGAAGAGGCGTGGATGTGGAATGGCAAAATCAAGGGGAAACTGGTCACAGCAAGAAGAAAACCCAGTTGGCATGGCTAAGCCTACATGGGTGATATAGGTACCTTCAGGGAAGCTGCACCCCTCATCACCAGGCTAACATGTGCCCGGTGCAAGAGTCAGAGAAGCTAAAGACAGAAACATGGCTGGAGCTGGGAAGAATGGGACAGACAACCACACATGCCCCAGCATGCAGTGCTCATGCAGCTGCCCTGCCCTCCTGTGCCTCAGCAATGTAGCTGCTACTTCTCTTGCGTCCACCTCCAGAGTGCCTAGAAAATGCCTCTGTGGCTCAGCTTAGCATCATGCAGAGAGCTGAGTACTGAAAAATGTGGTTTCCGCTAAACTTAGACCATTATTAACCTGCCACATCTGTTCTTCAGAAAGTCCAACACAGAAAGAAAGCACCAGATACTCTACTTTTGATCTGCCCAAAACATGTGAAAATATCCCAGAGATGAAGGACTAAGGTTTCTGCAAAGAAACACTAGTCAGCTACTAAGTATTTGACAGTGTGTTAGTTCCATTGCCCTAGTTAGCCAAGAGTTAGTGCTATGATTGGGACCCTTACTTGGTGAGCAAAAGGAGCAACCCTCGTGAAGCTCGGAGAAGTTAACTGGATCGCACATCTGTCTTCCTGATTCCAAACTCCTGCCTGGCACCCCATCAGCTATGGCAGACTCTAACTGTCTGGGCACACCTGGCACCCATGTTTCCTTAACCCTGTAACTCCCCTTGCCACCTGATCCATTATAATAAATTAAGAAAATCATCTAGGGCTCTTCATTTCGACAATGAAGCCCAGTGTTCTTGCAATACTGGTTACAGAAAATCCCAAGAACCAGACTGCTGTGTGCTGCAGTGATGCAGCCCTGTGCTTCCCAAGGAGAACCCTGGGAATTAGAGTCCCAGGGAGTGAGGTCTGGAGGAAAGAAGAGCCATTCTGCACCTCAGACAAGGAGGAATGGAGAAGAGAAAACAGAAACTCAAGGAAGAAACAGAGATACCACGGGTTTGAAAGAACAGTGTTCAGCAGAACAAAGGCAGATGACAAGCAGTGTCTGAGGACTCTGCCTGTTGGACTCAGAGTGAGCCCCCATGGACTGAAAAAAAAAAGCAGGCAAGCCCAACATGGGAGAAATTTCTGGCTTTGCTAAGGCCAGGCTGAAGAAAATAGAGTTGCAGAAAAACACACCATGGACCATAAAAAGACCAGAGAGCAGGAAGTACAGAGTGAGACTTCCTGGACACCTAGTCTAGCTCTCTCCACCTACCTCACTTCATCTGTGAGAGTCCTCCTGATGTGGAGGAAAAGCCACCTGCATGATGGATAGGAGTCACAAAGTACACTGTAAATCCAATACCCCATGCTGATGCCTCCAGCCCTGGGATATTGTATTATATTATACATATGATTAACAAAAATAAAAAATAATTCCTGGCAGGAGGAAAGGTATGTGAGCAGAAGGAAATTTTGTGTCAGAAGAATAATGGTCTTGTGTCATGAGCAGATCAAGGGCCTATGAAGAATTACAGAGACGGGGTAGACTTGGTAGGGCACAAGTTCCTATCACTGAGCCTTCTGGTCCTCACACTGTCATGACCATGGGGGCCTTAACCAGCACTACCCACCCCCTGCACTGTCATGACCATGAGGGCCTTAACCAGCACTACCCACCCCCTGCACTGTCATGACCATGGGGGCCTTAACCAGCACTACCCACCCACCCCCTGCCCTGTCATGACCATGAGAGCCTTAACCAGCACTACCCACCACCCCACTGCCCTGTCATGACCATGAGAGCCTTAACCAGCACTACCCACCACCCCACTGCCCTGCACTGTCATGACCATGAGGGCCTTAACCAGCACTACCCACCCCCCTGCACTGTCATGACCATGGGGGCCTTAACCAGCACTACCCACCCCCCTGCACTGTCATGACCATGGGGGCCTTAACCAGCACTACCCACCCCCTGCACTGTCATGACCATGGGGCCTTAACCAGCACTACCCACCCCCCTGCACTGTCATGACCATGAGAGCCTTAACCAGCACTACCCACCCCCCTGCACTGTCATGACCATGAGAGCCTTAACCAGCACTACCCACCCCCCTGCCCTGTCATGACCATGAGAGCCTTAACCAGCACTACCCACCCCCCTGCCCTGTCATGACCATGAGGGCCTTAACCAGCACTACCCACCCCTCTTGACTAAAACCTTTTGCTTCTTCTGGTCAATCCCCATCCTATCTCTTTTCCTCCAGTGCTAATTTTAGAAAGCTTGTGATTGTCCATGCTTTTCTGTTCCATTTTTAAAAGCTTTTTCTTGGTTTTACAACCCTTCCCCAGTTAGGGTTTTTCTCTCTCTTTTTGATTTTGTTTTGGTTGTTTGTTTTTTGCTTTTAGAGACAGGGTTCTCTGTGTAGAGTTTCCCTGGCTGTTCTAGAACTCACAGAGATCCACCTGCCTCTGCCTCCCGAGTGCTGGGATTAAAGGTGTGTGCCATCTCTGCCTGGGTTTATTTCAGCTTACAGTTTCATGTCACAATCCACCATCGAAGGAAGTCAGGGTAAGAACTGAAGGCAGGAACCTGGAGACAGGAACTGAAGCAGCAGCCATGGAGGAGGATGCTCATGGACTTGCTCCCCATGACTTGTTGGGTCTGTTTCCTTCCTTCCTTCCTTCCTTCCTTCCTTCCTTCCTTCCTTCCTTCCTTCCTTCCTTCCTTTCCTTCTTTCTTTTCTTTATTCCTTCTTTATTTTCTTCCTTTTATTGAAAATGGATTCTTTTCTTCCATAATATATCCTGATTAGGGTTTCCCCTCCCTCTACTCCTCCTAGTCCCTCCCACCTCCTCTCCCAACCAGATCCACTCCCTTTCTGTCTCTCATTAGAAAAGAACAGGCTTCTAAGAGATAATAAAATATAAAAACAATTATCACATCAAAGTTGGACAAGACAAAGCAACAGAAGGAAAGGAGCCCAAGAGAAGGCACAAGAATCAGAGGCCCACTTGTTCACACATTCAGGAATCCCACAAAAACACTAAACTGGAAGCCATGATGTGTAAGCAGAGGACCTGGTGCAGACCCATGCAGGCTCTGTGCTTGCTGCTTCTGTCTCTGTGAGTTCACATGAGCTTTGCTCATGCTGACTTAGAGGACCTTGTTTTATTGGTGTCCTCCATCCCTTCTGACCCTTACACTCTTTCTGTCTCTGAGGGGAGGGATCTGATGGAGACTTCCCATTTAGGGCTGAACATTTCAGGGTCTCTCACTCTTTGCATAGTATCTGGCTGTGGGCCTCTGTATGTGTTCCCATCTGCTGCAGGAAGAAGCTTCTCTGATGATGGCTGAACAAGATACTCATCTATGAGTATAGCAAAATGTCATTCGAAGTCATTTTATCAACATGCTTTCTTATTCTGTTCAGGACCAGAGGTCCAGGGATGGCACTGCCCACAATGGTCTGGGCCCTTCCACATCAATCATTAACCAAGAAAATGTCCCCACAGATTTGCCTACAGGCCAATCTGATTGGGGCATTTTCTTAATTGAGGGTCCCTCTTCTTAAATAACTCCAGCTTGTGTCAAATTAATCAAACAAACAACAACAGAACAATGGACCAGGACAAACTCCAAGCTTTACAATTGCTGTGGGCCCAGCAAGTCACCCACTTTGTAAACACTGACAGACACACAAGAGTCACCTCCTACTTTCCCTAAAAGTGTAGGAACTTAAATTTCATGGGTGCCTTGCTCAATAGTTCAGAAAGTTTCTTTTTCTGTAACAGAAGTCCAATAAGCAAACACAGGCAACCTGTCTGCGCCTCTGTCCAAAGTCTTAGCTTTCCAGCCTGTGCTTGACAGTGAGGGTCAGTCAGGTGAGTCTCACTGTGACAGCCTTGGAGAGTCTTCCTTACCCACACTTTGCCCAGCGCAGCTTTGACAGTCATCAGCCCCTATGGAAAGGGCAGGTGTTTAAGTGGTATGCCTATGGAGAAAACGTTCACTTTGCAAAGAAAGACATTAGCATCAAGTAACAGAAAATTAGGAGTGCAAGCACTCAGAGGGCTAAACAGAGAAAGACCGCACAAAGATGTGGACACAGGCTTTGGGGTTAACCAGATGCCAATTTAAGGAGCAATCTCCCAGCTACTATTCATATGACCCAGGAAATGTTATATAACTTCATTTTTCTCTATGGTGTGCCTGAATGGGGGTGGTAATAAAAGTACTGACGATGTTGAGAATTAAGTGGTGCCTGAGACTTAGATGAACAGTGTAACTGATGTTACCAGAAATTTGGTAGAATCTAACCTGGAGTACCATAATACCAGGAAACAGGGATTTCTTCTAGGGATTCTCAGTCTTATTAATAAAAGAATTTAATAATGAACTCAGAAGAATGATTAAGGACAATTTTATTAGAGTTTAAAAGAAAAACCCAGGGCAACCAAACTGTAAATCTCAACAGCCACGCTGAGGAGAGAGATGGAAAAGAAGAAGAGGGAAGACCATGCTATTTGTAAGCAGCTGCATGCCAGAGTGGCCTGAGAGAGTGTGAAAAGCCCATGGCATCAGAGAACGCGTCCTCAGGCTCTGGCCAGCATCCAGAACAGAGACAGAAGAGAAGGAAAAGGAAACAACAGTTAGAAAGGTAGGCAGACATAACAGAGCCCAACACAGCTCTGTAGCACTAGACTGGGGGTGGGCTTTCTGAGAAGGAGAAGCACATTCTCTCATTAAAGGGGTAATTATTCCTCTTATGAATCTGCCTTCCTGGGGGGTGGCTCCTTAGCCAGGTGATTGACAGGCCCAGCTCAATTAATTCTGGAGGGAGGAGGCAACAGTATGTATTTTCCTTTCTTCTGACTAAAAGGAAATAGCTTTTCTTACTGGACCTCCAATGCTACTTACAGCATTTCTCACTCTTTTCCTCTAAAACAACCTCATCTCTTGTCCTGTGGCTGCTCACAAATGGCATGGGTGTCTCTCTTCCTCACTTCCATCTTCCTCACTGGGTCAGCTGCCAAGATTTACAGCTTAACTGTCCTTCAGTTTCTCTTTCAAACTCTAATAAAATCACCCTGGAGCTTCCTTCCCCATATATTTTTCAATTCTTTTATTAAAAAGCCTGATTCTTGTTAACAAAACAAGATTCTCCAGAAAGAGAACCCTAATTTTCCTGATAACATATGGTACCCAACATGGAGCTTGCCAAAGTTTCCAGTGACAGAGAAGGCCGGAAAGATGGCTAGATGGATAAAAGTGCTTGTCAAAGTGCCTGAAGACCTGAGTTGAATCCCCACGATCCACACGGTATAAAGAGACAACCAACTCCCAAAGTTGTCCTCTGACCTTCACATTTGTCCTGTGGCATGTGCACACCCACACGCTCTCACACATATAAAATAATATTTCTTAAGTAAAGGATTGGTATGTTACAGAGGTGTCCTTTCACCACATCAGAATTTAATTTCAAATTAGCAGCAATACTGTATCTAGAAAAATCTTCTAATGTATTTGAGTAATCTGTGTGTCAAAGAAGCAATTATAAGAAAAATAAGAATTTTATTGAATGATAATGAGAACACAGCAATTTCATTATCTATAGCAGGGGTGTAAGCACTGCCTAAAGATAAATTTATAAGTCCATAAAATTATATGAAAAAAATAAGAAAAGTCCCAAATCAATTTCCTAAACTTCAACACAAACTCAAAGTAAACAGCGACAAGGAATGAATATGTATAGAAGTTGACACAATTGGCTAAGGTGTGGACCCTCAGAGCTGTCCACTGGAAAACAGTAGTTTTCTTTTGGCCCAATTGGAAGCCAAACAAGACCAAAACAAAAAAAAACTCAAAAAGTTCCTTGAAAAAAATTAATGGAATTGACAAATAATCATAGCAACTAGCTAAGGAAGAGAATAAAGACACAATTAACTATAGCATGAATAAAATTGACTTTACCAGGGCAATATCATAGAACATATATCAATAAGTTTGGTCACATAGAAAATTTCTTCACAAAACACCATTACCAAAACTGACCCAAGATTGAGATGAGAGGATTTTTTTTAAGCAAACACATGTAGATGATATCTGACTTACTATGTTCCCTCAGGAGGCATAAGTCAAATTATTTCACTCTAGACCAGTGATTCTCAACTTTCCTAATGCTGCAACCCTTTAATACAGTTTCTCGTGTTGTAGTGATGTGGTGATATTGTGTTACCCAATATATTGTGAACACTAATAAACTTATCTGGGGTCAGAGAACAGAACAGCCACTAGATATAGAGGCCAGAAAATGGTGGCACACACACACCTTTAATTCTAGCATTCTGGAGGCAGAGATCCATCCAGATCTCTGTGAGTTCAAAGACACACTGGAAACAGCCAGGCATGGTGACTCACGCCTTTAATCCCAGGAAGTGATGGCAGGAAGCAGAAACATATATGAGGCGTGAGGACCAGGAACTAGAGCCTGGTTAAGCTTTTAGGCTTCTAGCGGCAGTTCAGCTGAGATTTATTTGGATGAGGACTCAGAGGCTTCCAGTCTGAGCAAAACGAGATCAGCTAAAGAATTGGTGAGGTGAGGTTAGCTGTGGCTGATTCTGTTTCTCTGATCTCTCAGCATTCACCCCAATACCTGGCTTCAGGTTTCTTTTATTAATAAGACCTTTTAAGATTCATGCTACATAGTGACTCCCAACCATAAAAGTATTTCTATTGCTACTTCATAACTGTAATTTTTCTAGTTATGAATTGTAATGTAAATATCTGATTTGTCATGATCTTAGGTGACCCCTGTGAAAGGGCCATGACCCATAGGTTGAGAACCACTGATCTAGAGACCCTAAGACTGATCGCTTGGCTAAGGGGTGGCACATCAGAACCCTCTGCTTCACAAGGACAAGTTTCTCTTCACCCTCCATATCTCTGGGGTGATTCTTGAGACCACATGAGTAGCCTGTTCCCTGACCACCTTTTACCCAATGGTTCCAGCATGCACTGCTCATCCTTGCTTGAATCAAGTGTTACAATCAATTGAGATACTAATTGTCTGGTTGTATCATTTCAGCTAATTTATTACAAAGTACTTCACCCTCTTCTCATTATGAACTCATGAATTCAGTTTTTACTGTGCACATTATAATCAATTGTAATCATTCTTTTTGGTGTGTAATTCGTCCCAAGCCAGCTTTTGTAAGTTTCCTTCAAATGAACAAACTAGTCTCTGTGAAGTTGCTTGGCTTTGGAGATCGGATTTCTCAAGTTTATCTTCCTCAGGGTTAGGAATAAAAAAAAGCATAAGTCTCTGCTCTGGGTCTGGAATAGCCTTTTCTCTAAGGAGCTGCTTAGTGGTGACAGGAATGTGGAATCCAGACCCAGTGCTGGGGTACTCCTTGCTGCTGAGCAGGCAACACTGAACAATGTTCTCTGTCCATGCGTCTGTCCGTGTATGGTGGTCTATGCTGACAATTCTGGCTAAACCCCAACTCTTTACAGTTTGTCCATCTAAAAGCATAAAAAATTCTGCTTCTCTAAGTATCAATACATTTATTTACACATTCATTTTATCTTATTAAACACACAAAATAGTTCCTAAATTATACTAACAAACAATACCACCATCAAGAACAAACCTAGAGCCAGGAATACAGCTCTCAGTTGGTAGAGTCATCCTCAGCTACACAGAGAGGGCAGGCTAGTCTAAGCTACAGGAAACTGTCTGAAAAAGCAAAAACAATAACTGAACAGATCTGTGAGGTAAACGGCAGGGTTCTGACCTAGTGCCGAGGATGGCCATGGTCTTGGAAAGCCTCAGTTAGGCAAGTAGTCTTCCTCTGAGCTGCTCCCATCCCTGAGACTCCCTCTCACTTTATAATGTATTCTGGGTATGGTGTAGTCAAACCATGTTCAAAAGTTACTTTTATCTATGTGGCTATTTCAGCTTGATATGCACCTAATTTGTTGGTAGTGGAGGTGGTTTTTTGTTTTGTTTTGTTGGGGTGGGTTTTTGTTTTGGATTTTTGGTTTTGGTTTTGAAATTGTAATTTAAACTTAGTACCTGCCTTTCATCTTACTATGATTTTTCACATCTAAACTATACACAGTGGGGCTGGAGAGGTGGATGGCTCAGTTGTTAAGAGCACTGACTGCTCTTCTAGAGGACCCAGATTGAGTTTCCAGCACCCACATGATGGCTTAAATCCATCTGTAACTCCAGTCCCAAGGAATCTGATGCCTTCTTCTGACCTCTACAGGTATCAGGCACATAGGTGACATATAGACATATATGGAAATGAAACACCCATACACAAAAATTTATACATACACTAAAAAATGTAAATAAATCATTCACTTCATTCAAAAATAAAACTGTATAGAGAGTTTACTAAGACAAATGTCATACATGTCCTCCCACCTTCCTTGAAAGTAAACAGGTTCATGAATTTCCGGTGTTTTAGTTCCCCTTCCATTTTGTGAGAATGAACACCCTTCTTGTCTCTCTTCAGTTGCCTGTTGAAAAAACCCCACTGGAATTAGTTTTGTTTCATTACTCTTCTGTGGAACACACAGGCTCCTCCTCGTTCTTGTTCTCTGGATGTGCTGCAAACCCTGTATGCAGTACTGTGTCCATCACACCTGTCTCCACATGGTCCTTTAGAAGGACTTCCATGTAGGGCTTGATGTAGTACAAGATGTCACAAATTATCCCTTAATGAGCAACTGCATATATTCTATCCATGGAGGCATGTCTGCAGGAGAAAACAATTAAGTGGATTTTTCTGGGTCAAAAAAAATAAGTGTTTTATCTTGTCAGATCCCCTCTAGTGGAACAACATCATTTTGCATTCCTACTGAAATTATATGAAAATATTTGAATTTCCACAGCCTCATCAAGTGTGTTACCTACACTCTGAACTTTTGATCAACCTAGGAGGTGAGACACAGTCTCTCCACAATGTTCTAATTTGCACTTATTATCACTATGTGTAGCCACCTTCTCCTGTATTTAGAAGCATTAACTATCATGGTTTTCTTGCCCATTAGTTTTCTTGAACTTATTAGTTATTTCTTGGGGAAATTACCTCAGCTCTAAGTCTTCCAGTTCATCATTGTCCTTTGATAATACGTGGGTTGTTTTGTCATGTAAAAAACACTTATCATTTTTTTGTGCAACTTATAATGTCAGTCTCCTTTTTGGTTATTTCTGGATTTATGGTTATATTTGAAAGTTTTCCCCGTCTAAGTGAAATGGTCTGTGTTTTCTTTCATCATTTATGTGGGATATTTTCTACATTTAGGTCTCCAAACAACATGGAATTGGTTCTGCTGACTGTGTGAGATGTGAAACTATTTTGTTCTAGATAAATGTAAATTGTTTCAACATCATTTATTTTTAAACATGTATTACCCTAAATTTTAAGCATGGAATTCATTACATGAATGACAGATGAGCTGAGAAACCAAACAAGATCACTCAATAATTGTCACTAGCGAGGAGTCACCATCACCTCAAGGGTAAAATGTCCAAGTCAGAGGAAAATGTCCTTAAGGGTTTAATAAGGTCTCCAGGGAAATGCTAAAATTCAAGGGAGAGATGGTATCTATGGGGGAAAGTTCTAGAAATGCCTCTTTTCTTCCTACTTATTGATCTTTTGTCAGTGATTCCCATGGGTCAAACCCAGATAGCAACCAAGTTATAGGGAAGCCTGGGAGATGGATTCTACAGTTGTTAGCACTTTTGTAAAACAGAACAGAGCTGGAAAGGAAAGCAGTAAGAGCTGATGTGAGCCAAGGACCAGTACAACACTTTACCAACAATTGTAAAATGTATCTCCATTAAGACAAGTCCCCAAAAGGTATCATGCATGCATCTTACTAATATGCTAGGAACCAAATATCTATACATCAATTTAAGAGGTAGATATTTGTTTATAGATAATAATGCTGGTTGAAACATTGTGGACAGAAAAAAGCAAATTCATACCCCAAACGTATGTCCATGGCTATGAGATGTATAAACATAAACCATTAACCCTACCAAGATGAAAAGGACCCAGTGCAGCCACCCTACCAATCTTGATGTCCTTCTTGAGCAAAGGTGTTATATTAACAATGGTCTCCCTTGTTGATGTTCAGCAGTGGCCATAACTAAAAAAAGTTTGCCCTGTGGGAATATAGACTGTTGGGGGTCACACAGACCCTTTATCATCAGTTCCCATAGTGTCCATATCCATTATACATTAGCATTACAGTGGGTGACCACAGCCTGACACACATCAGTTAGATAGGTCTCTCTTGTTCTCCTGCCATGGCTCCTGTCAGCTAGTCAGGTTCTTCATTGCTACTGATGAGTCTGTATATATTTAAAAGCAGATTCTTTTTTACATACAAAGGAAACAACCAGGCCTATGTCTACAGGCTGGGAGGATTTCCATGATCTTTCAAGGCTACCCCTGAATGAAATTTATCTACCACGTACTTTTGACTTGCACTCAAGTACTAAGTCAACTTCTCTATATACAAAACGCAGCTTTTCCCAACTTCCTCATCTGGGGAGATGAGCAAGGGACATCGGTGTCATAGTGGAAGGCACCATGGGGCTGGGTCAAGTGCCCAGGCTCAAGCAGCTTACTTGTCTCTCCTGCCCACCTAGTGCTCTGTCACAGCATACTGCCTTGATTTTATTATGACTGCTCTAGACCAATCTAGACTTTTACGACAGTGGATCTCATAGGGCCTAGCTCACAGTACACAGTTCTAGATACACGGTCACACAGCTTCTCATAGTCAGATAGTCCAGTGTCATGGCAGAAGCCAGTTTTCAAGATACATATAAAACTATAGCCGTATAACACACTGCTCAGAACAAAGCCAGTGCTGTGATTCTCTCACTAAGACATGACCCAATCTGTGCATGAGAGAGGCCACGCCTGCCGCTGATGACCTCCAGCTGGTGTGAATTCATTGGATTATAAGACTCACATGACAGAGTCTGGGCTTACCATAGAGTCACTTCCTGCCCTGGGCTACAGTCAGCCTTTCGTGTCTCCCAGAACATGAACTGGAGCAGAATTCCCGGATGTAGAATTTGCTGTGTTCATAGAGGATTTCCAGTCTTTGTTTCTTTCTCAGGGTGGGAGACTGAAAGACATGGTGATCTGTCTTTTACTTTGGAGGAATTTACTGGCATATCTTGATTTCTTAACTCCTAAGAAGGTTAGTAATGGCAACCCCATCACTTTCTCCCATGGGAGGTTTTGTGCCCTAGCCTCTGGAACATGAGCATCTCACTGGGACTTCTGACATGCCAACCACCTCTTGCTCATCTGGCCAATCAACATACTATAATATCATCAATGTACTAAATCACCATAGCATTCTGCATTATGACCAGATAATCTACAACTCTGTATACTCTCTTATGACAGAGGGTAGGGCAGTGAACATAAGCCCTTTGGCAAAGCCATACATATAATCTGTTATTGATTTCACCTAAATGTAAATTATATCTGAGACTCTTTTATAATTTAGGATATGAAAACACTTTTCCAAACAATGACAATGTATCTCAGGCCTATTAATCTACTCAAACAGAGATATCACACCTAGCATAATGATTGTGATCAGACCTACTAATGAACTGAACTTGCAGCCATCTGCAGCTACCATCCTAGGGTCATTGACTCCAATGGTGGCAAGCTGGCCAGTTAAATGAAGGAATCTTGGGAATCACCACCTCTCTGTGTTTTCATTTGTTCACTGATTCATTTGGAATCCTTAGACCCTGGATGAATGAAGGATTCATTCATTCACTGATCTCCACCACTTCCTTTCTCTGGGATGCTATGTAGTTTTTAATTTTACCATCATGGTGCAGAATATGTGAGAGCCATTTAGTCATCTTTGTTGTGAAGGGTTTTACCTACATGACTAGGACTCCAGGTGAGATAAAATGCCAAGAACATCATACTCATTCTTTTGGGGGCCAGTAAAATAGCCCACAGGAAAGTTGATGGACTCTGTGGGCTTCCTGCATGCTTCTCTCTGCCAGAACTATGCTTATTACCCAGTCACTATCTGTCTCTATTATGCCAAAAAGATTATGGCACGGCTTTGGGCCTCTGAGTATTAATTCCAACTCCAAGTTTGGGTCCAGAAGCATTCCCAATTTCCACATAGTCTCCTTTCTCTTTTCCACAGTGCAAAATAAGTCAAGTAAATGGCCAGAAGACGGAGGACCTGGAGGTCTGGGGAGCCGAGGGAATCATTGCTCAGAAAAGAACCTTGGTTTCTTTCCCTCAAGGGTGGGTTCACCTCTTCGGGTTCTGGTCTATACACTGGATCAGATCCAGACAACAGAAAAGAAATTATGATTTAAAAAACAAACAAAAAATCTAAGTTTCAGAGTTCTTTGGGTTCACAATAAAAGAGTGTGGAAAGTGGTTCTCACATACTCCCTGCCTCTGTACATACGCAGGTTCCCCCATCATCAACAGCATAACACATGTTACAACAAATGACCATGTATAGAGGCTCATTTTAAAAGGCCACAGTTTACATCAGAGTTCACTCTTGGTATTGTCCCTGTCCCAACATTTGAATATGTGTGATCCCTTCCTTTACCAAATATATGGAATCATTTCACAGTCCTATCATTCATCTGTGTTGTGCCCATTAATCCTCCCTCTTCCTAAGCTCTGGCAAACACTGGCCTTTTTACCAAATTCATAGTTTTGCCTTTTTCAGGATGCCATATAGCTGGAATTACACAATATGATACTTTCCCATGTGGACTTCTTTCACTTCATAATACACATTTGTGATCCAGAACCAGCTTTTTAGTACAGTAAACAGTTATCCTTTGAAAAATCATTTCCACAATTACAAACAAAATAATGTACTGGGAAGCTGTCTATCCATTTTGTCTATAGAAAGGCTATGTTCTGGTAATTGTTGCTATATTTCTGTGGGTTATGCCCCTTTGAAGGCTGGTCATTACAGTAATTGTAACAACCTTGTTCAGGATGTTTAAGCATAGCCATCTGGCCTCTTTTGCTTCATGGTTCCATCCCACATATTGCCATCAGTAAGCCAAGTTCTGTAATGGAGTATCTTCCTATTGACACTGCAGTCCCAGGCCAGAAGCACATTCTTACACCTTCATGGTCCCTCGTTTATTAGAGGGAAAGTTAGTGAGGGCCTGGAGAAATGGCTAAGTAGTTAAGAGAATGTACTATTTTTCTAGAAGATTCAGATTTGGTTTTCAGCACCCATATAAAATGGCTCACAACTGCCTGTAACTCCAGCTCTAGGGCTCCACTCTCTCTTGTGGCCCCCACAGGCACCTGCACTCATATGCACACACACATACACATGCACATACACACACATGCACATACGCATACAGAAAGCAAGAGAGAGAGAGAGTAAATAAATAAATATAAAATAAATCATAATTTTTTTGCTGAATGATTGGTATACTAAGAATTTTTACTAAAAATAAAAAGTCACAATTCTGTATCACAAATGCACATTACTAGTCAGATTCTTGGATCTCCACACTTGTGAGACTTATTCATGTCCTCCACCTTCTACAATAGAAATTACATCATTTCAACTTTGTACAATGAATTCCATTGTTTTTTCATGTTTCCAGGGGCCATTCAAATAGTCACTTCATAGGATCTCCAGGATCACTGCCAAACTGTTAAATACTATAACTCACGGTAAAATTTGTAGCTAGCCAACCTTTCCTCTAGGCCCACTTGATCCAATGTCCTGAGACTTCAGTCCTTCATCTGTTCCCCCAGCTCTTCCTGGTACATGCTGGCAAGTTCTTGTGACTCCTTAGGGGAACTAATCTTTCCAGGCTTTGACTCAGAGTCTCCTCTGCTGCATTATGAACCTATTGATACAGTCATCGTGGGAAGAACAATGCTGGTGTGAGTCCATCAGGCACACACTATTTCATACAAATGAGGTCTATATAACATCTAAATCTGCCAATGTAAGATAGATGTCAGGTTCCATCTCATTTTTCTTTCCATTCTAAGGATCCAACTCATGCATTCAGTATGCTGGACAAGTGTTGTGCCTCTGAGTTACATCCCCAGCCTGGTGACACCACTGAGTAAAGAGGGTAGGTCATATCCTCACATCTGAAAGTGTTCAGAGGTGACTGTGAAGCCCAAGTCATTCCACGACCCACATACCCTCATCCCACCAGTCCTGGATGCTAACCTTGACAAGTCTGCCTTGGCTGAGTAGTCGGTCATCTGTGAAATTCCGTTACTCTGAATACAGATTCCATGACTCAGACACTGACTTTCCCTACACTGAAAAGGCACTTCTTTACATGCCACAAGGGTCCTTTGCCTTTTACACCCAGATATCAGTATTCTGTTATGCACCCTCATCATTATCTTTCCATCAGACATCAGTAGTATTTAACAACAGCTATCTAATACTATTATGGCAGCCATTAGTTCTACATTTCAATCCATGATACAGCTCACTATTGTATATTCTTCTACCTCCTAATTTACTACAAGTGAAAATTTAACCACTGGACCATCACCTTGTTACATGAGCCATTTATGTTTCATTTATGACTTGTGGTGGGATCCATATTACCATGTGGACAGTAGTGAACAAGTCCAAAACCCCATTGTTTAGTTTCTTAATTTATTCCTCATACCAGTTAAAGCATAATACAGTCTCCAAGAGTTAGTGTTGATAGGGACTTTTGAGTGAAAATATTCATTAGAGATCGATGTCTATGAAGAGAGAGGAGAGGAAAAAGTGACAGACAGAAGGAGAAATCAAACTATGAGGGTTTGTCCAATGGAGCAGTAATCCCTGGAATGAGAAGTGCTAACAAGAGGGTCCCTAGAGTACCCTATATTCTCATTCTTTGCTAATTCATGAATGTAATCTGCCCTCAAAAGGGCATGAGCTGAGGTAAGAGAGCTCTTTCTAGTTACAGCTGATGCTGATGGCTAGGAATGCTGGATGCTATCTTTGAACAAATCCTTTATTGAAGAAGAATTCCCATGTCCATGACAGAATCTCAAATTTCTTTTCAAGGTAGAATACAAATAAATATTTTATATTTTTTGGAAGAAGAAAAGAGACAATCGAGAGAGAAAAGGGAAAAATACCAAAGGATGAATGGAGACATCAATGTGAATAAGGTACATTTGTCCTAGTTAGGGTTTCTATTGCTGTGATGAAATACCATGGCCAAAAAGCAAGCTGGGGAGGAGGAAAAGATTTATGTGGCTTACACTTCCATGTCACTGTTCATTACTGAAGGAAGTCAGGACAGGAACTCAAAGAGAGCAGGAACCTGGAGGCAGGAGCTGATGCAGAGGCCATGGAGCGGTGCTGCTTACTGGCTTGCTCCCCATGACCTGCTCAGCCTGTTTTCTTATAGAACTCAGAACCACTAGCCCAGGGATGGGAACACCCACAATGGGCTGTGTCCTCCCCTATCAATCACTATCTAAGAAGATGCCTTACAGCCTGATCTTATGAGGGTATTTTCTCAATTGAAGTTCCCTCCTTTCAGGTAACTCTAGTTTGCATGTCAAGTTGACACAATACGAGCCAGCACAACACTATATTCATTTATAAAAATTTCACAGTAAAACCAATTATTTTATATGCTGATTTTAAAAAGTATTTCATATTAGTTTCTGCTTTCTTTAAAAAAAGACCTTCAACAATGTATGCACTGATTATATAGCTTATACAATTCTAATACAACCTTTGAAATTTCAATGCACATGCCAAATTGGATGAGCCACAATTTTTGATAAGCCACAAGTATAAATACAATTAATTTAGCACCTGCTGCGAGATATTTGATTATACTGTGTAAAGATATGTCACTGTATTTGGTTTAATAAAAAGCTGAATGGCCACTAGCCAGGCAGGAGGTAAAGGTGGGACTTTCAGACAGAGAGGTCTCAGGGAATAAGAAAAGCAGAGTTGCCAGCCAGATGCAGAGGAAACCGGACATTCAGGAAGAGAGGTAAAAGCCACAAGCAATGGGACAGCACATAGACTAATAGAAATGGGTTAATTTAAGTTATAAGAGCTAGTTAGAAACAAGCCTAAGCTAAAGCTGAGATTTCATAATTAATAAGTCTCTGTGTCATGATTTGGGGGCTGGCAGTACAAAAAAGCCTGCTACAAACACCATCCTATTATCATGAAGACACTGCTATTTCCAGTTACTTTCTAATTGTGAATAAAGACAAATTTCATGACTTGAGAACAGTCTAGAACATAGAATTTTTGCCACATGATGCTCACTGTAAAGATTTTTGCTCAGTGTACTGATATATAGAAAGAACACAAAAGCCTAGGACCCAACCAAACAGCACAGACTAAGAATATTCTGAGAGATAAAAAGAGAGTATCCCAAAGAACTCGCTTATTAGAAAAAAGACTTTCATGCTTGTGGCTACAATTTCTAAAAGAGAATGGGGAAGTGTTGTCTCCAAGGATTACTTGTGAACCACCTGTGAAGTTCGTGGGGGTGAAAGAGCAATTCTCTGAGAAAGGAGCACCAGGAATTGGTACTCCCTACTTCGAACAAGCTGATTGGGCTGTGTGGAGCACAGAAAGCTAAGGATGCTCGCTGCTCAAAAATGCTGAGTAATAGCGAAAGCTAACCTCTGTGCCAGGCACTGCACTAACTGAGTGTAACTTACAGCTTTAGCCTCACTGTAATGCTATACACAAGCAGCTGCTGCCATCTGCATTTTCTAGGGAACACAACTGAAAGATGCACTCAGGGAATGGAAGGTACAAACACAAGATGTTTGGCAAGAACTCATGTACTCTATGCTCTCTTGTAAGCCTACATGCTGAGTTGATAGAAAGCCAAAGTCAAGATCTTTTATGGAGGAACCTTAGACACCTTCCAGTCCAAGAACTGATAGCATCCTCAATCCTCAATGTGGATAGCAAAGACCTAATTACTTCAGTGTTCTGCTTATTAAAAATGGTGCTTTCATATGGGTGTGACACTTCCAGACAATAAGTAGCCGCCCATTGAACAAATGCCTCTCTAAATATAAGTAAGGCACTCTGATAACAAGACCTCTGATGGCTGCATCCTTCATAAAGTACTAACTTTCATCTGAAATGATGCTGATCTTTCTTCAGCATTTCTATTATTTCTATAAAATATTTAGTTCACTGCCCTTTCTTCTCTTGGCCCCTCCTACTCCTCTGTTTTCCTTCATAGATGGAAATAAAACTTTATTCATCATTGGTACATATTAATATGTTTTCAATGAAATTATTAGGGATAGAAAAAGGATAGTTTGCCGGGCGGTGGTGGCGCACGCCTTTAATCCCAGCACTCGGGAGGCAGAGCCAGGTGGATCTCTGTGAGTTCGAGGCCAGCCTGGACTACCAAGTGAGTCCCAGGAAAGGCGCAAAGCTACACAGAGAAACCCTGTCTCGAAAAACCAAAAAAAAAAAAAAAGAAAAAGGATAGTTTGTCTGAGAATATCATGAAAATATACTAATGGCTATTTATTTAAAAACAATCATCTCTATGACTAGCAATTAAAGTCATAACTCAGTATTCATGAGAAAGTATTTAAAATTAAGAAGGTCTTGTTCCATATTGACTCACTAGTCATGATGAGGATGTCACAGTGATACATTCAACTTTGTGGCTGTGTAAGACATTTCTGCTAACTTCACATATATTGTTCTATGCATCAGTAATATTAAAGAGTTAAAAAAAATAGCATTTTATTCAAATGATTAAGCCTACTTGTTTGAGTCTAATGAAAAATTAAAATCCTATATCCTTTAGAACCATAAATATTTTAAAGAAAAATATCCTAATTTTAAGAAAAATTTCTTTTAGAAAAGTATTTTATTTAAGAAAACCATCATTAATATTGGAAAGTTTGTGTGGAGGCTTACAGAATAAAATTAATTTGTCATCAATCTTAGGAAGTTTTTCCTAGAGGAATTCCCTAACTTCTTTTGAACAAAGGAGGGAGAGAAATATTTAAATGTGTCTACTACTGCAGGAAATGCCAACTCTCTTGGGTACTTTGCATATGTTATTTCAGTTAATTATCACCATAACAATTGATAAAGGGCACCATTAACCCCACTATCACCCGCAATTTGCATATGAAGGAGCTAAGATTCAAGGAAGTTAACTATTTACTATTTTCAAGGTCATATAGTTAATAAGTAAATTAACATCCTAGGGTCTTTCTCCACATCTCCAGAGAAAATGCTAGTGGCATACTGATGAGTCAGTGTGATCTGATTTGCATATAAAGCTAGAATGGAAGTGTGCAAAGCCCACCAGAAGCCAACATTTTCATGTTATGTGTTGCATTTGCACATAGAGGCACTTTTTATAGAGTGGCAGTTATTGCTGATCCTTGAGTTGGTGTCAGAGAATAAACACCCTGAGTCAGCAGCCCAAATAGAACCTGGAAACTGCCACGGCATTTCAGGTAAGGATATTTCTCTCCCGTGATGTCATCAAGATACCTTGGTGTTTAAAAAATCATAGACCATTCGAAAGAATGGGGACTATCAAAGAAATGGACTTGTACACTGGGAATTTCCTTTCAAAATATGGGAAGTTACATATAAAGTTAGTCATCGTAAAGTATCTTTTACTAATGTCAGATGATCCTAGGAAATACTAAAAGATAAAAAAAACAAGGGGCAAGTTAGAGAATGCACCACTTTCAGAAGAGAAAGTGGGTGTGTCTTTAGGATTACAAAAGGTTTTAGTTTCCTTCTTAATCCCCACCCCACCTGTGTAAATACCTACAAACCAACAGGTAGAAGTCAACCCATTCCCCAATTTTCACTTCTTTAAGCCCATGAAGACTCTTCATTTTGCTTTACATAACTGAAGTGGTGTATGTGATTGTGTGTGTGTGTGTGTGTGTGTATGAGTGTATGTGTGAGTGAGTGAGTGTGTGAGTGTGTTACGCACTGCTCTAGGAGGAGGGGCAGGAAGAAACCCTGAGGGGGGCCGTGGTAGAAAAACAGAGTTACTCTCTCCCTTTCAAAGCTACGTCTGGAAAAGGGGTGGGGACTATACCAGCCCATCATCACGCTGCATGCCAGTCTCACACACGGATGCTTCTCCTTCACATTCTCTGGGAAATTTCCCCCAGATTAGGAAAAGGACAGGAAGGCAAACCGGCCACAAAAGGCGAGTTTTCACCATCACCGCACAAAGGAAAGCAGAGCGCGCTTCCACACAGCAACTCCGCTCTCTGGAGCAGCTCTCGACTTCAGCACCACGGAGAGCAGCACCTCCTCCTCGGCCACCCATGGGGAGCCAGATCCCCGAGACTCAGCGCAGGATTTGGGTCATCTAGAGGAGGGACAAGCCTGCGTGTTCTACTCTCGATGTAAGTGGCTATGATGGTTGGTTTATATTGATTTTCTCAGTAGAGACTGCTTTCTCTCTGAAACATGGAATTGAACTTTTATTTATTAGCCTTTCGGAGACATGGCTTAGATCTGAGGATCTAAGTCTGGCGCTGAAATCTTACCTACTGAGTTGGTAGACTATTTCCCCCTTTATCGAATGTCTAAGTTTACAAGCCATTTAGAAATAGGAGACCCAGCCTGGTATCCTGATCCTTTCGTGCTGGAGTAGTACAGTTCTATTCCTAGAAGAGAGCATGTGTGTTGTCTCGGCTTCTGCACAACTAAGAGCGTCTCTGGTTTGATTTTAATATAAATATGGAGTTGGGAGGAGAACCGTAGCTACATTATAAGAGACTATCACATTAAAAAACTACAGGTGGTGATTTTTCAAAACGTTGTTTTTTTCTGTTTTCTTTCTTTTATTTTTTTTCTTGTTACAAGTAAGGTCTTGGTGGTATGTTTCCTTTAGGCATTCATTTCAAATAACAACTATGCTTTTTTAAAAAAAGAGATGTAAATCTGGGCAGGGCTTAGGGCATAAGCTTTGACACTAGAGATCACAGAGTCTCCCATTTAAGTTCAAGCTGTAAATTCACTTATGTAAGGCTGAGTAGCTATAACCAAGATGCTGTGCCATTAATTGTCATTTAATGGATTCAGGGTAGATCTGGAAAAGGCAATAATGACTGACCCTGTCTGGTCACAGTCAGTAAATTTTTGCCTCAGAATGCCACCTGCTGGTTGGTCCTCTTTCTAAAAAGCATTGGGCACACATCAAATTTATGAATGAATTCACATAAAATCCAGAATATCTATTATGGATATCAAACAAATCCACTCCATAAAATTGACCATACAGTAACTTTCCAAGCTTCTATGTCACAGTGCAATTTCATATTGACTTCCCCAAACATTTGCTCTTTAGTTAAAAGTGTGTAGACCAGCCAACTCCTTTAGGCAGTAATTAACCCAGAAAAAAAAAATCAGAACTATGTGGTGCCTCATTGTAGCTAATTTTGGAATGCATGTGGTATCTTGGATGAGAACTACCAGGAGCTGTTGCTTATGATAAACAGTCATCCCCCCTCCTCTGGTAAACAAGTCATGGGTTTCTCTTTTGGCTCCTTCCAGACTCTTCTCACAGAGGTAGAGGAACCCACAGAGGATTGTGCACATTTATTTCTTCCCAAAACTAGTTTTAACATTATTTGAGCTGGTTATTTCAGCTCTACCTGGAACTGTGTAAAATATGAGAAATAGACATCTAGTTTCATATCCTCTGCAGTCTAAAATAGAAAAATGAGGATTAAAAAGAAAAACAAAGACAACATGCAAAGTACTAGTTGATTGCTAATCCATTTTGTAGATGCTAGGAATAAGTTCTTCTCAAATGATGTTATTTTTGTGAAAATGAATTACTAATGGAAGCATTTGACATTCAGGAATACTAGGTGATATTTTCCAATCCAAGACAAAATGGAAACCCATCCCTTCTTAGCAGAACTGTAGAGCAGACCTTACTATAAGTAGTATGAACAGCAGAGGTGGTCTGCTTGTCCCTTGTAGGGCCTGGCTGCAAAATAGATGAACTCACATACACAGTAGAGTTACTAAGCAGGTGTCTGTTTTCTTTTACCCGGTATTCAAACTTCACTCTCACTAACTTAGGCCCAAACCCAAATGCCTTAGATCTATGATTAATGCACAAAGTTTGATGATATTCAATGACACATGAAGACTTGCTGGCTACAACAGAATTTATATGCATTTTTTCACCTCAACTTCAACATGTTGGGAAGATGAAACTCAGAAATAAATGGGATACCTTTGGAAATCCACAACAAATTTCAGGAGTATGATGAAAAAATGGCAATGTTTCAGTTTTCTGTTCTAGTCATTCAGAACTTAATAGATAGAACTTTTGATATTAGCTGCTTCTTCTACCAAACCATTAGTGTCATTTACAGCAGAGATAGTCCCTTAGAGCTCATTTCCTTCAGAATTGGTGCCTTATTTTTGGAGTTCTCAGTGAGAAACAAGAAAAAATAACTATAGGACTATCTGGGTCCTGTATGTGTAAGATAGTGGATACTGGTAGCCATCAATACCAGAGCTTTATCATTTAAATAAAATTAAAAACTAGTCCAGATCAAGTATTTGAGAATTGACCTATCTGACTATGTACTGCGTCCTATACATTGGGAACACTGGATACCAGGTACACATGCACTATAAATGAGCAATCCCTTGCCAACAAGGTTCCTGCACCCTATTAGGAATGTTTACATACTGAATAAACATAGAAAAATGCAAGAGGCATGTGCATGATAACAGCATACCAGCTGAATGCAAGCACTAAGAAATCCAACAGAGCACACACCTAACAGAGGGTGTTGTGTCCACACCTTGAATACCTTAGGATACGCAGCTAATGCATATCCCAGCTAGTGTACTGAAGCCTCATTTCCGCATTTGCTAAATAAGGATGGAAATAGCACCTATATAATATCATACTTTCTTAGAACTTAAAACGTTGATTCTTGTAAAGTAATCAGCCTAAAGGCTAACATGTGGTTAATGCTGATGTATATTAATTGTTATGATTGAACAGTCATTTAGGAAGATAGCTAAGCTTATCATATGATAATTTACAACAGTAATTCATATAAAGCACTTAACATGGTAATTGCACATGGTAAATGTATGCATGTTTACCATCTCTATAGTTCATAGCCATTTGAAACAATAGCTGATTTATCAGCATAGATTAAGTGTACCTGTGCATAAGGTTTTGATCATCACTGTCTCTAAACTGTCTAGGACACTTGCTACAAGTGTTATTTAAATCTTCGGTGAATACTGACAAAAACACTGAGGTTTCAGAGAAGACTCCATGGTATTGGCTCGTTCCTCACTTTGTGGACTATAACTCAGAGCATGTTCATTAGGAGAGGAAGCACAGACCCAAGCTGGCTTCCATGGGCACCTGATCTGAATTCTGGATTTTGTTTGGTTCTGCATCCAGCTGGGGACTGTTACAGACTGAATTGATTTCAGGCTTGGATGATCTGTACAGAGACCTTTGGTGCATGTAGCAATGTTAGAAAGGAAGAAAAAAAGACAACATATCTCTCAAAAGACCTTCTTAAGTGCCTTTTCTTCATCAGTAATTAAGATCAACCCTAAATCCAAATCCATACCCATGTGCAGCTGGACTTAGGGTGCAAGACTGCTACCTTGGTGGTTTACTCACATCTGGCTTCCTTCAGACTGGCTGATGCTTTGGTAAGAGCAGCTTGATAAAAATAGTTTACTAATCATTCCTCCTCTCAAATGGTTTTGTCTCCTCTGGAGTTCTTCTCAATGACACCAGTGTCAATGTATGCATTCTGAAAAATGAAAACCACAGTATCTTAGCTGAGATGTTCAGATCACTCATCTCAATAGCATGTGTAGATAAGAGGCATCTGTGTGCAAAGTTCATTTTTAAGGAACACATTAAGGACAACCAGATGGCAGCTGCACTGAGGGGCAGCCCTTTCCCTCATCCGCCCTACACCTGGGATGGGGTTCGGCAGGACAACACATTGAGTTCTCAAGCTTGAGCCCAACCACCATCCACTGTGGGCTGAGTGACTTTGTGATAGGCTGTCTTTTGTGGATTCTGTCCAACCCACGTGGTACACATATCTCAAAGTCTGAATACTGCAGTATCAAGATTAAGTGGCAAAGACATGGAAGTTAAATATATTCATAAGTGCACAGAGGTTTAAAAAGACCACCATGAGAAGAGTGCTAGGACGGGGGTCGGTGAGGCTTGAGGGCCCTACCAGTATTTGAGTCCTTCCCAGGTCTGCTCTGAAGCCCTCCTGTTAGAAGCGATCACACTGAGTAGCACATCCCATGTTATATGTTGCTAGCCATATATGACTGGAAGCTTTGTAAGATCTCATTTTTAATTCCAAGTTCAACTAGAAAAAGAAGAGAACTGATGATTTTTGAACATCCAAATGCACCTCAAAGCTGAAGCTTTAAAGGCTGTGAAAGACAGGCTTCTTTATCGCCTTATATCAGCTTTCAAGGTCATTTGGAAAAATGTATGGCTACCAAGGACAGCAAGGATGTCAAATCCCAGCCATGACTCACATACATGTTCACATGTGCATGCCCCTCTCACATACACAGAGTATAATTATTATAGAAACATCATATGCTACCAATCCTTATTGCCCTGAGATTCAGACTTTTTATTTCACCTATTTCAGTCTGTTCATTTAAAAGATGAGCACATTAATGTTTTGACTTTTTTCTTTTGTTTTGTTTTGATAATGAGAGAAATGAACAGAAGGCATGTGAGTGTTCTTTAAGTTTGTAGGCTTCGATGTCTATAATATTCATAGAGTCTGACTTTAGATTGGGTATTTCTGTGTTCCCTGCAAAGTGTTTTCTGCTCTGACTTGGTTCAGTGGTTATTCCATTTCCTTTGAATTTACTCCCCAAGGCTTCTGGCTATGTAATAGCTTGGTACCCTTGACCTTGCAGTCTGAACTACTGTCCCTCTTGGACATACCTCTAATGGAATGGGGAAAGAGAATCAAGTGTCATGCTTTCTTTTTTGAAGACAGCTGCTACTTCATCCCTAACACACAGCTCACATGTTCTTGATAGGATGGCTCTGCCCAGGGTTGAGTTGTGATGACTAAGTTCGGACAGATGCTCCTGAGAGGGACAGAAATGTGTCTTGGAACAGGCTGCATAATTCTATGAGAAAATTACTCTTCTGTGGTTTCAATTTCCACCATGTCTGTGTGTTAGTGTGCCCAGATGACAGGCCCCGAAAGCAAGCTCATTCAAGCCTGGACGAGGGTCAGGGGAGACAAAGGAGATGACAGTTCTCCCCCTCCCGAAGTGCCTGTAGTAATAAACCTGCACACTATTTGTGACTCCCTCTCTTCTGGGATGATTGCTCTGGGATCCCCTCCTGGGATCTGCCTTTTGCAGGAGGGAGCAGCCTTCTCTGAAATGATGGCACTTTGGGAAGAAAGGGCTCAGAAGAAGCTTGTAAACTCGAACCCTGACACTCTTCCCCTGCATTCTTTTACCAAAGCACTTTAGAATGAGGCAGCTTGGATTCTCTTCCTGAATCCGCAGGGCTCACCAGACAGGATTGATAGCCTGGAGCTGTCTCAGAGGGGGTTTCCCATGACTACCTCTTTCAGTTTTTGCAGATGAAAGAGCTGCCCCACCTTGTGGTACAGTGGCTTTCCCAAGGGGAGTGTGACCCAGTTCCAGGCAGGATTTAGCATACCAAGCTCTGACCCCTGGTGCTCTACAGCAGAGACCAGGCCCCAAGGAACTGGAGCAGGTCATAGGTTAAACGAGCAGGAAAATAACAGAGCTCAAAATTCCAAAGTCTGTCCAGGCACTAAACACCAAGTTTGATTTAAAAGCTTATTTCTTCAGACAGCTTGAGTGAAGAACCAAGCATGCTACATGCTGCAGACACCATCAGGAACAGCAAGATGGTTCTCTGGGGCCGTGGGAAACGCTTGGGTACTCACTCTGAAACAGATACTCTCTGGGTTATGCTATCCTAAATCATTTAGACAAGATGAGTGAGAACAGATAGGAAAAGGAGAATTCAGGCAGGAATAACTGGGGGGACAGGGAAATTCAGTGGTGGCCTGGAGGTACATGTGGTCTAACCCCTCTATTTTACATAATCTGGTACCTAGAAACTGGGTACCCATTCAAGGTCCTGAGGCCAGCTGGAAAGGCCTGATTCGAGCTCTAATTACACTATGGCCGAGTCTTTCTAGTTTGTTATCTTAAATTTTTGTCAACGGCCAGTGAGATGGCTCAGTAGATAAGGCCTTTCTCAGCAAGGCTGACAACTTGAGAGTCTGATGCCTGGGACTCACGGTAGGAGAAAAGCCAACTCCTTCAAGTTACCCTGTCCTCCACACGTGTGATCCCTCCCTCCCTCCCTCCCTCCCTCCCTCCCCCCACACACACAAATAAATAGACAAAAGTAAAGAAAAGGCAAAAACCCTTGGCAAACTCTTAGGTGACTTGGCAAAGCCAAGAAGCCTCAAGACAGCCAGCGCCATGAGAGAGTCAAAGACGGATGTTCAGGTCCTCTTCTGTCGGCACATCTGAGGCTAAAGTGCCTTTGCTGTTGCTTTGATGGAGGAACTCCACAAGCTGCTGTACTTATGCGCTCTCAGCACTGCCCGGGACATGATAGGTTCTCGGGGAACGTTACCCACTACGACCAGCAGATTCATATTAACCTCCACTCTGTGCTACAAGGGAAAGAGCGACTTAGAAGTAAGCATGGCATGTAAGCTGAGCTGTTTCTTCTCCTGGAAGATTGAATGCAGGTTGAACTGAATCCAGTCTTAAGGAGATGTGGCTGACTTCCTTAGGAGGCTGATCCCTGGCTTTCACAAGAAGCAATATTTCCAGTCCTGCTTCCGGGCACAACTTGCCTTTGAGTAGGTGCCTGATTTGCCTGAGAACCAGTGGACAAGGCCCACATAGAGATTGTCAGCAAATGTAGGAACAGTCCTGTGTGCCCATGCTTGCAGCCTAGTGCAGCTGAACCACAGTGTCAGACCTCAGTGGAGGGTGAGAAATGGGAACTAAAGGCAGCATTAACCATGAGGCCGGGTCCACTGAACCAGCCATCGAATCTAGGCACGGCGAGAGACAGGAAAGGGCAGCTGAGGCCAGTGGTGAGAAGGCTCTAGGCTCTACGGGCACCTTACACCCACACTGTGGCACACGAAACTCTGTCCACACTGTACAGGCAAGAAAACAAGAACGCAGAGAGGTTGGGGGACCTGCTCTACTTTACACAGACGGGAATAAAAATGGACAACCCACCTATTTCCCCACAGCCCTGCTGCACACACACACACACACACACACACACACACACACACGCACGCACGCACGCACGCACGCACGCACGCACGCACACACACACGCACATGCAAACCACTTCCTGTCACAGGGCTTCTCAATCTGCTTTTCCACCTTACCCCACCCCTCTAATCCCAGGGACAGTAAGTCAGTCAGTATTCTTCCAGCTGAAACAAAACAAAACAAAACAAAAACAAACAAGAACAGTACTTCAGGCCATTCAGCTAGTCTTGATGTCAGTGTTAAAGACAGTGTCTAGCAGGATTCCAATCACGATATTCTTAACTCAGTTTTTGTTTGTCCTTCCGAAGTCCTCAGATCCCCCAGAGAAGTAACCGAGCTTCTTTGCCCTTGTCCTTCAGGTTGGGGAGCAACACCTTCAAAAACATGCAGCGCAGGCACACCACCTTGAGGGAGAAGGGGCGCCGCCAGGCCATCCGGGGTCCTGCCTACATGTTCAACGAGAAGGGCACCAGCCTGACGCCTGAGGAGGAGCGCTTCCTGGACTCGGCTGAATATGGCAACATACCAGTGGTCAGGAAAATGCTGGAGGAGTCCAAGACCCTCAATTTCAACTGTGTGGACTATATGGGGCAGAACGCACTGCAGCTGGCCGTGGGTAATGAGCACCTGGAGGTCACGGAACTGCTGCTGAAGAAGGAGAACCTGGCACGTGTGGGCGATGCGCTGCTGCTGGCCATCAGCAAGGGCTATGTGCGCATTGTGGAGGCCATCCTCAACCATCCAGCCTTTGCGCAGGGTCAGCGCCTGACGCTCAGCCCGCTGGAGCAGGAGCTGCGGGACGATGACTTCTACGCCTATGACGAGGATGGCACACGCTTCTCCCACGATATCACGCCCATCATCCTGGCGGCACACTGCCAGGAGTATGAGATCGTGCACATCCTGCTGCTCAAGGGTGCGCGCATCGAGCGGCCTCATGACTACTTCTGCAAGTGCAATGAATGCACGGAGAAGCAGCGCAAGGATTCCTTCAGCCACTCGCGCTCACGCATGAATGCCTACAAAGGACTGGCCAGCGCTGCCTACCTGTCCCTGTCTAGTGAAGACCCTGTCCTCACTGCGCTGGAGCTAAGCAATGAGTTAGCCAGACTGGCCAACATTGAAACTGAATTCAAGGTAACCCTCCACTCACCATCCTGTGGGCAGGTGGCCTGGGGGCCCTACCACGTGTACCCATTAGCAAAATGGGTTGTGCACCCATCTAAAGCAGGGTGAAAGACCTTGGGTTCTTGTCTTTTGGGTTCACAGTGGGGAAGGGTGGGTCATACAATCGGCTTCAGAATGACCATGAAAAGAATTTCAGCTTTTGAAAGGATTTTGAGATAGAATCTTGTGTACACCAGGCTAGCCTCCTAATTCCCGTCTCAGTCTCTGTGGGACTAGGCTTACAAGTATGTGGTACCATACCAGGCAGGGTCAGTCTTTCTTAAATCCAGTGACATCTGGCTGTTGTTCTGTCAATCAGCTGTAGCAGAGGTGCATGAGAGAGAAAATCAAACTCTTCTTAGATGAAGGTTGATTTGGTCACTCCAGTGAATTAGGTCCAGGGTTGTCCCAGAATTCAGCCGCCTTGAGAACACCTCAGCCTCCCAGCCCCAAGGGCTTTCCTGAAGAGTAAACTTACACTTTCACTGTCAACCGACATTCGCCCCAAAAGAGAAGATTGGGCCCAGGTGTAAGAATCTCTTTTGACAGAATGTTTAATAAGAAGGGCAAACATTCATTACGTACTTGCTGCATGCCAATTACTCACCTGGCGTACCTGTGAAACCTTGTTTAACCTCGACAACCACGTGTCAAGGGTACAGCACCCCATTTTGCATGACAGCACAGGGCTGAAAGCACACAGCCAAGGGAGCAGCCAGACCCAAAGCCGACTCCTAACCACTGCAGCTAGCAAGTACCTGAGCCTCGTCCACGGTCTCGGCTTCCCAGTTTCACTTGCTTTACAGAAAGGATGAAGGGGGTGTGGCCAGGAGAGTGGAAACCACAGCTAGACTCAGTCTATCTCATTTTGTCACTTGCTAAGAGCACACTGTGTGCTGGGTGCCATGGGAATACAAGGAGGTGTCACACACAGAGCTGGCAATCAAGCTGAAGAAAGATGTCACATACAAGTGAATAATTCATTGTCCAAAAGAGGTGTCCCTACATGGGGTACAGGGAGCCTCTGGCCAGGACTCAAGGTAGGAGCTTCAGTAGGACTGAGCCCAGATGAGACAGGTGAAGGTGAGATCTAGAATGGTCCAAAGGAGGGAGGGGCCAGAGAAGAAGTTCCCTGTGACTGCGCTTCCTGGGGGCGGGTGGGAGGGGGGGTACAAAGAGGTATGGTGTGGGGATGAATGTGGGCAGAGCAGAACCCTCAGGACCCTGCTCATCAGTCTGAGCACTTTGCATGTTATCCTGTAGGAAATAAAAGGCCACTAAAAACTTACAGTTAAGGGACTACAACGATGACAGCTAGAGATCTGGAAATTTGTTTGACAGGAAAAAAAGATGAATTAGAGGGTGCAGATGGAACTAGAGACAGAGGCAATCTGGTTATGCAATGTGAGACCAAAGACGCCTGTCTGCTGGGAGAAGCTTGTCCCACAAGCCAGGGGTAGCTGAGCTCTTCTAATAGGAGGTGAAGGCCCCAGGCTATGACAAGGCCACGGGCTGTGACAATGGAGTCCTGTAATTGTGCTTATTTTATTCCATCTGTTCCAACTCAGCCCTGTCCACTGGACCGGAGCTACTTCCAAGATCCTAGATTGCTCTTGGCCTCATTTAGACAGAGGTGCATAACCCAAAGAAGCTCCCAAGAAACAGCTGTTGCCTCTTTCCTTGTCTGTCCAGTAACCTCAGTCTCCTGAGGCCAAGGACAGCCCAGCAAAGGCCGGTGGAGCTTTGCTTGTTGCCCAGCATTGAGTGTGGCAGGCACGGCTAAGCCAATTAACTCAGATATTAATTCTGGCCAAAGGTGGAAAGGCAGGCAAAAAGGAAAAAAAAATGTTATTGGATCAGATTATCTGGATAATTGCATGGGTCTCTACTTATCTCACACCTGAGAGCGTGCCGACCTAAATAAAGCAATGCTAGACAAACATTTGGAAATACATCGGAGGCATTTGTTTCTATTAGTGAAATATGAAATCTGGCATACTTAAATATACATAATGTCCAAATGTGGATGATTTTTGAAAACATCTTTTGAAAGCAAATATGGTATTTGATCTCAAAAGTAAATAATGAAAATTGTGGACAATTAAGAAAGACTATGAACAGTGAGAAACATTTTCTACAATGCAGTGGTTCACTCTGAATGAAGAACTAGCTGAAGGACATTTACTGGCTATTAACACCCTCCTAGTTAGCACACATGAAATAATGCATTTCAGAATGCAGATAAATGGCCCATTATAAATTAACCTAACTGATCCTTTAGAGCTTACTGCTCATCCACCCGCCTCTGCACATACATCCCCAGCACCATAAATCTCACAGAGCAGCTTCACAGAAAGTCTGATTGCAACAAGAGGAAAAAGAACATGTAAGCTCATTCTGCAAAGCCCTTGATGAGTCTGTTCTGTTTTCAAGGGACTACGTGTTGCTGTTTAGGTAGCCACTTTATAAATATGACCAGATGTCACCAATTACATAGAGATATCAATGGATCACTGGAAATATGTCATATGTCACCCTTCATGTCCTTTACAACATTCTAGAGTGACTTCTCCTAGGCAGGAAACATTATACTTAATAAGCCTGAATTCAGTTGCCTTGGCTGTTGTTTTTGGAGTCATTGTAATTTATTAACAGAATCAAGTATAGTAATGAGTAAGAAGTATAACCAATGTCAAGGTCTCAAGGTAAATTGTAGTTGAAGTCAATTGCAACAAGCCATTCATTATTTTGGTGAGGATGTATGTAATCACACAGCCACTCAAGGATTGTCTTAAGTCTACTTATCTTGGATCTAGAAAGGTATTAAAATTTGATAGAGTCACTCGAGCCAATAGTTCCTCAGATGGGACCTGGTGAATTAGTAGGTATTCTGAAAATACTTGAAGAGAATGAAGGAATTCCCCAAAGGAAAAATCATTCTAGCTACTGAGGCATATGATTACTTGGTATGTGGTTTAACCTTCTCATATGTGTGCATTTATAATAGGAGGCATTTGATATGCATTGTAAATTTGGGTAGTTCTAACAAAGGCACAAGCTGTTATTCTAGTTTACATTCTGTTGCTGTGATAAACATGATGACCAGAAGCAATATGGGGAGAATAGGGCTGTATCAGCTTACTGGTCACAGTCCATTATCAAGGGAAGCCAAGACAGGAACTCCAGGCAGGAACCAGGGTCAGGAACTGAAGCAGAGACCCTAGAGGAATCTTGCTTCTGGCTTGCTCTCCCTGGCTTTCTCAGCTACCTGTTTTATACAGCCCAGGATGCATGACGCCACTCACAGTGGGATGGACCCTCCCACATCTATCATTAATCATGAAAATGCCCCACAGACATGCCCACATGCCAATCTGATGGACACAATTCTTCAAGTGAGGTTCCCTCTTCCCAGTTACTCTAATTTGTCTCAAGTTACAAAAACTAACCAGCCAGCACAGTGGAGGAATAAAGCCCACACACTAAATAACTGGGGATTGACTATATGCTATCCTGTGTGGCACGTGGAAGGCAAAAGGTGTCAGTATGTGTGTGTGCATGTGCATGTGTGTGTGCGTGTGCGTGTGCATGTGTGTGTTTTCCTGGCTTTCCTTAAAGTGGGTCTTGGATACAGTGTTGCCTGATGGAGTGGGAAGCTGGGAGGAGACAACCACTGAATGACATCAGGGCTTTGGAAGGATGGGAGGCAGTGTGGATACCAGGACCTTCTTGCTCCTTCACATTTTGCTACCATTTAGGAGCATCTATGTTGCTAAGTGGCCTGTCAATGTGTCTGCCGGTCCTGAAGATGGGCAAAGGCGACACTAAGAAAGCTTTTCCTTTTGGTACAGTGCCAGCTCGGAGGCATCCCATGCTTCAGCCTAGAGCTCAGCAAGGAAGAGTAGGAGGCAAGGAGATCAAACTGTAGCCTCATCTTGTTAGAGTGTTAATGACCTTTCGGTGCATCAATGGATTCTTAACCACACGTATTATGAAAAACAGATGATGAATTATGTATCGATGTTTGTGCTGTCATTTTAAGATCCATTTAAAAAAGCCTCTCTGGGCCTAAAATACCTCAAATTAAAAATGCAAATAATGATAAATCAGGCCGATTTACCACCTGCTGTGACGCAGGTGAGCCCACTGTGGAAGGTAAGGATGTTGAGATGATAGTCTGCAATCTGCTGGGAAACTTCTCCAAGGGACAAGGAAAAGAAGCACTGTCTGTCTCCTGATGCTGAGAGTCCAGAGGACATTTAAACCGTGGCCAGCTGGAGCCTGGGAGCCCAGAGGAAAGGCCCAGCCTGGGCCTGAGACAGAGAGGAAAGCTGAGCAAGCCTCCAGTGTTGGAGTCAATTTCTCACATGCTTTGGATTTTTAAATTGTATAAACCAACACCCTAGGAAAACACATTTCCTTGAAGCTGGCTGGTAGTATAAACAGATGTCTGTTTAATATGCAGGGAACAGCTTGAAAATTGTTTCGTTTTCCACTGGGGAAATATTTTTTAAGCTGTGAAGGCTGCAGGTGTTAAAGGGAAGGTGTTCTTTGTGGGTGGGGTATTGGTGGAAGAGAATCTGGCAGAAAAGTTCCCAATATCATCCCCGATACCCCTGGGGATCTGAGGTGCCACACCAGCCCTGTGCGAGAACATCTGATGATGTACAATCTGAGCAGAGAGGAGAAAGATCTCAGGTGTCTATCAATGCGCTGCCCCTCAGTAAACACAGACAGGTGTGGTCCCACATGCTGCAAGGGTAGTCCCAGCACATTCAGGGAAGGTGCAGTCGGAATGTGCGTGTCTGTTGGCATTCTACTCCTGGGCGAGCTCACAGGCCCCTGCACTTGAGAGCAAGATCTAGGGAGTGGCTTAGTGTGAGAAATAAGAAAAAGATAACTAATTCCCTTAGGCCGTGGTCTTTGTGCATTTTAGTAACTGAGTGTCTGGAGCAGTTCCACAGAGCATGCACTAATGAGGTAGCATCACAGGAAATCAGCTACTCGGTGTGCCTTTTAATGACAGTTGTTCACTCAACAGCACCTAAAGTTAGAAGCCGCTGCTCTTCTAGGTTTGTGATGTTGGGGCATCAGGGACAGGAGAGTGTGTAGGTTGGGTGACAGGTATTTGATTAGGACAAAGAAGGCCACTCCACTCAGGAGAGTATGGGAAGGGAGGCTCCAGTGGGCACCCAGAGGGCCATGCTTTACTTCTTCAGTGCAGAGTAAGAGCCAAGAACTCGGTCCTGAAGTCAGACTGACCCACCTTCTATGTTCCACTAATCACATTGTTTCCAGCACCATCTGAAAGTTCATTTTCTTTTCTGAAAATGAGCGGGGGAAGGACTGGACACTTGTCTGGTGGATGCTGACTTCGCCACCTAAGCAAGTCCCTCTCACTCTGAGATGTCCACCTCATGGTCATCAATCTGCAAAACATCAGACACCTCATCCCACTTGTCCAGAAAATCCTCACACCCATTAGTTGCTCACCAAATACGACCTCAATGACAAGTAAACAAGCTGAGGGAACTTACTTCCCCTGAGGAGCTGGCAGTGTGGAGGAGGGCTCAGCGACATCAGAACATAGGGCCATAAAGCTGTCTGCAGAGAGCCTGACACTGTGGACGAGCTGATGGAGGTGCCCTGTGGTTTCCTGCTGGCTCAGGACCACAGCTCTTCCTTCCAGTGAACACAGCTCACATTTCAGCACCTCCTTTTAGAGGGTCTCCCCAGTTTTAGCTAAGCCTCCCACCCCCTTAGAAGATCTTTGCAGAACAAGAAAAAAAAGTCTAGGCTATACATGTGAGTTTCATGATTAGAAATGAGCCAAGGGAGTATTTTCAATTGGAAAAGTTCAGACCACTGAAATTGGATAAGCTATGAGTGCTGCTAAAATATTACTGTGAAAAGAAATTATGTGGGCTGGAAAAAGACAGCAAAGAGGAGGGAGGCGGAAGTGGGCAGGCAGCACCCCTACCAAACACACATAGATTGTTTTTTGAAAAATATCTTCATGGAAAATATTCATATCACACACACACACACACACACACACACACACACACACACACACACACACACACACATCATTTCCCTCAGAAGTGCAACTGTCAGTCTGAAATATCAGAGATCTAAAGAAAATGGCGATGGTTCTTCAAGGAAATCAGTCAGTGAGAAGTGACATGAATTAAATCAAATGGATACACAAGGAGTTTTCTCTGAAAAGCAAAGGTCACAACGCCATGCAAACTGATCATCTTACCTGCACGGACTGTCAGGATGGAGGCACATGTTTATTAGCAGTTGATTATTAGTGTTTTGTTAGCAGTCGATGCACATTTACATTAGATGTAAAAAAGGACATGCTGGATGGGAAAGAGACAGGATCTAGAGACTCAGGGATGACCTGTAGTTACTCATTGAAAACTCAGCCTCTGCTCCTGAGTCTGATGCACAGGCTATAGGCTGGGGGAGGAGGGGCAGAGATAAAGTGGTGGCATTGTCTGGGGAAGAGATGGGCATGCTTCCAAGAGGCACAGAAATAAGCCCAGCATTCCAAACTGTAAAGTGAAACTTGGTTAGTTAACTTGGTGGGGCAGCTGACTCTGTGTTGGGAGATGGTGCATGCTTAAAAATTTCTCCCAGAAGGCAATGCTTAACTAAAACCCAAGAGCATGAAAAAGAGTAATGGGAGACTAGAAGAGGAAAAGCGTTCCCAGACCAGAAAAGGCCATGAGCTAGCACACCACAGAGAAGAATAAAGAGGCTCCTTCCAAGAATGTTAACATCTTGGAATGAAGCTACTATGAGTTAAGGGAGATGAAGCAGGTGACAGGGATGCTGATGAGAACCACTGGGGCCCATGATGATGATGAGGCAGGGAACAGGGATGCTAATGAGAACCACTGGGGCCATGGTCGGAGCTGGGCCTGGCTGTCAGGTGGACAGTGAACCATCGGACAGGCACTTCAGTAGGTGAGCGATTGGTTCATATCTGTAGCTCAGAAGGATCCAATCTTCTTGATGTAGAAAAGAGGTATGGGAGAACAGGCTGGAAAGTATTAGGAGACTGCCATTGATAGACACACTGTTCCCTGGAAGAGGGTGAATAGCATATGAGTGAAGTATGACCAGCACACCTCAGTGAGCAGGTGAGTCATCACAGACAGAAGAGCCACACGATGGAGGACATGGCTGCCTCTTGGACATCTTTGTCAGGAGTTTTTTCAGGGCCAAGATTTGGTCCCTGGGACCTCTCATTGCTGGGAGAGGCACAGGGAAGGGAGGCAGAGGAGAGTCAGCTCCTTGGCTTCTCCTCTAAGACAGAAACCCTATAGAGCAGAGAGCAGGCTGGCCTGGAGAGGGAGAGCTGTGTTCCACAGCCTGCCACACTGGTGGGAAGCACGGGGATCATGGGCCTAGCAGAGAGTAGGCTCAGAAGTGATGGTTCCAGAACAGGGAGGAGCCCACTGCATTTTATCTTCCCGCTGGATCTTTCCAATTCTCAGGACACTTTGTCCCTCTGCTGTTTTCCTGGAGCAAACAAGCTTTTTGTTGAAGGAAGGTTTGAACCTTATCTCTGATTCGTATTAACCCACAGCTTGTACTAGATTACGGCAGCCTGAGAACCAGCCCAGCAGCACAGGGCTTGAAGGAGATCCATGGAGTCAGTGAGGGAGTAAGGGAAAAGACACACACACTCTCTTGACTTCTTCTGACTTCTTTATTCTTCTTTTATTTTCCCTCTGCATCCTTCCTGGTTATTTCCTTCTCTCATTCTTTATCATTTCCTTTTACTCTCTTGATGTTTTCCTTCTAACTCACTTTTTTTCCTTTACAGCTTATATACCCCAGCAAAATCTTTCAAGCAATATAAAAATTATGTGGTTACAATCTATTTTTCAAGTGAATCATTACAATGAACACAAGTGAAAAAACAGCATGTTTTCCCTTGCATGATTAAACATTTTTCGTATTACAGGTGAAAAACAAGTTGTCCCAAGAACCCACATATATTCATGTCCAAGCAACTTGTTATAGATTAACAGAGTGTGAGCAAGCAAGGTATTTTTTTCAGCCAATTCTTTTACTGGAAGGCTGCATTTTGTGGTTACAAAGAAAGGACCAAATATTTTATTATTTATTGCAAAAGGTAACATTATAAGAAATCTTAGAAGAATCACAAATCTAAACTTTTATATATGAAGAAGAACCAGTCAGCTTTACTTTAAATCTTTGGCGTGCATACCCATCATCAACAGTTTTTATATCAGGAAGAGGAAGGCAGAAATGGGCACAAGGAATTAATCATCATCCCATCCTAGCAAGAAAGGCAGGTCAGCTAATGATAACTGGGCTGCTTTGTTTTTGATCCCTGACCTTAATGAGTCCCTCACTTAGCTATGTTCCTTTCTAAAACTTTAGATTGTCTTCTTGGGTTTTTCATCCCAAAGTTATTTGACAAAAACATCTTAGTCTAATTTTAAGTTATTTTCAAAGCTTTGTTTCAGCTATGATGCACTCTGAAACCTGTGAACATATCTCTCAGCATAAGGTTAAAAGAATTTAAGCTAGCTGGGCTACTGGGACTCGACTTTTTTTTTTTTTTTAATCATTAACCTAAGTCACAGTCTATATGGCTCCTCAATAGAAACTCATGTGTTGTAGCTGTGTGACACTTCCTTGTTTTCTTTTTTATCCCCTGCAGCCTTACCTATGTTAATTTTTCCACTAAACTAACCTCTACCATAATCCTTTATTATATTTATTAAAATCCTCAATCATCAAAATCCTATTTGAACTAACACTATTATTGTATAAGATCATTGCTTCTGTTCAGCAGCACAGCTTAGGAGGAAATCATCTTCATAACAATTTCCAGGTAAAAATGCCCAGTAGAACAGGATATATCCAAGAGATGATCACACTGCACTAAGGGCAGTGGGGATCTCCCCACACCATTCACACCGTGCCAGATACCAGAGGAAAATGGCAGCAGCAAACACGCAAAGACACAGCAGTAGCAAGAGACATTCTGGGGCCCCGGGCTCTCAGGGCCTTGCCTATCTGAGATTCACCATCAGGATTTGGTAAACCGATGCCCTGAAGTCAATTGCCACCTGCTACTCCTCTGGCGTGGCTTCGGGCAGTAGACATGCATTCCTTCCTTCCTTGGGTGGGGGTGGGGAGCGGTGAAAATTGCAAGCCAACAGGAGACTGAGCAGAGTAAGTCCTTTCGGGGCACCCAGCATCTTCCTGGAACACTCAGTTGAGTCTGAGTCTTCCATGCCGCCCTAGCCTAGTGCCCAAAACACTGGTTTACAAGAGAAGTTTATTAAACCGTACTACTGAGGCTAGCAGTCCAGATCACGGTGTGAGCAGAGGCTTCCTGTCGCTCGTTACTGCTACCGATTCTTCCCTTGTCCCTGCATCCCTCCCATCCCTGCCACTGCTGTCACGGGGAAAGTTCCCTGTGTCTTTCTGTGTCTCTTTCCTTCTTAAAGGTGTGCCATAACTGTGGGTTGCGGGCTCACCCTTCTGCAGCAGAGCTTCATTATGATTAGTTCTACATGCAACTGCCTCATTACAGAGTAAGGTCGCATGTTCATGGCCCAGGAAGGACATGAATTCAACTTTATACACTGAGGAAAGACCAGGCTGAGATGAACTAGAGGAGGTGAAGACCTAGAATCCAGGCTGAGCTTCACAGGAGGGCAGAGAGAGGTAGGTCAGCAGCACTCCTGGGAAGCCAGAGGCAGTTCCAAATTAGGATGTCAGTCTGAAGGAAACAGAGGGCTACTTTCTGATGCTTTCTGTCAACCAAGGCCAAATTATGAGAATTTCATAAAAGCGTGTGTGTGTGTGTGTGTGTGTGTGTGTGTGTGTGTGTGTGTGCATATGCCTGTGTATGCATGTGTGTACGTGTATGTGTATGTATATGTATATGTATCTGTATATTCATGTCTGTGTATCTGTATATTCATGTCTGTGTATCTGTATATACATGTCTGTGTATCTGTATATGCATATGTGTGTGTACACATGTGTGTATGTGTGTGCATGTATATGTACATGTGTGCATGTGTATATGCATGTCTCTGTGTGTGTGTGTGTGTGTGTGTGTGTGTGTGTGTGTGTGTGTGTGTGTTAGGGAAGAGGGATGGATGGTAAAGGTAAGACCAAAGCTGGCAGAAGCAGTAAAAAGAAACTTGGTTCCAAGACGCTGGCCCTCACAAGAGTGAGGAAGGCATTTTCTGGTTTGAACTTGGAGATAATAAAATAAAACACTATTCATTATAGAAATGTTTAGAATCATGGAAAAGTGGGTGGAGCCAAGAGTCACAATTAATCCTACCATCTAAAAATACATAGTTTGATATTTTCAACCCAGGGTGGTACAAATACCCTGTGCTTGACTCCCTTCATCTTGAGCTTTATTCCCCTCCCCAAATAAACACCTTCGACTTTGAAACCAGAGTAGCAGAAGGATAAGACAACATGGAACCCAGGAGTGATGAAGACTGGAACCATCTTTCTCTCGGTGACCAGCTGTGAGACACAGAGCGAAGTTTAATGACACTCCCAGGCCTTGGTTGCCACTCTGCTCTTTCCAGACCCCAAGTGCGAAGATCTGAATGACTGCGATGAACCCCACTGACAAACACCATAAATGTACTGTTGCTCCTGCTTTGCTCCCATTTGCTATTTTCTCACCCTCCCCAAAGATCTCCCTTCCAGTGTTTACACAGACAGGTCATCTATAGCTCTTGTTGGTTTGAGAAATGCAACTTGTATCTACTACATTGCTTCTGTCTGTCCACTTTCTAGTGTAATAGTCTCTGTGTCTGCAGTCTGTCCTCTGTCCATTCCCATGCTCACTAAGCAATCCCTTCCTGTTTCACCCAGAGAACACTTTCTCCCAGGCTGACACCTGTCTCTGCAGAGATGAATGGTACATGCCATCATGTCGCTGCAGAGATTAAATGGTACATGCGTTTTGGTCTATCATAAGGACCACGGCTTACATTCTTACAATAAAAAAAAGTATGGCAAATTTAGTTTTTAAAGTTTCATGGACACTGGAGCCTTCAAAAATAAGTTCCTATTCTTTCCTGCCTCTTGAAGACCAGTCACATCAGAGCACTCCAATATCAAGACACGGATATGAGCTAGTCACTTAAGAACTATGTCCTTTGTGTCTACCTGAAACAAATCAGAAAAATGAAGACACCATGACTTTGATTTGCCGTTTAAAGTCTGTGTATGAGCACTCCCTACCTGGGCTCTGATGGACAGTTGAGAAACCATTTTCCCCACCTGTTCCCTTCATGTTCTCCACTGGACCCTGTCTTGACCCCTGAACTCCCACAGAAATGCTTAGGTTGGGAAGCTATTGGACTGTCCAGATTTGGTTTTGGTGATGGTGATGTTTAAGTTTTCTAGGGACTGATGTTTATTGAGTGATGACCTACTGAGGGAACAGAAAAGCCTTCTGTTTTTAGGCATGTTCTGTGGCACGTGGAGAAATGTGGCCAGATATATGGCCCAGACCTATACCAATAGGCTGAGGAGGCAACCCGGCAAGGCTTCTGTGTATACCACCATTCTTCTCCTGGCTCTGAGGCAGGGGAGGTCAGTCATACAGTTTCTTTATAACTACTCTCAATATAGACCGGTAAGGAATAAGTAAGAGAAACCTTCCTGGTTGTGAATACTTTGGGGAAATGCCTTCTGAGACATAAAATCTGTTAAATGTGTCTGTGGAGCTTTTGTAAATGCTTGGCTTTCAAATAGCTTGGAGGTATAGTCTTGCTCAAAAAGACGTCTTTCCCTGTCTCCTAAAGTCCTAAATATTCTCTCCTACCCTGTTTTTTCATAGACTTAGTGGTCATGTTTGTCTCAGTACAAATGAAGCTTCCTTTATATAGACAGGGAGTTTCTAACAGATTTACTTTTTCTAAGCAAATGGTATCCTAGCATCATCCACTAAATAGTCTGCCTTCCAACTTCATTGTCGTCATCAACATATACCAATTCCCAAGTTGCACATGCTTATTTCTGTGATTTCTAGGACATTCCAGTATTCCCTCTAGCTGTTATTCCATCCATTCCTCCACTATTTCACTCCTAGGAATTTGATTTTTGACCAATTACTGTGGTGATATATTGTGCACCCTAAAAAAATATACCTGAAGATCAGAGAACACTTCAGGTAAATTTTATTGGTGTACACAACATGTCACCACATTTCCCCTTTTTTGTCTAAAATAATAAAAGAAGGTTATAACTTATATAAGAAAAACTATACACAATAAGTACATACAATATAGACAGTCAAGAATTACATTAACAATGTCCAGTCCATTAACATTTGACAGATTCAGAGAAAATACTTCATATTTTATCTCATTTTGGTGAATCCAAAGTGTATCCAATTCATGTTCTATCTTAACTTGTATTAACCCAAAACTTTCTTTTGATGTCTTTCAAACTAATACACTTTACACCTCTTTAGCGAGTTTCTTTTCTGAATTTGTTAACAAAGAAAACTATAATTATAACTATATCAACTCTGTCAGAGACCCAAGAAGGAAATAATATTACCTAAGTAAGCAGGAAGTACAAACAAGCAACTTCCAAAAAAATGTGAGAAATGACAAAAACAGCTGGCTGCCTGGACAGTCACCCAAGATTTCTCTGCAATGTTGGGGTATCATCTTCAGTCTACAGGCCTAGCATATCTGACAGACTCATCAGTGAAGCAAGATTTTCCTTTTTTTTTTTTTTTCATTTTTCTTTATTAAGAAAATTTCTACTCACTCTACATGCCACCCACAGATCCAACCTCTTCCCTCCTCCCACCCCCCCCAGACCTCTATCCCAAGCTACCCCATATCCCCACATCTTCCAAATCAAGCTCTCCCATGGGGGGTCAGCAGAGCCCAGCACACTGAGCCTAGGCAGGTCCAAGCCCCTTCCCACTGCACCAAGGCTGCACAAGGCATCAAACCCCAAGCACCGTATTCCCAAAAGCCTGTCCATGCACCAGGGATGGATCCCAATACCCCTGCCTGGGTGGCCCCCAAACAGTTTGAGCCAAACAATCATCTTCCATATTCAGATTCCAGTCCCATGGGGGCTCCACAGACACAGCCACAAGTCTACAGTTCATGTGGTGAAGCAAGATTTTCTAAAGGGCCTTCCTACCTTGCCTTGGCAAGGTTTGGCAGTCCTTTCTTTTGTGTTTTGCTTGTCCATTTGGACAGCATACTGTCAGCAGTTGAGGCTAAGGCAATTTCTTGTTTAGTGGCTAACTTTTGTCACATTGAAAGTAAACTCCATATGGAGTTTCTTTGATGCCCATCATCTTCTCTGAAGTTGAATGGTGCTATCAGGAGCAGACATGTCTCATAGTCATAAAAATAAAAGAATCTATGTTATTAAAACATCTCAAATGCCATATTCTGTACATTTCTGAAGTGTTTGAAGATGACCTGTCTATCTAAAATATATCTGTTTGACCTTGAAAACTATTTATGAGTACAAATTTGATTGTAATAGGTGACTAATTACTAACCAGCAATTCTTTATATCCTAATTAGTTGGTAATAATAACTTTCAAGGACTATAAATTTGCATTACATTGTTAAATGAGCTGTATAGGTATAATACCTTGAACAAGATTAGAAGTGTATATAGTATAGTATGTTCTAACAAAATTAATCTCAAATTTGTATCAGTGTAAAAAATTGTATACAATATACAAAAATCCAATCTAATGCAAAATATTTAAAACTGGTAGTTGCTTTTTAAAAGTAGATTCAATAATCTACCTTTTTATCTATCATATCTATATTCTTTATCTTTTCAGAGTAGATTCAATAATCTACCCTTTTTCCAATCATTTCTCTGTCTTTTTTTTCAGAGTAGATTCAATAATCTACCTCTTATCTTATAACTATATCCTCTTTTTTTCTTTTCAGAGTAGATTCAGTAATTTACCCTTTTATCCTATTATTTTTATATCCCTTTTTTCAGAGTAGATTCAATAATCTACCTTTTTATCCTATAATTTCTATAACAAATTACCAAGTTGGAGGATCTAGTGGTGGCGATGGTGGGTGATGATGTAGTTTTAGATGCATAAATTTGTCTTGTACACTTCTGTCAGGAATGTATAAACAATTTATGATCCTGTCTTTTTCTCAAGTACTATAACTTTGGCGCACCCCTCCCCCCTTAAGTTAGGACATCACTCAATAAGTATCAATTCCTAGAACACTCTGCCATCACCATCAACAGAACTGAATCTGTGTCAGTCCAATGGCTTCCCAGGGACTGAAGCAGGGTCAACACCATGAATGAGGGCTCACCTGAGAAAATGCCAGTGGAGGAAGATGGCAGGGGAAATGATTCCTCATCTGTCCATTTCACTGCAGTACGGAGTTCTCAGACACAAATGTTAAACAGCAAATGAAGCTGTATCATCTCAAATCAAGACATTCGATTCATTTCCTTTAGGTTTGTTTTCAGTGTTTCACTATTACTGTAGAGTTTGGATTTTGGACTATATGCAGATAAGAAGTTATGTTTTTATGTAGCCCATGAGTCATGAGAAGCTGGTAAATGCCACTTTAGCCCCTGGATACAAAAGAGTCCATTTTATGCCAATCAAGAAATGAGACAACTGCAATTGACTGAAAAGTAAAATCTCTGTGCCACTCAAATGTAACAAGCCAGAAATCTCTTTTGACATTGATGAACTAAACATCTTTCTTTTTTTCTATTTATAAACTATGTGATTAGAATCAACTGTACATGTCATAAAATCAAACATAGGAACAAGGTACTCTGAAATAAGTGCACCTCAAAATCCTCAAAGGTGGAGCAAAGAAAAGGGGTGCACTTTTCTTCTACTTCCATTTACTGAGTAAAATTACACTCTCCTCCCACTGCAGTTACAGTTCCTCCATCTCCTCTCCTCCCACTGCAGTTACAGTTCCTCCACCTGCCCTCTCCTCCACTGCAGTTACAGTTCCTCCATCTCCTCTCCTCCCACTGCAGTTACAGTTCCTCCACCTGCCCCCTCCTCCCACTGCAGTTACAGTTCCTCCATCTGCACTCTCCTCCCACTGCAGTTACAGTTCCTCCATCTCCTCTCCTCCCACTGCAGTTACAGTTCCTCCATCTCCTCTCCTCCCACTGCAGTTACAGTTCCTCCATCTCCTCTCCTCCCACTGCAGTTACAGTTCCTCCATCTCCTCTCCTCCCACTGCAGTTACAGTTCCTCCACCTGCCCTCTCCTCCACTGCAGTTACAGTTCCTCCACCTGCCCTCTCCTCCCACCGAAGTTACAGTTCCTCCATCTCCTCTCCTCCCACTGCAGTTACAGTTCCTCCATCTCCTCTCCTCCCACTGCAGTTACAGTTCCTCCATCTCCTCTCCTCCCACTGCAGTTACAGTTCCTCCATCTCCTCTCCTCCCACTGCAGTTACAGTTCCTCCATCTCCTCTCCTCCCACTGCAGTTACAGTTCCTCCATCTCCTCTCCTCCCACTACAGTTACAGTTCCTCCATTTGCCCCTCTTCCCACTGCAGTTACAGTTCCTCCATCTCCTCTCCTCCCACTGCAGTTACAGTTCCTCCATCTCCTCTCCTCCCACTGCAGTTACAGTTCCTCCATCTCCTCTCCTCCCACTGCAGTTACAGTTCCTCCATCTGCACTCTCCTCTCACTGCAGTTACAGTTCCTCCATCTCCTCTCCTCCCACTGCAGTTACAGTTCCTCCATCTCCTCTCCTCCCACTGCAGTTACAGTTCCTCCATCTCCTCTCCTCCCACTGCAGTTACAGTTCCTCCATCTCCTCTCCTCCCACTGCAGTTACAGTTCCTCCATCTCCTCTCCTCCCACTGCAGTTACAGTTCCTCCATCTCCTCTCCTCCCACTGCAGTTACAGTTCCTCCATCTCCTCTCCTCCCACTGCAGTTACAGTTCCTCCATCTCCTCTCCTCCCACTACAGTTACAGTTCCTCCATTTGCCCCTCTTCCCACTGCAGTTACAGTTCCTCCATCTGCACTCTCCTCCCACTGCAGTTACAGTTCCTCCATCTCCTCTCCTCCCACTGCAGTTACAGTTCCTCCATCTCCTCTCCTCCCACTGCAGTTACAGTTCCTCCATCTCCTCTCCTCCCACTGCAGTTACAGTTCCTCCATCTGCACTCTCCTCCCACTGCAGTTACAGTTCCTCCATCTCCTCTCCTCCCACTGCAGTTACAGTTCCTCCATCTCCTCTCCTCCCACTGCAGTTACAGTTCCTCCACCTGCCCTCTCCTCCACTGCAGTTACAGTTCCTCCACCTGCCCTCTCCTCCCACCGAAGTTACAGTTCCTCCATCTCCTCTCCTCCCACTGCCGTTACAGTTCCTCCATCTCCTCTCCTCCCACTGCAGTTACAGTTCCTCCACCTGCCCTCTCCTCCACTGCAGTTACAGTTCCTCCATCTCCTCTCCTCCCACTGCAGTTACAGTTCCTCCATCTCCTCTCCTCCCACTGCAGTTACAGTTCCTCCATCTCCTCTCCTCCCACTGCCGTTACAGTTCCTCCATCTCCTCTCCTCCCACTGCAGTTACAGTTCCTCCACCTGCCCTCTCCTCCCACTGCAGTTACAGTTCCTCCATCTCCTCTCCTCCCACTGCAGTTACAGTTCCTCCACCTGCCCTCTCCTCCCATGCACTCTCCTCCTACTGCTAGTGGCCAGGAGGTAAGTCCACAAGCTCAGGTACTAATAGAGGCAGTGGTAGAAGATTCAAAAAAGTATTTCTAGTCTCCCAAAATTACAGTGACCTAAGAATGTTGGAGGTCCAAACAGAAAGAGGCTGCCCAAATGCTGAGTGGTGTATTCGTGTACCACATCACTCTGCTCTTACACCACCCTGTCCTATATAGTATGACATTCACAATACTCAGTGGCTTCCCAGGCTCCTAGGAAAGATTGCTAATTACTGATGGCAAAGATGATCGTCCCTCTTTCCCACTCCCTTCCTCTCCTTCTCCCCTTCCTCCGCCCTCCCTGTCAATTTTGTCACCTCCTTCCTGTCCTTCTCTTTCTCCCCTCCCTGTCATCCCTCACCTGCTTGATCCTGACAGGCAGGAGCCATCAACCTCTTCTTGGGCACATCAGCTTACAGCCACCAGCAGTCAGCATGATAGGGCTTGGTGATTTGTCTGTTAGGAGCTCTCCACAGCTTCTCCTGCGTGTGGTGTGACAAGGCTAGTTTGGGTCTTTTCCTGTTGCGCCTAAGACTGCCCGAACAGTCTCTGGGAACAATGTCTCTTCTCAGGTGTTTATTGGATTGGAAGTTCATTCTCCAAAGAGTCCACTCAACACTTTGGCACAGCACATTAGAAACTTGATGTTTTATGGGCTTAAAGTAGATATTTTAACATAAACATGGAAATGAGCTCCAGAAAATGTGCAAGAATAGAAAAAAATTCCAATGAGGCTGAAAACATCAGGAGCCAGAACTGAATCCTTTAAATAGTAGCTTCCCTCTGCAGACAGATTGGAAATCCCAGAACTGAATCCTTTAAATAGTAGCTCTCCTCTGCAGACGGGTTGGAAATCAGACCTGAAGCAGTGCTGACTCTGTTCTTCACTCATACATGCCACACAAGTTTTACTGAGTGCTCATGTGGTCGTTACACTTGAGACGTTACTGCAGGGAACTGAACAGCTTGGAATCTGTGGTCAAACTCTCCCAGGTCATGCCACATGTGACAAGTGAAATTATGTCATAAAGGAGTGGGACAGGGTGTGGACAGGGAGACAACTCCAGAACAATAAAGACCCAGGTTCTGTCACCTGACCCTGGCAGAGTCCGTCCATTGCTCCACTTCTTATCCTCATTCTGAAGGGCCATGTTCTCAGGCTACATCATCCCTTAATAACCCCCAATGCTTGGAGCCTTTTCTGCTACTAATTTCTGTAGAACATTACCATACAGAACACACACACACAACTTTATGAACTATAGAGGATTAATCCCAAAATACTAGGCAGCTATAGACAATCTCTTAACTGAAACGGAAGAAGGAACTATTGTTCCCATTTTGCAGATAAGAAATGATCTAAGTAGTTAAAACATTCATCGGCAAAGGATAGTTTCCCTCTTTGTGCCAAGTCCTGTAGCAGGGACTAAAGATGCAGAGGGAATGAGATCTGGGCTCTGTCCTCAAAACAAGGGAAGAGGCTGAAGGGTAAGGAGATGTCACAGGATGGTTCACAGTAACGAAAAAAAAGAACGAAGAAAGCACAAGACCAACAGTGAACTGGCTAAGTGAGCAAAGGCTTCAGTGATCTGAAGGAGTTTGTCAAATGGGTGATGGAAAGGAAAGTGTGAATATGAGTGTGAGTGTGTGAGTGAGTGTGCACCGAGACAGAGTGGGCTCAGAGGATTTGGGGCACAGGTGTGTCTGGAGGAAAGTTTGGTTTCTGAACAGGGGTTGGTGGTAGCAAGGTATGTCAAGGCATACAGGACACTGAGTTTCCCTTATAGTCTGGTGTCTGGGTAGATGAACTTGTGGTTGGTAAACTGGCCAATGGGCAAGCTAGCACGTAGGCCAACACGTAAATGATAAGGGCGCAAATCAAGACCAGGACAGTGGGTATGGGTTCAGCGGTCAGAGGGAAGAGACATTTTGTTTTGGATCTTGGTAACAAACTGACAGAGACAGGATGAGCCTAGAACACCAGCTCTGGAGGCCGAGCAGGTGGACACAGAAAGCAAATGAGGCTTGAGGAATCCACAGAAGGAAGACCTGTGTTCGGTTCAGGGCATGCAGACTTTGAGGTTTCTGCTTGGTTGGTTTGAAAGTGGTAGTCCAGTCAGCTCTCACACTGCAGGCTGGGTCTGGAGGTAAAAGCCTGGGAATAAAAGCTTACAGGTGAGAGCTGAAGCTGTGGAGTTCTAGGAAATCATGCCAAAAGGCTCATTCTCTTAGTTTACAGAACAGGTATAACATTTATTTCTGTGTTATCCACTTATTAATTAGACAAGTCAGTTTGAAACAAACACTAGAATCTGACTTTTCTGATCACTTACAAGCACACACACACACACACACACACACACACACACACACACACACATACACCACATACACACACATCCTATGTATTCCAGAACTTATGGATAGTCACTGCATCCATCTATGCCCAGGATAACTGCCCTTCTTAACAAACAGCTCTGTTTCAAGACTTAAACCAAATGTTCCCTAAATGGTCCACACACTAACACCTACTACTCCCAACTTCTCACAAACAAAGATATTCTCTCTCTCTCTCTCTCTCTCTCTCTCTCTCTCTCTCTCTCTCTCTCTCTCTCTCTCTCTCTCTCTCTCCTTTCTGTCTCTCCTTTCTGTCTCTCCCTCCCTTCCTCCACCCTTCTCTCGTGTGTATGAATGTTTTCCTCATGAAGTCCAGGCACCACATCACACACTATGGACTGGAGTTACAGACAGTTGTGATCAGTCATATTGGTGCTGGAAATAGAACCCAGGTTCTCTGCAGGAACAGCCAGTTCTCTTGACCTTTGAACCATCCCTCCAGCCCCCAGAAACAAAGATTCTTAAGCCAGACTGCATACGTTCAATCAGTTCATTATTTTACAAGTCCTATAGGATGTCATTCCTGGGCTGGAATATACAAATGAATAAATTTGATTTGTTAAGTGTCAAAACACAGAGCACTTGACCAGAGTTATTTAAATGCAATGAAGAGCTGCTGTAGGAGCCCAGGGCAGAAACAGAGGGCTTCTCCAAGCATGCAGGACAGACATCCTGGAGTTATCCTTTGGAGCTGTGAGAAGGGCAGGATCTTAGCAGTGGTGAGGAGGAATGCAGGACACAGAGAGTGGTGTGCAGAGGAGGCCCAGTGAGGCCCTCGGCCGGGAAATCACAGCCCGCATTTGCCTAACCTGATCCTGTGCTCTTTGTTTTATCATCAGGAGGTTCCACATGTTTTAATTGCTACTTTGCCATCTAGCTATTAGTCCTTCTTAATCAATAGCATTTTCAGCAATCACAAGCAATTTCCAAATGTGCTTCTATACATATACTGCACCTAATGACTTCACAACAAATCTCATGCTCATTTCTTATTCTGAATCTATAATCAGGGAAGTCGAGACATAATGCTCTCTCAGGCTGTCACCTGGGTCATGACCTAATGCTCTCTCAGGCTGTCACCTGGCAATGCCAATTTCAAATTAGTGCCTCCCTGAACCGTTTTCACAAGATACAGTTAGTATATGGTGCATAGGCCATATTTGCTCTAAACTTTTGGATTTTCTTTTATCTGAAAAAAGTCTCAATTTGTCAGATTCAAGGCACAAACAACTGCAACCCTGGCTAAGAAAGCGACACAGGTGAGTTCCCATCTCCACGGGGACTTAGTGGTCAGCACATGCATTCCAAAGCAAAACAGGAAGGGTTTAAAAACCGTAACACAGCCACAGGTTTTTTTTCTGGTTATACTAAGTGACACATTATTAATATAAAAATGCATTTGTGTGGAAGAAAAATCATTTATAATCATATCAGCTGTCAGCATGGTTAGGAAAGTCCCTCCCCAGTGTTAGGTCTCAAGCACATCACACTCTGAGCTCTGTGCTCTGCACTCTCAATCTTAGAACAGAATCCATACCACCGCTGTGACCTGACGATCCTGCTGCTTCCCACCACATCACTCAGACAGTCAGTCACACCTAAGCTCAAATCAGAGACAAGACACTGCCTGTAGGGCAACGTTGAGGCTTACCAGGGAATTAGACCTCTCTGTGGTCCAGTTCCTGTTTGCTTGCCCTTGTCTGCCTTGCAGCTCAGCCTGCTGCAGATTCCCGTGCTGTGCTTTTCTGTCTCTGTGCCTCTCTTCACCCCATGCCCTCAGCCTGGCTTCCTCCACCTCTAAAACTGGGTGACTAATTTCTCCTTCTGGGCTCAGCCCTCTACCCTTACTTCATCCAGGGTGTCTTCCTTGACTACCCAAACATGGCAGAAGCCATCTCTGATGAGGATATGCCAAATCACAGTCCATCTTTATCTGTCAGCTATTGCCACATAAGACTGTGTAACTGCCAGCTCCAAACTCAGTCCTCTGCAAATGAGCATCATCCATGTTTACAGGGGGGGGGGGTCTTCTGGGCCCGTGGTGGATAGCAGTGGGTGATGCTTAGTGCTCAGGGACTGGGACACAGCTCCAGGCTGCCACCCTCAACAACCTGAGACATTTGCTTAGATTTGGGGGACCTTGACTCAGCCTAAACTGGGGTTTGTTGCTTCAACACTGTAAAGAAGTTCAGGATTAGCCAGTTCAGTGAAGCAGGGCTGGCAGTTTTATCAAAGATAGTTTAATACAGGCTTAAGCATGAGTGTTAAGGGAAGGGAAGACCCTCAGAAAGAAAGACACACCTAAGCAGAGGCGTGGGCTTCCTGAGAGAGTACAAGCGAAATCAAGACTACCCACGTATGGGTATAGGCTCCTATGGAAAAGACTAAGCAATCAATTGCCTTAGTGTTAGCTATGTGTACACCTTTGGGCACTCTTGAAATACATCTCAAAAGCTTGCTAAGAGGCCCCCTGCCCATCTTTTGTCAGGAGAAATGGATAAGGTGGCTTCAGAAATGCCTTGGGTGGAATTATAATTTAATAGAGTGGCATATGAGGGGTTACATATAGGTCCTTTCCCTGTAAATAGGGCCTCTGAGGGATACGGGGACAAGAGCAGGTTTGTGGATGGACAGAGGAGAAAGCCTTGGGCAACTGTTAATTAGACTGTGATTCTGTTCTGTTGCTGGGCAAAGCCTCAGCCAGATTCCAGAGTTGGGGCTTCTTGCTCTATTTTCATGTCCCCTAGATCTCCCCACCTTTCTATTCTGCCCCAAGACCTAGGGCACATCATTCTCTCGAAAGCAATCAGCCACTCAGGGGGATAAAGAAGACCTGGTGTCCCCAGGCCCAGTTGGAACCCCCAGATTGTCCTTCCCAGCCCCATGTTGTCTCCACTGACCACAGTTGGTGTCAGTGGGAAAGGGGGGGCTTCTCCTGAGACTGGAAGGGGGTTGCTAAGTGCTGCTGAAGCCCCAAACCTCAGAGTCACCTTGACTCTCCTTTCCCTATGCTCTGTATCCAATCTATCCGCAAACTCTCAGAGCATCATGTACAGACCTCCGGAGCTCTACACGCCCTAACTCCTGGACTACTTTTCCAGGCTCTGGCCACCTTCACCTCTCCTCTAGGTGACCGGAACAGCACCCTAATTGGTTCTTCTGCTTCTGCTCCTGCTCCTTGCAATTCATTCCATCCTAGCAACCAGACTGATCTTTTCAGTGCATGAATCAGATGGTGCCCGAGGTCTTCCAATGACTTCCATCTCCCCAGAGGAAGAAGAGGACAGTCCTCAGAAGCCATCTGCTCACGGCTGCTCCCTCGGCCTCAGCTCTTCCTTTGCTCACTTTGCCCCAGTCACTGCCCCTCCAGCTCTTCCTCACCAACCCCTGGCACTCTCCCTTTGTGCTCTGCACTCTCTCTGGGGACCATCTGGAACATATCACAAATTTGCATCGCTGCCCCCCCCCTCACTCCATTCAAAACCATCTCCTCAGGGAGCTCCTGCCCCACCATCTGGATAAAACAGGGACCTCCCTAGGCAGCCTTCCTCCTCTGTCCCCCCAAACCCCACCCTCCCACTCCCCAACCCCCCATGAAATGCAAGCTCCACAAGAGTAGTGGCTACTTGCTTTGCTTATGGTTGCATCTCAAAGACTTAGCGCAGCCCCTGGCACGGCATAGGTACTTAGGGGCTCTTTGTTCAGAGGCTATTTAACACTCTTCGCATATACTAAAATCATCTACCAGTGTAACCACCTCTTTCCCCCTTATAGTTCCAGTGCAAGTCAGCTCAGTGAGCACATACTTTCCAAGGGGAGGTTCCTGGGAGTCCCTCAGCCTTTGGGGTAGCACATTCTTACCCAGTTTCTACATCTTACCAATAGTGTTTGTTGGAAAGGAAACGTTTTTCCAAGGATTACTACAGGCTGAGTGTAGACTTGAGCTCCAATTTCACAAGCAAGAGAGCCCACCATCTAACTCAGCCCAGGGCTCCCACTGGCCTCATTGGCTTTGGCCAGCAGCCACACGAGGAAAAGACATGCCTGACCCACTCTCCATGATGTCTTGGGGTCCCAGCTAGTGCCTGCACCACAGACTCATGGTTCACCTCTGATGATTAAATGAATGAATGAGAGAAGCTGCCAGTCTTCTGTGATAGAGATGTGGGTGCATGTGGCTTGGGTGAGCTTAATGGCTGGAAGCTTGGGAAGGAACGGGGGGGGGGGGGGGCACTGTTATTTGGCAGTATCTGCAACTCTATCCCGTTTCAGCTACAACAGGACAAAGAGACCCCAGAACTGTGTTTTGTTGGAAGCCATGTGCTGTGACTGGGACTCCTCTGGGACTATGCCAGGCTGTGTCTCTGTGTCCTGAGGAATGAGCTGAAGGTCCTCTGAGCCAATACAGGGGACGCTGCAAGCCTCTTGCTTACCTGCCACGTCCCATAACTTTCACCATGCAGACAGGATGTGGGTGGGCGGGGACCCATTACAGAGAAAGGGTGAGTCACGAGATCACAAAAGGTGTGGCGAGTGAACGCAGTGGGCAGAGTATCATCTAACTCTACCTTTCCCCTGCCCTTCAGGGAGGTGGGCAGGGTTTGGGAGCACATACCATGGCAGTTTCATAGGAGACTTGGGACCTTGGGAAAAATAAAAACATCTCATTTCCCTAGGGACAACTTCCATCTGTTACACAGGTTAACGCACATCCTACTAAACCAAGTATGAAGTAAATTCACCCCTCAGCTTAAGCTGTCCCTCCCTCAGCAAGCCTCTGACTCCAACAAAGGACCTGTTAAAAAGATCATCAAGCATGGTAATCTGGAACTTCACAGATGTGTTGCTGTGCTGAGCCCCTCACAATGTCAATCCAGGTGGGAAACCGAAGTGTCCCCAGAGGCCTTCGTCAGCGCTGTCTGGTATGGAAGCAGCACCCCATGCCCAGGGTCCTGCATCAGAGTGTGAGTCATCAGAACTCTGCCCCATCCCCATGCTCCAAGCTTCTGTTCTCTGCTTGCACTGAGCACCCAAGGGCTTCAGAGTGAAGCTCCAGGAGTGAATCCAGCACAGGCGTTTGTAGCTCCATTCAAAGAGGTCCTGGAAGCGCTACACCAAGTTGGGTGTGTATCCATGCTAAGGTTCCCTGCAAGCTCCAGAGCATTACAATGTTGGCCAATTCTTGTCACTTGCTGTATTAAGTGATTTACCCAGAATCCCTACTTCAGCTTGCTTTCTGCAAACAAACAAACAAACAAAAAAAAAACAAGCAAACAAAATAAAAACAAAAACCAATAAAGTACAAGTGTTGAAGGAGTTCTACCTTGATGAGCTTACTGATATGGTGAAGGAGAATGAAACAATTAATTGTATGAATGAAAGCAAAACCATGGAATAAAGATTTTCAATTTTCACTGTAATAATGAGCACCAGACTTGGGTTCTCGCCGAGCATTTCACATCTGTCAGATGATTTCAGTTATAGTGATAAAAACTCGGCCATGCATGCTAAATCTTAGCATGCACATCCATCAAGCAAGTGAGATGTATGGAAAAGGAAATGCACTAGGGCAGGTGTGACCTGGAGTCCTGTGTCAGCTATAGAGCCCTGTGTGCGTCCCGCATGCCCGGTGTGGAGACCCACAGAGGCTTCCTAGTGAGAACTCACTCAGGGCCAGAGAATCTGAGCTTGCTTTACCCAACAGGGCTGTATAAGGAGATGTTTACCAGGTGTTTGGAAGGGTCTACACTTGGCTATACGGTGTGCTTTGATCTTGCAAGGGGGGAAGTCTTTTGCCTCTCTCCTTGGCATATTATAAAAAGCCTTTTCAATAAAGGGCGAGGCTGTTGGGTATTGATCCAGGCCCTCCGGAAGCTATCCTATGTTTCTGTCTTTCTTCTCATTGGCTAGGTCTCTCTTTCTATCTAATATTTTCTTATCCCTCTCTCCTCCTCCTAAGAGCCCTTCAAAGGTGGGAAAGGTTGGAGCTGGACTCCCACAGCCCAGTACACACTGCCTGTTTCTCCTGTCTTGGCTCACAGAATCCTCACACCATCATGTTAGGAGTCTTCTCTGTCAGCTCCAGGGGAAACAGTGTCTTTACAGCCACTTAGAAACTGCATCTGATGCTTCAGGGCCCTACCAAGTACCCCAGTCCATCCTCACACCAGCTTTCTTCATCTCCAGTACTTCCCACTCCATTAGCTGGAACACGCCCTTCAGTAAAGTCCTGTTGTTCACTCTGTTCCTTTTTCTGAAGAGGAGCCCCCTAAGGACACAGCTGCCTAGTAGCCCTCTCAACTAGGACAGCTTTTGCACCTGACGATGTTCACAGCACTGGTCCTGGGGTTGAAGCTGGTACCCCTGGCTGCCCGTTGCCACACCTGGACCTTACTCTACCCCTCATCCCAGGAACGTCCATTTTTAAATGACGCTTCATCGGATCATCTCATTCATTATTTGTCATTGTCCTCACCGTAGGGATCGCCCACAGTCACTTCCCCATGGTGTCAGTTACTGCTGTTTACAGCCTTGCTGTCTCAGCATGAATGCATCATCACCCTTGCAGCACTCTGGGTTCTGTGGACTCTCTTCTTCCGGTGGTCTTAACCTCACCCTCTCCTAGTTACTGTGAGCAACCTGTGCTACTCATCTGTAATGATCAATAAACGTAAACCCTTCACAATCAAAGCACCGCACACCATATTCTGACGGCGACGTCCAGTGTTTCCATGTCCCTTAAGTCCCCAACTCCACCATGTCTTCCTCGGGAACTCCAGACTCTGATGCAGTTATCTTCCCCTTCCCTCTAAAGTCTCCTCTTCACTTACACCAGCTTCACTTCCACAAGCCGTCGTTAAAACCGCCCCTTTATATATTCCTCAGCTCCTTTGCCCTCTGGGCTTTCTGTTTGGAAAAAAACGAGTTTCTGTCTATTCTGTGTAGACACCCAAGAAGGTGAATGCATCACATTAACTGACCTCATCTTAAATTTATTACCATAAGCCTCAAATGAGCTCTTTTGTAGTGTTTGTTTTGTTTTAATTGCTCGTTCTGATAGAGCCTTGTTTTTTAGCTGCTTTCTGCCTATGCAGCCGCAGGCTAGCCTTAAACTCTGCTCCCCACTACCTGCACCCCCAAGCATGATCCATTCATTCCCTGTTCTCCCCCAAACTGTACCTGACCTCCCTTCAACCTACCACCTCCCTTACTAGCTCTCAGCTAGTTGCTTTTGTTTATATTTAATTCAAAAAGTAGGGGGAGGGAAGAAAGAAGGAAGGAAGAAAGGAAGGAAGGAAGGAAGGAAGTTACTTTACTTTGCTGTTGTTGTGACAAAGATTCACTCTGGCTTACAGTTCCAGAGGGACATCATGAGTGGCGGCTGGCAGGACACAGCAGCAGGCAGGAAGGGCATGCTGTCAGGAGCGGGAGGGAGTCTGTGGTGCATACCGCATCCATAGTCAGGAAGTGGAATCTGAGCAGGACCTGGGGCTGGGCTACAGTGCCTCAAGGCCCCAACCCTAGCGACCAAGTCCCCCAGTGAGTTCTGTCTCCTAAGATGCCCCCCCCCACACACACACACCAAGCAGCATCACCAGCCAGGACCGAGTGTTCAAACAAACAAGTCTATGGGGGACATTTCTCATTCAAACCACAAGGAGGGATGAAGGCAGGGATGGGGGGGGGGGTCAGAAATGATTCCCTCAACCCTACTTCTCATGGCAGCTGTTTATCCGTTCTTCTTCTCTCCTTTGTAACTCTAAAGAGTCGTCTGTTACAATGGCTGAAGCACTTTCTTTCTCAATGCTCTGTGGCTGCACCCCTCAGGAGCTGTTCCATCAGGTGGCCCATGAACCCCAACCACGAACTTCAGGAATGAAATCCCAATCCTCTTATTCAGGGATAATGAGACGTTATGGGAGAGCGGGGCCTGTGTGATGACACAGTACCATGCTTGAAGCACTTTTGCTGTAACTGTTACTCCGACCATCTCTGAACCAGCTGCATGTCTACAACAAAAGCTCCTTCCAGGCATCCAGCATGCATATCTCTGCTAACTGGTTTCCCTTTTCTGCTCTAGAGGAAGCTTTCAGTAAATATTCCCTCCCCAATACTAGGTCCCTGAAGGGAAGCATGTGGGAGTATATTTGAAGTCCACATTCTTTTGAAATTCAATTTCTAAGATTTCCATTGAGGAATGAGTGTTAATTATCCTGAAATGTGTGGGCGTCTCCACAGCATCGACCTGAGAAAGTCACTTCACTTTTGCCCCATCTGGTAATGAGCTTCTCTTGTTTTCTCTCCTGATTTTTACCTGTCAATCACTTTGACAAGTTGGAGTTCTTCAATAAAATCAAGAAAACTAATAACTTGCTAAACTGATGCTGTTACAACAATAATCTGAGCACCAGAAGTTTAACACATCAACACGCTTTGTTGCGTGGTTTCTGTTCAATATCTGTGTTGGGACCAGAAATTCATCTATAGATTTAACCCAATATCACTAAAAAAAATCCCCACATAGTTTCCTAAACATATGGATAAGTTTGCTATTAAGTTTATGTAAAAGAGGAAAGAATTTTAAAAAAAGAAATATTTAAATATATGACAAAGCTAAGGGATTCAGAGTGTCAAGCCTTGACATTTAATGTAAAGCTACAAAAATAAAAACAAAGATCCATGAAAGGACAGGCCATATAAAATGGTATGCTTATTCCAGAATTAAATTACTAATCCAACAGGAGCTTATCACATCCTCAGCCACCCAGTCCTTAGTATTTACTCTAATGGGGAAAACCTTGAGTTCACACAAAAACTTGTACACTGACATTTATAGCAGCTTTGTTCTTATTTGCCAAAGGCTGGGAACAACCAATGCTTCATCGAGTGAGTAGACAGACAAACTGTGGTACCACCATACAGATTCAAAACAGAAAGAAAGGAACTTACATGTGACAACATCGATGATCTGGAAAGAGACTATGCTGAGGGAAAGAGTCTGATCTCGAAGGGTTAAATACTATGTTTCCCATTTATATGCCATTCTACAAAAGGCAAAACTCTAGGGCCTCCTTCTTGTCTGGCACAGACACAGTTCATAGTCCAGCTGCATGCAATCATCCAAAGCATGAGTGTCAGGACAGCTCACCAGCATCCATCAGTCCCCATAAGGTACAAACCCCTTCCTCCTCACTTTCCTAAAGAGCAGACTCGAGTGTTCTCTAACAGGAGATGAAGCAAAACAGGTCCAGGCCTACATAGCAACTCACTAAGATTCCAGCAAGGTCCACATCTGGATAACTCACCTTTATGGACAGCAGAGTCTTTGACAAGACTGAAAAGAATGTCATCTGTCCCAAGGCACCAAGGGACACTGTCTTCATTTCACATCCTATTGCAGTGGTAAAATACAACAAAGAAACTTAATAGAGAGCGGGTTTGTTATGGCTCACAGGTCATCGTGGTGGAGAGGTCAAAGTACTGAGAGCCATGACACTAGGTAAAGGAGATGGCCTAGGACTGGACACTTCTTTAAGACATTCTAAAATAAGGCATAGTGAAAATAAATCAACACAGGATGCAGAAAGTTGTTATTTGAGAATAAACAACATATGGTAGGTAGTAAGGCAGGCTAGAAACCAAGTGAAAACGTGTGTGGAGGAGGTGGAGGCAGGCAGCCATGTCAACGCTGTCACCAGGTCAGAGCGAGGAAAACTGGGGGCCGGCTACTGGTCAGAACAGCCACTGTAGAGCCCATGCTGTGAACACGTTATTAAATGAGACAAGAAGACAGACAAGAGGACAACTAGAGACAATGGATGGAGACAACTCTGTTCAGAGCTTTGCTGTCAAATACTACAGGAAATTGGAGCAGTAATGGAAGTCAGGAGAGATTTATTTTTAAGACATAGAAATAATGGCATGTGTGTATGCTGAGCCGGTAGGAGGCGGGAAAGCTGGCAGTGCATGGGAGGGAGGCTGCAGAGTGTCCTTGAGCAGCTATGATGGAGAAGCCAGCTTAGGAGGGAGCAGAGGTGACTGGTCCAAGATAAGAAAGGAACAGACTTCATGAGTGCAGAGGCACGTGAGACAGTCTGTGTGCTGCTGTGAGCATGGAGAGCTTCTCTTCTGACAGACAGCAAACACGGTCCTCTGTGACCCAAGGGAGAGAAGGCAGGACTGCACAGAGCAGACATGTGTTCTCATGGTCTCAGCTTCCTTGACTTTCAACTGGAAGTGATGATAGTCCTTCCATTACAGGGTTCGGTTGTGGGAGCCCACAGAGGCTTCCTAGTGAGATCTGAGCTTGCTTTACCCAGCACAGCTGCATAAGGGGATGGACTGACTGCATGTGTGGGTACCAGGTATTTGGAAGAGTCTACACTTGACTGTGCTGGGGGAGGTCTTTTGCTCCACCCCTTGGCATTCCTTTAAAAAGCCCTGTAGAAGAGACAGAAGGGGCCAGTGGATAAGGATCCAGGCCCTCCCGAGGCTATCCTGTGTTTTTATCTGTTTCCCTCCCCTCTGTAGTTCTATCTAAATCTCTTATCCCTCACTCCTCAAGAGTACCCTGGGGGAAAAGGTGGGTATGCCCCCACACACACACATTCTGTGATGGCTGAGGTGATTCCTCTGTGTTGCCTATTGGCATTGGGAAACCTCAGCATCCAGGAACATGACCTTTGAATGATTTGGGCCAGGGTAGGCTCCATGCATGTTCCATTTGTCATCCACTGCTCTCCTTTGGAACTGAGGGTAGTTCCCCAGATTCCTTCACCCCCACAGTACTCAGAAGCAATAGTTATATTTCTCACTAGTAACTTCACTACCTGGTATACAGTAGATTGTTGAGAATGAATGAATGAATGGATGGATGGATGAATGAATGAATGGCGAGTGGGTGAATTCTAGGGATAAAGAAAGACAGAATGCAGCTTTCTGGGGCTCAGCCTGGTGCTGGTTGCCCAAACCTCCAGCACTTTCCACAGACCCTGCACTCCAATCTGCCCAAGCTCTGTGGCAGCCATGTCTCCACTGAGTTTCTGAAACTCCCTTTTTCTACCTAAATTATGAATAAAATGGAGCACGGCCATTCTTGTCTGAGAACATTTTCTTGATCCTTTCCCTTTCCCCAGCAAACAAGCACTCGCTGAACTTTTTGTCTAATGCAAAGTGACATTCTGGTGCAGGATCCAGGGACGAGTGAAAATCATTAGCTCAGGAAAATGCTGCGCTGCTCCTCTGCCAGGCGACTGCCTATTTGCCGAGGGGTCCAGGCTTCGGGAGGGCAAAGCTGTCCTGTTTGCCAACTGTGGGTTGTGAGTCTGCGGGTTGTTGACAGTGATTAGCATAGCAACATTTGACATGAGTGAGATTTCAACTAAGAAATCAAAAAGGAAGCCCCGGGGGAAGATATTTGGGGGAAGGTGGTGTGCAAGTGACATGGAATATCTTTGTTTCCCAGTATTTAGATCATTGTCTAGAATTTGACCTATCCCTTGGGAAGAAAGACAAGGTGGAGTGTCACTAGGAAAGGAAGTACACCTCCCGAAGACATTCAGAAAGACAGGCCTGGGGAAGGAGAGATCCAGGGGCAATTCATTAAGCCAGGAGAAATGCTGGCGAAACGTCAAGACCTTAGAAGTATTTATTCAACAGGCAAGGAGCACAGGAGCCATACTTTGCTAGACAAATGTGTTGGGGGGGGGGAGAAGCATCATGTTAGATGTGAATTACAGTTCATTTTTTAATTTACAAGCCAGTTTTCCAGAACATGAAAAAGCACACCTGTGTACATTATGTTTTCCAGTTTAGCCTTCCAGCCATAGCTTTCCAAAAAAACCCTTGTGAGACAGTCACCTGCACATACAAGAGTGACATTTCCCTAGTCTTTAGAATTGACTCAGCCTTGGGCACAAGGACCTGTTGCATTGAAAGAGCAAAGTGGGGGTGGGGGTGGGGAGGGATGTGGCAGATGCACAGATCACTTGGGGCAAACTCACAAGACAGATTCCTGGGTCCAATCCCTGGGAATTCTGGCTCAGTGAGTAGGGAGGAATCTGGGAATCTGGGACTTCCGCATGCACCTGAGGTGACAGATGCAAGTGGCCTGTGAATCACAAACTCGGCAAATGCTAGCTTAGAGAAGACAAGCCCAGTTGAGAGCCTTGCATTCTGGATCCAGCACAGGCCTCCTCTCCAAGGCCTTCCACAGGTTCACTGTTGGTGGCCAACTCTGAGCCTCGGTGCAATACTGCACAAGCCACCTGTGGGGCTCAGTGTGACGCACCCTGATTTCTCTTTATTCTGTTAGAACGATTACAGGAAGCTATCTATGCAATGCAAGGATTTTGTGGTGGGCGTGCTGGACCTGTGCCGAGACACGGAAGAGGTGGAAGCGATTTTAAATGGGGATGTGAACTTCCAAGTCTGGTCCGACCACCACCGTCCAAGTCTGAGCCGGATCAAACTCGCCATTAAATACGAAGTCAAGAAGGTAAGCTTCCTCGCCTTTCCTGGCCTTCTTGCCTGGCTTTGCAGGGCCGCTGGCCTAGCTTCATGCTCATGCATATTCATGTCCCCACAAAGTGACTGTGATGACACCCAAATTCTGCCTAGATGGGGAACTGCCAGTTTTGCAGAAGTGCCCAGATTTCACCACCCCTTCTACCTGGGCTCCCATCCCCCAACAGAGAGGAAGCACAATCAGCCCATGAGCAGGCCTTGAGCCTGGAGAACAGAAATCAGTCTCCAAACTGCTGTCAGAACACATTCACAGGAGAGCTCCCACAGGCTAGCAAGCCAATCCCAGACTGTGCCGAGAAGCATGTCACAACTGAGCTTTCTCTCTGCACCTAGGAATAGTCATATAGAAAGCAGCTTGGAGGGAAAGGAGGTGAGATCCATGGACCTCAGAGGTTTAGAGGCAGTTCACTCCAGAGTCCCATAAAAGTTCTTAATACAGAGCTCAAATAAGTGCCCAAGGGAAAGCTCATCTCTTCGTCAATACACCCCAAGGTGTCTTCAATGGCCGCTGTTGCTCGGTACCCCTCATGTCCCTAGCCAGAGCTACACTGAAAGACCCTGTCTCAAATTAACTAAATGGTATTTTGATGCCCCAGTTTGGGTTCTGGGCATTTCTCCTCTTCCTTGATTATCCAAATGGGGGCAGGCAGAGGGCACAAACCAGCCATCAACAAGGGACATAAACCCGTGAGACTCATCTAGGGGGCTTCCGTGTTTCATAAGATTTTCTGCTCTTTTACTTCAATAATAATCATAAATCCTGAGGAAAATGTATTTCTTTAAGGCTCTGAGCCCTAAAAACAAAGCAGAGTTTTTCCAAGTGCTGGGGGAAGTCAAGCTTCAAGTTCAAATCTATTTTCTTAGCTTATGGAATGCATTTGTAACCGAACCCCGGAGCTTACCGGGTTTTCATTTTGCTTTGTTTTTAACCAAAGCACACAAGGCTCATTCTGGAACTGCTGAGACTTCCCACAGCCTTGGCTTCAAACAAGCCCTGCTGTGGGGCCGTGTGACATTGGGGAAGAAGAGCTTGAAGTTCCTCCAAGCTTCCAAGCACCCCTCTCTTCGCCAGCCAGAGTAGCTTCCTGCCCTCCACAGGGCAGGATGATGGGGTTTGAAAGAGCCAGGAAATAGGAGACACTGGGAGTCTGCAGTTTATAGTCACAGAATTTGACTATTATAAGTAATCACAACCGTGCCTACCTTATAGACAATGCCCTTTTCCCCCTGAAATATAAATTCATGTCCTCTAGCAAAACTGTAATTGAGGGTAGAGTCACCCAACAAGCCTGGATATCTGGCCACTTCCTCCCAGCCCCATCCCTCTCATTGCCAGCTAAAGGTACAGATGATCTGACAGAAGGAGATAGATAGGAAACCAAGCTCCCCATGGTCATGATGGTCGGGGTCAGAATCAAAAGGTTCCATGAGGGAAATTATTTGCCCTAATGGAATTTTCCAGTTAAGGGAATCATAAAGGTCTCTGGAAATATCTACCATGAATGTCAAGTATCTGCTGCCTCCATAGGTGGGGAGATGATAAAGGACCTGTGTAGAATGCTAACCTTGCTGATTTCAAAGACCTCCAATGGGCAGATTCTCTCAGACCATGCAGGCCATCATGCAAAGACAGACAGCCCTGTAGTTTTTCTTGACATTTGTTCTATTGTGAATTACTAATGAAAATGCCTAATATTAGAAAGCCTTATGAATCATATAATGGACTTCCAGTTTTAACTTAGGAAATTGAGCATACTTTTATTAATACAGTCCTACCGTGGGCATTTGAGTTGCAAATGACAAATATCAAGGCCAGTGTACAAGTACATTGCCTTTTGTACCTGAGATGGTTAGATGATAGGCAGGCAGGCAGGCAAGCAAACAGACAGACAGACAGATAGACACACACAGACAGACACACAGAATATAGAGCCTAAAGCCCTGGCCATGTGCTATCAGATTAGCCCATTAGTACAGAGATCAAGTCAGACTAGTTATTCTTGGTATTTTCACAGGCATCTAATCAGGTGTGACCACTAAAAAGATACACAGAGAAAACAATTTTATGTTCAAATGCATTTAGATACCTTGAGTTATGCGCAATCCGACAGAGGCCTTTGCTTCAAGACACCACAGAGCCCTTAATACGTGTTACTTCTCTCACAGAAAAGACAGCACGCCTCACAAGACCCCAGAACTCTCTGTCTCATAGTGAAAAAAAATTGCCCATTTTACCAGTCTGAGGAAGGTGAACACAGGCTCAGCCTCTCTGTCTAGAAAACGCTTGCACATGAGTGGCGTGGGGCCACTGTGCCTTGTCATACAGAGGTGGTGCCTCTCATCTGAACAGTTGCCTCTTTGCAGGACTCAGCCCTAACGTCCAGCCCAGTGTTCATCGCCATTAGATAAAGACCAGGGAGCCCCGGTAAAGAGGACAATCCTGAGCCTGACTCCCGTTCTATAGCCCTGTGGTCTCAGCCAGGTCTCTGAAGTGATTTCATGTTCTATCTGCAAAAGTGGATGCAGGAGCTTTTTCTTCATAGAGTTTTTGCAAATCTACTCTGGAAATGATCCAATCCCCTATAGTCAAAGGGAAGCACCATTACCATTCAGTGATGACTACCTCTGAAGCCTCTAGATGTCCTACTGTCCCCTGAGACATTCTCTAACTAGTCCTGTGATATCTCCACCAAGAATGCTAAAAATGGTCCCATAGTAAGAACATCATCTAGTATAAAATTCCTCTTGGAGCGACCAAATGTCTTATGAAGCTGCAACTACCCTCCATGACTTCTGCTTTAGGAGTATAATTCAAGCCAGGCATGGTGGTGCACACTTATAGTCCTAGAACTTGGGAAGCAGAGGCAGGTGGATCTCTGTGAGTTTGAGACCAGTCTGGTCTGCAGAGTGAGTTCCAGGACAGCCAGGGTTGCACAATGAGACCCTGTCTCAAAACAAAAGAGGGTGACTCAGGCTCGGAAATGTAACACCTAGGAGACAGTGTTGGAGATGTGGCTAGGAGTGTGCTCAGTGAGGTCAGTTCTAAGTCTGACCATTTGTTAATGGAGTCCTTGAGCAGACACTTAGATGCTGTGTGCTGACTTCTCTCATCACTAAAGGCAGAATAATGAGATCACAGGCTCTGATGAGACACGGGTGTAATAAAATATGTGTACCTCAAATATGTCCAGACCTCAGCCACCTGCAGGTACATAGGGGGTAGTGTTAATACGCTCATTGCAGCAGCTTACAGCCAAGGGAATACGTTTAGGGCTCACTTGAGAACCTATCTGCTACCTACCTCAGAGAGCAACTTCACCTTATTAGTAATCAGATAAGAGCCTATCCCTCATGTTGCCTCACACCAAAGCTCTAAAGTGACTATGCCTGTACCCTACAGCTACTCCCAAACAACCCCCAACTTTGGTTTGTAGCTGCTCAAAATGCTTCATCATCTTCTTGGGCCATAAGCCAACTGAATAAGCCAGCTTGCTGTCTATCTCTGTCGCAGATAACCTTCTCAAAGACCTTCCTCTTCCACAATCTACTAACTCTAAATAAACTTAAGACATTTCTAGGCACACCCTCTAGAAAGATCCAACTACCCTAGATCTCAGTTTCAGCTCAACTGAGCCCAAGCTTCATCCATAAAGCAAACCCAGTATTTGGCATGTGGTGACTGTCACAGAGACCCAGAACCTGCCCCTAGTGATGTACACAACTTGTCTAATAGAGAACACAGACTCACTCCTCTTCCTCCTCTTTATTGCTTCATGGGCTGTGAACTTAATGGGGTGATGTCTACCTTCCCCAGGGAAATGTTTACCCAGGGCCACTACACAAAGGCTGATACAATTGTGGTTCAAGGCAGCCAGATGACTTCCAAAGCTGACAGCAGAATTTGGCAACATCATGCATGCTGTATACTGGTTCTACAAGTATAAAAGATGCAAGAAGAGGAGGGTCATAGAGGCTTGTGCAGTGGTTCCCAAAGGCTGCTGGGCCAGGCATTTGCATGAAGCTGTGAAAACCAAGCCCAATTTGCAATAGAGACCCCAGGATGTTGGAGATGCCAGGATCTTGGGACATGTCCCTAGGTACTTGTTTTTTAGCAGGAAACTCAGGGACACTTTTAGTTTAGGCTTTTCTCCTCTCAAATGAACTTGGATTTTTCTCAAGATGAACAAGTCTTCCCCTCGGGGTACCTTTCCTATTGTCCCAGTGCAGAGCCGGGAGGCTGTCTTCAGTAATCACAGCTACCCCTCTCTCCTTTCCCTTCCAGTTCCCACATTCTTCAGATATTTTTGCTGCATTTACTGAGCACTCTCTCTCAACCACAGACTTGAATAAAAGTGGTCAAAACTGGCCCTTGCCTAGCCTACAAACTCATGTCTTGAGATTTCTTCTGACAAACAATGTAGCCCATAATTCTGAATTGAGCTTCATTAGAGCTATCAGATCACAGGCAGAACATAGCCAAGTACTTTGCCAGGAAAAGAAAAATGGCTTTTATCCCCTTTCCTGACGGAGTCCTTATTACCCTATGAAAGCTCATTACCTGGGCAACCCCTGTTCATTCTGTCCTAAACTCCCACAGAATGGTCCATTAAGCTCTTCTTATAGCTTTTTAGGGCTTTTCTAACTCTAAGTTACACACACACACACACACACACACACACACACAAATTAATCCTGAAAACCTTTGAGGCCTACACACCACATGATCATCTTTGATACAGCAACAACCCCACTCCTAGTACCAATTATCTGTGTTAGTTACTTTCTCACCTTGGGACAAAAACACCTAACAAAAGCAATTTAAGCCAGGCGGTGGCGGCACATGCCTTTAACCTCAGCACTTGGGAGGCAGAGTCAGGTAGATCTCTGTGAGTTTGAGGCCAACCTGATCTACAGAGGGAGTTCCGGGACAGCCAAAGAAAAGAGAAACCCTGTCTCTTAAAAACACTTAAGGAAGAAAGAGTTGATTTTAGCTCACAGTATGAGTGTTCAGTTCATTACAGGGAAGTCAAAAAAGCGGGGCCATGATGCAGATGGTCGCTCTGTATCCAGTCAGGAAACAGAAGAATGCTGGTGGATTCAGCTTGCTTTCTTGTGTTGATTCAGTCCAGGACCCCAGACAGTGGAATGGTACAGCACACATTTAGGGTGGGCTCTCCCAACTCAGTTAGCACCCCCTAAGAACTCCGCAGCAGACAGAGGCAGAGGTTTGTTTTCTAGATGATTCTACACTCTGTCGGGTTGACAATCCATATGAACCATTGCACACACCACACCAGCAACCTCTATAACTCTGTTTCCCTGATGCTGCCCTCGTTTCAAGATTTTCTTACAAGCACAGCAACAGAAACTTGTAAAAATGTGTCCAGGACTCAACACCATGGAAGTCTCTCATCAGCGGAGAATGCTGAGGGAGAATAGCCCAGGGGGAGAGTATCTGGCTACAGGAAAGACTCACTTGGTGATGGAGGTGGAAAGCATTTCCACCCACATCCTTCTACCTAGAATTGGGCCAAATGAGCACTTTGTGCTCACTTTATAGACATGGCATAAATGGGTCCATTTTTCTACTGGAAAAGCTGCTAGAAGGAAATAGCGCTGGACAGCAGCACAGCACTGTAGTCAGGAGCATGACTGCACATTTCTTGTTTCCCAGGTATATGGATATAGACAGACTACTTCACTTGCTCGCCTGGGGGCTTCCCGGGTACATTACGTGCTGTTCCAACCTTCTAGAACCTCACAAATACAAAGGAAAAGGGGAAAAGGTGAGGCCCAGCAGCAGTCCCAAGCAGCTGGCATTGTCTCCCCTGTGCATCCTCCATGGACAGGACACTGGGGAGAGGGTAAATGACCTCTGTTGAGTCCCTTTTCATTTCCTCTGTCTGCACAAAGCACAGGCAAGGCCAGTGAACAAAGGGGACCTGGGGACACCAGGCCTTTCCAGAGGACATCTGAGGGGCCAGTCAGACAGGCACATGCTCGGGCAGACATTCTCCCACTGTGCTTCCCTGCAGCACATTGTTCTAGCAGATGCTCAGAGCGAACGTGAGAGCAAGCAGCCTGGCCGGTCAGGCACTACCCCAAACTGCGCTGCATGACGCCGCTCACTGCCAAACCACGTTGGTACCAAAGCATCAATCATCAACCTCTTCGGGGATTCCTTTCCTCACTGTGGCTCTAGCCTGACCACGTGGCACCAAAGTGACCAGTGCCCATTCATCACCTGGCTTAGAAATGCTGTCCTTTACTCAAGGCTTTCCTAATCAGGAAATGTTAATGAAAGAAGGAATAATCTGAATAAATATATGTGAATCGTGATCCCTCTTCTGCCTAGAAAAACCCCTAAGAACAGCAGTAGCGAAGTGCTGGCAGAAGCCTGCCTCCCTGTGTTGACGTCTCAACACCCTGGCTTTTTAGATATGTGACTTTATATGTGTAATTTCATCTTAGGACCTCAGTTTTCCCATCTATATCTGAGAACATAAGACCTAGCAAACAATCTTCAATCTTTATTAGCACACATAATCTAAGCAAATGGTATGTACATAATAAATTAACCAGTGGACAGTATTTATCATGTTGCTCTATATGCAGAACTACACCTCCAACTAGATGAGCACCTCTCAGTTCAGTACCTATTTACAACATTTGGGGCCAGATCATTTTTTGCTGTGAGGAGTGTCCAGAGTAGCAGTCCTAATCTCCACCTAGTATCACTTCCCCTCAACTGTGCCAACCAAAATGCATCTGACTATTTCCAATCTCTCTCTGAAAACAAAGGGGACCAAAACACTCTCTGTGGGAAAATTCTGGACTCATTTCCAAACTCTGGGCCACACAAACCCCTTAATTCTGAGCCTCCAGGATAGGACTTTATCCATCTCTTCCCTATCAGAGCCACCTAGGAGCTTTGTGACAGAGGCCTATCTCTACAGTTTCCTGAACAGCTAGCCTGAAGGGGAGTGCATCAGTTAGTATTTTTAAAGCTCTCAAGAGAGTCTCAATTTTGGAGCATGAACTCACAGAAGGTGGGGTCTCTCTGGAAAGAGTATAATCCTACATATCATGTGCTGAGCAGATGAACAGACAGAGTGTTCAGTGGGAAGCAGAGACCTTGCTGCTCCTCCAATATCTGTAACTAGTACTTGTGATTAAAAACACATCTATCAGAATCTAGATGACATTCAAGGCTGGTCCCAGAGTATGGACTCAATACCTCTAATACCTCTACTATCAACTGTGTCCCTCTGTGTTTGGAAATCTAGGGAAACATCTTGCTCTCCAGGAAACCCTGGCAGTTTCACAGGTGAGTCCCAGTGGGTCCTGCAGTCAGAGAGAAGCAATGGGGACTTTGCCTGAGGGTTTCAGATCATGAAAGAAATCACTGAATGCTTACAGCTCATCTCAGGTATGCTCCCATCTCAGTAACCTGAGTTATTACTGCACCCCCACATTCTACCCTGCCCAGCTCAGAAAAAAAAAAAAAACAGTCTGTGGAAATGCCTGTCAGCCCCTCTGCCCTTCTGTAGGCAGGTTGTAAAATGCCTGACAAAATTTTCTCTGATGAAAAGATACTACTGTTAATTTGCAGAAGGGATCCCGCGGGATCCCTGGTCCTGGCTGTGAGAGCCAGTGCAGAACATAGCTGTGGTTTTTTACCTGTTTGCTCTATGTAAACAACTGTGTAAAAGGAGAATTCTTCAAAGCACTTTTCTCTTTGGTTATCATGTTCTCTGAGCCACATAATTTTAATGTGTTCAGTTCTATCCACTGGGTGCTGTGTTTATTGAGATAGGCTGAGCTTGATCGGGATTACATTCTGATTTGAGGTGCTAGCAATTAGGAAAGAATCTGAAGGGCATTTATAACAGGAACATAAACTCCTCAACATCCCCAAGAATACATGCAAACTATTTACTATCACAACATGCAGGAAAAAAAAGAACTATTTTCAAATTGCCATTTTTACCCCATAAATCAAAAAGATCTTAGCAGTCTCCCCTAAGGACTGCTGATAGACTTAATGCTAAAGACCAAATGTACATTTTGATCGTATTTTTGGTTCTAAATTCTCATAGATTTAAACTTTTAATGAAGAATTGATCTTTCACAAATTCCTTCCATTATGTCCCATAATGCACCATTTTTAACATTCATCTGTCTAAAGACACTTGCAAATATTCTTTATGGAAGGGGAGTTTTGCAAGTGAATTTCAGATGAGAAAGTTTGCTTAATATGGATGCATTAGTTAATGTAATCTGAGCCACAGTTGACATCATGCCTGGATGGTATTAACCTCTAAGTGATCTTCATGCATCTTCTCTCTGTCTTACACACACACACACACACACACACACACACACACACACACACACACACACAACATACACACACAACATGCACACACACATGAACTCACACACAGTAATCACATCAGGTTATGTCCAAGCTTCAAGCTGCTACCTCTATACAAGCAAGCCTGACTGCCTTTTTCTTTAGGAGCTCAATCTGTGACCATCACTGAAAAGCAGGGCCTGAGGCTGGGCTCATGTGCTCACAATTGGTCAAAGGGTGATGTCAGGGGAGACCTACAGAAGTCGGAGGAGTAGAGAAGTGAGTAAGAAGTAAGAAGTAAGAAGTCTAGGAGAGTGACTAGCACTGGAGATGCCCGACAGGAAGGCTGGAGCACTCATCTTTCACACATCTCTGTCAGTGCTTAGATGCAAACTGCCTGCAAGGAGAGTCCATTACCTCCCAGGCATCTCTGAGCAAAGTGGCTCCCGTGGTGGGGATTCTGAAAGAGTGCATCTCTCTTTGAGTGAGCCTTCAGCAACCCAAACTCCAGCAGCCAAGGATGGGCACTCTTGCCTGGTCGGGGATCCTGGCAGGGTGGCAGCATCTTTCCCCACAGAACTTTAAACCCAGCCATTCCCCAGGGCCCACAGGCTATACTGCACGGCTTGGTTCCTGCCTTCCTCATTTGCATATCACACTGAACTCCCTCCCGGCCTCCCCGATTGCCTGTCTCTCTTCTTTAAACCCTCCACACTCCACAACAAAGTCCCTTCAGATCTCCCCTGACTCAGAGGGCATCATGATATCACCATCTATGCCTCCCACACAGCCACTCTCCATCCCAGTGCCATCCTTTGTGGATGAACATCATATGTTTCATATTTATTTATTTACTTTTTCACTCAACATGTAAATCCTGTGGTTACAGTCTACTGTATCCTTAACTTAGGGCAGACACAGGCAAGTAGCCTCAAAAATATTGTTATCACTGAATAAATGAGTAAGTGTTCACATCTGAGCTTTCATGCAGTCACTTTTTTCAATGAATACAACAGAACCTCAAGTTCAAGGTGAAATGCATTCCTAAAAGCTGTGGGAGAGACTCACGGGTTCTCTTGAGGCTTTAAGGGGAGGAGCAGACCACAGCTGAGTGTCTACATTAAGCATCATACACCTTAACTCTCAAACTCCCAGTCCCTGGAAACCAGTTCGTGCCTCATGGCCTTACTGTACTTTTTAAAAAGTAATTTGAACATAAAATTCCATTTAATAAAAAAATTAGTTATTTGATCTCCAAATTGCATCTGAAGAAATCAAAAATTAGTATCTAGTTATTATGTACTTGCTAGTATATTTAAAATAATAACCTATGTAATAAGTATGCTAATTATAGAAATAAAGTCTTACAAATCACCCTCTTATACTTCTTATTCCATTTACTATGGGATCTAACTGGGTGCACCCTGTGTGATTTCTCTGGCTGCTCCCATTTTCATATGTGTTAGCAGGTAGAACAAGCAGGGAGAAGAGGTCTGCTCAGCTGTCTGTGAATGATATAACAATAAAGAGGACCCAGCCTGTATATGATAAAGGGCCACACACAGGAATCTGAGTCCAGACTTTCTTCAAACAGCAAGAAGAGACTAATTCAGACAAAAAATGGTATGGGAAAGTGTCATGGAGAAAGAGGCAGCTTCCTGAGTCTGGCTTTGAAAGGGGGGGGGGGTCAGAAATGAAAGGAAGAAAAGGCTGTCCCCAGCACAGGAAACATGGATTTGCAGATGGTCTGGGGGAGGGAGGGGCCTGGGGAGCAGGAGGCGACATGAAGAGGGAGAGAAGCCTGGAGGAGGGAGATACACGGCTGTCTTGGGGGCGGGGGCTGAAGAACAGTCTACTTTATAACAAGGAGCGGCCGTGCCGACGGCCTCTCCAGAAAGGAGTTTTTATATCACTCATTTTGTTTATTATATGACATGATAAAAATAAGTAAGATAATTAAAAGTAAGACAATAACATTCAATCCTATACCTCAGATACCAGCTGTTTTAATTTGTTTTCAGTCTAATTCTTTCCTGTGTGCATACATATATTAACATACTTTTAGCTTTAGAGTAAATAATTTTGTAATTTGATTCATTATTAGAATGGAAATGTTTTTCTATATTTTTATAGGTACTCTTTCTCATCTAGCAGATGACCAACATACTGTTATATACATTTTCTCTATTGTTCACACTTACAATATACTTGTATCTCACAGCAGTATTAATTACATTTCTCATTGCTGTGAAGAAATACCTAACAAGAGGCTGGAGAAATGACTCAGCAGCTGAGAGCACTCACTCTTCTTGCAGAGGACCCAGGCCTGGTCTCTAGCCCATGCTGGATGGCTCTGTAACTCCAGCTTTACTTTGGCACAGCATAGAGTCACCTAAGAAGGAAGTCTCAAGCCGAGGAATTTCCAGCTCAGACGGGCCTGTAGGCATGGGGCATTCATTACCTTGATAGTTTATTGACTTAGGGGGCCAGCTTGCTGTAGAAGGGACCATCCCCTAAGCAGATGGTCCTGGGCTATATAAGAAAGCTAGCCTGGGTCCAGGAGAGAGCTAGCAAGCAGCATTCCTCTGTGGTTTCAGCTTCAAGTTCTTGCTCAAGCCCCTGCCCAATTTCCCTCAAATATGGGTTATGAGCTGAACTCGTAAGAAGAAAGAAACTCTTTCCTCCATAATTTGCTATTGGCCATGGGGTTTGTCACAGCAACAAAAACAAACCAGAATAGATGCTATGAGACAAAAATAGAGGGAGTGGAGTCTTTGGACAATACTGTGTCCGGGAAAGAATGTGTGTTGCTATAATTTTGGAGGTAGAAAATATCAGTTTACAAGTCAAGTACAAAGTCAGTCTAGAAACTTCAGTGAGAGTCTGGTCTACCAATCATAGGATAAATTGCTCAGATTCATAAATCACCTCAACAAAAGTGTAATTCTGGTGAGGGAATTAGTGGAAGCCATTTTACCAGCATGGAGGAGTTGCTGGTAAAACTGGGCAAGGCTGAAGGAGGCCTTGGGACCCCTCACAAATGCGGCAAGACCAGAGCAGAAGACAAAAGAAAGAGCAGAACTTGAGAGAGGCACTCAGAAAGAAGGGAGTACAGTAGTCCTCTGACAGGTGCCAGCAGAGGCCACCCTCCTCTTCACATACAAGCCACTCTGTTTTCTAACAGAGAAGGGAGCATGTCACCTAATGTCATAGAGCTAGGGGAAAGCCATGCAGACACCCAAACTCACACACATACAGTTCCAAGCTCTCTACTCTGAATCCTTTGCCACCATACTGCACGGCCACACTGTGCTGGCACCAGGGTGTTAGCAAAGCCTTCCTGCCCAGGGGGCTGACAGGGAGTCCCTGGGGAGACTGACTTCCCAGAGGTCTGCAGAGTACCTCACCTCTCACTAGTTCCTCTCCTACTCTCCTCATCCAGTTCCCCTGGGTCACTTTCAATTAAAGCAGCATCATACATGTTTATCTTTTTTAATTATCTGTTTGCTTACTTGATGATGTGTAAGGGTGTTTTGTCCCCATGCATGTCTGTGTGCCACATGTGTGCCTGGTGCCTTCAAAGGCCAGAATGGAGTATCAGATCCCACGGGACTAGAGTTCCAGACAGCAATGAGCTGCCATGTGGTGCTGGGAATTGAACCCAAACCCAGATTCTCTGCAAGAGTAGTAAGAGCTCTTAACTCCTGAGCCATCTCTCCAGCCCCGTGTATGGCTAAATAAGGACCTTCATTCTGAGGGCAAAGGGGAAGTGTTACAATGTCAGCTGACTTGGAAGCTGCTTTTGGTGACTACCAAGCTGAAATTTGGTGAAATTAAGATCCTTTAGAGTGGGTTTACAAAGACAGATTTCAACAACCAAATCCATTAGCATCCATTACGGCTCCTGAGCTATTAACAAAGCACCACCCTGAGAGAGCCAAGGGCTCACTGCAGGGACAGGGGACACACACAGGCTCATAGTGTCCCTCATAATTGTAATCTATCATATTTGTAGACTGTACAGTTTTCCCCAAACCTCCTTACATAACTGTTAAAAGATTTCTCCCCAAAATGATTGAATACTTTCCCCAAGAAATGCATGTCTCTGAAAGGAAAAAGAAAGCCTTTTAACATGATGTGGAGAAAAGCTCCCTATGGAGTAACCACTGGGGGGGGGGGGCACAGACCCTGGTGTGATGACTCAGAGCCACCTTGAGTGAATCATTCCGAGTTGCTTCCCACATCTCACCCAGTGCAGGGACAGCAATACTTTGCTCATAAATTTCTAGTGTGTAGTAAGTTCCAGACAGAAGTGGCACATGGCACCTTGCAAATGTTATCTTTAATGAACTGCCCAGACCCAGTTAGTGCTCATTAGGAATCGAGCTGTAGGCTGAGTGGCAGGAGAGGTGCTGCCCACTGTGGTACTGTGTGCTGCCAGGAGAAAAGAGCTCCCCTTCTCACGTAGACCTGTTGTCAGAATCATTTTATTATATCATGCAGTTCAATGTGTTATCTGGATACGTTTATATATAAGATTAAATAGACAATGGGTGGAGAAGCAGGCATAATCAGTAAGAATTTGCAAGGTAAGAAACTTCCCAGTTCAGCACTGTTGGTACAGATCCCCTGGCAGCAGCCTTGTCTGGGCTCACATCCTGGTATATGGCCTCAGTTTCTTCATTTGAAAACCGAAGCACTAAAATTATATTTATGGCATGAGGTTCTTGCAAAGATTAAAGTAATCAATACATCAAAGTCATTCGAGCATTTTAAATATGCAATAAATAGTGAGTCATTCCATTTTCTGCTTTCCCTTGAGGATGTGAATCTGACTCAGTGTGCCCCACCAGGCTTGCCAAGAAATCCTGTCTCAATCTGGGTTGGGCATCCTCCATTTGGGTCCAAGGATTCACCTGTATCCCCAGAGGAGGAACTTGACTCGTGCTTCCTGTGGACACCTCAGCCACTACAAATGCTAGTCACCAACATCTGGCCTAGCTGTGGCTCCCTGTTATCACGTAACTGGTTTTAGAGCATCCATGATATGCTGGGATAGCAGGTACCAGGGATGGGTACAGAGCAGACAGGAATCCTTCTCTCCAATAGATCTCAATGAAGAAAACCCTCTGGGTCAGATGGTGCTGCCGCCCTAGACTTCCACAGAGAACCTCCTTGGCCCTGCTCTCCAGAACAGCATTTAAATGAAACCTGTGTGTACCGTCCATGGGAGTCTCCCAAACCCTTCTCCCCTCCCTGGGTCTCAGGAAACATCTTTCCAATACAAACAAGCACTCAGTGGGCCTGCATCACCCGAAACACCCGTGATCTGAGAGCTGCTTTCTGCTCTACAGATCCTACTGCACAGAGCCCTCCTGCCCAGGCCTCGGGAAACCAAAAGCAAAAAGTCACCCTGTCTTTCAGGATGTGTCTTCAGCTGGCAAAACAAAGCAAGCTTGTCTCCCAAGCGGGTTTTTTTTCAGATGCCAACCACACCAGGGGCCAAAGGAGGAATGCTCAGGGCAGGGCCAGCAGCAGCAGCAGCAGCAGCAGCAGCAGCAGGATCACACTGCTGCCTGACGGAAGAGAGACTAGGAAGAAATGAGCAAGACTTGAAGACAATAATCGCAGGAGCCATATTTCAGACAGAAGGTGGAGAGGGGGAAGAACATGGACCACAGGTGCTGTGACGGGGAGGTCTCAGGGAAAGGCCAGGACACAGGATGAGCCTGAAGCAGAGACGAAGTGAGGAGGAGGGAAGGATCTCTTGCCCGAGCCTCCTAGAGTGACAACCTGGAATGTTGGGCATGGAAACTGAAGAAAGGTGCTCCAGTTAGCTGTGAGGATATAAAAGGTAATGGTTTAGGAAAACAAGTCACCACATCAGCTCACAGTTACTCGGGTCAGTAAGTCAAGCAGGGGTCAGTGAGGAAGTTCTCCATGTGAGGATCATGTGCTCAGCCATATTCACTGGCGGCTGAACTGAGCGACCCTCCATGGCAGCTACCTTCGAAGGAGCCTTCCCAGGACTGAAGGCTGATGCTAAGGATTTCTATGACCCCTCCTTGAGGCCTTTGCAGCATCACACAAAATAGAGCCACATCCCATTGGCCAAAAGTGGTCACTGAGAGCTAGACCAGCTCTCAATGCACAGCTGTCAGGATGGCACTCCAGGGTAACCGGAATGGGAGATACTGACACACCACTGTCTTTAGTAAAATCCTATCTATCTCAGGAGAGGCAGTTCAGGACTTCCTTTGTTGTTGTTGTTTTCTTTTGGTTTTTTTTTTTTTTTTTTTTTTTTTTGAGACAGGGTTTCTCTGTGTAGTTTTGGTACTTGTCCTGGATCTCGCTCTATAGACCAGGCTAGCCTCGAACTCACAGAGATCCTTCTGGCTCTGCCTCCCAAGTTCTGGGATTAAAGGCATCTGCCACCACTGCCCAGCAAGACTTCCTATTTTTGAAGTGCACCAGATCAGTAGAATGAATCAAAAACTCATTATTGAGGCCAATTATCCTATCCCTGAGCCATGCCCTGAAAAATCCACATGTGAGTTAAGTATTTCACAAATATTTGCTGAGAGACTACTCTATCTGCTAGAATTTAATGAACAACCCTTGCTCTTAAAGATCTTGGATGTTAGCATGGCAGTAGATAATAAATGCATAACCAACTCTAGTAGCAGCTAAATGCTAAAAGATAAAGTGGGGGAACAGGGCTGGAGAGATGGCTCAACAGGGAAGAACACTCTTCTCTTGCAGAGGACCCAGGTTCAGTCCCCAGCACCCACATAACAGCTCACAACCATTTGTAACTCCAGTTCCATGGGATCTGATGCCCTCTCCTGGCCTCCATGAGCACCAGGCCCAAATGTGATGCTCACCACACACACGGAAGGAAGAAAGGAAGGAAGGAAGGAAGGAAGGAAGGAAGGAAGGAAGGAAGGAAGGAAGGAAGGAAGGAAGGAAGGAAGATAAAGTAGGAAAAGACAAGCGGGAGGGACTGAATAGAGGAGGAGTAAGGTCCCATTTTGGACAATGTTGAGGAAGGCATGTCAGGTTTAGGGAGGAGGTCAGTGGGGCTGGATGGTAAGTCATTAAGGAGACAGTGGCAGAGTGCGATGTAGGTAAGTATCAGATTACTGACAGTCTTGTGGATATGGAACAGCTAGGAAGTTTTTTCTCATCATGGAAAGCAGCCTTTGGTCTGGCCCCTTGTCCAGCTGCATGAGGACCAGATCTGAAGAGAGATGCTCCCTTGCTAACCAAATATTCCTCCTTTCTTGCCTTGGAGTGGTGGAAAGACTTGCGATGGCAAAATCTCCCATCAGCCAATGCATCACCTGGCCTCTGATCTTCCCTGCTGGATCTTAGAGCCTTGGGGCAATGTCTGCTTTAGGCTTGATATTATGTGACTAGAGGCCACCCAAGCCATGTCTGGAAAGAAACATAACAACAATTCTGCATAGCTCCAGATGGCTTTGAAAATTCAATTAAACCCACAAGTAGCCCAGGAACCTTCCCCATCATAATTATATTATTGATCATTAACATTTAAAGAGGCTGCAAACAGAACACTGGACGATGCAATAAATTATCATTGTCCACTGAGCAAGCTCAATGAATCAGGTGCTTCTGGAGCCTTCTGAGACTGTCTGGTGCTGTCATTTAGAGGATGTTGCTCTACTCTTTAGAGCATGGGGTGCAGCAGGGGTGGCATTGGGGGCAAGTCTGTACACATAAGAACTTCCTTTCTGGATATCTGGTCCACCCCTGTAAAAACAGGTCTACTGAAGCTTCTCCTAGCACACAAGGCACCAACTTTCTGACTCATGTTCAGTCTCCATCTTATCAAGGCATTTCTCAGAGAAGAGGTCAATTAAAATTGAATGGAAGACTTGAGTAGTAGAGTAACCATGGTGTGTATGAGGCAAAATAAACCAACATCAACCAAGTGTCAGTCATGGATTTGTGCCAGGTTCTTGGTCTGAGCCAGCATCTCTCAACCTGTGGGTTGCAACCCTTTTGAACAACTCTTTCATGAGGGTTGCATATCAGATATCCTGAATATCAGATATTTACATTATGATTCATAACAGTAGTAAAATTACAGTTACAGCATAGCAACAAAAATAATTTTATGGTAAGGGGTCACCACGACATGAGGAACTGTATTAAAAGGTTGCAGTGTTAGGAAAGTTGAGAAGAACTGGTAAGCAATAATGTTCTTTAAGATACTTGAGTATGAGAGGACAGCATAACATACAGAATTACTAGACACTCCTTTAAAATGCCTTTAGAACATCAGCCTCATTTGGAAAGAGGCTTTTGGAAGAGAAGGGATTCATTGACAGCACACACCATTGTTTGCACGGGGACCAAAGCCACGTGGAAAAGGATTTGAACTCTGCCTACACTGGATCTACCTTAATTGGCCAGAATGGTGCCAAGAGGTAAAAGACCATGAAATGAAGTCAATTTTTAATGAAAATCTGAGGAAAAACTTCCAGAAATGTCAAATCTGGCCAAGAAGCAATTGAGGAAGATGAGCAGTGGTTGTGAGGTTAGAGCCCTCGGGCCCTCCTTGGCCTCCCTTCTTCCAACAAGCCACAAGAGCTGCATCAGGGAGCCAGGAGAACTGGCTCTCTCCATCCAGCTCCAGGGATGGCTATCTACAGAGTCTCATAAGGAGAAGAGAAATTAGCAGTCCCTGCCTTGGATGATCAGAAGCAGAGGCACAGACACCCGAGCCCTGGAGAAGAGAGGCTGTGAAGCCATGGAAGCTACACTCTGCCTGGGGCACATTCTCAGAAGTTGTGTTTACAGACTGCCATTTAGGAAAAACATAGGAGAGACAGACATTTCTCATTATTAGTAGTGACCTAGAGACCGGAACAAAAGACAGGAAGTGGCTGTCTTTGCCCTACAGTAAAGTCCCACATGCCAAGGAGCAGTATGGTCCAGAAGATTTCAACAACACCCAGCATCATATGATGCTTCTACCACATTCAGAACTACAGAAAACCAGCTCCTGAAGAGCAGCGGGCAGAGCGCTGGCCACACCTGCCATCAGTACAGACCAAAGTACTAACATGAGAGCAGCCGGAGCATGAGAGCAGGGTCTTACAGGTTAGCAGAGGCTTGCCTGGGAGTTGGAGCAGCTTACCTGGGGCTCTGTAAGCAAAGCAGAGTTGACAGGCTGCACCAGTACATTTAGGAGCAGGTGGAATACCCAGAGATGAGAAGCTGAGAATTCAGCTCAGTGGTGGAGAGCTTAGTCATGTATGAAGGCCTGAGTTTGACCTCCAGCACCACAGTGTGTGTGTGTGTGTGTGTGTGTGTGTGTGTGTGTGTGTGTGTGTGTGTGTGTAAATAAAATGGGAATACAAATACATGGGAGTCTATAAGACTGCCATCCAGTCTGAAAGACTGAAAGGACTTAGTACCATAAAGACTGAGAAGTTAATAAACTTCCCAAAGGATGGGCCTTAAGCATCTTACCCAGTGTCTTCTATGTCCAGAGATGTGTGCCAAGTACCAGAAGCATTTACTGCACATCTGGTGGATGAATGGATAACACTCTACCAATACAACCAGGTTTATATTCATCAGCAGCTAAGACCTAGAGCATCAGGGTCACACACATATCACTTCTAATTCTTAACCAATGTCTATTGAATTTTTCAACATTTACATCTCAAAATATCACAACATTGGCAAGAGTCACATTTTGTAAGTTTGAGAAACCCAAATTTTAAATTTAAAACTGATGGCACTAAATTCCAAGGATATGCCAAATGTAAAACTGCATATAAAAATAAGTATCAAGAGAACTAAATACGGGCAGATATGATATGCAGAAGTCGGCATTATTGTATAAATTCATAGGAAATTAAGGTAATTTTAAAGTATAATTATAAAATAATTACATAAAATGAAATACAATTTTTTTCTTTTTAAATCCAAAGCAGATCAAATGCATCACTCCTGAGTCATGCACACACTGATTGGCAAGAAAAATCTGGAAAAAACCTAGAAATATTAAGAGATAACCCCAGATGATTTCTCATAAACTCTTTCATCCAGTGCAACTGAACTAACATTTTTTTCTGATAATACAAGGGAGTCTTTTCTAAAACAGTACATCCACCCACCCCACCTGAGCCCCATCTGCCTAGGCTGGAATTTCTATGCTGGTCGCACTTATGGTTTGTATTTGGTGAAAGCATTTCCAGTCTGTCTTTGTCTTCTTTCATTTCCTTAAACACAGGTATAAATTCCATGCAGATTTCCTGTATTGCTATCAATAACTTTGGGCATATGTTCTTGTTGATAAAGTGTTTGAATTAGAATCAAGGATTACTCTTGCAAAAAAAAATGCTGCTTTTGGTGAAGATCAAATTTCTTTCTCTACTTATGAACTACCAAACAAAATTTCTCTGTTGAGAAAAGCTAGCTCTGGTTAATTAAAATTATAATGCATGACAAAAGTGTTTTATAATTATGAAATAAAATATGTCATCAAATATTAAGAATTGCCCATAAATCACAAACTAGATCAATGTTCCTAAGCCAGTGAGAGCTCCTATGAGTGAACTCGGATTATGGATGGTCCTTTAATAGACAGAGGAGGTGACTTGCTCACTCACAATCCCTGGGACCAAGACTGGCACCTGGCAGACCCCATGCATGTCCCCAACCCCGTGGATCTTTGCACCCACAGGGCAGCACAGCCACCAGAGTGCTGCTGCAGAGTTATTCAACAACCTGACCAATTTTCCAGCCACAACCCAGCTGCAGGGAATTCTCTGGAACCACAGCCCTGCCTAGTAGGACTGTCAGGTGGGATCTGGCCAGGGGTCTGAGATCCTAACTAGGCCCCTCACCGAGGCTGTTTTAAGGGTTGAGTCTGCATTATTTGAGGCTGTAAATCTGAATGACCTTTCATGAGACTCCAGGCAGAGGACTGATCAGGCACTGGAGCCATCATGAAATCAGTTCCTGATACTCTTGTCTATAAATGGGGTTTTGTCTTTAGCATGACAACTTGCTCCTTCTAAGAGGACCAAGTTGGAATAAACTGGCTTTGAGCCTTCCCCCTGCATATTCCCCTTGTCTGTCTGCATGGGAAGTTTGCTGGCCAATGAGCAGGCACAGAGAAACAAGAACTCTCCATCATGCTCAGTGGTGGGGCCCTGGCCACGCAAACCTGGAGAAATCACTTCCCTGCTTTGGCTTGTCTGTCTGATTTTAAAGATACCTTTTAGAAATATGGGAAAACAGTTCAAAATATTACATCTGAAGTCAAATCAGCCTGGATTGAAGACCAGATCTTGCTATAAACAATCACTTATGTAACTGGCTACAAGCTAGTGAATTCTGTGTCTCAGGCCCACAGAAACCTACCTATTTGTGACATCGTGTGAATAATTCCAGCTGACGGTTAACAACTGAGAGATAAGGAGAAGGAGAAGATGGCTTAATGCTCTGCTACAGCCGGAAAGCAGGGATGGAGCTAGCTCTCATAGCTCAACCTGTTTCTCTTCATCTACGTTGGCCTCGGGCTTTTTACCTTTCTTCCCTTCCTTCTGTACATCTCACTTCCACTGCTTCTCATGGCTGCCTGGCTGGCGGCTGCCTGGCTTCTGACCCGGCTGTGTCCCTCTCTTTCTTTCTCTTTCTTCCTCGTTCTCTCCTCTTCTGCCCGCATTTCTCCTCCTCCTCCTCATTCTCTCTGCCCGCCAGCCCTGCCTATCCCTCTCCTGCCTAGCTATTGGCCATTCAGTTCTTTATTAGACCAATCAGCTGCCTTAGGCAGGCAAGGTGAAACAAATCCAACACATCTCTACATAATGAAACAAATGCAGCACAAACAAATGTAACACACCTTTACACAGTTAAATATTCCACAGCATAAACAAATGCAATGTGTCTTTGCCTAGTTAAAATAATATTCTACAATGCCTACCTGAATGGGTGAGATAAAATATTTGTGGAAGTAAACAGCCGTCAGAGGTACTTGTCACCCTTGCTGCCTGGTAGAAAAGAATACCAGAGTGTTCAGTGAGAAGCTGCATGGTAGGACCCTCAGTTTTGGAAATAACCAAGAAGCATGCCAGAGTTGGGTGGGTTAGGGGTGCAGAAGTGGAGGGGAGGGGCAGGGAAGGCTACAGTCAAGTGCAGCACATGTATACATTCCTAAGAATGGAACCTCCCAACCATGAGCAAGATGTCTCATAGACATACAGTCAGGAGATGAAAGATTTTAAAGGTAGTACTATACAACAATGTGGGGGGGGGCACTTAAAGACGCCAAAAGTTAAGAGCCCCAGACTGTAGCCAGAAATCCCCTTGAGCTGAGTTCCAACTCATCCCCTGACTGCTTCCATTTTCTTAGGCCATCTCTCCAAATGGCAGTATGAATTGCCTACTGGCAAGCTCATCAAACTCTGGTCAATGGTCTTTGTGAATGAAGAAGGTTGCCATTACTGTGGCTTTCCAATCACTGGTGGTTCTAGACTAAAAGTAAATTCAGTGGAGACATGAATTCAGACATTCGCCTGCTTATCCTATCTGGGAAGAAAGCAAGCCTGCATTCTCTTATACACCTGTGCCTCTTCAGGATGCCATGCCATGGCCAGGACTGGTCCTCCCCAGCACCATGGATAGAACCGTGTCTGCAGTATGGATGCAGAGGGCTTTGGCTGTGCTGTTATTTGTGCCCACAGCAGCCCCTGGCCTTGCTTTTCTGTCCCTTTCCTCTTTCCATCCCGTCGGCTGTTTCCCTTTTCAGCCAGCACTCTGCTGTGATGCCCCTTCCCTCTGTCCCAAACAGTGCCAGTGATGGAAGGAATGAACGCGGCTTCTTCTGCTCATCAGGAGGAGGAGGGCAGAGGTCCCCTCCCCCCATGTGGACAGAGCCAATGTTCCTGAATAAAGGAAACACCAGGGGAGACTCCCAAAGGAGACTCCCTGGATGGAAAAGCACTTGGCTTTCTCTGTAACACAGCTCACAGTCAGAGACCAAGCTTGGCAGGATGAGTGCCAGACTGTGGCCGACCTAGGGGAGAGGCAGGATAAGGATGTAGTAGTGATTGGGTAGGCCAGCATCAAGGGTGAATTCCAGCCCTGGCTCAACATTCCTGCGACTGTTTCAATACCGTCAACTTTAAAATGAGCATCACTGTTCCAACACTGGATGATAAGGAGTCAATGAAAACTAACTGGTAATATGCACATCTATCCCAGGGCCTGATACATGATGAGTTCTCAGTAAATGTTTGCTTTCCACTGTTTTATGACAAGGCACTAAGATCAGGAGAGGTTAATGTCCAAATCAGCCAGAGGAAGAGAATTCAAAGTGTGTCATGGAATAAAAATAGCTCATACTTGGAGCCAGATGGGGTCTGGAACCTGAACACTCTCCCAGGGCCTGTAAGCCACTTGTGACAGACCAGCCTTAGTTTCCCCAACTGAAATGTGGAGAAGGAAACACTAGAACATGGGAACAGACATGATGCCTCCAGTTTGGAAGGTTGTGAGTACAATGTAATTAGCATGCCATCTAGAGTGGAACCTCAATAAACAGCAGTAGGAACAACAGGCTGTGCTGTTCAAACTCCATGTCGCCTGATGCCCATGCTCATGGTCTCCTTGCAAGAACTGCTTTTCTGGGCTCCTCATGCCAAGCTCACTACAAGTATCCTCCCTGGCCTAAACTCAAAATGAAGAGGTAACAGAACTATGAAAACGCCCTGGGGAGGACCAGAGAGAAGCCACAGTGAACTCAGGAGACATCAGCTGGAAAGCCATGCCCACCTTCAACTGAGCCACTGGCCCTGCTGAGCACCCTGCAAATATTTTCATCTCTCTCTCAGACCACAAAGCTGAGAGCAGGCTGTTCGGGGCCACACATCTAGGAGAGGTCAGATCTTGACTTTGAATCTGGGTGTTCCCACCTGGAATCTGCACACTTAACCACGAGACAATGCAGATGGTGTCTGCAGGGTAAACGTGGAAGGAAGCAAAGCAGTGAGATTCCGGGTGGATTCCAGAGCATGTGAGGCGCAAAATGCCAGAAAAACAGAGAGAGAGAGAGAGAGAGAGAGAGAGAGAGAGAGAGAGAGAGAGAGGCAGGGAAGGCATGAGAAATGGTATGAGGAGCATCCATATGATCCATGGTCCAAAGGCAGCCTGCGCGGGAACTGGAGGGTGTCCCCACTGAGCCGCACTCCACTTCTAGCCACAGAGCTGAGCTCTGCATGGTCCTGGTTGAAGACCAGGACTCCTTTCTTTGCCCCCAATACTGAAAGCAATGCCCAGTGAGAGGAGTCTCTGGGGAACAGTTGGTTGAATGAATAAAGAAATGAGCAAACCAACAAACAAAAGTAGTGAATTATGAACCTCCATATCTCTCTTTCCCTCACAACTTTCATGACTCAAGAGTGTGACCAAAACTTTCTTCCAGAACGGGAGGAAAGAACATTGTTGACACTAAGCCCAGGACTGAGCATGCTCCAAGTAGAAAGCAGCATTGCAGATGATTCCAAGTCCCATCAGCTAGCCACACTGAGACAGAGCTTGATGGCTGGTACCATGTCTGTCTTCTCTCAGTTTCCAGAACAGAGTTTTGTGATTAAATACTGCTGCGTGAAGGAATTTTATTAAAGTGGGGACTTTGATGGCACATCTGTATGAAAGAGAAGTATTTTCCCCCACGAGGTCTGAATCCATAAGATTCTTCTCCAGCTAAGTCACTCCTCGGCACATCACAGCGCATATCATCAGACCTCACTACTGTGTAGACGAGGCCTAGGATCAGAGAGAAAAATCCACACAGCCTCACCTCTTTCCCTTCCCTGCAGCACATGGAACTTCTGGGTGGGAAGGAGTGGGGTGTGGAGGGAGGGACAGAGCAGTTACTTACAGACAGAGGGCTTCATGACCTGTAGCAGGAATACCTATGTGTCAGATGAGTAGACTACAGGGCCTTCCTGCCTGCCCCAGCAGGGAACAGCTCGCTCATAAGCTCCACTTTCAGGGGAGAGAAGCAGGAATGATAGGGGAGGGGCCTAATGTACCCATTTAGTTTGCATGGGTTGCAGGTATTAACACCTCAAGAAAATATCTGATGAGACCAAATCAGAAGTCAGAAATAAGGGCAGGAGGATAAGGAAAGGACCAAAGAAACGGGGTGTGAGGGGAGGAAGAGCCACTGTGTAATTGGTTTTTTTCTACTCTTTGGGGCCTGCCACCCAGCTCCCAAATAAATACAGAGACTTACTCTTACTTATGAATGTCCAGCTGTAGCTTGGCTTGTTTCTAGCCAGCTTTTCTAACTTAAATTATCCCAGTTCTCTTTAACTACGCTTTACCTCTGAGATTTTTACCTTTCTTTATTCTATATATCTTTCTTTCCTTCTCACTCCATGGCTGGGTGTGTGGCTGGGTTGACTGGCCACTGTCATCCTCCTCTCCTCCTTTTCTTGATCCTCCCTTTTCTTCTCCTGAGCCTAGATTTCTCCTCCTATTTATTCTCTCTGCCCACCAGCCCCACCTATTCCTCTCTTCTGCCTAGCTACTGGCCGTTCAGCTCTTTATTAGACCAATCAGGTGTTTTAGACAGGCAAAGTAACACAGCTTCACAGAATTAAACAAATACAACATAAAAGAATGCAACACATCTTTGCATCATTAAACAAATATTCCACAACATAAACAAATGTAACACATCTTAAACTAATATTCCACAACACCACTGGCTTGTTTTGATTTATTGCATTCTAATGTAACACCAGGTCCTGTTTCCAGCACTCATCCCATGACTAGCCCCACTTCAGAGAACACAGCTAAGCATGGAAAGAACCAAGACCAACCCACCAGCATCTGGCCAGACTTGATGCCCAGTCAGCCCAGCCACAAGCCCTCTGTTTCCTATCACCACCAGGAGAGCCTCAGGGCTTGTCTGGGCCTTTTATCTGGGCCATAGGAGTCAATATCCCAGAAAACACCCCCCCTACATATTTAATAGGTAGATAAGGGATTATTGCAGATCCTCTACAGCTATTATTTTTAAACATTGGCCATTTCCTTATGGGTGAATTTAAAGCAGGAGAGAGAATGAACAGGTGGGGGGGGGGGTTCCTTTGAGGTATGAAAGAAAAGTAGACCACAGATTAATTAAAACTAAAGCACAGGCCAAGGTTTAGCCCATATGCCAGGAGTCCCTGAGAACTACCCTCACAGTCTCAGCACATCAGCAGCACCAGGAGGAGGGGGATCACTTTTAAATGAGGCTTTATTAGAAACTAGCTTTGGATACAAACATTGTATTAACCATGAGTGTGTGCGGACAGGCTGCCAGGATGATGGGCTTGGGGTGGATCTGAGAACTAGACCATACAAATTTGGTCTTTCATGACCTTGGGGTCTTATTTCCCAAGCTAGTGAATCCCAGTCCATTGTAAAGAATTTGTCCTCAGTGTCACAGCCTGCCTCTCCTTGCAGTCTAACTTCTCTTAGCTCCCTCCACCACCCACTCACCAAAGAGTTCATCCAATTACAGATCTGGCTGGGTTTCATTTCTCCCACAAAGCTGCTTGGCCTTATGTAAACCCACCTTAACATACTCAACTCCAGCTCATTACAGACTCGGCATTCACTGGAAAAATCAAGGCAATCATATCAGCTCTTCCCCTGGAGGGCTTTCCTAAGAGCAAGCCATGCTCTAGGCCACCGTGGCTGGGGGCAGGAACGGCTCAGGCAAAGCTCTTAGGACCTGCACCTTTTGATCATCCCATCCTCTGTAAGCTAGATAAGAAAGAAACAAGCCCAAGACAACACCAATTTTCTGAGTTCCGTCCTAGTCTAGTCCTGGGCTTTTCTTCTGTGGTTCCTCTCTGGTTTTGCTTCTGAAGCTCTTTTTCCTGCTTCTGTTCCTTGACTGTGTGCCCTCACATATGGTTCTCTTTGTGTCCTGGTGGTAGGCTTCATTTCTTACTCTAACCCTCCTTGGATCAAGGATGATATTTTTCTGTGCTTTAGAATAACAGAGGAAAAGCCCTTTGACACACTGAACTACCTGTCACTGAGTTATCTTCTGAGGCCTGCCACAGATATAGAAAAGTGCCCATGGACAGGCAAGCATCAATTTTGCTTCAGCTATTAGCTACTGTCAACTTCCTGGGAGCGGATTATAAAGTCTATCTACAAATAAACAGAAAATTGGAAGCTAGGTTGTTTTATTGTGGGAAAATAAATGTGCCTGTGAAAATCAGAAAATCTGCCCTGTGGTCAGGGCAGAGTCTCAGAAGAGCCCCCCTTCTTTTAGTTGAGGCCACTGTCTTCCTCTTGGGTTAGTAAGGGAACATGGGGATAGATGGTTCCCACATATTCTCTCAAAACCTTGCTGCCCAATCACAGAAACTATGAAGTAGGCTCTCCCTGCAGAGAAGCTCATGTAACCATAGTGAGAGCCTTCCAGGGGAGCAACAGTGTAAGAGAGAGCCATAGGGGAGTCAAGTTGTCCTCCTCTAGTCTCTCATGGGTCAAAGTCCCACTTTCTGTTTGGACTGAGTCTCCAGAGCAGGACCATTTCAGCATCCAGGCAAGGCTGAGCTGAAAATGACTTCCCCTGTGTTCACCCAGCATCCACTCTAAATCCACGTTAGGACTAGACCCAGAGAATTCCAGTAACATCTACATGATTTCCTGCCACTAGTTCCACTTTGCTGGGAGGAAAGGGGTCAGGGTGTAAGAGCACATGCTGGCTCAGGGTTCCTCCCTCAATCAAGGAGGACTTTTTGGAGAGAAAGACCACAATGGCTGCTGTAAATCTACAAGCCTTGCTGCATCTAACACTCAGGTAGCAGTATCACGGGGGTCAAACAACCACTGCCAGTATCCTCACAGATAGTCTGTTGATACTGTAAGTTCCCAAAAATGGAAACATGTGAGTGCTGCCATCTGCACTGAGAATTTTCAAAAGCTCTATTTATATTGTTCTTATAATGAAGAGGGAATGCTTTGCATTTCTCAGAGTCATTGTGCATGATCCCTCAATACCCAGTGAGGCCAATGAGAGGAAAATGGGCACCTCACGCTTGGGCTGAGCATCAGGAAGGCTTTGTAAAAGGTGCCCAGTCTGTCTTCTCTAGCTCATGGGAATCCTCAGCAGGGCCCAAGGACAGGCTGGCCAGACGCAAATAATGCCTTCTGTCTGCATGGAGAAAATTAACAAGTACATCAACTTTTCTCAAATTTAAACTTTATTCCCACAATAATTTTTAGCTTAAATATTGCTTACTATCAGTTACTCTGGCCAGGATCCAGGGTCAGCTAAATAGATGGCCAGGTAGCAACAACTGTCCACAGAAAAAGGATGATTTTGGTTACAGCAACTCAAGCGAATGTGCTAGATCAAGCAGAATAAGGAAGATTTGTCTACAGAGTCATCTAAGGATAGTCCAGGAGAGCCCCAGACAGGGACACACACCATCATGGCCCTTTCTGCACATCTTTACTCCTTTTCACATCTTTCTCCTCTTAACCGGCTTGTTTGGAGAATGAGTTTACACGGTAAAAGAGCTTTCCATGTAACTCCAGTTAAGAGGAACTGCCTGCTAAGCACACCACTGCCTCTCAGCAGAGCCCCAAACACCTGAGAGACAAACTTCAGGAGCCCTAGTCAATGGCTGTGCCAAGTGGGGATAAATGGCCGCTAGGGGTCCATTTGTAGCTTAGCCATTAGAACCAACAGTTCTAGAAGAAGGAGGCCGTGTTGAGAGAGGTGGCTGATGTCCCACAGGAAGGTCCTACGTGGAGGCACACTGTCAGTGTTCCAGCACAGACGCACACCCCAGGCCCTTGCCCAGCACGGAACCAGTGAGGAAGCACTGTAGAGTTCTCCCAAGGTTTCTGGAGATGCTGTAAGCATTTTCCTCAGCTACACAGGAAACATAATCCCTAACTTAATCCCCCAGATGGTATGATAAACCGTTTTGTCTGTGAGACCATTAAGGTTAAGTAGCCTGTCCAGGAGCACCTCGCTAACAAATGATAAGATGCAATTCAAACCGGAAATTCTTACTCCCAAACCTATTAGTGACTTTACTGTATAGCTTATTGATGAGCTCTGTTCAGAGATAAGTCTCTCTGATCAGATGAGCAGCCTGGATTGGAGACAAGCATTTACCCCAAAGCTGCCCTTTCCTAAGTCTGAGACTTCTCCAGGGCCCTGTTTGAAGCAACAATTCAGCCTCTCTGAGGAGGCCCTGGCCTCAGCCTCAGCATGCCCAGGTCAAAAGTCCTGCCTATTCTCCCTCCCTCCCTCTGGTGCTTGCCACAGCTTCCCTGGCTCCAATGTTCCTCCTGGGTTGTGTACTGTTCAAGTGCTATGACGCCATTTTCCTGTTTGCATTTTGTTTTTGTTTTGTTTTGTTTTTACAGTTCGTTGCTCACCCTAACTGTCAGCAGCAATTGCTTACCATGTGGTATGAAAATCTCTCAGGCTTACGTCAACAGTCTATCGCTGTGAAATTCCTGGCTGTCTTTGGAGTCTCCATAGGCCTCCCTTTTCTCGCCATAGCCTATTGGATTGCTCCGTGCAGCAAGGTACAAACTGCTCGAGGTGCATGTCATTTGCATTATTTCCTCTCTTTTCTTAGCACTTCTTTCCAGTCAGCAGAAGAACTTCTCCTGGGTTATTCAAGGATTCCATTGGAGCTGGAGCTGGGTGAAACACTTGCTTAGCACACGCAAGGCTCTGGGTTTGAGCCCCGCACCAAAAAGAAGGATGAAAAAAAGAAGGAAGAGAGGGAAGGAAGGAGGAGGGAAGGGAGGGAGAGAAGTCCTGATATACCGAGCCAAAATAGAAGATCCACAAAAAAGAGAAAAATCTCAAGATCTGTCTTTATCAGCTTTTAAAGAGAAAGGAGAGTGATGAGATGGGATATCTTAAACATGTAAGGCATCTCCGAATAAATAAAGAGCAGGATAGCAAGTAAACATACCTTTCCTCTACACACTGCAGTGGCTGAGCATGTCCTCCAGCTCACAGTGACTATCACCATGGGGTAGAAACAGCCATTGCTCCCTGAGATCTCTCTGTTACGTGTTCTTGTCGGGATTGTCCATTTTACTCCCTGATTACATTAGAACATGCGTGCTTAAGGAAGCAGTTCAGAAACGAGAAATCCCAGGTGGCTGAGAGTTGAGCCCAGCTCATGCCAGGCCCTGCAGACTCGCTGCAACATCCTTCCAGCCTCCATCAAGAGGTTCTGGTCCACATGGCCAATTAAATAGACCACAAGAAGAAATGGGGAAAAGAAGAAGCATCCAGACAGCGTGGGACTGAATTTTCGCCCAAGGAGGAATGTGGGAAAGGCAAGAGTGACGGGAGGAACGGGCCCTACAGGCACTCTGACACCTGGGCTGCTGTGAGCCCCACCTACTCATGGCCCAGACATGAGGACCAGAAAGCACCCATACCCCAGCTCCAGGAAGAGTTTGTGCCCAAAAGACCAAACCATTAAGAAGCCTTGAAACATGTCCCATGGGTTTAAGATTGTCTTAAAGGCTCTCAAACTACATTTATCTAGTGACATATTTTGAAAGGAATTGAGCTTAGGTGACCAACACTCAGTGGAGAAGAACATGACTTCAGGGAAACAGGCTTCACAGACAGCCTGATCAGCTAATGTGGCTAATGTAGTGTTGCCATTGAGTTGAACCCCCTGTCACGTCCACTAGTGGGACACTCAGGTCAGAATGATGAGTCCAGGTCTGCTGCTGCAACCACCAAAGCAGCCAGGAAAGGAACTTAGTGCCTCAGTGGAGGCAAACAGTCCCAGAGAGGGGGCAAGCTCCTCCCGTGGCGAGAGAACTCTAAGACTGTTTGCTGCATCTATAGCCTTGGCATCTGTTGAGAGTTGTTCTGTTTCCATGGCAGTCTCGAGTCACGGACTTCTAAGTCAAAATTCTCCAAATGACACATATGTAAGCAAGGTCAGGTTTATTTTGTTCTGTTTTCTGTCCTTTTTAAAAATGAGCTTGCAATGTCAGAGAGCACAGAAAGTAAGCAGACTGGAGCTGGACTGCTGCGGGCCTTAGGTTTCAGGCACATGTCTTCATGCTGTGTCTCGAGGCTGCAACCAAGTAGTCTGTAGTGGATCGAAACACCTCTGCCCAAACACTTACACACACACACACACACACACACACACACACACACACACACAACCTGTGTGGCCAGGGACATCTGCCGTTACTCTCTTGGGTCTCAAAGCACACTCATGAGAGTTCAGTCATTAGACTAACATGATAGAGGATCTGCTCCCAGCTCCCTCCACTCCCATAAAACTGATGGTGACAGCTTCCAGGAGCCTAGGTCTAGCCAACACCAGCAAATGGCTGCACCTCTGTCTGCCCTGTGCTTTGGGAAAGATGCTAATTCTTCTTAAACTCTGGTCTTTCTGAGAAAACTCAGCAAATAGCACATATGTCCTCAACCTCGCCCCGAAAAGGGTGTATATATGGAGAGGGCATTCTGGGATTTCCAGGCCCAAGGAACCCAGAAAGCGAACACACCCATGGACATAGAGGTCAGACCCACAGTAGCCTTCTGGAACACTACAGAGGAAATTATTGCAGCAAGATTTAGCACTTGACTGGGGCTTCCTTTCTTCTTTTCAAAAATTTGATCGACATTGGCACTTCAAAGTTTTTCAGTGAGACTAAATAAATAAACATAAGCTGATTATCAAGTCACTGTCCCTTCAGCATTTATTAGACTCCAAGTCTAAGAATGACTGTGGGGGGGACAGTGAACAGATGACTGATGGGGATAGTGAACAGATGACTGATGGTGGACAGTGAACAGGTGACTGATGGGGGTGGACAGTGAACAGGTGACTGATGGGGACAGTGAACAGGTGACTGATGGGGACAGTGAACAGGTGACTGATGAGCACAGTGAACAGGTGACTGATGGGGACAGTGAACAGGTGACTGATGAGCACAGTGAACAGGTGACTGATGGGGGTGGACAGTGAACAGGTGACTGACTGGGGGACAGTGAATAAGTGACTGACAGGCCTGAGGCTGTACAAGGGATGGCTCTCAGTGGCATCACTCGTTACAAGGAAAGAGTCCCTCATTAAAGTGCTTGTCAAGCTTGCTTTGAGGCAGCTAAGGGACAGATAAAAAGAGTCAAGATATTTTTAGTCTTTCCTTCCATCACTTAGAAGAAAATCTTTTCAAGATAGGCAGAGATGTTGCTGGGAATTACAGAGAGGTCAAATCTTGGCTGTGACAAAGCCAGCCTGTTCTAAGGGCCCCTGATGTGCAGAATACAGTGTCCTCTTAGGAGGAGGGCACTGGGAGGAATCTAATAGGCTGATCTTCCAGTGAAGTTACTGCCTTGATAACTATTTCTGTAGTCTCGTGGAAACGCAATGCCATTCCAGGGATTCCATGTTCCAATGGCATCATCATGTGCCCAGATAAGATATTAGATCACCATATTCGTTTATAGATGGACTTGTAAAATGTCACTGCCGAACTTCATTAACTGGCTCATGTCCATCCACATCCAGTGACTGTTAGGAGGTTCTGTTCCCAACCTAATGGTGCATTTTCTTCCTAGCAGCTGATGTCCTAATTTGGGGACAATGACTAACAACACTGAGATTATCAGATTAGCCTTCTGAGATGAACTCACTATTAATTTCCTATTGAACTCCTAAACCTGACATTTCTACTATTATATTTTAAGTTTGGGGGGTACCTAAGAAAGAGAGTTAAACAGAGACTACACAGCCAGGCAAATCAATAGAAGTTCAGCTCATTAATTTGTCATCTGAAGAGAATTAGCAAGTGACGGGTGTGTACAGGTGAAAGCAAGCATAGACATGGGCAAGAGTCAGGCATTCTAGGATCAAGAAAAAATAATAGAGATTTTGCTCATCATTACTCGCTGTCATCACCAACATGGGTATGGCCAGGAAGGCCAGTGTGAAGCCAGTGGGTTCTTAAAAATAGTAGCATTGAGTTAAATCATTTCTTGGCATCTGTATCCTCTTAGCAAGGGCTCCTGTGCAAAGGGCCTTCATTGCTGATTAACCAGCTTTCCATCCTTTGTGAGTCCTAAGCTAGGTTGCATGCCTGTTAAAATCTCAGGCAGTGTCTTATCAGCAGGTGGAATCAAGAAGTCAGCATCATGGCAATGTCAAGGGGCTGCACAAGTCCAGGTGAATGAATGCTACTTCCTCCATCATCCATTAACTGTCATTGCTCAGTTATTGCCAAAAGTAGTCCCAGAAATCAGAAAGCAAAAACTGTAAACAACTGCAGAATCCAATCTGATGTCTTTGCAGTGTGCAGTCTATCAATCCTTCCTGTGCTGTATCTTCTGTTTGGAAGATTACCCAAGTGTTTGTAGGCACTCCCCTCCCTCACCCCAAACAAGCATCTAGTGAGGACAGGGTGACTGAATCAGCAGCTTTGAAGGATCCGGGCTTTGCTAGACCAACTTTGTGGTTAGAACAGGAGTCCCCAGTCCACACATCCAGGTGCCGACCAGAAGAGAACAGAGACTCCAAAGGTCTCATCTCCCCCACATCTGTCTCTACCACAAGGCAACCCTCCACTTCAGAAAATCACATTGCAATTCTCTGGTCACAGCAATGGAGGGAACATTTGTGTCAACTGACCGATTTTCCTCTTCCCCTGCCTATATTCTGCCACCAAGTCCTGAGGACAGTCCAGCTGCGGGCACCCTGCTGGGACAGGACTGGGACATGCCAGGGGCTAGTCACTCCACTGCAGACACAGTCTGAACCCTGAACTGTCAGGTCTTATATGGACTTTATCATCATTTTTAGCCTGTGCCTCCCCACTAGGAAATGAGTAGCCCTGGGGGAAGGACCAACTCCTGAGGGCTGTTTTGTCTCTGCCCCTCTAGTGTCCACACAGCCAGCACTCCAAACGGGCTCATGGCACACACAAAGATCCCGTGCAGGTCCTTCGTGAACCTCTGCGTACAAACTCATCAAGACTCAGCCAGAGCACTGGAGATGATGTAGTGGTGTGAACACTCAGTGCTATTGTAGAAGACTGGGGTTCAGCGGCCAGCAACCACATGGCAGCTCAACTTCCAGGGCATCCAACACTCTCTTCTGACCTCTGAGAGCACCAGACACCCATGATGACAGACATACACGAGGCAAAAACTTATGTTCATAAAATAAATCAATCTAAAGACATTTCTCTAAATGAGTCAATGAAGTTTCCTAGGTTTCCCACTAGGGAAATTGCTGACCCCCAGTGCCCTAGATCAAGAACTCCCTACAGATTAGGTATTGTTTCATGGCTGTTATATCAGTCACTGCTTGCCTCAACCACGGGTGGATTTCATCTTTTCATTCTCATTTTATAGAAGAAACAGAGACACTAATCAATTCAATTGCAAAAAAATCTGTGGCATTGTGATTGAAACTGAGTGTGTACAGGTCAAGAGATAGGCTCATAATCACCACTGTGGCATCTGTACCCCTATACACAGCTCCAGTGGCCACCATGTGCCAACCCTTGGTGCCTACTGTACACATCTTAGCTGCTGGCTAAACTTGAAATAGGCTTGATTCGGATATTTAGAGCTGACAAGACTTTTCTAAAAAGAGAAATCAACCTACCACAGGCCAAACACTGCCTGTTCCCTTTCCCCTCATTAGAAACTCTACCTTGTAAAAAGCCACCACCATCTAGTATTTCTTCAGTCCCTAAACCAAGTGTGGTCTCACACTGTAATATGAGAATGCCCCAATTTCAGACTCTAAAACGAATGCACTAGCATAAAAGGAAGATAACTGAGGCCTGGGTTAGGCTTTTTATTTTTGGATTTTGTTGCTTTTAAATGTGTTCATATGTATGTCCATGTGAGTGGATGCCATGTGGGTGCAGGTACCCATAAGCCAGAAGAGGGTATTTTTTCCCCTGGAGCTGGAGATACAGTTGGTTGTAAGCTGCCCAGATTTTTGTCTTTAAGACAGCATCTCCTCCCAGGGTTTACCTGGAACTACCTGTGAAACCCAGAATGCTCTCAAATTCCTGATCATCCTGCCTCATCCTCCCAAATACCATCATAGGCTCACAGCAACCACTGTGTTCCATTCACAAGGGCGAAGCATTGACTGAGCTGCTCCTGCACATTTCCAGACTCATAGGATGGGCACTGCAGGCAGAGAAGCCCACACCTCCCAAAGCCTCAGCAGCAGCTTTAAACCTAGAGCTGTAACCTTAACTCGGCTCTAACAATTCCAGAGCTGGGAGATTTTACTGAGTGGTCTTTTTCCTTTTCTTGGCTCATCAAGTAGACTTGAGGTAAACAGTTCTTCCCCAAGGTAATTTGCTTCAGAAATTATTGTTGTGAGTAAAACAGGAAATTTCAAACACACACACACACACACACACACACACACACACACACACACACACACACACGAAAGCTGAGGAGCTGAGTGCAGTGGCATTATACCTTTATAATCCCAGTACTTGAGGCAGAAGACTTCCATGAGGTTGAGGCTAGCCTGTCTCAAAAAGGAGAGAGTTGAGGGAGAGAAAGAAGCAGGAAAAGGAAAAAGAGGAGGGAGAGGATGAGGAAGTAGAGGAAGGAGAGAAGGGAGAGGATGAAGAAGAAGAAGGAGAGGGGGGAGGAGGGAGAAGATGAAGAAGAGGAGGAAGAAGGAAGAAGAACCACTGAGATGACTGGGTCTCATCTGCCAGTGGTTGGCCCATGGGATGCTTTCAATTTCAGAAGACCCATCAATTCCTAGTCTCGCCTTCTTTCCCTATTGACTATATCAAGTGAAAATTGAGACCAGGGCAGTCTTCCAAATCAGGGCAAGGCACTGTCAGAGTTTTTTGTTGCATTTTGCAGTATAAATAATCATTTTTACAGGTTCATCTTCTGCTAGAAGATAATACCCTGAAAGAGGTAACAAAAATAACATAAATTTCCTGCAGCAGGGATTCCAAGAACTCTACAGCCACCTTGGGTCACACATATAGTGTGAGTCGGTACCTCGCCTGGTCAGGGAGATGGAAATGGTTCTACCCCACCACATTATTACATGGCTCATCAGTGGGAGACCCCATGTAGAGCTCACAGGGGCACTGGCCAGTGGTCTTTTAAGAGCTGTATCTCCATCTTTCTTTGATGGACTTTCCAGGAGAGATGGATCTCATGGCCCCTGTCTGCTCCTCAACACCTCCTCTGCCAGAAGTCATCAGCTTCTCTTGTTGTTTATGAAAACTCAGACAGTAACAAGACACAATGTGATGGCTACTCAAGGATGTCCCTTCGATAGAGAAAAATGCCCAAGGTCAAAAGGTTGGAAAACGAGTCTCCAAGATGGCAACACACTAAAATGTTGAAAAATTCAAATTGATACCTGATGTGTAACAAATCAAAATGCAACATGGCTTAATTCAGATATATCTTGATTCTATTGAATTCATGTGAGATACTTCATTTATCCTTCTATTCTGCATTATCAAATTAGCATATTTGCCTATTGTCAAAAATACCATAAACTCAATAAATGCAGACACATATAGACAGATAAACTTAGAGCATTAAAGTATAGAGATGCATATGTAAGGAGTTTGTGGGCCTGTGGTTGTCAGATGAACATCGCTTTACACTTCTGAAGCTGTTCCTAGTGTGTCTTATGGAAATATACATGTGAGCACTGGTGACTTTCTACGTGACTAGGGACTCCTATTGTCTGGACCTCAGCCATGAATGTTTTAAAAAGATAAAAATCAGTTATTTGTAAAATTCCAATCAATGTGCTCTATGTTGTACTGACAACTAGGACAAGGGGTGGTTACAAACTGAAACACATTAGAAGAACATCATCAAGCCAGCTGACATACAGACATTATGCTGAACACAGCAGTAACTGAGGAGTCTTACCTTAGAGACCCTGTGGTGGACATTCAGTCAGGCCAATACTCAGTCTCCCGGGTGACACTTCACTCCAGAACTCCTGAGTGAGGTAACATGTGAAAGCCACTGGTCATGACTAAATCCACCCTGGAGGAGCTGGGCAGCCGAAAAGGTCCCTATCTTTTCAGTATGTCTGGAGGAAAGGTCAAACTTGGTGAGAGTGATGAAGGAGACCTAGCAGTGTGATCTCATCGGCACCATGAAGTTAGCTGGAGTGTCATTAGGAAGAGAAGATGCTACTAATGCTTGCTTCCCAGGGAGGTGGATCCTGGGTCATTCTAGACTCACTGGATATAATCACACCAGCTAACAGGCCATACGGAGAAACCAGTGAGTTTTAAGATAGTAGCATAAATTCTGTGTTCTACAAACATGCTACTGTAAAATTGTAAATGTTTTTTGAGACAGGGTCTCCCTGTGGAGCTCCAGCTAGCCTTGAAATGGTGACTCCGCTGCTCTGCCTTACAGTTTTTTTTTTTCAAGCAAGCAAAACAAAAAAAGTCCCATGTGACTGCAAAGCAAATAATCCCAGAGTTGAAAATGAATCAAAAAGAAAAGTGTGAAAATACACACAACAATAAGGTGCATCAAATTTCATGGAAGTGCAGCTAACATAATACTGGGAACCAGATGGTTCTAAGTAAATTCACCAAGATACAAGAAAGATGAAAAAATGAACCACGTAAGCCTGAAGCCCAAGCAAATGGGTAAAGCCCAACATGCACTTTCAAGTGTAGTTCTGTTTAGCACTGTGTTCTCAGATTTGAAGGGTGTAAACTCACACCCATGAGGCTGAGGGTACCTAGGCCAACAGTCGTAACTTGACTTGATTGTGTGTCTGCGTGTTCTACTCCCATAGCCCCTCCCCCTGAGAGCTGTCAATAGAAAAGAGCCCTTTGAAGTCAGTCCATAGATTTAGTTAAACAGCCACTCCGTGTAAGTACAAAAGAAAACGTCTGTGTTCCTTCTGATGTCCATCCAAGATGGGAGATTCTCTGGTTAGATTGCGGTTTTACGAAATAAAGCAATGTGTTGGAGAACTTGTGCCCACCTGAGCTGTCATTTTAACATGTCCTGTGCACACTTTGCCTCCAGCTAGGACGAACCCTGAGGAGTCCCTTCATGAAGTTTGTAGCTCATGCGGTGTCGTTTACAATCTTCTTGGGACTGTTAGTTGTGAATGCATCGGACCGCTTTGAGGGGGTTAAGACTCTGCCAAATGAGACCTTCACAGACTACCCCAAACAGATCTTCAGAGTGAAGACCACGCAGTTCTCCTGGACAGAGATGCTCATCATGAAGTGGGTCTTAGGTAAGCCAGCCACTCTTTCACTCCCTCCTCTGACTGGCGTCACCGACTTCTAGACTCCCCTTCTGCTGTGCATACTCTTGGCTGATGCAATGACCAACACCAAAGTCAAGATGGTGTACAAGAGGCAACAGAAACTCCAGTTTTGAAAGGAGATGTTTAGGGGGGTATCCACTAGGTACTCTTCCTTATAGGTGTATTGATTATGATTATAAGGTGGTTTTACTTCAGACACACATTGATCATTTAGTCCCCTACAAGTCTTAGGACAAGCCTGCTCTATGAAGAGCAAAATTTCATAGCTTAAGGGAAAGTTGTATAAATCCAATATGTAGAATTTGTATAGTTAATATTACCTAAAATTCAGGGAGTATCTTAGTTTCTATCGCTATGATTAAAATCTTCACTAAAGGCAACTTGGGGAGGAAAGGGTTTATTTGGCTTACATATCCCAGGTCACAATCTACTGAGGAAAATCAGCATAGGAACTGAAGGCAGGAACCTGGAGGCAGGAACTGAAGCAGAGGCAATGGAAGAGTGCTGCTTACTAGCTTGCTTCTCTTAGCTTACTCAGATTGCTCTGTTATATAAGGCAGGACCAACTACCCAGAGGAAGCACTGCCTGGTAGGCTGGGACCTCCTAAATCAATCATTAATCAATAAAATGTCCATAGACTCACCCACAGTCAGTACAATGAAGGCATTTTCCCAGTTGAGGCTCCCTCTTCCCAGACAACATTAGCTTATGTCAAGATGGAAAAAAAAAAAAAGTCCAATACAGAGTGTGACACATGATATTTGTTTAAATGACGTGCTAACAGTTGTGAAATTCCTATCTGTGGCAATATTTTGTGCTGCAAAGGTTTGCCACTAGAATTTCCTAGGAAATGGCTCCCAATGTCCACCATTGATGAGCTCAGAAGAAAAATAAAACAAAACTGGAAATGGCTAAAATTGAATGTAGAAAATTGCTATTGATTTCTTTTTCTAACACTGAAAATTGCAAATAGACCAATAGGAGAAAAAATGTCTCAGGGGAAAAAAATTGAAAACCTGCCAAAGCTATTATCAATAATATAATAAGCAAAATCTTAATAAACTGTAAGCTTTATATTTCAAAGATTCAAATTTAATGGGGATATTTCTAGTGAAATAAAAGTTTAAAAAGAACTGAAATAAATTTATGCAGTAACAAAAGTTGATCGATTAGTTAAATTGGTTTAATGGTATTCACCCAGATTTTGCTTTGGTGGTAAATATTTAACAATTGTATAACTGTCACTCTGTTTATAAGTATTAAGTCATAAAAGTATTCAGGATCAAAGTGTTTGTGCCATCAAACAGCAAAATCATGAACAGATGGTAAAACAATTATACAACACATGCCCTATACTAACATGTAACCTAAGAAGGTTACAAGAGATGAACTGCAGAGAGCATCATGGGTGCCCAAGCCGAGACCAACTGGAAACATGGACCCTAGATGGACCACAAAGAGGATCTTTTCACTTAGAGCAGTCAGGACAGAACAGCATGCTTCTCAGGGTCATGTGATCAACTGGAAAACCTGTGGCCAAAGAACTGTTTAGTCAAGTCATTGACCCTAACTCGGGAAAGAGACACTGGAGCCTGGTATAGGTTAGGTTATGGCCTTTCACAGTTCACAATCTCTTCCAGTTGTCTCTCAGACATCCCTTGGCTTAAAAAAACCAAACACTTTAACACTAGACACTTTTAAATATTTACATGCTGAGTTTATGAGTAAAAATTTAAAGTGTTTCCAGTGTAAGTCTTGTACTCAACCCACTTTCCTACCTGTACCCGATTGTAGTGAGTACAAGATCCCCTCCTTTAAACAAATGCAGTTACTATGCACTAAGCCCCCTGAGCCATGACTTCCTCTTGAGGCCTCTTATGGCTCATCCCAGGTGTCCGAGCATCAGAGCACTAGGAGAGACACATCTCCAGCCATCGGGCCTCTCTGACTTACACAGCCTGATCTCACCTCTGCATCAAAGCAGAGTGAGTCTTCAGGACTTGCACATCTGAGGTGTTAGAGAAGACAAGAGCCTCTCACAGTGCCCTCTTTCTTACCAAGTTTAATACAGAATAAAGGTTCTACTTTCTTACTAAAAGGTGAAAACTGCAAAATGTTTATTACAGTTAATTAAAAATACAAAACTCAAGAGAGGAACAGGATGAACCCCATGTGCCTCTAATAATTAGGGATTCATGGCCAATCTTGCCCCCTTTTCCTTTTTCTTCACTCTGTGTTATTATGAAGCAAGATCAAAGATCACAAAAATTTCATCTGCAAAAAATCTGTTTGTTGCCGGGGTAGTGGTGCATGCCTTAATCGCAGGAACTGGGAGGCAGAGGCAGGATCTCTGTGAGTTCAAGGCCAGCCTGGTCTACAGAGTAAGTTGCAGGACAGCCAGGGCTATGTAGAGTATTGCAAAACAGTGAAGTCTTGTTTTCTTCTTTCCAATCCCATGCCCTATCTGCTTCATATTACTGACTTCTTTACCATGTCTGTGAATCTTAATGCCAATGAATTGTTTTTGTTTCAATTCATGGAATTCATATTCTTTTCCTATTTATCAATTCTTTTTATATCTTTATATTGCCCATTTCCTTCAATGTGTTTGCTTTTCCCTCCTTCAATATGTTGTATAGATTTATGGTACCTTTTAAATCTTGACTGTCACTTTTGTGTAATTTCCACAGACTGCTCTTTCTCTTATAAATTGGCATTAATCAATGTTGGTCAATAATACTTCACATAGTGTGTTGTTGAACACCTGAGTTTTGCTGCCTGAGTCCACTGTTGCTATAACAGAAAAACTAAGGCTGGGGAATCCATAAAGCAAAGAGATTGCTCTGGCTCTTGGTTGTGGAGGGGGACACCTAACACAGGCATCTGCATCTGACAAGGACCTCATGGCGGAATGTGGGAGGAAAAGCCAAGTGCGTGACTGATGACCCCTGACCTTGCTTCAAAATAACACAGGGCGAAGGAAAAGGGGGAGCAGGCAGAACTGGACATGAATCCTAGTGCGGGTGGAAAAGCCAAGTACATGAAAGATATTGGAGGCAACTTCACCCATGAGAACCCTCTTCATGAGGACCCCCCCACTTCATAAGAACTCCTTTCACCATTCCTCCACGGGAGCAAGAAGCCACTAATGTGAGGAAAACATCAACCCACGCCCATGACCCAACACCCGCTGCTGGGCCCAACCTCCCAACCCTGACACACTGGGCACTGAGCCTCAACCTGAGCTTTGGCAGGGACAAGTGACTGTCAATTCACAGCAGTGGTCATCCTCCTAAAGAGTGGCTTTATGCGGATGGGTATTACACTACTGCATATCAGCTGGAATCATTTCTCAGAGTGCATCTCAAGAGCTTTACTTACCATAGGACTATTTATTTCTGTGCTGTGGAGACTCGTTTCTGGGGTCTTCATTGTAGGCTTTAGGTGTCAACAAAGTCTTTCAGTTCTGGGTGGTCACAGCTCAAATGTCTCCCCACCTGTGTGAGCTCTCTGGTCTCCTGTGGAATCCCACTCCGTGTGTTTGTGGCTCGGAACTTAGCCACGGACTCTACCCTGTTTGCTTTGGGGTTTGCACAGCACCCTTCTCTCTGGAGTTCTGCCACGTGACATGTGACCACCTCTGCCTCTTCAGCCAGTGACCCTATGCCTACACTCTGAGCACCGCAGATGGGAGGTGGGCTTCTAGAAAGAATGCAGGCCATCCCATTGGCTTCCCTTCACTAGGCTGCTGCCTCTTCCTGATGTCTGCAAATGGTTCTTCATTTTATTCAATTTCTGGGAACAGAAATCAAGACACATTCTCTAGAACAGAACCAAAAATTTTATCAAAGGCTAAAGAGGCCAGGCACAGTAGCACATATGTGTAATCCTTGCAACTTTGGAGGCTGAAGCAGGAGAATAACCAATCTGAAGCCATCTTGAGCTACAGAGGAAGACCCTGTCTGAGGAAGAAAAAGGGGAAGGGAGAGAGGGAAGTGGGGAGACAGATTGGGGAAACAGAGAGACTCGGGATGAGAGAACAAAGGAAATCATTTCCTTTCTATCTCCCTACATCTACTCAGCAATCGATCTTCGTTAAGAGAGAGGCAAGTGGACTCCTCTCTCCCTTCATGTCTTCAGATTCCACTGAATAGCTGAGCAGCTAGAGAGCCCTGTACCCCACTGTGGGAGGCTGAAAGCATCTGGGACTGAAGGAGTTGTGTGCCCTAAAGCCTGGAATCAATAGCAAATTGAACATGTTGCAAACAAGCATTTCTGAGATCTCTACGTTCGGAGAGAAGAGAGGTGATGGCAATGGGGGAGCCTTTGTAGGTCTGAACAGAAGTGACATTACACGGCCTCAGTTTTTCCAAGAGGGATGTGTTAATGGACGGCTGTGGGGCAGCAGCAGAGCAGGGGGCCGGTTGCAAAGTTCCTACAGTAAATCGTACACCGAATGGTTCGTGAGAATAGGTAGCAGAGGGTCACACTTTGAAGGTAAAATCAATATTTACTACTGAATTACATGTGAGATGTGAGAAAGAAGAACTGTCAGGGACAATTTCTAGTGTTATAGCTTGCAAAATGGTATCAAAGAAAGCCATTCACTAGGATAGGAAAGACCGGGCAGAGCATTTTGGAAGGGAAGAAAAGAGGTGAATGTACACTCTAGTTTGAGATATATACTATAGATTTTTTCCTAAGGGCAAAGATTTATACCATCTTGAAATAAACCAGACACTTAAGAGGAAAGGTCAAGTAGTAAATGCACATGTGCATCTGAACTTCGGGGGCTGGAAACAGATTTGAGCACATCAGTATATTTAGGCAAATTATGCTATCACTCTGATTTTGAAAGTGGACAGATAACTGAAGATCAAGCCATAGGTCACAGCAATGTTAACATTTAGGAAGCTGAGCATTGTCTAGCAAAGGAAAAGGAAACCCAGAGAGTGGTGAGTCATAAGCCAGCGTAGGGAGCCAGGGAGCGCTGCAGACAGAGCATGGGATGCTGTGTCCTCAAGTTTGACCATCTGGAAGCAGAGCTCCCAGGGAGGTGGGATCTAGTGTCCGTGTCCAGGGCTTGGCCTCACTAGGGACAGAGGTACTCTGTTCGTTATTACAGGAGGCAAGGTCAAGTGGAGGGCATAGAGTAGACAGTGTGCCTGTTTAAGCAGTGGTGGAAGTGTGTTGAAGGACTTGGCTGGTATTTTCCACCTCATCACTTTTTCTAAATAGTTACATCTAAATATTAAGCATTTTATCATGTTTTAGGCAGCCAGGTATTAGGAAAACAACAATAAATATTACTAGTGTAATCTTGCCCTAAATAACTTCTGGAGATCTTTAATTATTGCAAAAGTAATGACTTTGAAAGATCTGATCATCATCTACAGAAGGTTCTTTGAGCTGGCACACCTTGAGATCCTGCATCAAAGCCACTCTCTGCTCAACTATTGAAGAGTATGAAGTGTGCCATCCCCTGCTGATGGCCTTGGACTTCTGCTCCCTGCTACAGCCAAGAATGCCTTTAACTAGCTGCCAACAGAGATGCACAAATCTGTACTCCAGTGGCACACCAGATGTGTAACTGCAGTACGCTGGGCAGGCTGGCTATACAACGATGCAAGCTATCGCTCCCTCCTTACCAGAGGCAGCTCAAGAGGTGAAAGGAACTCTGGGTCTTGAAGGAGCCCAGTCTGCTGCTTTCAGATATGGAGGTCTTAGCCACTGAGAGGTGAAGGGTCTTGTCCAGACCCCCTGCTTCTGCCCTCCCCTTTCTGTGGCTCAACACAGAAGTGATAGGAACCCATTTAACGCCCAATCCTGTCTTGTTGCTATACCTCAAAACTCTCCTAGTTTTCTGTCTCCTTCGGTGACAGCCAGTGCCATCCCAATAGCCTAGGACACCCTCAACTCTCCGCCCACCCTCTCTAGCTTCTCTTCTCCCCCACTGTCTTCCACCTCGCTCACTGTCAGCCCCTCTGCTCTTCTTGTCTGTTTCTGCCTCTGAGCCCTCTCCCTCCCGGCCCCCTCCCTTTCTCCCCAGCACCGAGCACTGACCATATGCTCTCCTTTCCAACTCAGAGTTTCTGCAACATGCAGCTGACTCATCCTCTCCATGGGAGTGGGGGGGATCTGGTTTCCTCAGCGATTTCCTTCAGTGGTCACATGGCATAGCAATACCCTAACTTACCTTGCCACCATGCTTCTCCTACTGGACATAGTATTCCTCTTCCGCAACATGTTCGGTGGGACAGTCAAAATCAGAAAGGCATTCTTCTGTCACTGCAAATGTTTTACCAAGCTGTCATCAAAATATAAGAAAGTTCCCATGGGGGAAGTCAAGCCGTAGAGACTAAGAAGGCAGCATCAGAGAAAGGGTGAGCACCCAGGAGAACACAACATGGAGGACACACCTGAGGAGGAAGGACAACCTTGCTGGTAAACCCTGCAGTCTACAGAGCTGCTGGATGAGTGCCTTTGGAGAGTGGGGCATGGACCAGCCTGGAGGACACCCAACAGCTGCCGCCTGGCTTCACACTAAAGCAGCAACTCTGGGGTACTGGAGCACTCGGAGATCACCAGCCAAAGAACACGTCTCTAGAGACGCTCTCAGGGAACTATGAAGTCCCAGAGACCCACGAAGACCAGGAACGCTCTCCTAATGTGTGGTTCTTATCTAGGAATCTTTTTGTGGAAGACATTCTCTCCCTGTCTTCCACAAAAACCCGGCATTAGTTGTCTTTTTTTCCCCATCACAGTTATTTATTCATTCTGTCCTGGCAAGGCAGGCATGCGCACACGTGAAGGTCAGAAGCAGCTTCCAAGAGTCACTTCTCTCCTTCTACATGTGGGTTCGGGCGATTGAGCTGGGGTTGTCAGGTGGCCAACTGCTCTGACCCACTGAGGCATCTCTCCAGCCCTGGTATCATTTTCTTCCACACTTGCAAGCAGTGCTGAAAACTCCACTGAGGGAAGGAGATGCAAATATCAAGACAGCGTAAAATACATGTAAATGCGGCAGAGGAACGGGACTGGGCAGCCCGTCGGGAAACCGTCCCGTCCACCTTCGTGCTCTCTCCTCACAGGCTTTCGGTCTCACAGCCGCGCTCTCACCACAACCTGAGGATTGTAAACTCTGAGGGCACAGCTGAGTCTGAGCTCCCGACTGGGAGCTAAACCTCCATGTTTAGTTGAGAGGGCAAATGTACAATTCTGTTTCCATTACTTCATCCCGGTTCTTAACCAATTCACTCTTTTAATGGAGCCTTTGTATGTTTATCCAGGAAGTCCAAACATAACTCCCCAGATGATTCACCAGTTTCTTCTAGCATGCCAAAGCATGTTACTGCCCTGCTCACCATGTTTAAACACTATCCATGGGCTTGGGGTGAACCCAGCCTTCTCAACAGACCTGGAGGAGAGTCTATTAGATTCTGAAAGACTCTCCTCGCCCTTGAACTTGAGTACCTTACAGTTCCCTAGAGTGACCTACTCTTCCACATTTCCAATGACCACTGCCTGGAACACCCTTCCCCTAACCTGGCCAGTAGCCTCTCTTCCATGAATTCATCCTTTCACTGAGTCTACAAATACACAGCACACAGGCACTCTACTTGGTCCCATGAGTGCAATGTTGACCCTCTTGCTCCCGGGTCTCCATGGCTGGCCCCCGTATGACTGTTAGGACAGCAGCTGTACTGACAAGTGGCAAAAGGAGATCTGTAGCAAAGGGCTATCACTATCTTGGTGGCTTCAGCCCCAGATTGGTGCCTGAACCTCCATATCTGCTCAGCGGATGACTTCTGACTAAACAGCCTGAGCTTGTGTCCACTGCAGGGCATGGTGGAGATGGCACCGTAGGCAGCAAAGAGCCTAGACTGCTTGTCTGCCTTTGGACACCTGACTTGCCAACTCTGTGCATGAGTTTCATCTTGAAAGTAGAGATAATTATAGTTGCTGTCAGTCAGCGTATATGGAAGGGTCGATTGGTAGATGTAATGCTTAGCCCAGAGCTGGGTGCCTGGAAGGAACCCCAACAATTGCTGGCTGCTGCAGCCAGAATAAAGGGGGTAAAGAGACACAGACTCATTCTTAGGAATTACTAATACCATCTTCCCATCTGTCAAGCAAACAAGCCCCTCACATGGAGACAGCATTGGATACTAGGGCTGGGTGGAGAGCTTCTGGGTGTATTTCCTTCCTGTGAGTTCACAGAGCACTCTGTGCTGGCCCAATGGTGAGAGACTGACGTGAGGAAGTGGGTAAACGTGGGACCCTGGCTTACAGCAGCAGGAGCCTCTGACTACTTAAGAAATGTACATATTTCTATCTCAAGACACAGTGGAAGGGACGCCCTTCTGAGTACCACAGAGGCCAGAACGGGAGCCAGCGCCTTTCCCTCCCTCTGTCAAGTCCCTCAACACAGACTGCAGACGTTACCCAGAAGCTGTGGTGCATCAAGATTCGGATTCCCTCTGAGGCTTCCTGGCATGCTCTAACCTCCTTCTCTGCCAGGAACCTTTCTTAATTATTGGTGACCTTGTTCTCTGAGCTCCAGGCCTTCTTGAGTAATGGGAACTTTGCCTGGAGTCATCTCAAGTACCAAGCATCCTTTACCCCTTGGGCCCCTGAGCTCTACACATTTTTCTGATTGACATGCTGTGGGGAAAGACCTGGGGCTCAGCTACTATAAAACGTCATACAGTACCCCAGCCTCTTGGAAGCAGGAGGCCCAATTTCCCTCACTGAAGTACTTAATTTCACACACTTCTGTTTTCATTAGGCATTCCTGCTGCTCAAACCCTCACCCCATGTTACTTTTACTTATGGCCTTGGAATGACTTAAATTAACCTAGGTGATTAATATTTAAATCTAGGAAGACTGACAAGGACATCTGACCATGGAGTCATTTTCAGTGCCTAATGAAAATAATTTGCATTTCAGATTCATAGAGCTCTTAGTGTTTGAAGTTCCTCCAAAACACACTCAAAATCAAGAGACTTATCCAATGTCCCACTGCCAGTGAACAGCCAGGCGAGAACTTGAGTCCAGTGTTTGCTGAATCCCAGACAGTAACCTGACATTCTCCTTAAGTCTAGTTAGAAGCAAGCCTACTATGACACTGGTCATTTTGGGGAAGAGAAAATAAAAATAAATAAATACATAAATCCACATTTTTCCCCAGTCTGTAATGGGTTTTCTAATAACACTTTTAAATATACAGATACAAGTCTATTTCTGTGTTAAGAAGCTTATGATCCACTGAATTGCTGCCCAAAATTTGGTAGGGTAAATTGAGACATGGCTCTGTTAAGAGAAAAATAAGCAGGGGCTGTGAGAAGTCTTGTAAACAGACCTGCAGGGGTAAGGGCATTTCTCACTGTGGGAACTCCAATTCAATCTTCAACAAAGATAGGACTCTGACTGCTTTTGACCTTGGAAAAATATTTCAATTCCTTTTATTTGATGGGATCGAAACAGTCCCTGGGCAGAGTCCCTGAGGACTGAAAGCAATCAGCCCCTCACTCTCACGTGCTCTGAGGTGGGTTGGAGACCAAAGCAGCCACACTCTGGAGGACAGAGCCGCCACCATCATCCACTGCCAACATCATCTTTGATTTCAGGTGTTTTCAGCAGCTGAGTCCTCAAAGAGGCCCATTTTGTAATATGGGCAGCTGTCAGTGGGCTTGTTATGCAGTCTGGGGAAAAGCAAGAGGAATATATGCAAATGTCCAGGACAGAACCATTGGGGTCTGTTGTGGGGACCATTCTGCTTTTGTATGGAGATGGTGGGAGACCACAGGGAGTTCCGACAGTCTACCTTTGGTGTGTGGCTTTGCCTTGGGGCTATGATACACACACTGCAGGTGTCAAAGAAAGAAGTGAAGGAGCATCACATGACTTGTTGAAGAGGTGAAGAGTTGAAATTTGAAAGGGCAACATGAAACTGAAAGTCCATCAGGGGAGCTGCAGACATGTGGTGATCTCTTGTGACTGTCTGCCAGAGGAGTCAGGAATGTGAGGAGTACCGGGCAACGGGAGCCAGGGAGGGTGGGAGGCTAAGGATGCCACCTTGGGGTATGACATTTCCGGCACCAGCAGGATATTCACTAGCTGCAGTTTCTCTGCATGGTGGGAATTTCATTTTAAAACTCTTAACTAGCCAGGAAGTGGTGGCACACACCTTTAATCCCAGCACTGGGGAGGGAGGCAGAGGCAGGCAGATCACTGTGAGTTTGAGGCTAGCCTGGTCTACAAAGTGAGCTCCAGGACAGCCAGGGCTAGACAAGAAACCCTGTCTCAAACAAACAAACAAAAAACTCTTAACTAAAAGTAGGAATATATTCACCTGGGAATGTTTACAAGGTGGCCACAGTACTAGACAGTGACAGGTCTAGACATCTATACACCAAAGCGGTAGCATAGGCCAGCATTTCTCAACCTGTAGGGCATGACCTTTTGGGGTGTCGAACAACCCTTTCACAGGGGTCGCCTAAGACCACCGGAAAACACAAATATTTACATTACGATGGATAACAGTAGAAAATTACAGTTATGAAGTAACAATGAAAATGATTTTGTGGTTGGGGGTCACCACAACATGAGGAAATGTAAAAGGGTCACAGCATTAGGAAGGTTGAGAACCACTGCCTAGGCCATCTCACAGGGCTGTCTTGGAAGAAAGGTGGAGGACCCTATAACATTTCAATTATATACCTCTATCTCTACATTGCTTACTGTGTAACAATGAAGACAGATTTCTTTAAAATCCAATTCGTTATTTAATTACTAATTAAACGTGGGAAAATCCAGTAACCTAAAGCTTAAACTCACTGAAACAACCACAGAGACAGAGGACTCTGTAACTTGGGTTAACTGAATTCCACATCACATGTGGGACCTTCAGAAATTCCTCATCCTCAGCTCCTCGCATTCCTAATTTATAATTACTCCATATTAAAGTGTGGGTTCCTGCAGCCTTATCTCCCATACACCGCCTCCAAAGTCTGGCCGTGGATGCGGACCCTCTCCTCGCTTTCAGAGACGGTTATCTCATGATGTCAGGGACAGAGGCATGTCTTCTCCCAGGGGTCTGTCTTTGAAGGTGTTTCCATCTCTGTCTCCAGCTGTCACACAGCTGACATTTTCGTTTCTACCTAGTTCCCTTGGCGCCTGCCAAGGAAACTGAAGATGGGCCTGGCCTTCTCCCACAGGGATGATCTGGTCGGAATGCAAGGAAATCTGGGAAGAGGGGCCGCGGGAGTACGTGCTGCACCTGTGGAACCTACTGGATTTCGGCATGCTCTCCATCTTCGTGGCTTCCTTCACCGCGAGGTTCATGGCCTTCCTTAAGGCCAGCGAGGCCCAGCTGTACGTGGACCAATATGTGCAGGATGTAACGCTGCACAACGCCTCACTTCCGCCGGAAGTGGCGTACTTCACCTACGGTGAGTTCCAGGGGCAGCATCTTGGGTGGGTCGGGCGGGCTCTGGGATGGGAGTGTGCCAATCACTTTGCCTGGTCCCAGGACCTGGGATTTGGAACCTGGCAGGTCAGAGCCCATGGGTGCACCAAGTTCTCTGTGCCTACAGTGCTTACAGAATGTGGAATTAATTTGTGACTTGGAAATGGTTCTTTTGTGTTTGGAGGAGTGCGTTTGTTTGGGAGGGGTTCTTAAAGCATTTCTGTAGATGTTTTATTTTGATTTTGAAGAAGAATCCTTTTTTTCTCCCTGATGTGAGGAACATATATACTGAAATTTTTCAGTCCATCCTGGATACTCTATTCTGCACAAAGGTATGACCTGTTTTAATTCAGCATTCTTTCTCAGGGTGAGATAGTTCTTAAAAGAGGCAGTCATACATTGATCATACGAGTTTGAAATGGGTTTCATGGGAGTTGGTGACACTTAAGGCTGCTGCCTCCAAGAATCCTGAGGTCTACAGAGAGCTCCACTCAGGTGACGCTGGCATTCTTGACTGCCCTGCAGAAAATAATTTCAGAGTGAGCCAGGATGGGTGAAAGTTGGAGTTTATTTAGAAGGGGTTTTTGAAGTAGCCCTACTTGAGCCCATTGGGTCACACCACCACCACCACCACCACCACCCCGCAAAGACATGGAAGTAGAAGAGGGACTAGTTTGGGGGTGGGCGTCAGTGGGAGTGGGAGGAGAGCAAAAGACGTAGCTGAGTGAACGTGATCAAAGTGCATATGTGTATAAAATATCAGCACAGATCTCACTGTTAGGTATAATTCATATGCTAATAATTATTTTTTAAAGAAGAGATTGTAACATAGTTCTTGAGTATGAGCATTAAGGGAGAGAGAATGAAGAGAAAAATATCAGGCATCCAAGTGTAGGTGTGAGAATCTCAAAAGAGTTGCTTTTCTTTACCATAGCTTGTGTGTGTGTGTGTGTCTGTGTGTATACAACGTATGTGCATACAAGTGTGCATGTACACACACACACACGCACACACGCACACGCGCGCGCGCGCACACACACACACACACACAGTTTTGAAGTTGTATTTGGAAGGGTTGCTAACGAGCATAAACAAGTCCTAGGCTGGCTCCTGTGATGGGTGGGATGGGATTACAGCTGCTAAGGTAAAACTGTAGGTCACGGAGTTGCATACTGGAATTAAAATGTTTTCTTCTATGACTTTTGAGTCTTGTTTGTGAGATTCCCAGATATTGGCAGGTTTATACCTTGGAAAGGATAAGGCAGTGCTCAGAGGTCCTGCACATCATTGCTATTTCACCATTTGTTGTGTAGAAATGTATTTGTTTAGAAAGAATGCAGGCAACCCCCACAGCCAGTTTTAAAATACTTTGTTAATTCTTTGAGAATGTTAACAATGCATTTTGATCATATTCACCCCAAGCCTGTCTCCCTAACTCCTCCCTGATCTACCCCTGCCTCCCCCCAAGTTTGGTTCCTTTGCTTTAAAAACACAAAAAACAAAAACAACCCATCAGCTCCAGTTTGTGCTGCCCATGTATTCCTGGAGTATGGCCAGCCTACTGAGAGCCATGTCCTTAAAGAAACTGGACTCTCCCTCCCAGAAGCTGTCAACTCTCCGTAGCACCTCAGCTAAGTGTGGGGGCTCCCGAGACCTTTCCCTCCATGCTAGAATGCTGACTGGTCTGAACTTGTGCAAATCATATACAGGCAGCTGTAGCCATACTTAAAGACTTTTTGGTTTTGTTTTATTGAATTTTTTTCCACACAATACATTCTGATCATGATTTCCCTCCTCTCTCATCTCTCCCAGGTCCTCCCCACCCCCACCCCACCCCCATCCCACCCCCACTGGTTCAACTCCAGGCCTTCTTTCTGCCTCTCTTTAGAAAACAAACAGGCAAATAAAGAAACAATCAAACCAGAATGAAATGGACAGGAGAAAGAAAGAAAAAAAAAAAAAACAAAGAAAGAGCACAAGAAACATATACCCATGCAGACACACCACACACACACACACACACACACACACACACACACCCCAAATCCATAAAAACATAGAATCAGAAACTGTATTTAAACAAAAGACCCATAAGGGTAAAAAGAAGACCAAACAAAATGTTATGAGACAAAACATCTTCAAAAGTGCCATTGAACACTGAATTTGTCTTGTGTTGGCATCTACTGCTGGGCATGGGGCCTCCATTAACTGTAGCTTGTCTACCCAGTGAGACTCCACTGGGAAAAAACTGACCTTTCCCTTGTCGATTGGAGATAGCTTCTGGGTTAGGTAGGGAGGCTCTAATCTAGTTCCCCTCTCAGCACCGGGACTCCATCTGGCTTGGACCTGTGCAGGCCCTGTGCATGCTGCCACAGTCTCTATCAAAGGCTTAACAACTAACATCCACATATAAGAGAATACATACCGTATTTGTCTTTTTGGATGTATGTTACCTCACTCAGCATAATTTTTTTCTAACTCCATCCATTTATTTGCAAATTTCATTATTTTGTTCTTTTAACAGCTGAGGAATATTCCATTGTGTAAATGTAACATATTTTCTATATCCATTCATCTGTTGAGGGACAGCAAGGCTGTTCACAATTTCTGGCTACTATAAATAGCACAGCAATGATTATGGCTGAACAAGTGTCTCTGTGGTTGGATGGAGAACCCTTTGGGTATATGCCCAAGAGTGGAATAGCTGGGTCTTGAGGGAGATTGATCGTCAATTTTCTGAGGAATCTCCACATTGATTTCCATAGTGTCTGTACAAGTTTACACTCCCACCAGCAATGGAGGAGTGTTCCCCTTCCCCTACATCCTTGTCAGCACTGACCCATCATTCCTTTTATTGATCTTGGCCGTTCTCACAGGCAGAAGATGAAATCTCAGAGTTGCTTTGATTTGCATTTCCCTAATGACTAAGGATATTGAACATTTAAGTGTTTCTATAATTTGTGTTTCATCTTTTGAGAACTCTTTGGGTACTTGGGTACCTCATTTTTTGTTGTTGTTGTTGTTTTTTGAGACAGGTTTTCTCTGTGGCTCTGGCTATCCTGGAACTCACTCTGTAGACCAGGCTAGCCTCAAACTCATGGAGATTCGCCTGACTCTGTCTCCTGAGTGCTGAGATTAAAGGTGTACACCACCACCACCAGGCTGAGTACCCCATTTTTAGTTGGGTTATTTGTTTTCTTAATGTCCAGTTGTTTTTAGTTCTTTATATATTTTAGATGTTAACTGTAGGTGGGTTGTTCTGTACCATCAGCCAGCTCCCAAATAACCACATGGTGACTTCTTATTATGAAGGCTCAGCCAATAGCTTAGGCTTGTTTCTAACTAGCTCTTATAACTTAAATTAACCAATTTCTATTAATCTATGTGCTGCCTCAAGGCTCATTTACCTCATCTATGGACTGTCCATCCTGCTTTCCTGCTTCCTCCATGTCTCCTTGTGTCTCTGCCCTTCTTCCCAGCATCCTCAGTGCCTGGAAATCCTGCCTTGTTATTGGCTATTTAGCTTTCTATTAAACCAATCACAGTGACATATCTTCACACAGTGTAGAGGAATATTCCACAACAATTGACTCTCTATCAAATGCATAATTGGTAAAGATCATTTTCTATTCTGTAGTCTGCTGCTTTGACCAAATGATTGACATCCTTTGCCATACAGAAGGTTTTCAGCTTCAGGAGGTCCCATTTGTTAGCCTGTGCTAACAGTGTTCTGATCAGAAAGTCTTTTCCTATGAGTTCAAGACTATACCCCACTTTTTCTTCTATCAGATTCAGGGGATTTAGTCTTTTGTCAGTGTTCCTAATATTTTAATTGTGCTGAAATTCTTGACTCTCAGATTTTAACTAGACCCCACAGTGAGGGGTTCTTTTCCCTTCCTTTGTCCTATTAAAGTTTTCTGTCTTTCTATCTTACCACAGTAAGGCTCTTATGACATTACAAGAAAGACAATATTGTTTTGGGTAAGAGAAAATTCTGGCCTCCAATGAGTTGAAAACCATAGCCTGTGAATTTTTTCATTTTACTTTTGTGTGTATTGATGATTTGCATACATGTGTATCTACACCCACATGCACACCTGGTGCCAGCAGAGGCCAGAAGTGGGCATTGGACCCTCTGGAACTGGACTCACAGGACATTGAGAGCTATCATGTGGATGCTGGAAATAGAGTCTGGGAGAGTGCTGCTCCTAACCACTAAGCCACCTCTCCAGCCCTCTGTTAGCTAAGTTTCTCCCCAAGCTTTGAAATTAGAAAGACCTGGAGTCAAATCCTGGTTCTAGAGTTCACTTTGCTGGTTTATTTAACTTCCATGTCTCTGCTGTCTCATGTGTAAGAGGAGGGTAATGCATATGTCAAAAGGTCTGTTTTGGATTAAATAAAATAATGCAGATACATGAAAATAGTAAAAGCTCACTAAATAGTAGCAGTTATTATCAATACTATCCCTTTGGCCCTTTTTTTTTAAATCTCAAACACTGTACTCCATGTTATAAAAGAGAATGATGACAGGGTGAGGCTTAGCAGTCTGGTGGTGGTGGTGGTGCTGCTGGTGATGGTGGTGGTGGTGGTGGTGGTGGTGGTGGTGGTGGTGCTGGTGGTGGTGGTGGTGCTGGTGATGGTGGTGGTGGTGGTGGTGGTGGTGGTGGTGGTGCTGGTGGTGCTGGTGGTGGTAGTGCTGGTGGTGGTGGTGCTGGTGGTGCTGGTGTGGTGGTGGTGGTGGTGCTGGTGGTGGTGGTGGTGGTGCTGGTGGTGGTGGTGGTGGTGGTGGTGGTGCTGGTGGTGGTGGTGGTGGTGGTGGTGGTGCTGGTGTGGTGGTGGTGGTGGTGGTGGTGGTGGTGGTGGTGGTGGTGGTGGGTGGTGGTGCTGGTGGTGGTGCTGGTGGTGGTGGTGCTGGTGGTGCTGGTGGTGGTGCTGGTGCTGGTGGTGGTGGTGGTGGTGGTGGTGGTTAAAAGGTTCCTTAGTAAGTATTAATTAGTGGCACATCATTTAAAGGATTTGAATGTTAATGTGTCCTTCCTGATAGATAGAAACAAATGGCCCTTGTAAACATAGAACATCTATGGTCAGGAACAGCCATGATCTTTATGGAACTGAACACATGACACAAATGTAAAAGATGAGCAGGCTTGTGTTACAGCCCTCGCTTCCTGGCCCCTGCTTCCAGCATTTGTTAATGTAACAAAGTCAGATTTTCTTGAATGGCTTATGATTCCTGGTCTATGCTGCTTGCGTTCCTTAAGGAAAGAAGGGCGCCCTCTTCTTACTGTAACGGTACAGGCTGCCCAACTGTCCCCGTGTTGGCGTCATTCCTTTGTGAATTGTATCAGGCCCCGGCTCAGGTCGCAGCGCATCATTGTCCTTGCCTTTCCGGTTCACCTTGGGCCCTCGGAAATATTCCGGAGCTTTTTTTTTTTTTTTTTTTGAGCGCATGTGCTCCAGCTTTGGGCACCGAGCACCCTCTTGTGGCGAGACTTACAGGCGAGCCTTCCAGCTCCAAGATGAAAGTCCCTTTGTCTGAATCACACGGTGCAGCTTGTTTTATGCCCACCCATCACTACTGCCTTGACAAGCCCATACAGACGGAATGTCCGCACCGGAAGTCCAGCCTCGGCCTCCAGGAACAGACAGAATCTACTAGGAGCAGTTATCACTGAGGTTGAAGATGATGCATTGTAGTTGGCATTTTAACAAAAGAATTCATTTTTGTGTCTGTTTAACAGAAGAATCTACTTCCTATTTCATAACACTCAAATGTGTTATTTATTCATAGAGGGCAGCAGATATTTTAGAAAACACATACTTGGTTCTCTTGATTTGCCCTTCATGGGCTTCTGAATTCTGACCTTGGTAAGAACATAGAGTCTGTGTTAATGTAGTCCAAATGTAATTTGAAAGTGCTACATGAAACCTGGTGGCACAGCTTCGCTTACTAAAGGTTTCTATTATAATTATTTAGCAGTCTAGCTTTGAAAACAAAGAATAAAATTCCTCCCCCTCCATCTCCCTTGGGGTGCCAAGAACTGCCATGTAATATGCTTTCTATTTGCACTTACCGGCTCTGAAAAGGACCCCATACCCCTAAATCCAATCTTCAAAATGGCAATAGTAATATCTGCTCCACGGGGCTGTTGTGAAAATCACAGCTAATTTAGTGTGAGGGCTAATTTAAGTTTGTCGATGTTTCTCATTTAGCTTCATTCAGCAGTTCTCAACAGGGGTGCTCTTGGCTTTGTCAGCAGGGCCGTTTTCACTGTGTGGTGCAGTCTGGGACGTTATGGGACATTCAGCATCTGAGGGCTACTCCTCCCCAGTCACTGTGACAAGCAGGCACCTTCCCAGGAGGGAGGTACTGCCCTCACCTGAGACTCTCCTAGTAGGTAGCAGGTCGGCCATGGGTGCCGTTCCTTAGACTTGAGGCCTGCAGTAGTGCAGCAGGGACCCAGTGCAGTTCACTCTGCTGCAGGAATGCTCGAAAGGCAGCTCAGACCTCAGGACTCACCAGGAAACCGCAGCCGAGTCCCTCCAGTACTGTTGTGGCAAATCCCTGTGAATGGTCACCACCTTTGAGACCCTCGCTCAGTCAGGAAGAAAACCTGTCAGCACACACCTTCAGGGGGAGGAGGTGAAGAACAAGATTATGTTCTCAGGCAAACCCTCGGATTCTTGGTCCCCAGAGGGGCTTATTTGCTCTGACTTGTGGCTATCTGAACTTGTGGTTAGAATACTCACCTCACAGACCTTTATCAGTGCCTGCTCTGTACCAGACCCTGTTCTGAGCTCTTGGCATGTGTGGCTCAAAGGCCACAGTGATTAAGGCTCATGAGATTGTCTGTCATGATCACAGGGGACAGTGTGGCTCAAGAGAGCCAGTTGACTGATTCTAGGCCCACATTCCTCTCCACTGCCTCCTCCTCGGGCCTCCCCCGTGAGTGGCTCGGCTCCTGTGTGTGGAGGAGAGAAGCTGAATGGTAAGCACTGTGACATATGTCTTAGGAGACATGCAGAGGACGCCATCAGAGCTCACAGGGGCACAGGAATCCCACCCAGCCTGCAGGAGGCCCAGGCAGCTTGAATCTTGAAGGACAGTTGGAATGAATCAGACCTGCAGTAAAGGAAGCGTGTTCCAGGCACGTGAGCATCTTCTGTGTGCTGGGACTGTGTAAGAGCAGAGAGGACCGGAGAATGGAGAATGCTAAAGGCACCTGACTGGGTCTGGAGAAATGACTGGGCAGTTAAGAGCACTTGCTTCAAAAGGACCTGAGTTCAGCTTCAGCACCATGTCAGGTGGTTCACACCACCTGTAACTCCAGCTGGAAGGGTTCCGAAACCCTCTACTCTTCCTGGGTACCTGCACACAGAGACTTAAATAGTAAAAGCAAATTGTTGGAGATGCCTAACTGGGTGTCTTCCAGAGCGGCCCCCACCCCCGTGAGTAACCCAGCTTGTTTTCTTTCAGCCAGGGACAAGTGGTGGCCTTCAGACCCCCAGATCATTTCAGAAGGGCTGTACGCCATAGCCGTGGTGCTCAGCTTCTCTCGAATCGCCTACATCCTGCCAGCCAACGAGAGCTTCGGGCCCTTGCAGATCTCCCTGGGAAGGACTGTGAAAGATATCTTCAAGTTCATGGTCATTTTTATCATGGTGTTTGTGGCCTTCATGATCGGAATGTTCAACCTGTACTCCTACTACCGAGGTGCAAAGTACAACCCAGCGTTTACAACGTGAGTATCCTGGCACTCTCCCTCCCCGAGGGCCTCCCCACGTTCCTGGGAATCCTTGGGAGCCTCCTGGCAGTGCTTTCTTGAAGAGCTCAGGTTTCCTTGAGGTTAATGTGAGTTTCGTTCTAAGTGGTTTAAGGTCTGGGTTCTGAAATTAGAAGAGCAAAGGAGTTAAGTTCTCACTTTGCCACTGTGTAGCTCTGGCTGCCCCAGAAACTCCTGATGTAGATGAGGCTGGCCTTGGACTCACAGAGATCTACCTGCCTCTGCCTGCTGAGTGCTGAGATTAAAGACATGAGCCATACCCAGCCATTTCTTCATTTTTAAAATGGGGATTTATTAGTTGCTTTTCTGTTGCCATGATAAAATACCATGACCAAAAGCAACTTAAATAAGAAACTGACTTTATTTGGGTTTACAATTTCAAGTGGGGGTGGCTTCCATAATTGCGGGAGAGGCATGGCAGCAGGCAGATGGATCAGTAAACTAAGAGGTCACATCTTTAGCCACAAACAGGAGGTGGAGAAAAAGAACTGGAAGTAGGGCGGGGCTGTGAACTCGCAAAGCCCACCCCCAGTGATGGACTTCCTTCAGCAGGCTACACCACCACCTCCCCACACAGTGCCACCACTGGGGACCAACTGAGCCCCTGAGGGGCATTTCTCATACAAACCACCACAAGGGGAAGAAATAATAATACCTACTTCATGACGATAGTGTGAGGTTTCAGTGGGATGGGGTAACCCAGAAAACATGCAGTACATGGCTGGAGAGGTATTACCATTTATGGTTATTATAGCAACATACTTAACCTGTATTACTGAGGAACAGAACCTGGACAAAACCCGCATGCCAACATGCCATTAGATCCAGAGACTTATAATCCAGGGGAAGTGAGCCAGAGGTAAAAGGAAGTGGGAAGAGGGCGAGCAGGGTGAGCAAGAGATGAGAGCTGGGAAAAGGAGCCCAGGCTGCTACCCCGACATGAGCACAACAGACTTCTCCAAGAGACAAGATGGAAACATCACATCTCCCAATAGCCTATTGGAGAGACAACGAGGACTATCAGTCAGATCTCTCCCACCTGCTGGGCTGCAGCCAGAGCGCAGGCCCAGGCAAGAGTCAGGAGTGAAATTGCTGCTGTGAGAGCTTCAGCTAGCTAGATGCAGAGCAGCACAATGACTCCACACACCACTGCACCCCCAAGAAGATAGAGAGAGATCTCATGCAGCCTGTGTGCAAAAGATCCAAAGTTCCCCCTCTCTGTGAGGGACAGTGGGGTCTCCTGGAGGCCACTAGCAGCCCTGAGCTGAGTGTAGTGAATGGATATGGTGGAGCCAAGTTCACACCCTGACAGACATTACTAACTAATGACCATTAGCCAAGTCGTTGAGTGTATCTGAGCTCCTGTGTCCACAAATGCGCCAACACAAAAACCACAGCTCTCATCTTAAAGGGAATAAGAGATAGTTTATTCCAGAGCCATTCTAAGTGACCATGGCCCAGGAACACAGATTTAGGTTACCCCAAATTCCATGTTTCTATGTGGAAGCAGTTTCATGAAGGTGTATAGTTTTATAGACCAATCAAAACAAGTTTAAAATACATTGGTAGGTACATCAGAGAGGCAGGTACGGCGAGCTGGGGGAAGGTTCTCTAGGCTCACGTGCTACGCTCTGGATTGGCAGAGGCCGGTGGTCTGCTAAGTTAATGATAGTAAAAAGTTTGTTGTTTTTTTCTGTTGTCACAAGATGTTGTCCTGACACCTTTGTGTGGACAAAGAATGGCTGTTCTGAAGGGCTAGAACTAGCCCAAGATAAGGTAACAGCCTTTGGACCTGGCAGCAGTCCAATCTTGGCACAGAACTGAAATTCTAATCAGCCAATAAGTCTCCACAGACACAGCTTCTTTCCAGGGGTTCTTGTTCACATCTGTAAAGAGGGAAATGAGAGTTGTCCACCTTACTCAGAAGTACCTTCACCCTCCACAGACAGCTGAGGTATTTCATGCAAAGTGTCTGGGCACAGTATCTCCAGTCATGGTCTTTCTCCAGACCTATCAGTTCTAGAACTTGCCTTCATCAACCTTTGGCCAGAATCTTGTAGCAGCTGGAACCAAGAACATTAAGAACCTTCTGAGACATGTCCCCAGGAAGGCCTGAGTAGCTGACATTTCAGTTTGCCAGCCACTGGAAACGACTGGTCCTCTGAGCAATCCCCCACCTTGTAACAAGGCCTCAGCTGGCCCTGCTTCTGGAGAAATCACCCATCAAGGGAAGATACATGTATCTAAGAAAAAGCGGTTCGACCACCATACTGCTTACCTCAGAACTGTGGGTTGCCCTGCCTGCTCAGCTGAGCAGCCCCGCATGCTGCTGGCTCACAGGGGTGAAGTGCCCACAGACAGTACATGCCAGGCCCAGTACTGAGGAACAACGGACGCCTGAGTGTTGTAGGCTGTGTTAGAACATCAGCACCCAGGGGTCAGAAAGACTAGCTCTCCATCTGCTTCTAGCTGGGACTCACTGTGCAGCCTTGGGCGGGTCCTGGGTTGCTGCAGCTCTGACAGAAGAGGTGCGAAGAAGGGCAACCTCACGGGACTATTGTTAGAATCCAGACAGAAGCAAGGGATGCAGTACCTAAAGCTTCCAGTGATTGGCAGTGACAGTGATGGGTATGGGATGGAGCTGGCACTGTAGGGCCTTCTCTGGGCAGTGGCCTAGCTGACAGACTGGCCTCCAGCACATGATGTAGTCAATCAGACTGTTTTTATTTCTCTGTTGAAGGAATAGAATAAGCCTGACTCACCCCAAAACAATTTGCTCTGAATGTTCTGGGAGTGTATGAAGAGGATTGGCAGGACTGGAGGATGACAGGACAGGATATAGTGGCATCTAATCAGCAGGAGCCACATTGTCAACAGATGTGGGGAAGATGTCAGCCAAGAAGCAAGGGCTCTGTTTCCAGCCTAGCACAGGGCCATGCTCAGAATATTTACCCATCAAATGCTTCATTATCAAGAATGGGGAATGAACAGGAGCAATGAATCCAGATTCAAGGCAGCCTAGTAAGCCACTGGCCAGGTTATCTACAGTTAGGACATCTGTGTTGTCTTTGTCACACTGGCTGTCCTGGCAGCCCCTCTCCCCTCCCCTGAGCAAGTCCACAGGAATGTGAAAAAGGCCAGGGCTAAGAATGGGGCTGGTCCAGCCGCAGCTCTCAGCTAAGTGCAGCACAGCCAATCTACAGATGGAGTTAGGGCAGGTTGCCTGAGCTGGAGCCGGGTCATGGAATCAGGGTGAAGGGTAGAATCTGGAAGGAGAGACAGTCAATCTACTCCCATGTGCCGGGCACCAGAGACCCCAGAGACCAAACCCGCAATGACCCAGGCCTTCCAGCGTGGGGATGAGGAGCGAGTGGCAGAGCAAACACAGTGAAGGGAGGATAGAAAACCCTTCACCTTGCCAGTTCCTGAAATGGGATGTGTAGCTGTGAGTGGGGCTGATTGAATGGGAAAAGTCAATAGAGTAGTGAAGCAGAAAGAGGAAAGAATGGATTTTTGTAAATGTCATCTCTTACCTTTTGACTGCTTGCTGAAGCATGTCGCCCCCAAGAGATCAGCCTTGGCATTAAAAATGCCACAAGGGAATAAAGGAGGCTTGTGTGTTTGGGGACCTAAGGCTGCCTTAGTGCTGCTATTCTGGTGCTAAAGTTCGAAACCCCACTGGAGTGCATGCTGCTCCAGAGCAGCCCCCCCCCCCGGCTGCCCACCCAGCTGGGTCTTCCCTCTGCACCCCCCCCCACACACACACACAGGAAGTTCTTTCTATGGATTCTGAAGTTGCAGGCTAAGCTGGGTCTCCTCTCCTCTGCGCCCATGGTCTTCAAAAGCCACAATCCTATGGAAGGAGATCTGGGTTCGAACACACTGCAAGAATTATCTCACCCTCACTTTTGAACCTGACCCTGAGTTCTACACCTTCTGTGTTCAGGGGAAAAGCTGGGCTCCCAACAGCTCCCAGGGGGTCATTTCAGAAGGCAACTGTTAAGATCCTACAAGGAACCTTCTTACAGGAGCCCTGCTGACCCTGGGGTGAGGTTCGAGGCCAGCTCAGAACCAGTCCTAACTGACTCCCACCAACATCTGTGCTGTCCTAAGGCAAGGGTGTGACGTACAGTCTGAGGCAACTGGGAAGGAAAGGCAAAGCGAGGTCTTCTCAGCCAAGCCCTTGTTCAGATCCCAGGGTATTCCAGTTCCTGAGTCAAGGACCTCTTGCCCTTTCCCTAATTCCCATTTTCTCTATCCAGCAGACTCAGAGAGGGACTAGGAGAATGTATTTTGGTTGAATGAGTCCATCTCCAAATATGAACAAAGACCGAACATCTTAGCTGAGATCAGCAGTCCTTAAACTACCTCAGGATTGCCCAGGGGCAGTGGCTAAATGTAAGGTTTCCTAGACCCCACCTCTTGGCATCTAATTATAGGAGTTGCAGAGCAGGACCCAGAACATGGTATGGACAAAACCTGCCCCTCCTGGAGAAGGCTGCAATGGGCACAGGGATGGGGGCAGTCATTGCCTTCAGGGGCGATCAGTGGTGAGTCTCATATGCCCCAGCCGATTGCTCTAGACCAGTCTTATGTGGCCAGCCCTGGTTAAACTCAGTGCGCCAAAAGCAAATGAAAAGATGTGAAAGTCTTTTTGTCAGGAGGAACAGGGGTTAACTGAGATGAGGGAGGTAAGAGGGAATGGGGGTGTGAATGATCAGAATGTGTCATATATATGTATGAAGTATCAAAGAATACATTTATTCTTTTTAAAGACCCACTGGGATTTTGATACAGGATTAGGCCACAGGGTTTTGGTTTTGGTTTTTAATGTGAATCTAGAGCTGGGGGAGGGGGTAGCTTGTGAGGACCTGTGTTCAGTTCCCAGAACCCACACAAAAGAGCTGAGTGAGACGAAGAACTTAGAAACCCAGAGACAGAGAGGCACCGTCAGGAGGGTCCCTGGGGCTCCCTGCAGCCATGCTAGCCCAATCCAGGAGCCCAGGTTGGTGAGAGACCCTGCCTCCAAAACCAAGGTCAACCGCTCCTGAGAAATAGCACCCAGGTTATCCTCTGGCCTCCACATCCATGCACATGCACGCAGAAGTGTTTGTATAAACATGGACATGTGCACATACAGACACACTCACAGTGTGGATTCATCCAGGATTTTCACCGATGCAACAGACGCCATCTGTGCTCTTCGTTTCCAAATGGTGGAGTCCGGTGGTCTAAATATCTGATTGGCAGCGTGACCCACACAGGCATGTTCTTCTCAGCACAGGCCTCAGATCTGTGCAGATCCAGCAGGAGTGAGACCTGGAGACAGATCCTAGGAGCATGTCCAGTCTCCCGGCCTTCCACTCCAGAACCTAGGGTTCTCTAGAATGTCCAGTCTCCCGGCCTTCCACTCCAGAGCCTAGGGTTCTCTAGCATGTCCAGTCTCCCGGCCTTCCACTCCAGAACCTAGGGTTCTCTAGCATGTCCAGTCTCCCGGCCTTCCACTCCAGAACCTAGGGTTCTCTAGCATGTCCAGTCTCCCGGCCTTCCACTCCAGAACCTAGGGTTCTCTAGCATGTCCAGTCTCCCGGCCTTCCACTCCAGAGCCTAGGGTTCTCTAGCATGTCCAGTCTCCCGGCCTTCCACTCCAGAGCCTAGGGTTCTCTAGCATGTCCAGTCTCCCGGCCTTCCACTCCAGAACCTAGGGTTCTCTAGCATGTCCAGTCTCCCGGCCTTCCACTACAGAGCCTAGGGTTCTCTAGGTCTCCGTGGGTTTGCAGAAGCACTTCTGTGGCAGGGGCTTTTTAAGAGGGAGGAGCAGGCACGTGTGTGCCCTGCTGGGACCTGTTGGACATTCTAGAGAGCAGGGCTGCTGACAACTGCTAATCTGTAAACCACCGCTGTTAAAAGCTGTGAATGGCCAAAGAAGAGGAAAGGGGACTTTTAGACCAGGCGTGTGCTCTTTGAGTCTCGAGTATCCAAGCCATGGATGAGGATGGAGAGAGGAAGATAACCTGAGGATATGCCTCCTTTAAGAAACCTCACTTTTGAATCATAGGAATTTGTTCTCATTGGGGATATATATTTTTGTTACATCATGGAAGTCAACAAAGTTAGGCTTGCTTTTATGGAGATTTGTTTTATAGTCAACTTTGTCACGAATTCCATAAAGCAAAGACACTCTGCTTAAAGATTATATGGATATGTTGGCATCCTAGCACTCTCGTTCCAGAGTTAGAAAAATAGAGACAAAAGGTTTTGGCTCACGTATGAAATTCTACTGGAAGAGACTTCAGAGAAGATATGTGCCCTCCTTATATAATGACACATGGATTAATGAAGACACATCCTGAGCACTGGGCTATTGAGTCATTGTAGCAACATCACAGAATGTACTGACAGACAGCAGAGCCTCCTGCTTGCCTGGGCTGCATGTCACCACCAACAGATCTGCCATTATGCAGCGTATGACCAGACAAATGCCCAGATAGGAGGGGCCAGAGCCATGAGTGCCTCCGAGGGAAGCAGAGGACTCACTCACAGAATACGTAATGGCTCCATTGCCTCACCAGTAGGTAAGCTTGGCTCCCAAAACTTAACCCTGATCAGAGATTAAGGGTGGGCTCTGTCCTCAAAAAAAAAGAATTAAAAAAAAAATAATCCTAGCCAACCTTTTCTATAGGCTGCTGTGGAAGGAACATCATAGCATATTCCTCTAATCAAAAACAGCGCCTTTGTTAAAACTGTTCTATCTCCCCAGGAATTACTTTGAATGGAAGGAACTTTAGAAGTGCTGGACAAAATTAGAAGCTCTTGTTTTCCATCATAGCTCTGGGAAATTTCCATGCTCCTTAATGGGAGGATTTATATGTCCCACCTCACCCCAGGAGCAGAAAGAGCTGACACACTGCTTCCCAACGGGTCCATCCTGCAATCCTGGGGGGCACTGGGCAGATGGAGGGGCTCTGCAGACTGCCACATGTGCCCACCACACCTGGAGACCACTGTCCCCCCTGCCCGAGCCTGAGCCACATGGACTCTGGTTCCTTTTGTAGACAATCAGAGACAGGAATAATAAGAAATGCCATGCCTTAAGCAACTCCTCACAGTTGCCGACCTTTCATTTAACCCACATCATAGAAAGACAGACGCCAGTGAAAAAAAGAAAGAAAGAAAAGGAGGCATTGGACCTACCCAAGATCGCAGAGTCAGGAAGTGGATATGAACCTCGTTCTTCATGACTTCCAGTCCACCTTCTGACCAGAAACGAATACAAGTAGAAACCCTACATCCGTATGCTATAGGGTGGAGATTGTCTCTTTGCTCTTCTGTGGTGCTATGTTCTTAAGACTAATGTACCATGCAGGACTTTGTCAGTGAAAATCCAACAATTTTGCACATCTCAACTCCCAATGTATAACACAGGCATTGCTATCATTTAACAGACAGTTGTGGGACAACCACTGCATGTCAAATTTTACTTTAGCCCTGCAGCCCTGGGGTTAATAAGAGACTTTACCCTTTACCCCCAAGAACTCTTAAGCGAGTGCTGTTGGGAGAGGTGGATGAGCAGCAGCTATGACACTACGTGATCATTGTAAATGATGTTTGGGCAGCAGCTGGGAGGAAGTGTTGGATGCTGCCTGGAGGGGTCAGGGGATGCTTTCTAGCAGGGATAGCTCTGTGGGGGGCTCTGGGAGAAAGCTAGAAAGGTGCCCAGCCTCTGCCGGACATCTCCAAAGAACTGCAAGAGCCAGGAGCCTGTGGGAGATGGGAAAAGATGACACAAGGCACTCGGGAGGAAACTAAGTTGTGGAAGGGCCTGTGAGTCCTGACGGAGGTTGAAAATCTCCAGTAAGGCCTCTTTAAAGATGAAGATGTGCTCGGAGATGCCTCCTGGAAGGATGCTGTGGCAACTGTGTGAAGGATGGGCTAGAGGGGTGAGGATGGAGACTTGGACCTGGCGGGGGCTGCTGCTGGAGACTGGATGGTGAGTGAGGAAGGAGGAGTACGGAAACAGTCCTCAAGAAAGAACTGTGACAGACGCAGCTCCAGGGCTGGGGGGGGGGGCAGGGCGGGGGTGAGGGGGACAGAGACAGGCCGCGGTGGTGCTGGGACAGGGGAGGGATGCAAGGATCTGGTCATGTGGAGGTCCTGTGGGGCAGCCAGGACTGGATTATGTCAACCAGAGGCCTGCTATAAGAAGCCAGGGAAAGGCCCCCTATGGCACACAGGTCCTTGGCTGCTACCATCTTCTCTGTACAGTGCATGTTGAATTTACTCGTAGGTGGGCAACACGGGAGAGAACCAACATGCCTGGCCTCAGGGGGCAGGTGTTTCCCAGGATCTCGGCCAGTGCTGGAACACAGTGTGTCCAATCATGCAGTTCTGGGGGCTGAGTTTTCAAATGATACCTTATTATATTTCCAAGGTTATCATCATCTCCCTTTACTTCACAAATTTACAGCAAGTATAAGGTGTTTGATATGTAAGAGACTATGAGATAAGTTCTGAGACCCGATGGGGATGTCACACAGTCAGCCACGGGGTTCTGCTCAGACCCAGAGAGTTTGGGCAGCTACAGTTAACTTAAGTTAAAAAAAAAAAAAAAAAAAAAAAAAAAAAAGTCTTACCTTTACATGCCTCACTACCACATAAGAGAGTCTTCCTCTTGGACTACTTTAGAAGGCTAACAAAGCTTTTTTAGAGCAAACACTCTGTTATTGTAGAGTGTTGGTTTGGAATGCTCCTCTCTGCTTCTCTCGTGTTTATTCATGACATGAAATGTTAAAGCCTCTACAGCAGACTAAAAGCTGACAGGGTTTGGGGGATGATGTTGTCATTTTGCCACACTAGAGACTGCCAGGCAAGCGTTCTGTCACTTAGGTATATCCCTAGACCAAGTTCAAGGGAAGAGCCCCAATCACACGAAGAAAGTATCCGCCATGGCTGCTGTCTTACCATTCAAGCACTTACCAGACCTTTACCTTGCTTGGCTTCCAGGGTTAGATCTTAGGGTGGGATGGCCACAGGTCCTTGATGGCTGTCTTTGTGACATCGTCTCAAGCACAGGTCCTCACCTGGTTCTCACCCTGAGGCCTCTGCCTAGGAAGAATGCTGACCTTTTTAGTCACTAAAATTTCATTCTAGCTGTAGAAGTTGAATTTAAACTCTCGTTCTCTAAGTGATGATGTAAGAAGTCACTGGCCTGCCAGGCAGTGGTGGTGCATGCCTTTAATCCCAGCACTCAGGAGGCAGAGGCAGGCGGATCTCTGTGAGTTCGAGGCCAGCCTGGTCTCCAAAACGAGTTCCAGGGAAGGCACAAAGCTACACAGAGACACCCTGTCTCAAAAAACCAAAAAAGAAGAAGGAGGAGGAGGAGAAGTCGTCACTGGCCTATAGCAGGGCATCTTTCCAAGTGTGAGGAACTAAACTGCACAGGGCTTTGAAGACCTTGTCCAAGTGATAGGTTTTGACAGCCCCAGAGCCACTAAAGGAGCGGGCCTGGATCCATTTTTATTGCAAACTCATTGTAAGGTTCCTGAGACTTCCACCCAGATGGTACAACTTACTGCTATTAAGGAAAAAAATGAAAGAAAAACTGCTAGTCCTAAAATCAGTAACACTTCTGAACAGTTGATACTTGAAACTGTTTTGTGCACCCCACAAGAATTATGTTAATTCACCTGAACTTCACAACAACCTTACAAAATGGAGACTGTTGTTTTCCCATTTATGTCTAGAAAGAAAGAGATCCAGAGAGCCTAAGTTATTTGTCCAAAATCCTAGGGGCCAAAGCCAAGGCTTGGCTGGCTTCAGAACCTGCACTCTGGTGGCTGTCAGCAGGAGGCCAGGCAGTGAAGAGCACACGGCACAGCTTCATCCATTCACTCGTGAACACACGTTCAGTTTGTTGAGTTCCTTCCATCTCCTCAGCTGGGTAGATTCCACCCACCCCAAGCTAGACTCTTTTCTTCTGGGTTTTCTAATCCCAACTCCTCATTTAGGGCCCAAGATAGAATCACAAGGTGATTCAGAGGCAGAGGCGGAACTCTGGGTAGAGCAGCTTGGCAGGCATACAGACTTCCTTGGACATGTGGCTATCACCCCTCCCCCTCCTCAAGCCTGGTGAATGTTTTGGGTCCCTGAGATCCGGTGTTAGAGAAACAGCCTTCCTACAGCAGCTTTCTCCACTCCACCATCTTCCTCCGTCACCGTCACCGGCTGGGATGGCAAGCGGGTGCTGCCTTCTGGCAGCACTCTACCAGAGCACAGCTTTTGTCTTCTTTCCTTGAAGAACAGCCCTCTGAGCTCTAGTCCCCTCGCTTAATTTTAGCCTGCTAGCTGCACATTTGGGTAGGTAACTAAACTGATCTGCACGGTGTGGGGAGGGTTTGTGGCATTCTGAAGAAACAGCAATTTTCATAACAATCGCCCTAAACTGTCACCTTGTTGATCAGTTTGTTCTCTGAGGCACATGCAGGCTGCCTCTTCAGGAAACCTGTTATTAAAGTCTCATTATCCAGGCGAGACAGACCTGGTAGAGAACTGATTACCTCGTCCCGGCTTCCTGCATGACAGATCAGCCCCAACCTTCCCACACACACTCCCGCCCAGGGAGACAAGGGTGAATCATGGTCTATTCAGTATTGCTCACTGGCTGCTCTACTTTGCAAAGAGTATTTCTCATGCTACGGTGGCCTGTTGACTCAATTCAGTCCCTTCCCCTGAAGCCAGGGACCGAAGGGGAAGACAGAGGAAAAGGGCTGCATGGGTTGGAGGAGCCAGAGGGATGATTTTCATGAAATCCAGCGTCTGTAGTGATCTGGCAGACAGGAGGGAAACAGAGCTTGTCCAGGAGAATCAATGACCTAAATGATTAACTTCATTCCATGGGCAGAGGCCTTTCGAGCTGATGGGGCTGTGTGCGCCACCAGCCAAGACAGAGGCGCCCAGCAGCAACTGGCCTACAGCTTGACGGCATTCTCGCTCGCACCTTCTAGATTTCTTTGAGAGCTCAACAAACCAGAAAATGAATCCAAAGAATAGCGACCATTCGGGGTACACTCACTGTGTATGTTAGGTGAGTTGTTCATTTAATCGTCCTAGCAACTGAGCAATAAAGCACCATTCTGTCCTTTTAATAGTTGAGCAAACTGAGACCCTAACAGGCTTTGTAACACATTTAAACACACACACATACACACACGCACGCACGCACGCATGCATGCACACACACATCTAGAATGTGTTTTGGGGAGATCTGGACCCAGAATGCCTCTCTGCTTTCCCCCACCTGTCTCTGAAGAGTCTGTGACTGACACAGTTGAGGAACCACGGTGGCAAACTCCACAGCCACTGGGGTGAGAGGAGGCCGGAGAAACAGCAGCTCCACCTTTGACAATGAGGAACCCCAGATGTGGCCTTAGAGGAGCCAGTTGTCAATGGGGTCTTTTGTGAGAGGCTTTGTGGTAAAGATCAATTAAATCAGCCCCAGGGGGTTTCTTCCTGAAAGGCAGCTCCAGATGGCAATGGTGATGAGGATAGACCTTTTGCCTCCTGTCCTGGGTCCTGTGGGTCCTGCAACTTTCTAGGCAGTGATCCAGGTACAAGGGCTCAAACCTACAATACCAGTGCTCAGGAGGCCGAAGGAGAAGGGTAGCCATGAGTTCAAGGCCAGGCTAGGCTACAGTGTGTGACCCTGTCTCTACCAGTTAGCTAAGTAAATAAATGGTGGGTGGTGATTGAGACACCATCTTTTCACAGGACACTAGGACCATCTGCAGGGCCCAAGCCCTTGGGATCAGTGATGTTTTACTGACTTGATTCTAAGACCACTCTCTTTCTAAGAACATATTATGTAGGCTTCCTAGATGTAGGTAACACAAACCTTTTCCCACTGAGGGCAGAGAGACTGAGTTTCTTTTATTTTTTTTTATTCCTGCCACACCCTAGACTGGACGATACTAACCTGGCATCTCATGGTGTCTGTAAAGCTCTTGCACTTTAAAAGGCAGACATTTTTCATTGACATTTCCCCAGCCAACACATCCTTTGCTTTTTTAGAATGCTGCTGTTTTCATACTGATTTATAAAAGTGTTTATGAAGCCAAGTGTGTTGGCACAAATCTGCGATCCCAGCACTTGGAAGGGGGAGGCAGTAGGATCAGGTTCAAGGTCACGAGCTTTAGCAACATACTGAGTTCAAAGCCAGCCTAGGCTATGTCCCCGAGACATTCTTTAGTGTTGACACAGGCTCATGTGTCTGTGTGAATGGGTTATGGGACCTTGAGGAGATGGAACCTAATTGGAGGAAGTAGGTCACTGAAGGCAGACTTTATCTGTTACAGTCTGGCCCAGGCTTCGTCTGAGCCCCTACCTGCTTCCTGGCCACTGAGACTTGAGCAAACAGCCTCATTCTCCTACCACCATGATGTTTCCACCATGATATCTTCTCAGATCACAAGTCCAAACACAACCTTCCTTCTTGAGGGCCTTCTTGCCAGGCATTTGGTCAAATGGACAAAGAAGGTTCTGAGTGTGGCAGCATCTCTGGCTCACTGTGCTTTTGACATTCGGAAGTTAATTTTGTTGTAAGTCGATCTCTCGATTGTTTGTTTGTTTGTTTGTTTTTTCAAGACAGGGTTTTTCCATGTAGCTTTGGTGCCTATCCTGGATCTCACTCTGTAGACCAGGCTGGCCTTGAACTCACAGAGATCCACCTGGCTCTGCCTCCCGGGTGCTGGGATTAAAGGCATGCGCCACCACTGCCCGGCTCTCTTGATGTTTATATTCATAGTTTCTGAAACTTTCCCCAAGTCAAGATCATATAGTAAATTCTCAACAACATCATATGCTAGATTTGGTCATAGGAATTTTTTCCAATTTTAACTTTTTAATTCCACTCAGAACTAATCTATTCAGATTGTGTCAGTCTAGATAAAATATGATACCACTCACAGCTTAGCCTAGATAATCTGCCATAAATCAGACAATAATAATAGCAAACACTAGTCTATTCACAGTGAGTACACTGAATGCCCCTGGGGATCAGGCTGGGTCCAGATACAAAGCCCAGCACCTGACTGGGGTTCTAATGACTGACTTGGTCAGTCAGCCCACCTTTTATTTATGGATAAGAGGATCTGTTGCTTCAGCTCATCCTGCCTCATACAAAGAGAAGACAGAGCCGCAGATTTTTTCCTCAAGAGCCTGAAAGAGATTGTTGCAGTCTGGCTAAGAGCCCTTCCCAGACAATCATGTGTGAAGGTTTTCTGGAGAGGAGGCCTTCACTCTGTCAATCTCTCCATCTGGGCCTCTTATAGTTACCCTCTAGAGACAAGGCAAGTGGAAGTTCAGAGGTCAATCTTTCCACTGTAGAGGGGATGTCAAATGCCCTGGGTTGGAGTCAGGGTAAGAACTGAGCTGTCTCTTTATAGAGACCACACTGTGAACACACTTACCAAGAGACAACTACAATGTGAACACACCATAACACAGTCTGCTAGATGGGCCTCTCTGCTTCCTTCTTGTTATAGACAGAATGCCCGCATGAAGGAGCTGGGACTAGATGAGGGCTCAGAGGCAAACTTCACAGTGATCAATCACACACGCTGGATCTGGGCCATCTTCCCTAACTGAAATGCAGATGGTTGGTCCTGCATGTGTTCCACATGACCTCATTGGTGTCAGCCAGGGGTCCTGTGGAGGGATCCAGGGTAAAGAACGGAAAATAAGTTTGGGTGAAACATCTCATTGTCCCAAGTATTAGCCACCATTTCTGTTGTTCAGGACAAGTGCACAGTCCTGGGCCAGAACTGATTGCCCAGCTCTCCCTCACACAGCATGCTTGGCACTTTTCACTGGATCCTATGAGAAGGGGACGGATGTGCAAGAGATGGAGAGCTGCTGCCTCCTTCCAGTTTAGGATGAGGCTCATCCCACATCTGGGCCTCTCTGGCTATTGTTCCTTTCCACAAGGAGACAGCAGAATTATCCCTTCATGATGGGAGATGGTGCCTCAGTGAATCTTCTTCACACACAGTGACACCATGTTTTCACATAAAATGGATTTGACATCTTGCATAAGGAAACCATTTTCCCTGTCTAGAAGAGCACTGGGACCCAAAAGTGTGCAGAAATGACTCTGTATCCAGTCTTCACTTCAAACCCTGCTGCTGAGCCAGGCATGGTGGTACATGTCTTTAATCCCATGCCTCTAAAGAAGGTAACATAGGCAGGCAGATCTATTTGAGTTCAAGGTCAGCCTGATCTACACAGTGAGTTCTAGGCCAGCCAAGGCTACATAGTGAAACCCTGTCTCAAAACAAAGCAAACAAATTAAAAAAAAAAAAAAAAAAAAAAACCCGCTACTGAATTCCTGATTACATGTTACAAACCCACAGCTTCAGAGGAAAGAAAAGACGAGCAGTAGCAATTCGAACTCACTTCGGATACCGGCTTCTCAGACTCTGCGATGTGCAGGGAATGAGCCATGCGCCTGGCTGTGCACGCTAACACCCACCCCACACACATCGACACCCCCACATCCTCACATGAAGGGGAGCTGTAAATTCATGCAAGTCAAGAGTGGATTTTTAGCCCAAGTTGGGAAACTCACATTTTTGTACATTTTCTCAAACAAATTTCAGTGCTTAAGAAACCCTGGTGGGGGGTGGGGAGCTCAAGTTAATCCTGGCCATTTGTGGGTAAGTGGTGAAAATCTGAAATGTTAAAAGAGGAAAAAAGAGAAGGTCTGTCTTATAATGGCACTGAAAATTTGGATGCAGACTAAAGAGTTGAACTTTATGTCCCTTCTAAGCCAGCCAACAATCTAGCTCTTTAATTGGATTCTATGTATTAATATACAGAGTCAAGCCCGAAGGTTCAGACTGTGAAATGTGCTTGGGGATTGAAACTGCTGTATTCAGTAACTTCAAAGGGTCAAAGAGCAATCTACTAAAGGCCAGGTCTTCCCTGGACCACCCTTGGAACATGTACGGTACCCACCAGATGTGGCACCTGCAGAATTAGAACAATGTGGACAATGCCCTCAGCCTCTTTTCTAACCAACTGTCTTAGTTAAGGTTTTTATTGCTGTGCAGAGACACCGTGACCATGGCAATTCTTTAAAGAAAACATTTAATTGGGTCTAGCTTACACTTTCAGAGGTGCTGTCCATTATCTTCATGGTGAGAACTATAGCAGCATGCAGGCAGACATGGTGCTGGAGAAGGAGCTGAGAGTCCTACATCTTGGCTTGCAGGCAACAGGAAGTCGACTGGGTAGTATCCTGAGCAAAGGAAACTTCAAAGCCCACCCCACAGTGGCACACTTCCTCCAACAAAGCAATACCCACTCCAACAAAGCCACACCTCCTAATAGTGCCACTCCTTATGAAATTCTGGAGGTCGGTTACATTCAGACTACCACCCCACCCCACCCTGATTTAGAGGTCTTCGTTTATTGACTGGCTTAGGATAATAAATGGAGATAAACAACATGAGCCTGCCACTGAGCACCAGGAGGCCCAAAGTGCCAGGCAGCAATGTCGTCTCTGTCTGCTGGACACGGACATTGCCAGGCTGTGCAGCCTGAGAAGAGCTGTGTGAGAGTCCACTGAAGGAACAGTGTGCTTTCTTGAGGTTCAAGGGTAAACATTTGCCCCATGTTTCATTTTAGAGTCTGATTACTTACAGCGGGATCCAAACAGTGCCTCAGCCAGGAGCCCTGCAAAACTGAATTTAGAAAGGAAGGAATTGCTGTATAAGAGTCTTTCTGAGTCTGCTTAGAAATCTGAGCGTTTCAGCATTTCACAATATAGGCATCAGCAGCTCACCACAGCCCCCTCCGGGGGACCATTAAGGCCTGGTAATGGAGGGGCAGCCTTCATTTTGAAAGTGTAAACTAGTTCAGACTTCATGAAAGGACTGTCTGTTTCCTCGTAGAGTTGAAGAAAGCTTTAAAACGTTGTTTTGGTCCATATTTGGCTTGTCTGAGGTGATCTCGGTGGTGCTGAAATACGACCACAAATTCATCGAGAATATTGGCTACGTGCTGTACGGCGTTTATAATGTCACCATGGTGGTCGTGCTACTCAACATGCTGATAGCCATGATCAACAACTCCTATCAGGAAATTGAGGTAAGCCAGCAGCTCAGTGCTCTCCCTCCTTGGCTAATCATAGCACCTCAGCAAAAAGCAGACACGCCTGTCGTCTCACATATGAAGCTAAAACAGTAACAGACCTTCTTCCTGGACCGTACTTCTCCTGCCAGTCAGTCTGCCATGGCCCTGATGCCACCACCACATGGAAGGGCCCAGTGAGAGCAGAAGGAACCAGGACTGTGCATCATTCAGACAGCCTGCCCATGGCACATGAGAGTGGCTATGTGCCTGTTTCCCTTCTGCCTGTCCCGTGTTTCTTATTAGGAGCCTACTGTGTGCTGAGCCTGTGCTGGGCACCAGTCAGACAGTCACAAGGTAAATAAGTCCCCACCCCCAAGGAAAGCAAAGAATGGGGCTGGGGAGATGGATCCGTGGGCGGGTAAAGTGCTTGCTTAGTGAGTGTAAGAGCCTGAATCTGGATTCCCCAGAACCTATGTAAGAAGCTAGGAGGCTTGGTGGCATACGCCTGTAATCCCAGATCTGGGAAGCAAAACAGCAGCAGCTTGGGAGCTCCCAGGCCAGCCAGCCTAGCTAGTCAGTGAGCTCCAGATTCAGTGAGAGACCTTATCTCCCAAATAAGGTGGAGAGTGATGCAGACAGATTCCCAACATAAATTATGGCCTCTACATGTAAACACATAAGCACGCACACTCGTATATCCATGCATGCATATCCCCCTATACATATACACATGCAAAAACAACAAACAAACAAAACAGGTCAGGGCTGGTGAGATGGCTCGGCAGGAAAAGATACTTACTATGTAGTCCTGACAACCTAAGTTCAGTTCGCAGAACCGACATAAAAGTGGAAAGAAAAAACCAACTCCACAAAGTCTCCTTTGACCTCCACATGTGCACCATAACACACACACAAACACACACACACACACACACACACACACACACACACACACACACACACACACAGAGTAATAAATAATGTTTCAGTGTTAAAACACCAGGTAAGACAGTCATCAAATCACCGTGCTCTGGGGCCAATGCATCCAGGCCTAGAAGATGCAAAGCAAAGGGAGAGAGACTGACTGGAAGCTACTTTGCCAGAAACAGAACATGTACCCAGCATGGGCAAGGCCTTGGATATGCTCCCCAGTGATGGTGCAAAGAGAGGTGGTGGAGAGGAGGAAGGAGGGGGGCACTTTTAAGTAAAGAAGTTGGGGTACAGCTCAGCGGTAGCATTGCCTGGCAAAGCTGTGGTTCAATTCCCAGCACTGCAAGAAAACAAAGTATCACCAGATTCTTTGTTAGGATCTGAAATGCGCAGACCATGAGCAATTGGTTGAGTCTTATTTAGAACATCAAGAAATTACAAGCAACACAAATGAGCAATAGTAGGAATCAAGGTAAATTGATTATGATGAATCTGAACAAAGGGATAGTGTACAACTTTGAGGAAAAAAAAGAACACATGGTGGGGATGGGCAGCAAGAAGGCTCAGTGGGTAAAGGAGCTTGATGCCAAGCCTTGACCTGAGTTCAGCCCCAGCACCACATGGTAGAAAGAGAGAACTGACTTCCACGAGTTGTTCTCTGATTTCCACACATGCACCATGGCATGTGCACACCAAACACATATGCACACAAAATAATAAATAAATGCAATACATTTCTTAAAAGATCGGTGCACATGCCTGTAATCCCAACACTTAGCACTCAGAAGCTAAACAGGAAGATCAAGCTGAGTCTGGGCCAAGACTATGTCTCAAAGCAGACTAGCAGAAAAGTTGAAGAGTTTACCCAAATGATGGTAGTGAAGACCCCAAGCCTTACTTCTGAGGACAGCAGAGGCAAGCTGGAGAACAATATTAATAGTGCACTCTCCTGTGGAAGAGGAGACAAAGGGAGTATACGGTCATCCCCCTTTGTGATTGTACTTGCGTTTGGGGAAGAAAAACCTTCACAAGGAGACCATAGGAGAGGTATGGCTGGGCTGCAGAGACAGCTTGGTGATTACAGGTGGGCACTATTGCAGAGGACCCGGGTCAGTTTCCCAGCACCCAGGCGATCTTACGCCATCTTCTGACATCTGTTGGTACCTGCACTCACATGTGCACATTACACACACACACACACACTTTTTTTTAGGAGGTAAAAAAATTAAAGCCCCACTGGGATGCCAGCCTGTTAACAGGTAGAATTGGGAGAAAGGCGATGGACAGGGTCCCTTCAATTTATACCTTCCTGTGCTTTGTAAGTTAGGAGGAAATTTGTCAGATATTATTAAATGAAAAAATGCAAGTTGTATTTCTCCAAATGTAAACAGGCAAATCTCCTGTTCATATGATGATACAGTTGCAAACATGAATGGGAAAAGGGTAGAATAGGATGCAAAGGATGGGGGGGGCACAGTCTTCCTGTGGGGCAGGGAGCTGGAAGGAGGCTCAGCCAGGGCCTGTCACATTTGCTGGTAAACCCTGGGTTTAAATGATAGAAAATGATTATTTCCACATTTCTCATATAGAAATTAGAGAAGCTAATTTAATATGGCTTTTATTTAAGAAAAAAAAAAGTAAAATCAAACTGTGTGGCTTAAATGTCAGGCATTTATTGCCTCCCAGTTCTAGAGGCTAGAAGATCTAAATGTCCAGCAGATGGCTCCCTGTGAGGCCGCCCTTCTTGGCGTACAGACAGCAGCCTTCCAGCTGTGTCCTTACGTGGCTTCTCTACCAATCCTGCTTGATCAGGAACCTCATTTAACCTCAAGCACCTTTTTAAAGGTTCTGTCTGCAAATGCAGTCCCATCCCTGAGTGGTGGGGTTAGGGCTGCAGTGAGTGGGTTTTAAGAGGACACTGTTCAGCCGATAACATACTCTCCCAGCAAGATCATTCCAGACTATTGGATCAGCATGTTTCAGGACAGAGGGGGGCAGACAGAGTGCTGTGCTTGGCACTGCAGGAGCCCAAACTGGGCAAGGGAAAAGCAAGAGGCTAGAGGAAGAAGGGCTGGTCCTGAAGCATCAGCTGCCCATCCCCTCACCACCCACCCCTACTCCCTGGGAAATGCAGCACTCACTGTAGGGATGGACCAGTTAACCAGTAACATCTTTTTAAGAAGCGTTTTTTTACATGTTTGGTTACCTATGCAAATGAGCTATTGCCAACTAGTTCTTCCATCCTCATGGGCCTCAGTTTTCCTGAGTGTAAGAAAAGGCGAATGGAGATTGAAGAAACTCCGTGGGTCTTTTTGTTTCCCATGCAGAGGAGTCTGCCATATCCTAGCAAGCATACCGTGCTTTGGTCCCCCAGCTGTGGCACGAGAATGCTGCTGAGTGATGCCCACTGACTTGGTGCAAGCTAGGCAAGCTCGCAGCTCATGGTGTCAGCAGGATGGTATCTGAGGTGGGCAGAACACTGAGGCGCCTCCCCTCCCCTCTGGCCCTGAACAACTGCTTGGCCAGGTCAGACTGCTGTGCCTACCTGTCTCAGTGAGCCATGAACTGTTGGATAAGGCAGGGTACTCAGGAGCACATTTGGCCGCGGGGAGTGAATATCCGTACACCTTCTACAAGGACACTCATTCACTAGAGCTGTAGCACCTCTTGTCAGAATCCACAGGCTCGCCTGCCCCTGCTGCTCGCCTCTCCGCTTCCTCCGCGGGGACAGTCCTCGCTCTCTCAGGAGCCACTGGACATTGTTTCCCTGCCTGCACCCTCACCTCCTGCTCTCCACCACAGTGTCTCCCTCCCTCCCTGCACCCTCACCTCCTGCTCTCCACCACAGTGTCTCCCTCCCTGCACCCTCACCTCCTGCTCTCCACAGTGTCTCCCTCCCTGCACCCTCACCTCCTGCTCTCCACCACATTATCTCCCTGCCTGCACCCTCACCTCCTGCTCTCCACCACAGTGTCTCCCTCCCTGCCTGCACCCTCACCTCCTGCTCTCCACCACAGTGTCTCCCTCCCTGCACCCTCACCTCCTGCTCTCCACCACATTGTCTCCCTCCCTCCCTGCACCCTCACCTCCTGCTCTCTACCACAGTGTCTCCCTGCCTGCACCCTCACCTCCTGCTCTCCACATTGTCTCCCTCCCTGCACCCTCACCTCCTGCTCTCTACCACAGTGTCTCCCTGCCTGCACCCTCACCTCCTGCTCTCCACATTGTCTCCCTCCCTGCACCCTCACCTCCTGCTCTCCACCACATTGTCTCCCTCCCTCCCTGCACCCTCACCTCCTGCTCTCCACCTGATGTTTCGTGTCAGCATTCAAATAAGTCCCCTGATCAAACAATTTCCTCTTAAAAATGAGAAAATCCTCTTTCCCCTGGACTCTCGTGGCTCTCTGCCACCCGTGGTTCATGCTTCTCAGCACCCCTCCACGACTGACTCAGACCCGTTCTTCACTCCACCTCACCCCCTCACACTGGTTGAGAACTATCCAGTTTGAATATCAGCCGTGAACAGACTTTGAACCCCAGGTTAGGCCAGCCCCAACACAGATCCCCTCTCAGCTCTGGCACATCTCTTGATCAAGTCCAAGGTGGGCTGATGGGTGATTTATCCCGACATGCCATTGGCCAGACTATATATTCCAAAAGACATGCTTCCTCTTTTAAAAATATGGGGTAAAATATGTTTGCTGTGTGGCTGAAAGCTGACAGCAAGGCCCGTGCCCAGCTATGGATAAATAAAAGGAATAAACGATATTCCTAGTCAGTCCTGGCATGGTTAAATGTCTTTTATGCATAGTTCCTTTAGTTCTTTTGCTACCTATGAAGCAGGTAATTATTATGTATTCCCATTTTCTAAATGAGACAACTGAGATCCAGAATGGCTAAGTCAGATAGCATAGTTTCACAACTAGTAAGGACCATGGCCAGGATTTGAACCCATGCCCGCTCCAGAAGCCATATTCTTACCAGTATCCCTGCTATACCAAGAGTGACCCCAACCTCACAAAGCTTGTAGTGTACAAGATCCATGTGTTGTGTCCCAGTGTACACAGGTCAAGTGTGGAGCTTTAGCAATAGAAAGCAAAGGACAGCCTGCTGGTTATGGGCTCGTACGCTAGTGGTCCATCTGAGCAGGCTCGCAAAGGCGCATCCTTGACAGGCGCACAGAGCCTTGGTGTGTAGCCCCTGCCTGTGCAAACAAGCATACACTTGATGCCTGCCTCAGCACAACATGTCGGAGCCCGTGGAACCCACACTGTGGATTCACAAGCTCAAGCCACATAGTCAATGAGAGACTTTTACACCAGATGTATATGATTCTAAACCCCATCGCCTCAGGCTCTTAGTACATTTCTGGGTGGCTCCCCTTTACGAGATGATTAACTTGACAGCGCAGTGGCCAGAGCTGTGAAGCTGGCAGACAGAAGGATGAGGCTGCAGTCAAGACAGTGCTCATGAGCTGCGGTGGGAAACACTGGTGAGGACACCAGTGGAGTGGGGGGGAGGGGAGCGCACAGCCCTGGCTGGGGCTCTCCCGCCGTGATGCCGAGGCAGGAAGAGAGCTTTGGAAGTGATGCTTGCACACAGCCTCGGAGATACCCCTGTCCCGTGCCATCACAAACAGGGCTACACACCCACAGCACACCAGTCCTGTCCGGCGATCTGCTCAAACACTGTGGACCTGGTCCCTGCCACACTCTGCTCAGATGTTAAGTGTGGCCTCTGGTGTGTGACTGATTCCTTTGTTCCACAGGAAGATGCAGATGTGGAGTGGAAATTTGCCCGAGCGAAGCTCTGGCTTTCTTACTTTGATGAAGGGAGAACTCTACCTGCTCCTTTTAACCTAGTGCCAAGTCCTAAGTCCTTTTATTATCTCATAATGAGAATCAAGATGTGCCTCATAAAGCTCTGCAAATCTAAGGCCAAAAGCTGTGAAAACGACCTTGAAATGGGCATGCTGAACTCCAGATTCAGGGTAGGTAGCACCTGGCTTATGGGGTGAGAAAGGGCAGAGGGGGTGTGGGTGGGGCTGTTTGACTCCTGGCTTCCAACAGCCCCCTGGTACAAAGCAAGCCAGCGAGCTAGGAGCTGCGAGGAGCCATTGCCTTGCCGGATCTACCGGGCACCTCGGCAAAGCACCGCCCAGCAGAACGTCCCAGAGTCCCTTAGAGATGCTTTCCGTTCAGCAAGCTGCCTGGAAAGAGATGACCCCAGCACAGGGAATTAATTCCCCAGAGCAGTGGTTCTCAACCCTCCTGATGCTGCGACCCTTGAATACAGTTCCTCATGGTGTGGTGACCCCAACCATAAAATTATTAGTTGCTACTTCATAACTGTAATTTTGCTATTGTTATGAATCATAATGTAAATATCTGATATGCAGATGGTTTTAGGTGACCCCTGTGAAAGGGTTGTTTGACCCCCCTCCCCAGGGGTCCCGACCCACAGGTTGAGAAACACTGCCCTAGAGCATGTGGAGGTAGAAGAGTTTTTTACAGAAAGCAGCTGAGGATGATCTGAGAACAGAGTCCCCCGCTCATTCTCTCCCACTTCTGGGGTCCCAGTGTACGTTGGCATAGCAGAATCTCTGAGGAGTTCTAGAAGAAAGACACAAAACTCGGGGCTTCCTAGATCAAATGGGCCAACAACAGTCTGTTACTATGACAACCCTACAGAAACTCAGTTCCCCGGAGCAATGGTCTAGGAAGCTAAGCCATTTCCAAATCCATTTCCAGAAGGTTCCCCACACTCTGTATATAGCTTACTCCCAGCCCTGCCATGCATGTATGTATTTTCCTTTCTTTGTTCTAGAAGGCTCGCTACCAGGCTGGCATGAGGAATTCTGAGAACCTGACAGCAAACAACACTTTCAGCAAGCCCACCAGATACCAGGTAAGCACCCTTACCTGAGTGTGGGCACAAGTAGATGCCACACTCACAGTTACGTGGCTGTGAGGACACAGAACACAGCCCCTTCTTTCAGAGTGCCTTCTGTATGGCAGCCTATGAGGATGCAGACAGGGTTCCTACCTCGGTGGCACCTCCAGGCTACTTGGGGGAGAGACAAAGAAAAAACACGTGGATAGCATATGGCACCAAACTGACAGAAATCCCAAGAAATAAAGGATAAGATTAAAACTGGAGAAAACCCAGAAGGCCAGGCTAGGGGCTGGGGGCATCTTCATGGAGAGGAGTGTTGGCCGAGACCTCAGCCAGGAAAAGGAGACAACCATGGGCCTTCCTGGTAAAGGTGGAGCATCCAGCAATTCTCGAGCTGCAGGGGAAAGCAGAAGATCAGAAGGTCAGAAGGAAGGCAGAGTCCTGCCACTCAGGATGGGAAGAGTATCTGGTGTCCTCTAAGGTCCAAGAGAGGAAGGTAACTTTGCAGGGGACAGAGGTGATTACATTGTTCTCAGCCTCAGTGACCAGGCAGACACCAGTAAGGAGGACACATGATGTGCCTGTGATTCAGACTGAAGGGATGGCCGTTTCAGTTGGGGTGTGTGAGCAGACAGTGTGCAAACACCATGCACAGCAGGGAGGGTCTGATGCTAGGTAGGGGTAAGGGAAGAAATAGCATCTCCATGACTCCCAGGGTGTCCTCGGTGGCTAGGTGGATCTTAGGACTGTCACCTTAGACTGCCAATCTGCAGAGATAGTTGCTACAGAAAATCAGGGGAGCCCTCTATGCTTGCAATCCTCAAATCCCTCCTGGAAACTGGGGCTAACTCTCTGTTCCGGTTTGAACCAGCTCCTAGCAGTGATGAATGGTAACTACAGGTTAGCTGTTAGAACCTGCAGGGCGTTCTTTCCTCCCACTCCCCACAATGAGCAGATTCATCCTTGTCCATAATTTCTTCTGGCTGTAATGTGATGTTATCCTGGGTATCACTTTGGGCAGAGATGAGAAGGTAACGTGTCCCTGGGTATCACCTTCCCACAGGGAACCGCTGCAGACCTGGCATCTTCCAGACATAGGTCTCTAGTTGAATCTCCTCGCCCGGGTTACAGAAGCCAGCTGTGCACTGGAGAGAATTTAATTGTACAATTAAGAAATAGCTCATCCTTGAAAGCACTTAAGTCTTATCAGATGACATGAGCTCAAAATTGGCAATGGGCAAATCTTGAAATTAATCGTGCACAGAATCGGGGCTGCCCAGTTTGATCTGTTTTGAGCTGTTTTACAGGCTAAATCCTCTGCCAGAGAGGGGTTCCCGTTTCTCAGCTTCTCCAAGAGCACAGATTTTCTGTGTCACAGAAAAGATAGCAACTCCTAATAGAAACTCCTGGTCTTGGACAGAACCAGCTACCGAGATAAAGGAAGAATGATTGCCTGTGAATGTCCTGCACCCAGATGAATCACAGTCAACCTCACAGCTGTCCCTGGCTGCTACCAGTACCATAGCTACCAGCACCATAACCTCCATCCATCTTGCCTTAGCACTCCCAAGAACCCCTGCTGTGATGACAGAGATTGGCCTGTTTGCAGCCTCAGGCTAGGGATGACCTTGGGAAGCTTTCTTCACTTGTATTTTGTCAGCTTGGAGAAAAGCCCCAGGCTGCTTATTTAAGTCCTCATCACAGAAAAGCACAAAGGCACCAGGAACAGGGGGCCTGAGAGAGCAGCCAGACTGAGAACACTGCTCTTTGCACCTGGTCACTCGGGGCCAGCTGGGCAGTGTGTCTAGGCATCTTTCTGAGCTGTAGCCATCTATTCAGGATCTAAATTAACCTTGAGATGACCCAAAAGGTCATCTGGAATAGACTGGACATTAGTGGCGTCCTTTCCCTCAGATTCCAGCAAATTTTACAGATAACAGAACTGATTGCTTGGCTGAGGCTTCCCAGCAGGTTGTGACCCGCCTGATTCTCAGGGCACTCCTCTCTCATCACAACACACCACCTGTCATCCTGCTGCATTCCCAGAGTTCCCTCTGTGCCTCTAGTGTGGGATCTGTCTAAACCTCCAAGACCAAGGTGAGGACAAGGGGCCTTGATCAGTGTCCCGTTGCCAGCAGCAACAGGCAAAGCCAAAGGATGGATCTGAGGGTGACCTGAGGCTGTTTTCCTGCTTGGGGGTCCACTGGCAGCCTCCCAGGCTGCATACTGTCTCATGGCAGTTTGATATGCAGAGAACCTGCAGCCTTCAATCTGTCTTCCCTCCCCTGCTCTCCAAGCCCTCCCCAAGCAGCCAGCTCACTGGGAGCATATTCTGTCAGCCTTGTACACTCTGGTCATTGCCAGAAATCCTGTAGCATCACAGAGGACAGCGGCACGCTTTTGCTCGATCACAGAGTTCCTGAGCCTGTCTCCCTGTCTCTTCCTTAGGAGGCCCCTGGTGGGTAGCATTCTCTTTTAAGCTTTTCAACGTTTCTGCTTTGTGTGGTGGGGAAAGGTGCTTCCTACAGACTGGAGCAGCCACCTGGACTTACTAGTCCCCTCAGCACGAGCTGCTTGCTTTAGTTTGGCCTTTTCCACGCTGGGCTCCCATGCCCAAGAGACCAAACAATGAAATAGAATCATGATAGGGATGGGATGGGCTAAGCTTGCCTCCTCTCAGAGCTGTCTTGTGGCCTGTTCCAAGAGTCTGTTAGTTAGGGGTACAGACCCCAAATACACACTCTGTGGGGAGCAACAAGCCGCATCCTAGACATACATAGAATCCAGGCACAGTCCATTGTCCAGATCTGAGTCTGCATGACATAGTCTCCTGACAGTGCGTTGTTTGGGAGGGAGGGGGTTAATTTTGTTGTTATTTGAGAGCAGTGGTTTGGTTGTTTCGTTTTTTGTTTTTTGCTTTGAGACAGAGCCTCATGTAGCCCAGGCTTGCTTTGAACATGAAATGTAACTGAGGCTAGCCTTGAACCCCTGCCCCTCCTGCCTCCACTTCCCAGTGCTGGGATCACAGGCATGTGACACCACACGCAGCTTCCCCAGGAGGGGCGTCTGCCCTGCCATCTTCTAGCTGGCCTGTGCCGAGAACAAACCAGAGCTGTACCAGACAAGCTGCCGGTGCTGCCTTCTTCGTACGGGGCCTCACAAACATGACCTTCGTGTATGGCTCCTGATGAGCTCCACCTTCCAAGGCTCCTGCCTTGCTGCTCCTGGAGAGCAACATCTCTTCCGTCTGGCTACCTCACTTGCCTTTTTCCAGGATAGAGCCTGTGTTCTCCTCCTTGACTGTGCTCATGGCCACCTTGGCAACACAAAGCACACTGGTCCCCAGGGAACAAGGATCGTGTCCCCTCCCACCAGTACCCAAAGGCCACTGAGGCGGGAGTCTGTGCTGCAGAAGTGTGGACCTCGTGCCGGGTTGCACGTCTCTGAGACAACCCATTCGCACTCATTGTACAGCTCACTTGCATCCACTTGAGAATCGTCTCTGCTGAGTGACATCACTAAATACACTCACCTCTGCAGCTGGCTGAAGGCTTGGGGGTGGGGCCAGGACCTGGGGAGCTTCATGAAGAAAACAAGGAGCTGTCTACAATTCAACACAAAGCAGCACCCTACACACCCACACCCACACACACCCCACCCCCACACACCACCCCCACCCATACACACCCCACACACATAATGAAGCAGAGGAAGCTTTTGGTAACATCTTCCCTGGAACTCTCCAGCCTGCATGTCAAGGAGAAACCTTCCCACCAGTCCATGCTTCCAGGGGCCACCCCAGCATCTGGTCATGGCAGCCTCCATGTTGTCTACCATGTGCAGACCAGAGAAGCTCAGCCCTATGCGGACAGTCAGAGGCCCCATTACTCCCCGAGAGGGCGCTCTTTACCACGGGTGAGGAGCAAGGTCAAAGGCCCCGTGTCTGTCACCCTAATACCAGTCTGTTTGCACATGAAGGCGCCATAACCCTGATGTATATTGAGGGCCTCAAAGCAAATCTTTGATTTCGACCCTTTGAACCCCAAGACCGCAGAAACCCCACTCAGATTAAGCACTTTAGTAACCAAGAGTGGGCCGTGTGTATTCAAGCCCAAAGTATCTGGGGCCAGTGACCCTTTTCCTCTGCAGAGCCACCGTGAGTTTACCATCTGCTGACATAAGGCTGCCTTCTGCGGGAAAGAGGTACTGAGGCCGCCACCTAATGGGGTCCAGTTAATGAACAATGGCTTCTCTCTCCCCAAGCCATCAGGAAACTGACCTTCTAATGCAGCTTTGGTTTCCATTTTGGAAACCATTTTGCATTGCCCTTCTCCCCATCTGTGTGGCCTCACACATCTGTGGTCCCTCACACCCTGAGCCTACACCTCCTCCTCCTCCTCCTCCTCCTAGAAGATGCATGTGAGCTTTATCTCCCCAATTCAAAGTGGAGCTTGGCACGCATGTTTTGGAGTGGTCATAAGCATAGCCCTTAGGATATTTTTAGAGACTGTTTAGTTGTGTGGCTCAATCCAGAGCACAGTGGACACTAGCTACTAACTAGGCAGGACTGCGATGGCTGCTGCACCCACAAAAAGGTGCCACTCCCCTCCCTTCACTTCCAGGCTCTGCCTGGTCATCTTCCATTGTGAACAGCAAGACTCCCTCACTCATGAGACCAGAAGTGGAGAAGCCATTCGCTTGGTCCCCTAAGACAGGGTCTCACCGTGTAGCCCAGACCTGGAACTGGCCCAGGAACTCACTATCTTCCTGTCTCGGACTCCTGAGCATTGGCATGTCAGGAGTGCATCCAGCAGGGACCATTATTGAGGTCTGCCTTGAAAGGCAGCTAACTTTAACTAGCTCCCTTTCACTTGGTCAGCCTAAAAATGTGCAGTAGACGATGCTCTTAATTTCTTAGAATAACAGGTACATAGATAACTGCCATTCTGTGAGAACCAATTAAGGACAGTTTTTATTTTTGTGTTTGTTTAGCTTGCTTTTCCTTTGAAGGTACCAAGGGGTGGGTACACACTCCTGTGATATAGGTAACATGCTTCCTGGACTAGAAGAATGTCCCAGAGAAAAATCTGGGCTACACTTCAGACACTGCTAAGTTAACATGTACCACATGAGGATGGACAGGGGGCAGCTTGCTAATGAGCTGTTCTCAGCGCCCAAACCATGGAGCCATGGGGAGGGGAACCTGCAGGCTCAGGCAAGTAGGGCTCACTGGCCTTGGCTCACCCAGGCCATGGGCGAAAGACACTTGGCTCAGCACATGTAAAATCTTGGGACTGAAGTCTGGAGACATCTCCTTGGCAAGGCTGTCCCTACTGAGGGCATGAAGAGAACCATCGGCTGACAGGAAATTCATTGAAGTCTCCAGCACTTTGTATACGGCTCACTCCCACGTCTCTGTGGTCAGAATTAGGACTGAAGCCAGGTCCACTGCAGAAGTCGGAACTCTAGAAGATGCTGCATGTCCTCTTGCTTCTGGGTGTGACCAGGGGAATGGGCTGCTGGCCAGGGCAGCACCAGCCACAGGAACTCTGGCCCCTCTTCCACGCCGCTCATCTCGCAAGAGTCAGAAATCTCAGCTCTCAGAATATTTTTAAGCTCTGTGATTTCACGGGAACCTTGGAACAACCAGCTAGCAAAATCCAAAGTTCAGCTCCTCCAGGCTTCCTGACACTTGGTGCTATTCTTGGTGTCCCTTCAGTGCGGCTCAGGCTTTGTTCACGAAGAAATGCTCAGCTCCTGCTATAGGGAGGCTAGGCCAAAGTCCCTGCTCCCCCACAACTGGGGGCAAAGGTCAGACCTGCGGGCATCTGGGGAAGTGGTTTCTCCATCAAGGCCCAGAGGCCCAGCTGAGAGTGTGGCTGATGGACACTGGCAGCAACTCTTCAAGGTGCAGACGAGTTCCTCCAGCCCGGCCCTGGCTGCTCTCATGATCAACACACCACTCACTGTCATCTCCAAGAGCTGCAGTTACCTGAGCTGACCTGCTAAGATTTCCCAGCATTCCCTGTCTGGCCAGGGCAAAAGGGGGCCTAGGGCCTCAAGTGGAGCCATGTATCCAAGGGTCCCTCTCTCCTTGGCTTGGCTTCCTGTCAGTGGGAAGTGTTCTGTTTTCACCTCCTAAGGGGGAGAGAGGCACTAGCCTGCTAGTGTCCAGTGCTGACTCCTGGGGTGCATGAGGGAAGGAGACCTTGTTGGCCACACCGCCTCTGAGCCCTGCTGTGCTCTTCATTTCAGAAAATCATGAAGCGCCTCATAAAGAGATACGTGCTGAAGGCCCAGGTGGACAGAGAAAATGATGAAGTCAATGAAGGTACGTGAGGGCCCGAGGGCGATTTCATTCTAAATTTTGCAGGTCAGGGGTCAACTATGGTTCTCTCGGGACCAAGACTGTAGTGCTGTTGGAGTTCTGTGCCCTTTTTAGAGAACTCCTTGCTCTTCAGTGTGAGCAGCTGCATCCGCATGAGGTGGGAGACCAAGGTCTTTATTTCTTCGCTGCTTCAGCAACTGGTCCACCCTGAGGCTGCCCTGGCTCTCTGCCCTTGACTCTCCTCCCAGTTTCTACCCTTCCTCACCACCTCCTCTCCTGCCTGGCCGCTGTCACCTCCACCCTGACCAGTCTCCTTCCCACCTTCTCCCCCTCTCTTAAGGATGCCTGTGATTAGGCTGGCTCCTGGACCACGCAGGTACTCCCCTAAAGTCAGCACGTGAGCACAGGACTCCACATGTCACCTTAGTTCCTGTTTGCTGTGAGACATGACTCACCCTCAGGCCAACCACCCGTGATGACAATGTGGATGTCATGGGCGTGTGGGACATCAGTCTGCCTCCCACAGTGATGGCATCCTTGGTTGGCTTCAAGCCCTTTGAATTTGGGATAGCCTAGAAGCCCACCATTTAAACCTTCCTGTGCAGGCAATATACAAAAGGGTCAGTCTGAATTTCCAAAACCTGCCACTAGCTCAGCCCCAGCTGCCCCTCCTGCCTTGTTCTGAATTCTGAGACTCTCAACAACAGCAGTGTTTCTCTGAGGATCTCCATCTTCAGTACCCGCTGATTAAGGTGCTGATCCCAGCCTGATGCATCCCTGCATCTGTGGCAAGGCCTGCGCTCTCCATTTTTAGATAATAGCATCAGGTAATTCCCATGCACACTGGAGTTCCCATCTACATCACTCTCGTTTGAGTTATTTTCAGTCTGTTTTCAGCAAGTATTCTTAGGTAAGAAGCAGATGCCTTATACCAGGTCATTAATTATGCAACACCTTGGATAAATATTTGCTACCCAGAAAGGCCCTTGTCCATGACTGGAGATACTCTGCCTCCCCTCACTGGGGCCACAAGGGCTACCAAAAGAGCCCAGCTGCTGAGTGACACTCTGCCTCATCTTGTAGTACCCAGCATACAGCCTGAAAAGCAGCAATGCCCGATCTATCTGCTAAGCAGACAGAGCGAGAGGCTGAGTGGCAGCCCACTTACTTACCTCTCCTTCGGGCCCCAGTTATGAGATCACCAGGTGCCATGTCATCCAGCCTCACAGGTGTGTGACTGTGGTGGACATGAAGGTAACTGATATACAATTTGTGGGTGGGTCCCCCTAAGTCATTTTAACCGAAATGATACCATGAGCCTGGGGCTTAGTGAAGCCCCCTAATAAAAATGGGGGGTATAATTGTGTGTGTAAGATCTCTGCACTTCATATATTTAAGCATACCTGTGTAAGAGATAGGAATAATATACCCACAAGTGGTGGACTCCTGCCAGAATTGTCTGGTGTCTAAAATATGAGGAAAGAACCGTCAACTCCCCTTTGAGCTTAATAAAGAGACCCCCACAGGCCAGACCCCTTGGGCTTCTAACCATGTGGGCCACTATGGAAACAGAAAATGAAAGTGACTGCTTAGTGGTCCCCTATTAGGGGAGGAGGCAGCTGCAGGCATCAGGGAGGCTGGAACTGGGTAGGTCAGGCAGCTTCTGAGAACAAACTGAAGCTGCTCCATGCAGCTGGCCAGCCCTGGGGCTGCATCCATTGTGTACAGCCCTGCTCCTGGGTGCACATAACCACAGAGCATCATGAAAATGAATGTTCCAGCTAATGAGCACCTTGCTCACTCTTGACAAGTACCTGTTACGACTCTGAGACCAACACTGGAGCAGCAGTGTGTAACACAGTTGCCAGTAAATGTGCAGCCCTGAACTCCACCTCTCCAAGCTGTGAAAGGAGAGGCTTTCCAGGAATGGGAGGCAGGGCTGTAAGTGTATAGTGGGAAGCCAGGTGGGTGGCACTTTTTTCCCTGGAAATCTGTGGGCACAAGGACCTTCATGATCCCAACACTTTCCCCCGCCTCATCCACCCCAGGGGGCTGGACCTGCACCTAGAGCAGAATACCTCCTTCCTGCTACATGCTCATCCTCAGAAAACCCTCTTCTGTCCTTGCAGGTGAACTCAAAGAAATCAAGCAAGACATCTCGAGTCTTCGCTATGAGCTGCTCGAAGAGAAGTCGCAAGCTACGGGGGAGCTGGCAGACCTGATCCAACAGCTCAGTGAGAAATTTGGGAAGAACTTAAACAAAGACCACCTGCGGGTGAACAAGGGCAAAGACATTTAGTGCCTGATGGGCACCTGTGACGTCTACCAGCATTCCAAAGTCAGGCTGGATGTCCCAGTCGCAGCCCTGTTGGGGAGGGGTTCCACTCCACTCCCCTGGGATACAAGGGGATCCACTGGGTCTGTTCTGGGCATGTGGCTGACATCTTAGCCCAGGACCTGCCTGGACCCAGGAGGGTGAAACTAGGCTGTTGGGAAAGAAGAGCTGCCCCAAGGAGTGGGGAAGTGCCATCCGACACACAAGACCTCCCAGCCAGCCTCAGTGGCCAAGGCAGGAAAAGGCCATCTTCGATGCACATGTGTGTCCTTCCACCCCACTCAGGACTCCAGCTGTGTCCTGGGAAGTCAACCCTCCCCATCCTGTGAGTCCCTTCTCATTCCTCCCTGCCACACACACAGAACCAGAACCGGGAGGTGGCCTGTGATCTACTCTTAAGTGCCAGATGAGAACCCAGAACCGGGAGGTGGCCTGTGACCTACTCTTAAGTGCCAGATGAGAACCCAGATAGCCTAATAGCTAAATAGTTCTATTTGTTTATATAAAAAAAAGTTTAAAAACACTAAATCAAAAATTGTACTGTAGAGAAAAGTTGTCATTGTTTAGAAAACAACAAAATCCAAATAATGTATTTTTACCTTTATTAAAATTATCTTGTATTTACTATTTTTACCTAAAATGAGAAGAAATAAAATTACCTCATAAGAGCCCGGGGATCTCTGTGGATGTGCTGCTGGGCCATCTGTGACCGGTGGGTCTGGCTTTGGGCACCCTCGGGGTTGGGGATGCCCGGGAAGACAGGACCAAGCCCCCGAGTCCACAGCCACGCCCCTCAAGAAGATCCTGGCTTCTACCTCACTGCCAAGCCCCACTTCCCATATCCAGACCAGACCCCAGTCTCCCCAAGGTCAGGAAGGAAGTGGTGAGGGGCGTGGCAAGTTTGCTCCCTGCCTGGGCATTCCTTCCCTGTTGGGTGTAGAAAGGAGGGCAGGGGGTCCAGGAAAGGGGCCTCACATCATCACATCCGAGGGACCTAAGTGGGAGTAGGGAGAGCAGCCACCAGGTGGCGCCCAGCCCAAACAATGTGCCTCACCGCAGGTTGAAGAAAATGCCCTGGGATTGAAGGAGAGTCTGCGGGTCCCAAGGAAACACAGCTGGTGATGCAGACCAGTGGGACTGAGCACTTACTGTGCGCCGGCTTCAGGATTACCAACTTCAGGATTATTTCAGTACCCGTACGTCAGTTTCCCAAATCTTCACAGCAACCCAGAAGGAGGGTCAGGATTCCAAATTCAAATACCTGGAAGAGACTGTGGAGGAGAAAGAGGACAGGTATATATGCTCACACACACCCACACATTGTGCGTGTGCACATATGTATAGATGGGAACCTGTGTGATGGATGATGTTTCAGCTTTGCAATCTCACCAAAGCTCTGCATTCAGTAGGAGCCACACTCTCCATTTGGGTTTTTCTGGGCTATTGACACACGGTATGGTAGCATCTTGAGATGCTTGCTAGGTGGCAGTTGTTGCTAGACAGTCATGTGATCCTGTGTACTGACAGGCAACCCTCTACATGGGACTTAGTGGCTAGTATTTTTGGATACAGGTACCCTGTGAGGTATTCCAATAGGTGGCTTTGGCCAACTGAGCACAGGTTAGTCCATACTGCTGTTTGGTAGAGTAGGTGTAATAAATGCATTTTATCTTACAATATTTTCAACTCGTGATAGATTTGCATGTACTCCCCAAAAGTCCAAGAGTGAGCGTGCACACATATACGCAGAAAGAACAGACTTGCATTTCAAGGTATTCAGTTGCAAAAGCTGTTGGCTTAACTCTGATGTAAGAAAGCAGCAGGTAGGATGGAGTGATAAATAGAAGTGAGGTTGGTTCCAGCACCAAGGGAAGTGAGAATGGCACACCTCCATTTACTGCTAGCACAGACTGTTCTGCCGCACTTGCCCCATTCGGAAGGGCAGGGGAAGTCAGCATTTGTTGGACCCTGGATGCTGAGATAGGCAGCTAGAGAAGATGTTGCAATGAATATTCCATATCTGGGTCTTCCCACCTGTACTTCAACCCAGGGCACTTTGCAAATATAAATTCCTGTCTTTAACCTGGAGTCAGTAGTGGGATTGTAGGTATATTTCAAAGAATTTCTGGGGCTGAAGAGATGTCTCAGTGGTTAAGAGCACTGGCTGCTCTTCCAGAGCACCTGGGTTCGATTCCCAGCACCCACATGGCAGCTCACAACCTTCTGTAAACTCCAATCTAGGGAATGTGACGCCCTCTTCTGGCTTCCGTGGGTACTGCATGCACATGGTATCCCAACACATGCAGGCAAAATACCCATACACATTAAAATAAATAGTAAGAAAAAATAGAACTATCAAGTCTATGGGTGCCTTTTAGTTGTGTGCTGGTTTCCAGGGAGAATTCCTTCCCCTTTGTCATCATCCTTCAGGCTCCCGAGCCTGCACAAGATGAATGAATGCATGCAGCAAGTCTTTACTCAGTCTCTGGCTAGGACCCAGCAGTCCTGTTCCAGCCTGGACTCTGGATAAAGGCATACACGCTTGGTAGGAAGAGCAAATAATCTGACCAGAGAGGACAAATTACCAATGTTTCCGCAAGATTTCCTTTCTGATCCCCCACTTATCTCCCTCCGAATGCTGATAAACATTTCTAAGATGTAGCATTCCATTTCCCTAGCTGCCTTCAGCCGGGGGCACTTGCAGCCCTGTTTTCAAACTGTGTGACAGCCTTTTCCTAAAAAACCTAAGCTTCAGATCCGCTCCTCAGGGAGATAGAGGAAAACAAGCCGCACCGTAGAATTAGAGCTGGAATCAGACTGGTACCATCTATTAGGCTTTCAGGGACATCCAGGAGTAGCCTTGTGGCTGCCAGATGGGCGAGAGGGGAGGGCGAGGCTTGGTTTCAAGTGGAGATCCTGGGACTGAATGAAGCCTAGCAGAGCTCGCCAGCCTGGAGCTTAGTGGTAAGCTCCTCATGTGCCCCTGGTCTGTGCCCCCCACCCCACACCTGTGACCCTCCCATGTCTGTGATCCCCCATGACCCCATGCCTATGACCCCTCCTAGGCCTGTGACCCTCACTAAATTAGCCAGTGCCAGCGGGGGAGCAGTTCATGAGAACACCAAGCAGAACAGTGAGGAGAGAACTGGAAGGGAGCACAAGGGCCGAGGGCGGGACCTGCACATCTGTCCCCTGCATCTCGGCCCACTCGTCATCATGCTGTCTCACGACTCTTTAATGTGTACATTAGGTGTCTGTCACTGCCACCCAGAGGGAAGATCCAGGAGGGACCCAGGCTAGTCTCCGCTACATACTGGACTGGAGCCAAAGAGTGGCACCCAGTGGAGCCCTGCCGGGGGCCTCCCAGGCCCCGGATTTCTGAAGCTCCTGCAGATAGCACCATCAGACCCTGAAAAGCTCCGTGCATTTGCAGAAAATGCAGGTCATCCCCAGCTGTGTTTCTGTCCAGCTGTGGCTGAGCTATGTGGCCCACTCCCTGTAGCCCGGAGGATGTGCCTTTCCCAGCACAGTACCACTCCCTGGCCAGGGGGAGGCTGCAGATCAAGCCTCTGGGGTAAGCAGAGGAGGTCTTCAGTCATCTGTCACTTTCAATGGCTTCTAATAGGACTCAAGTCCCACTGACATTCCCAGACAAAAGCCCCCAATTAGCGGTGGGGCTGCTGCTGACAGGAACCTTCTCAGTCCTCACCACACACGCTTGAGCAGGCAGCACTCCTCTGCCTGGGGAAGATTACCTCCTTCCCTCCCTCCAGGCCCTGACAGGTCTGACTCCAGGGAAGTCGCTCGCTCACACGGAGGTGGCAGGCTGGGAGGGCTGTGACACCCTGCAAACAGGTAGTCATGGACTGTCACTCCTCCAAGGGCACTGGTGAACTGCAGCAGAGGGGGGTGGCACCCGGAGACTGCCAGGGAGTTCTGACCCACCTGTGCAGCCAGGCACACCTCCATCTTGCAGGGAGAAAGTACTGGAAAGAAGGAAGCACAGGAGAGGCAGAGAGATACGTCAACTCTCTCTGTCCTGGGACTCAATGAAACCTCTTCCAGCTGGCTCCCAGGCTCAGCAAGATCCTGAGGCTAACCCACCCTCGCTGACCCCAGGAAAGAGCCACGGGGGCTGGACAGCACCATGGGAAGAGCGCCACCCACTGGCTCTCAGAAAGGAAATGATACCAGAAGTGAGGGAGCCAAAGGTAAGGGGCTGGGGTTCCCAAAGGCTTGAGTCTGTACAGAAAAGAGACCTTTGGAGAAGAACACAAGTTTGGGGGGGCATGGCAATGGACTCTCTCCCAGCTCTCCCTCACACAAGAGTGCTTTCCATCAGCCTGGGAGAGACTTGGAGGCCACAGAGGAGCACAGGGAGGCCAAGGCAGCAAGCAGGGAGGCCCAGCTGGAAGAGGGATGTCCTGGAATCCTAGAGATCAGGGCCTTGACTGGACCAGCTCTGCCCACTGAAAGTAGCTAGGAACAGCTCAGCCTTTCCTGTGGGCACCTAGCCTCTGTCATGACTTGTAGGGAATGAGGAAGAGGAGGATGGGGAGGGCCCTCCTCCAGCTCTTGGTGTTCTCTTATCAAAGTAAACTTAAACTCATGGATCTCAGATCCTCCATGTGTCTGAGTCAGAAAGAGGTGAGGCAAACACAGCCCACCGGCGCATCAACCACGTTGACAGACAAAAGGCCCGTGTGGTCTTTGGGTAATTGACACACAGAAGCTGCCTGCAGGGCCACCAGCTTGTGTCAATGGCTCCCACCTTCCCAGGGCAGGCAGGGAATGGGGGAAACATGTCTAGCCATGTCACATTCATGCAGGATTCAGGTAAGATGTGGCAGGTGCAGAAACCAAGAAAGCAGACGTTGAGCATGGGATACTGACCTTATGCAGGCAGTGAACAGCTCTCACTGCAGCCAACAGAAGCCAGTACCTGATGCCAGCACAGCCGACCAAAGGCACAGTCCTCCTGATGAGCACAGCCGACCAAAGGCACAGTCCTCCTGATGAGCACAGCCGGCCAAAGGTACAGTCCTCCTGATGAGCACAGCCGACCAAAGGCACAGACCTCCTGATGAGCACAGCCGACCAAAGGCACAGTCCTCCTGATGAGGACAGCCGACCAAAGGCACAGTCCTCCTGATGAGCACAGCCGACCAAAGGCACAGTCCTCCTGATGAGCACAGTCAACCAAAGGCACAGTCCTCCTGATGAGCACAGACGACCAAAGGCACAGTCCTCCTGATGAGCACAGCCGACCAAAGGCACAGTCCTCCTGATGAGCACAGCTGACCAAAGGCACAGTCCTCCTGATGAGCACAGTCGACCAAAGGCACAGTCCTCCTGATGAGCACAGCCGACCAAAGGCACAGTCCTCCTGATGAGCACAGTCAACCAAAGGCACAGTCCTCCTGATGAGCACAGTCAACCAAAGGCACAGTCCTCCTGATGAGCACAATCAACCAAAGGCACAGTCCTCCTGATGAGCACAGCCGACCAAAGGCACAGTCCTCCTGATGAGCACAGCTGACCAAAGGCACAGTCCTCCTGATGAGCACAGCCGACCAAAGGCACAGTCCTCCTGATGAGCACAGCTGACCAAAGGCACAGTCCTCCTGATGAGCACAGTCGACCAAAGGCACAGTCCTCCTGATGAGCACAGCCGACCAAAGGCACAGTCCTCCTGATGAGCACAGTCGACCAAAGGCACAGTCCTCCTGATGAGCACAGTCAACCAAAGGCACAGTCCTCCTGATGAGCACAGTCAACCAAAGGCACAGTCCTCCTGATGAGCACAGCTGACCAAAGGCACAGTCCCCCCACACTGTCAAGAGCTGACCAAAGCAAGACAACGTGGAGTTTCACACATACCTGTGACCACAGGGTGCACAAGTTCCCCTGGCATGTGGAGAGGAGCTGTCTGCAAATGAACTAGAGGGAAAGGAGCTGCAGAGGGGCCAAGGAGAAGAAGTGGAAGAGAGAAAGGGAGTGGGAGAGGGAGGTAGGAGTGAGTACAGAGGAGTGGGTCCCTCGGTGACACCCACCCCTCCTGCCCGCTTCCTCCAGCTCTTCCTTCCTGGTCACCTGTTACATGTGACTTCTTAGTTCACCGCCAAACAAATGCCACTTTTGTTCAAGCTGATTTGCAGTGGGCGTCCCTCAGTTACGTCTTGAGTCTGGCTGGATACAGAAGCATCACCCTACATCCTTTGTCCACCCTTCCCTGGGCTAGGCTTCAAGCTTCCACAGTTAGAGACACCAAGGCCGGACGCTGCTCACACACACACACACTATTTCTCTTGAGGGCTCACAATTTCTGAGCTGACAAGGAGACCAAGTTAACACTCAAGCAGAGTATTCTTGGCATGGGGCCTGGTGGGGTTGCTCAGTGGCCCGGGTATCTGAGCTCCTCAGGATTAGGAGAAGAGTTGTCTTGCCCTGCCCAGGCTTCTGGTTCTGGTCCCTGTGGAAGCAGCTGGAAATGGAGGTGCCACACAGGACGCACAGCAGAGAGGTCAGAAATGATGCAGGCATGGTGACCACATTCTTACCCTTGTTTGTGGGGTCAGTCCTCAGATATTCCAGAAATAACAAGTAGACAGACACTGCAGATGATCAATTTCTAGCTGGTAATGCTGTTGCTATAAATAGGACCTATGTAGCCTCATTTTGTACAGGCTGGTGGAGTTGACTATTGGCGTTACATAAATACAAGTGAGTATTGGATTCTGGGGACATCTGTAGCTCCCCATGTGCACAGACTATCAGGAGCAGAATTACAGCCACCATGCCTCTGACTCACTATTTTTCAGATGCCCAGATCTGAATGAGCAGAGGAGATGGCTCTTTGGATCACTTCAATGATAACAGAGAACGGGCCCCAGGGTTTCAGCTCTGTACCAATCAATCCCAGAAAGGCACTAGCAAAGTAGACCCCCTAGTGCCTTCCTGATTATCTGTCCCCAAGCCAGCAGAACTGCTGAAGGTGAGCATTTCATCAGAGCCTCTCTGGCTCCTCAGCGTCCCATTCGAAGACTTAGTGTTATCGTCTGTCACCAGCAACGTCAATACAATGAATATTCTGTGCTTCAGAAAAGGCCATGCATCCCATGGTAGTTCTCCTCCAGAGATGCCGATGAGTTTCATGTCCTGGGACTCCTGAGCCTGCCTGCCTGCCTGCCTGCCTGCCTGTCTGTCTGTCTCTCACAGCAGTGCAAGAGGGCATGATCTAACTTGCCCTAAGGCTTCAGGGAGAGGGAGGAAGTGATGGGGCTTCCAGGCACTGAACACAGATTCTCAGTGCATCTCCCAAATGCCGACCTTGCAGTCTGCCTCCTGCCCAAACATAGGATACAGAGGACTTGTGCTGAGGTGGAACACCAACAGCTCCTGGGAAATAGGAGAGCACAGACGTGTGAGGATACCAAGTGCATCAGATTTTATTGTGTAAAACATCATGACCAAAACAACTAAGGAAGAAAGGGTTTATTTTGGCTTCTGGCTCCAAAGGGTTAGAGTTCTTAACAGCAGGGAAGGCATAGCCTCATGGCAGGATCAGAAGTGAGGCTGGATATGAACCCTCAAAGCCCGCCTCCAGGGACTTACTTCCTCCAGCAAGGCTATACCTCCTAAAGGTTCCATTACCTCCCCAAGCTCCACCAGAGGATCAAGTGTTCCAACGTATGAGCCTATCAGAAACATTTCTTATCAAACCACAACACTAAGTGCTATCAATCTGCACTCAGCTCTTATGCACAGCTAGCCCCAGGTCAAGTCTCCAAAGAGACAAGAAGTGTTCCCAAGCCCACTGCGTGCAACTCACACCATGCTGCTCCACAAAAAAGACACCGGAGGGGTATGTGAAGGTGAGACTGTGATGCTGAGGCCCAGCACAGAACCAGAAGGGGAGAACAGAGGTGGGTGGGTGGGGAGAGACAGACAAGCAATTCCATACAGGTCCACTTCGTGCAGAGACCTGCAGGTGACCAAAGATGTTTGGAGGCTTCATCTTCATGATGAGCCTCACTGGAGGTCACATCCAAAGCCAGTGAACAGGAGGCAGCATCAGACAGCCCGGGGCACAAGGACTAGTGGCAGAGGAGTCTGGGTTTGTGTGACCTCCGGCAAGTCCTACACAGGACAGGAGGGGTGGACATCAGCACCAAGTCCCAGCTGAAAAATGCACTGTTCTGAGGCAGCTCCGTTACCACAGACTCAGATGCCTCCTGTGGCTGCTGTACTATCTGTTCTGTGGAGTGTTTGGATGACTCTTCAAGAAGGAAAGGGGAGATGGCTGTGTTCAACTGTGACATCTCTGGCCCCAATGACACTTGCCTTCCATTTCTCAAATCCCAAGAATCCCTCTGCACATTCATGCTTGACCCAACCATGTGGCTTGCATTAGCCAATGACACACTAGCAAATATAGCACAAGCAATAGTTTGATGAGTTCATGATCATTGGGGCTTGCCTTACAGCAAGACAAGCACCATGTTGTAAATAAGTTCGCATACCTCATGAAGTATGACCCCAGAGAGAGACGGGGGCTTCTTGTACTTCCAATCTAGCTCAGCCCCAGCTGAGAGCAGCCCACAGGTGACTCAGCCGCAGAGAGCCAAAGAACCACCCAGCAGAGCCTTGTCAGCCACAGGATCCTGAGAAGAAACATTTTGTTGCACGGGGGCTACAGAGGTGGTTCGTGGTTAAGAGTGAGCACTGTTCTTGAAGAGGACCTGAGTTCAGTTCCAGCACCCACATCAGATGGCTCACAACCACTTACAACTGCACTTCCAGGGAACTCGATGCTCTTTGACCTCCAAGGGCACCTGTACAACACATGGTACACATAAACTCATGCAGGCATACATACATACATATAATAAATATGTTTGTAGGGTTTGTTGATTTAAGATCTTGTGTTTAAGGTAGATGGTATCCAGGAACAGACAATTAAAACAAAGAGGCTGGAGGATGGTCTAGAAACCTCTTCTCAGTGCTGTAGAATGAACCCAGGGGCTCCTGGATCCTAGGCAAATACTCTACCACTAAGCTGTATCCTGTCTCCATGCTACTTGTCTGTGGAAAAGCAATCTCATGACTAAATCCCCAAATAATTATGTACTCATGAACCTTAGCTGCCTCCATTAACATTATCCAACAAGTTCATATCAACAGGTGCTACTGAAACTGTAGTCAGGGCTTCCAACCTACCCAACCCAGCCATGCTTCAGTTAGAAACCTGTCTCTAGACACCAATAAAATCAACACACGCACACACACACACACACACACACACACACACACACACACACACCAAGCAGCTTGGGTCATCAGACAGGAGGATGCATACTTTGTTGAACAGGCTGACACGGGCAGTTCGCTCCATCTCTACCTCAGCTCACATGCACTGTGTAAGGACCAGCAGGCCTTCATGGACTGCTGCTGTCTCACTAGAGTGAGAAGAGCAAGCCTGGGGACAGGTAAGGAGAGCCCTGGAATGTCAACAAGAGCTGTGGTCACCACAGAAAACAGAGCAAAAGGAAACAATGTCCCACAGAGGCCCATGTTTTAAAGGCCCGGTCTCCAGAATGGTACTATTGGGGGTGGTAGAACCCAGGGCCTAGCTGGAGGTCCTGAGGTGACTGGGTATGTCCCTGTAGGGACTGTGAGACCCTGGCTGCCTCCCCTTGCTCTCCTGCCTCCTAGCTCAGGCTGTCGGTGGTTTTCTCTGCCACATGCCCCCATCATGATGAGCTGCCTTGACACCACTTCCTAAGATGCAATCAATCATCCATTCATGTCCTGGAACTTTCCAAACTGTGAGCCAAAATAAACCCTTTTAAAATAAGAGAATCATCTCGAGCATTCAGTTATACTGAATGGAAAGCTGGCTAATGTGTTGTCCGAGAGACGAAAATGATGCCTTCTTAGATTTCCACATGGCATCTGAGAGCTTGCCTATCGCTTGTCTCGTTTAGTCCTAACAACAACCCAGTGGAGTGGGCAGGGCAGGATTTGCTGTCCTTGTTTCATAAAAGGAGCTTAAGTAGGGCAAGTGTCCCTTTGAGTGGGACCACTGATAAAATGAAAGTTCATTAGCTGGCATGGCTGTCAGGTTGTCTGAGGGGAGGGTGGTAATGAAGGGACCGGACCCCGATCCTGGCCCAGTCTCTAGGCAGACCAATGCAGAGCTGATCTAGTTTTAGAAAAAGGTTTCGGATGTGAGCGTGTAGGAAAGACAGGGAATGAAGCACTAGAAACAGCGAGAAGGAAGAGCCAGGCCGGGGTAGCTCAGCCGACCACCCTTCCTCCCTCAGCCAGGGCTAGAGCCCTAAGGAAGGGGCAGTGCGCGCGATTGTACAGCAGGGGTAGCTGTGGGAGGGTTTCCTCCCCCTTTTCTTAGAGTGACAGATGTCATTTATCCCCTAGGACATGGGGAGGTCTGTATGACCTTCGGGCCAGGATACCCAGGCTGCAGAACCAAGGCAGATGACCTGCCAGGGTTACAAAACAAACTTCCCAAGTGCCTGGCACCTCCAGTGGGGGAGGGGTTCTTCATCCCTAACACACTGACTGAGGAAGCTGAATGGAAGACTGACAGGCTGGGCAGAGGTGGGGTCTACCCCTCTCCCCACCACAACGAATAGGGGAGAGGTGGCAAGGAGGAATGGCTGGTGCCTTACCTGCTCTCTCTCCTCCTCCTGGGGACTGAAAAGATAGTCACTTCCGATCTGCGTCAAGAGCTGTGTTGTTAAAGAGCACTCATAATTAGAGCAGGTAATTCGATCTTTAATAATCAGCCTGTTTGTCCCTCCAGCCCACTAAGCCCTCCTCCTCCCCCCCCCTCCCCCCCCGCCCGTACCCACTTCTATTTCCATCCCCACCCCTCCCTGGCAGGAATTCCTTAAAGCAACCCTGCAAGCTTTCACGGTCATTTTTTCCCTTTCCAAACAGGCCGGGGCTGATGGTGGGCTTTTCTGTTGCCTTTGCCATTGGGAAGGTTCTCTCTGAGCAAAGGCTCCACAGGGCCAGAGAGAGGCTGGTTGGTAGTGTGGCTAGGTGTGAAAAGCCCCTACCCAGTCACCCTCTGGCCCAGCCCTCTTACTGGCCAGATAAGAGGGAACTTCTCCCCAAACCCTAAATGACAAGGCTCCATCTATCCGTCTGTCCTCTCCAGTGAGTGCAGAGAGGAGAAGACTGTTCTTCATGATGAACTGTCTCTGGCATTGTCAGTGAGACCCTTGCCCTGCAGCGCCCAGCCCATGCCAGCCTTTGCCGTCTGCAGGTTGGCAGGGGCTGGAGGAACAGGCACAGATGGAGCACTTAAGGAATGGAGACCCCAGAGACGGGAGAGAAGTGGCAAACCAAATTGCTTTAGCTGTTCCAGTGTGTGCTGTTTTCTTAAAATATCATTTTCATCAAAAAGCAAACCAAAATTTCCAAAGTCCTTAGCACTCAAAGAAAAAGGAAATCACTCTGAATCCATCCGCTCTCGGTTAGTTTCTAGGAGGCATTCGCTTACGGTTGTCTTTGCATATTTATATAAATCTTAATCCATGGAACAACTGGCTACAAGATATAAGTTTTTTTGTTTTCTTTCTGTTAGCCAATCTCTGTCTGGAGGCCCAGCTCCTGCTCCATTTCTGAGGAGCAGACACCTCAGCCCAGCTCAGAGTACACACAGCCACTGCCCTGGTACTGCAGTAGTCAGGGCCTGCCACACAGGCAGAGGACCTCCCACTCATGAACCTGTCTGTACCTGCATCCACCATGCCGCTCACTGTTCAGGTGCTTCCATGAAGTCCCTCCTTCAGGTCACTGCTGCTCGGACCCTCAGCCCCACAGGAAACACCTCAAAACACAGCTGGTCTCTTTCCCACTTTTTCCCAGGCACTGGCCTGGAAGTCCCCAAACCACTTCACAGGTAGAGGCTGCAACCCAAGCCCAGTGCTCAGGTAAACCTATGGGATCATCCAAGACCTCACACATGGTGGGGCTAGGGAGGGCCAGCCATACTCTTTACAGATCGTCAGGAAAAGCACTTTCTTTCCCTGCATCCCGAGTCCCCATACCATCTGGGTTTCTGTTAGCCATCCTAAGGCAGAGAACCCCTCAGTCTCCTCTCACTGACCACCCAATATATAAGGCCCCTGTATCTCCCAACCAACTCTCTCTTCTAGGTACCCTCGCCAAGATCTGGGGAGCGGTTCCTAACTTCAGGGATGGGAAATGTTGCCATCATTCAGGGCTGTCGGTGAGGTGAAGCAGTGTGTGTGCATGGCACAAAGAAACCTGCAGGAAGGTGGGGTTGAAGCAAGGTGCCCAAGAGAAGGGCTGTGGCCACAGCCCTGCCCTCCTTGCTCACGATGCTCTGACAGTGAAACAGAAAAGCCAACAGTTTGCCTTCCCGTCAGCTGAGTGCGGCAGTGCTGTCCCTTCCCCTGGGCAGTTGATGCTGAACAGTCTCACTGCTTTCTGGCTGCCAGAGAGGATCTTGGGTGTCAGCAAACACAGGGATGCCCTGGTTCATACTTAACCAGTACCGTGTGTGCACACGCCCTGCCCTGCCCTCCAGCCCCCCAGAGCATGTCTGTGGGGGCATTTTCTTGATCAATGACTGATGTGGGCAGGCTCAGCCCACCCTAGGTGGTGTCACCCCTGGGCAGGTGGGCCTGTGCTGTATAATAAAGCAGACCGAGCAAGTCACGGAGAGCCAGCCTGTAGCCGGAAGTTTTCTCTGGTCCCACCCAGCCCTGCGGTCCTGCAGCCACTTATAAAATAATCATTCAGAGGCTTAATGTTATTTACAAACTGTATAGCCTATGGCAGGCCTCTTGCTAACTAGCTCTTATATCTTAAATTAATCCATTTCTATTAATCTATGTTTTACCACGTGTTCCATGGCTTTACTGGTCTGCTGGCATGTTGCTCCTTGGGTGGCAGGGTGGCATCTCTCTAGATTCTGCCTTTCTCTTTCCTGTCTCTCTCCTTGGATTTCCCACCTGCCTCTAGGTTGCCTTGCCATAGGCCAAAGCAGGTTATTTATTAACCAATGGGAATAACGTATATTCATAGAGTACAGAAAGACATCCTCCAGCACCAGCCAGTAAGGAACATTTCTCCATGGTCTTTTCTTCAGTCCCAGCTTTAACTTGCTCTGTGAATTGTAATCCGTACGTCAAATAAAGCCTCTCCTGGTTTCGATCAACGTGTATCACAGCTACAGAGAGCAAACTAAGACAGAGACCATTAACTATAAGAGCACAAGTGATTCTGATGGGAAAGAAGAAGTCCCAGGAGGAGACACTGGGACCACAGCTAGTGAACACTGGCCCAGCCCTTGGTTGCTCACGTGAGTGGGTGGACAAGGACGGAGGACCAAGGCTGGCTGATGGCTTGGCATGTCTTGAATGCCCTTCCCTCCCCTGCTGATGTGGGCAGGCTCAGCCTCTCTAGGTTATCTGCTTGGGTCCCACAGCTCCCTGTTGAAACCCAGCGTTATCTATGAGGTACTGTGATCTGCAAGGCTCTTCCATGAAGCAGCCCTCTGACTGTGTGATACAGCCCACATTTCCATGCCCCAGACAAGGCCACCCAGCCTCCTCTGGGCAAGGGTGTGAGAAGCCCTGGCCCCAGCAGAACAGGGACACAGGGAGCCACAGTTCACTCCCAGGATGGAGCCTGAGTGTCCTTGCTGGGAGCCGAGAGGAGGACAAGGTCCCCTCATGACAGTATGGCAGTACTGGTGGAATTTCAGATTTAGATTTGCAAATGCCACTTAAAGGACAGCTTCTCACTCGCACATTTCCACATTTCATCACGAGTCAGGCCATGGGCCTGTGTGTCCCTCTCTCTCTCCCCACCAAAGCTAACAGGAAGTATCCCTCTGGTCTTGATGACCCCTGCATCGTTCCGTGGGTCAGGGGTCCTTTTTCTGCCCCTATCCATAGCCACAGTTCCCACAGCAGTTCACCCTAACCTGGGAAAGGACAGTACTGTCCCCAAGGCAGAGTGAAGGAAAGAGGTGAGAGCGGTCCCTCTCGGATCATCGCAAGAGGGACGGTTTGGAGCAGAGAGGCACTGGCCCCGCGGAGGGACTCAATGAAACATAAGAGAATAAATCCTTGTACAACCACTGTCCCAGAGGGACCAGCTCCAAGATGCCTCAGATACTCAAATATTTGAATGCCCAAGACCTGGTATAAGATGGAACATTGTCTGCATGTAATGCATGCAGCACACTGCCCTGTAGTTTATTTATAATCCTAACTCGATGTCAGTGCTACCTAACTAGCTATTATACTGTACCATTCACAGAGTTTAAAAAAATAAAATAAAATAAGGCTTCACTTCTTCAATACAGAAACAGCATTTTGTTTTTCTAAATATTTTCTACCCACAGCCAGTTGAACCTGCCCGTGCAGATACAGAGGACTGACTGTAGTTTTGTGGGGACAAACCAAGCTGCTGGGAAAACCATAGTTTCGAGTCCTGAATGAATATCCTTCTGCAAACGGACTCTCTGCCTCTTCTTGCCTGCTCTGTGTTTGATGGATTTGGGGGGACTAGTATCAAGAGCAGACGCCCAAGTAACCAGACTGGTGTCCACAGTCGGGCTCTGTGGAGGCCAGGCCAGCCACCAGGGGCTCCTACTGAAAAGCTTCCTCTGGAGGCCAGAGATTGGAGGTTTGCCTTGTCTTCTGGGAGTGATGTAAGGCAAAGGAAGAGGCGCCCACCTCTACATCACCAGGACTGTCCCTGAGGGGAGCTCCAGCCTGTCCCCCTGGCACCTCGAGCAGTGCCAGCCCCCACGGCTGGCCCAAGTGTGGGGTGGAGCAGCAGAGACAAAGCATCACGTCCCTCCCCCGAGCCTGCTGCTGAGCAGACCAGTGTCGTTCCAGCTCCTGCTGCCCCCAGCCACAGGGTGGGCTGACTGTGGGTCACAGGGACCGTCCCAGCACCTCTCCTCAGGCCGGCGACACAGCCGAGAGGAATGTCCTTCCAGGTCTTTCTCCTGGGGCTCTATGTCAGCGAGGGTTTCTATCGCTGTGGAGAGACACCATGACAATGGCAACTCTTATGAAGGGAAACATTTAATTGGGGCTGGCTCACAGTTCAGAGGTCCAGTCCATTGTCATCCTGGCAGGAAGCATGGCGGCACACAGACAGACACGTGCTGGAGAGGTCCAAAGTCAGCAGGAAGAGAGGGTGGCACTGGGCCTGGCTTGAGTATCTGAAACCTTAGAGCCCAGCCCCCAGTGACACCCCTCCTCCAGCAAGGCCACTCCAACAAGAACAGACCTCCGCACAGTGCCAGTCCTTGTGTGCCTATGGGGCCATTTTCATTTACACCAGCACAGGCCCCACAGCCAAGCTGGCTCGTTTGGTTTTCTTCTCATTCTTGGCACAAACAAAACAAAAACAAAAACATTTCCTTTGATCTGTTTCCTGTACTAAATAAATGCTCACTTAAAAAACGAGTCCTGAGTCTTATTCTCAGAGTGCACCCCTAAAATGTACAAACACCAGGCTTCATTCAACTTAGACCCACCCTTGAGAATGGACCTCCCTCCGGAGAGCAAAGGCAGGAAGCTGCTGTGATCTCCAGGCTCAGCAACACGGGCTGAGCCTGGGCGGAAGCTACCCCAGCAAAAATAGGAGAGGGAGGAAGAGATGGTCAGCCCAAGGAGGACTCGAAGCCCGAGATTCACGAGGGCCTGACGCTACTGAGCACAGAAGTGACACACTGAGCAGGTGAGGCGCTTGCCTCTGTGACCTCCCAGCACTTGGGAGGCTGAGGTAAAAGGGCTGTCCCAAGGTCAATGACAGCTTGGCTACAGTATGAGACCATGCCTTGAAAAATAAAAACAAAACAGAAAACAGAAAAAAGGGGGAAACACTGACCACAAGGGGATGCTCACCTTGGCCCAGACACCAGTAAGATTCAGAAGGGCAGGCAGGACGGACAGACTGGCTGGGATCAGGGCTGAGTGAGGAGGTTTCTGAGGAAAGGTGAGCTCTGCCACCTGTCTCTTCTCCCAGAACTCAACAGACCACTCAGTCACCAGCCCCAGCCCGAATACAAGAACGGTAGGTAGCCTTCCGATGAATCAGCAAGCTCAAGACTGCCGCTGCCTCCCAAGAGATTCCAGTGGGGCCGTGTTTGCTTGGGAACCCCTCACAGGCCTGGCTGATGACATTTTAGTCTGAAGTGCTTCCTCTCAGGTCCTCCTTTCCAGAGTCCCAGTGCTGTGACTGCCCAGTGGCTTCTTTCATCCCATCCCGCATGGTGCTCCCATGCTTCTCAGAGGTCCTCCACTAACAGAATCACGTTGGAGGTTTTCCTCTTCATAATCAAAAGAAATGAAGAGATAGGAAAAGAAATGTCACTATCCGGTTAGTTGGATATTGATGAAGCTGCTCCCAGGAGAGCTAACCAAACCATCACCCCCCAGCAATAGTTAGCTGTTGTTTTATACATAATCTCAACAAGTGTAGTGCCTGGTGACCTAGTTAAGGTTACCAGTTAAGAATGGTCATTTTAAGAAATAAACAAGTGCCCCCCAAGACTCCAAAATGAAGCAGTTTCCCAAAGGAGACCAGGCAAGTGGCTGGGAGAATGGGTACACCAGCTGTGAGAGGAGCCCCACGGAAGGTGGAGTGTGCCACACCAGAAACATGCCACCTCCTCTCTGTCCTCAGGCTGAATCAGATGCTGAGGCAAAACAGTTAAAAAAAATAAAAATAGCCGGGCAATGGTGGCACATGCCTTTAATCCCAGCACTTGGGAGGCAGAAGGATCTCTGAGTTCGAGGCCAGCCTGGTCTACAGAACAAGCTCCAGGACAGCCAGGGACACTCAGAGAAACCCTGTCTCAAATATAAATGAAAATAAATAAATAAACAAACAAACAAACAAACCAATCCCCAAACCAAAAATATGTTCTGTAAGAAGGGCATCTTCAGCACTCAGAGGAGAAGTATGAGCCATCCACCCCCTACACAGGGAGTCTCTTCACCCCCAAACTTCACCACCACCACCCCACCTCTGTTTGACACTAGTGATTTCATAGAGAGTCCCCAAACACTGAGAAGAAACAGAAATGACTTCCCCACGCTGTGGTGGTATTGTGTTCCCCAAAATATTGTGTACCCTAATAAACTCATCTGGGGTCAGAGACAGAACAGCCACTAGATACAGAGGCTAGAAAATGGTGGCACACACGCCTTTAATCCTAGCATTCCAGAGGCAGAAATCCATGTGTTCAAGGATACAGCCAAGCATGGTGACTCAAGCCTTTAATCCCAGGGAGTGATGGCAGAAGACAAAAAGATATATTAGGCATGAGGACCAGGAACTAGAAGCATTTGGCCTGGTTAATCATTTGGCTGGTTAAGCTTTTAGGTTTTGAGCAGCAATTCAGCTGAGACCCATTCTGGATGAGGACTCAGAGGCCTCCAGTCTGGGGAAACAAAACCAGCTGAGGATCCGGCGAGGTGAGGTAGCTGTGGTTTGTTCTGGTTCTCTAATTGTCCAGCGCTGACCCCAATAACTGGCCTCAGGTTTGATTTTATTAATAAGACTATCTAAGATTCCTGCTACACCACGCACCACAGCAGTTTCAGCAAAGTTTACAAAATCCTGGGGCTCCATGCTCCCCATCTCCCCAGTTTCCCCTCAACAGCTGCCAATGGCTGTGACGGCAGGAGGATGTCCTTACCCCATCTCCCTCCGGTCTCTGCAGACAGGCATCAGGAAAGGCATGCATGCCACTCAATAACTACGTAATGGGACAGAGGTCTCTGTGAGCTCACAGCCCCGTGACCTCTGCCAGTCAAAGGCGGCCTCGGAGGCCCCTTTTATAATCTTTCCAATGACTTAAATGCGTGAGTACACAAAGCGCCCTTAATGGAAGGTCACTCTGGCTTGTATAAAAAGCTGTGTAAACTTCATCTCTGCATTTACTCAGTACCAACCTTGTTTAATTTCCTGCCTGGGGATGTGCAGGGAACGTGATCAACCCTCTCAGGGTTCTGACTATCTTTCAGAAAATAAACTGTGGCTTCCCCATCAATGGCTCTCCCAAAAGGCCAGTGTACCCCTCTAACTTTGTCAAAAGAAAAGACAGCTTGACAGCATGCTCCTTATAGACTGGGTGGACACTCCCAGGCTGTGGAGTTTGAGGCACCCTCATACTGCAACCCAGCTGTGTGACCTTGGAAGTGACCTCTTCCAGGTTCCACCTCTTGCCGGGGGGCACAGAGGCACAGCAGTGCCATCGCAGGAACCCTGAAGTCCCTTTGTGCTCAGTTTGTGGACAGAGGCATGACTAGCAACTATTCCTCCTCGAGAATGGCACAAGTGAGGTCAACTGCATGCCTTGGTGGCCCAGCTCCTGCAGTCCCAGGGGTCGGGGGGCTTACACAGCACGGAGAAGGAGCTAGTGATGTCAGGGACCCCAGCATCAGAGATGACTTTGTCCCCACCATGATCCTGCGGTGTTCCAGGGGCCCTCCCTTCACACAAGCCCTCTTTATATACCCATGTTCCACGGCCATGTCCTAGAAACACAGCCTGCTACCAGAGCAGGGCTAGACATCCGGCTGCTCTCAAGCCTCCCTTTACAACCCAAAAGCGTTTCCTGCCCAGAATGCACCTGAGTTGCCCACCAGCTGTAGGAAACCCACCGCCTGGGCCCTTATCTAGCCAGGCTGGTACTCAGTGTAAGTGGACAAAGTAGGCCTCACCACTTCCCATACAGAGCAAGTTCCAGGCCAAGCCCCAGACCTAGCCACCCGAGCCTTTCATTCAAGCCACACAAGGACCCAGAACAGAACCTCCATTCGGCCCCCATGCTGACCACCACGTGGGTAAGGTGATGGTGAGGCCTGTTCTGGCTTGGCATGCCTGTAGGACCCCACTTCCCATCAAGTGCGGTAAGAAATGGGTCAGGCCTATAGAAAAAGCAACTCCTGCGCCCCCCCCCCCTGCGCGCACTGCTGCGGCCCTGTGCCAGTGATGGCATCCTGTGCTAACAAGGATAAGTGCTGGCACCTCTCAGAGCCAGCTTTCCCATCTGAAAAGCGAGTTGTTGGTTTAAACAGCAGCCAGATGTAGAGGCCGAGGGGCCCACGTCCTTTACGCACATAGTCTGCTTGCCAGGACTAAGGCTGGCAAGGGTGGCAGCTGAGCGGGTATGGGCAGGGCTGAGTCCTGCTGTGCCCTAACTTGTACATGGCCCCCTCCTCATCCAGGGAGGCTCCCCACAACCCCTACATGGGGCTGCAGAGGCCATTGGAGCACTTTGGCACATTGTTCAACTTGGCACTTGGGGCCACCACGTCAAGTCAGACAGAGGGTGCAGAGGCGTCCACACTACTGAAAGGAGCTTGTGAGAATGACTTCTGGCCTGCCACAGCCTGGCCCTCTTGCAGTCCTGCCTGTGCCCAAGAGCCCAGTGTGCAGTGGGAGCGAGGAAGAGCTAGCTCCTCTTCCCATTGGCTCATTCAGCAGACAGCCCAGGTTTCCTGAGGCACTCACTACTTCATGTGAGGAGGAAAGGGGGGCAGAGAGACACAGACATGAGCATGGCTGTAAAGCTCTCCCACAGTTGGTGAGGTAACAGAGCTGGCGCTAGGGTGAGGAGTGAGAGAGACATCTTGAATGTGAAACAGAAAGAAGCATCTGCCCTTGCACACCCTGAGGGCCACCGTGCCTCTCACCTGCAGTGCCTGCCTCTGGCCTTGCCAAGCAGTAACTTCACAGGCAGCCCATGGCTGTTGAGCGTGGCAGCTGTGTGTTCGTTCGCCTTGTGCATGAAATGAGGACTTGCCGACACCGCCCCCCCCCCAAGTCCCCCTGACTGCCTGCTTCTGCTGTGGCCACCAAGCCTTTGCCAGGACTATCAGTCTGAGCCACCAGTGGCCAGCTCATGCTCTCTTCTTGCCTCTTTATGGGAGAGCAGAGCAGGCAAGAGTTGCTGAGCAAGGGACCAACTCATGTGGAAGCTGAGTACTCACAGGCCCTGTGTGAACAACTGTTCTTCAGGTACCTTTTGCTCAGGTGTGCCCAGCCTGAGCAATGGGCAGCCAGTTACTGGGCCCTACGCAAACTGACCACACCCTGGGGTGTGGGGCAGGGGGCATAAAGCCGGAAAAGCAGAGGGGAGGGGAAAGGCAGGTGTGCTGTGCGTGTTCCGCGGCACTTGGTCTCTGAATCAGGCCATGCCTACTCTAGTTTGCCTCTCTGACCAAGCCCTGCTTAGAGAAGGAGAGCATTTATTTGGGCTTACTTCCTGGTCACAGGCCATCACTGAGGGAGGGCAGGCCAGGAGCTGAGGCAGAAGCCATGGAGGAATGCTGCTTACTAGCTTGCTTCCCATAGCCTGCTCAGCTGCTTTCTCATGCAACCCTGGACCACCTGCCCAGGGTTGGCACAGTACACCTTCCACATCAGTCATTAGACAAGAAACTGCCCCTTAGACATGCCCACGGTCAATTTCCCAGTTGAGGTTCCCTTTGGGGGTTCCCAGATGACTCTAGCTTGTGTCAAATTGACAAAAAACTACTCAGCTCACCCCTCAACTGAATGTTCTGTCTGATGGCCTGTGGCTGGTGATTAATTAGCTGTGTTCCACCCTCCCCTCAAAAAAGGTAGACTGGGACTGAGCCCGGGCTCCCTTGCTCCATCCACAGCCCGGCTGTGCAACCTTGGCAAGTAACATGGTTCCTGGGTTCCAGATCCCGTCTAGGGTGGGCAGAGGTGCCACAGCACTATGACAGTGTGGGACATTAACCCTGAAGCCTATGTCCTATATTCAACTGTGGTTAAAGACATGACAGCAGCTACCAGAACCACTCGGCCACGAGAGGCAACTCACTGTGCAATAGCCCGGGTTCAAATCCCAGCTCCTTCAATCCCAGGTGTGAGTGAGGCTTTGCAGACAGGGAGAAGCAGCTGGGAAGAGGAATTAAAACCCCACTCCCCTACCGGCCTTCGCTGTTCCTTTTCCTCTCTCTCCCTCTCCCCTCCTCAGTATCCTCTGGTGAGCGGTGAGAGGCAAAGCAGGCACAGTGCTGCCCTCTGGTCCTCATCCATTGGTTCGCAGCTTCTCTCAGGGCAGTGCTGCAAATCCTGTCACCTCCCTGCCTCCCGCCCAGGACAGAAGGTGCTAGGAGCTCAGGCTGGCTCCAGCTCAGCAGGAGCGCAGCGGTGGGAGCGCAGTAGGACAGGCTCGCAACGCGCCAGGCATCTAGACAAGGGGCTGGAGAAGCGGCGGATCCGTGAGCACCCCGAGTCCAGCGCAGAGCCCCACAGAGTTGCTGCTGCATTCATCTACACCCTTTGCAGCTGCTGCAGCTCAGGAGTGCTCCGGAGCTCAACCCAGCTAAAGAGCGACTGAAAAACGGCGAGATGGGCCAGGGGCTCGGAACTCTGTCCTGGTAGCAACAGCCAGAAGCGGGACGCCCGAGGTGTGGGGTTGCCGAGGCTAAACCTCTGGAGCAGCGGACGTCCCCGCTCCCACCCCCGGAGTCTCAGTGACCTAGCCGCCTCCTGGGCACCGATTCTTCCTCAGGTGCGCGCAGTGGGGCAGGAGGGGAATGCCATGGAGGCGCTGAGCGGCGCCAGTCTGCCGCAGAAGTGAGGTGGTCCTGCCGGGGTCGGCAGGACTCGCGGACCATGTACGGCGACGTGTTCAACGCCACCAGCGGCCCGGAGGTGGCGGGAAGCGGCGCGCTGGCCCCGGGAGCCACGGTTAAGGCAGAGGGTGCTTTGCCTCTGGAGCTGGCCACTGCGCGTGGAGTTCGGGACGGCTCGGCCACCAAGCCTGACCTGCCCACCTACCTGCTGCTCTTCTTCCTCCTGCTGCTGTCGGTGGCTCTTGTCGTCCTCTTCATCGGCTGCCAGCTGCGCCACTCGGCCTTTGCTGCGCTGCCCCACGACCGCTCGCTGCGCGATGCCCGTGCGCCCTGGAGAACGCGGCCCGTATAGAGCAGACTGAGTCAGGGCCTCTAGGCGCTTGGTCTTGGCCTCGCAGAGCCTCCAGCAGAAGCAGGGAGTCGCTGGCCCCTGGAACACTTCGCCTGGACCTAAAGACCCTTTCGGACCTGAAGAAATAAGGGATGGCGGGAGAGCTGTTAAGAAAGAGGTCGTGTGGGGTCCTGGTCCAGGTGATTGAAAGTACCCCCCAGGCGAGTGGCTCCTCTGTCCCATATAGCGGGCCCTGCCAGGAAACCATCCAGAAAGAGGAGTGCCCACCCGGATGATGGACGCAGGAGCCTGGCCTGCCTGGTGAGTTCCTGACTTTGCTCGCAGAGGGGCAGCAGGCACCGCGAGTGAGCGCGGGACTATCGAGGAGCTGCTTGTCCAAACTGGACTTCCCGGCCCTATGGCCATCTCCCTGCAGCTGCTACCAACCCTCTTGCTCTTTGACCCTGGGGATCCAATAGAGAAATGATGCAAGATTTCATTGTGTCCAGCTCGGGTTCAAGTACCCAGTTTCTTTTAAGAGCAAGGGCCAAGGGGCCCAGCGGAGGGGCAAATGGTCACAGCTGCAGGGTGCTGCGACGGAGAGTCTACACCTCATGCCACCACCGACCATATTTCTACAATAAAAACTCATCAAATTAACTAAATCCAGCGCTGAGAACACTGATCATTGGTCACACCATTTTGGAAAGGGAAGATGAGGGTCCATCCCCAGCAGGCATAGACCCAAGGTGGTGGTCCCTCCTTTCCTGCAAGGGCCAGGTTGGTGTGAGCATATGGCCTCCTCTCTGGTTTTCCCCAGCATTTTACTTGCTCTGGAAAGTGTGTTTTGTTTGTTTTCTGGCAGACTCCAGGGATAACTCCCATCTGACCTGCTGAATAAATTCCTGCTCACAGGACCCCATGGAGACCCTCTCTGTGAAACAGGTCCTTCCCTCACACCTTTGCTCTCAGAATTTGGGGGAGCCTGAAGCTCCTGAAGCCAGGGGTTGGTGAAGGTAGGTCCTGAAAGTGGGGAGACAGCACTTCCTCCCAAGCAGACAGAAGCCAGCCCTGAGAACCCCAAAGAAACCGATGCACGGGGGTGAGGACAAAGAATCAGAGGGTGAGGAGCTAGGTCCATGACGACCTTGGCTATTTACAAAGTTTGCCTGATTCCAGGGAGGCGGTTTGTTTTTGACCCAGGGTCTCACAGCCCCGGCTGGCTTGCAACTCAACGGAGGTCTACCTGCCTCTGCCTCTTGAGAGCTGTGATTAAAGGCATGGGCTACCATAGCAGGCCAGGAAGTTATTTTAATGGGCAGGTAAACTACTTCCAGGAGCCACTTGACTTAAAGAAGTTCACTTCACTTGAGCTTCAGAGATGTTTTTCACTGAAGAAGAATTTGACATGTTAATCCAGTTAATGCTAAACCATGCTGGAGTCATGGGAGCTTTGAGAATCTGAAGCAGGAAAGCACATTAACCCAAATGCACAGAGAATTCTGCAACATTTACAGGGATTTCAGACATGTTCTGATGGCCAAACAGGAGGCTCCGGGAGACTAAGCAGGGCTCTCCACCACGTCTCCTACGCCTATCGGAGGAAGTTGGGGAGGTAGCAGGAGGAACTAGGAAAGCGCTGTGGTTACTCACAGCCAGGATCTAGAGCTCCCTACTCCAAGATATCCTCACAGCATTTTAGATTATTATTTGGAAATGGAGCCAAACATCTCCAAGCCTTCTGTAAGAATAGCCCAGCTAATCCACATGCAACTTGGTTGCAGAGGAGACTCCATGAGCATAGATATATAAACCACAAGCCCCTAGCTGGCATACTAAAATCACGTGCATGGGGCTGGGGACTAGGAGGGGTAGGGATGGCATGTAGGAGCAGGACATTCCTCTACTGCATCCCAGTGATCAGCTTTGAAGGTGGTATGCCGAGTCATTGACCCTCCGGCTTCATGTGCCAACTTGTCTCTCAAAAGCCATATGACCTTGTATGAACTATTTAACCTATGTCCTGTGGCCTCTTCTGTGAAATGAGTATGGTATCACCTAGCTCTTCCATGTAGCATACTAAACCAGTGTAACAGCCTGAACAATGCTTGCACAAAATGAGTTATCAAATGTTAACTATTCTTAAATTGAGATAGACTTGAGGCAGTGCTGCTGAGTGGGAAGCTGACTCCCAGACAAGGTGTGCTCACCAGACTTCTGTGGCCACAAGAAAGAGCAATGGCTGGCCCCCTCAGAAGAGCATGCCTGAGTAACAGGCTACAATGTTAGTTACCTGTGGTTCCTGGACCACTATCAGCTATAGCCACAGTGATCCAGTACCATTGGGATCCCTTCATAAAATACTGAGCATGGTGACACATCTCTGACTCCAGAACATTGCAGTGGCTACTTTCAATAGAGGCTTCTGGAATACATTCTCAGATCATTGGGCCTACGTGGAGCTGGAATCTAGAAAGCAAGCTGAGTCGGAAAGAGTGTCATGTGCCAGCACTGCTATTCTGAATAACTCCATTCCATCCCCTAAGGTAGTGGTGGGCTAGCTGAACAGTAATGTTTCTTCCTTATATTGGACTGGGATTCTCCAGGAGCAGCAGGATGTGGCCGAGTTCCCATCTGTTCTCTGCTAATATGCAAGCAAGTGGTCTATAATGTGATGACTACAATTTAGTATTGTATACTGAGTGATATGTATGTTCTCCCCAAATTCATTATGTTGAGGTCCTGAGTCTCAGAATGGCTGCATTTACAGGGAACTGGAGCTTCATGAAGACATGGATGAAGCCCTCATCCATCTCGTTCCCTGTAGCTGAGGCTATGTGAGCACATACAGAGATGCTGGCCATCTACAAACCCTCATGAGAAACCGACTTAACCAGAACCTTGAAACTGGACTTCTAGCTTCCAGAACTATGAGAAAATAAATTCTTGTTTAATCTATCAAATATGGCATTTTGTGTTCCGGCAGCTAGAAACAAACACATACACCTTTCTTCCTTTGCTATCCTAATCCCAAACTGTAATGGAAACAATTTAAGAGGCCTGGGTGTGGCGGGTTAAAAAACCGGAAGTGACCCTGTCATGGGTGTTTATGCCCTCCTGCTCAAACAGCCCCTGGAAGCAGAAGCATTAGCAAAAAGACATTCTGACAGGGTGAGGAGGGAGGGAACATGGGGGCTGGAGAGAATGGGAACCAGGGAGAGACAATGGGGACCAAGAGCCTGAGTTCTGGAGCTAGATGGCGACCTGAGTTTGATCACACACTCTATACCCAAATCACACCTGAGAGTCTCCGAAGCCTGTTTCCTCAGCTGTAAAATGCAGAGAGCACCTACCTTGTGGGACTTTCAACAGACATTTCAGGTCAAGTGCTCAGCTTATGTTGGATATGTGGGAAGTGCTTGAATACGAGCTCTTGCTGTGGTTAGTAGGGATGCTGGCTCCAGAAGTGCTTGCAGCAGGACAAACTGCTTCCCACAAGAGACTTGCAGTCTTCTCATCCACATGGCACAAGGGAGCTAGAGGTCTGCACTTCCAGCATGTCTGCCTAAGTCAGAGGCAGCTGGACCTCATCTATTCTCATGGTTTCCGGTGCTCCTCAGAGGGCCCTCTCCACCACAGCTGAACTGCTTTGTACCCCAGCTGGGCATCTTACAGGAGAATTTGAGTCTAAGACCCATCACCTTTCTATCTCAATGTAAAGGGTCTTCAGTATTCGCAATCTCACTATTAACTGCATCAGCATGACTGTCCAAGGTTAATTAAAAGAGGATGGTCATTTTGTTTGCTCATATGCTCATGTTAACTGCTCAACGCCCTTCTACCCTACCCCATCAGATCCCTCACCTCCACTACTGCCACTCAACCTAGAGCACTACAACCCCTTTCTTCCGCCTCCAAGCATATGTATCTGATTGCAACATCTGCTTCCAGTCCCGCTCACACTCTAATGGCTTCTCCTTTTCTCTGGATTAAAAACTTGGCCCACAAGGCCTAAAACCCTCTGGCCCACAACCAGCCTCACTCCCTCATATTCCTCTTCAACTTGAAACCCTTTAGTCCCTAGGAACCTTCTGCATTATGCTGCCTCCTCTTCCCTCTGGCTAATGTCTCCTAATCCTTCTGATTTCCAATCTTTGTCAAAAAGGACATGCCTGAGCTCCCTGGGCTGATCAGTTCTATTCTCGGCTAACCCAGTCATCGGGAAGATGACTTCCAAGGATATTAACTCAGCTGAACAGAACAAGCTACATTTATGAGAGCACAGCACTGCCCATTCCCCACTGTCTCCCTTTGGGCTCATTACCTCATTCTACACTCTGGAAGTGGTCATTTCCAACTCGGTGTATTCTGACCTCGATTCCAGACTCAAGTGTTTTCTCCTCTCTTATGTCCCTAATGAGAGTTATGACATGACTATAATTAGCCTGTTTCTTCCCCACAATTGCATGCAGTCATCTGCGATCAAGACATCTGTCTTGCTCACCATTTTTTCCAGATGCCTAGCATTTTTAAAGACACAAAACAGGCACTCAGTAGGCATTTAATTACATTGGAGAAATAGCTGAGTTTTACTTACGCATTTATCTTTGATTTTTCACCTGAAACTAACCCTGTAACTGACAAAATAGAGTTGAACTCTCCCTTACCAACTGATCTTTCAAGCAGCCTGTTTCCCAAGGTGGTAATCTAGTGTTAGCAACTAGCATTTCCTGTCTCCTTGTATGTAACACCTGAGTTATTATTATTATCTCCTGTGTATGTAACACTTGAGTTGTTATTATTATCTCCTGTGGAGACTGAGCACGGCATTTATGTTAGTACATGTCCTATTTTTGCTCACAACACTCCACTTCCTGCAGGAAAGAACAGATCTTAGCAATGTTGCTCCCATGCCTTCTCAACTGCCTGGAACAAAAATGTTCCATCTATGTCACATACCGACTTCCTCACTTTTTCCTGAATTTTAACCCAAAATTAGCTTTTCACGGAAGCTCTTTCCTGGCTACTACAGCCACAGTTGTAACTCCTTCCTGCTCGTCCTCCTTCCCCAGCATTTTCTCCTTAGAACTTACCAGTAAACATACATTTTGTTTATCTTGTCTGGTGTCTCCATCGAGAATGAGGATGTACAAGGAAAAATTATCTGCATATTTATCTGTATATCCACATGACCCATAACAGTACTCAAATATTAGGTGCATTATATTGCTCAAGGTCAGAAATACACAGGCTGGGCAAAGGGAACATAGGTGTATAAAGGGAGGGAGGTGAAACCTGCAGGGTGTTAAGCAGACCACGCAGGACCGTTTCTCCGCAGCACCCTGCAGCTGAGCTCACGGCATCCATGTTTGCATCTCTCCACATTTGCTGGCATCGTTCAGCTGGCCTAACCCATTCTAAGTTAATGAAAATCCACATTTTGCAGAAGTGTGAGATTAATTGTGCAATGTTTGCTGTTAATTACTCTTCGGAATTAATGTTGACACAATTGTAAGTTACACAAAGCTGTCCAAGTCCTCTGGGCCTCTATCACCCACATAACACCCACCAAAACTAATCTAGCTCTGAGCATTCTCTGCAGTGCCCACCTGGATGTAATGAAAGGCCTTTCCTACACACAACCTTGGGAAAAGCCTGCCTGGCCTAAGGCAGAGCACAAAGATCAGAGCACATTCACCTCTCAGCTCTAAAATAAGAGTTCACGTCTCTTCTGGTCTCCTCTTGGCCTTTTGACTTTCTCTGAGAGAACACAAATGCCAAGAGGTGAAAGCAAGTTACAGCACCTGATTACTCAGGGCAAATTCCCAAGAGTTAGGAGAGAAAGAATAGTTAAGATTTCTTACCTGAATTTCCGATTGAGATATGGTGATGAGCTCTAACGATGCTGAGCTAGAATCAACTAAACACGATCTTATTACGTTACTTAAAAGGTGAACTCGGGTATTAAAATCACACTTGGCTTCCGTTCTGTCAACATGTCATACAGCAGATTTCCACACTTGGGAACTGCTCCAGCAGGTGATGCAGGTCTGTCTTCACAAGTGATGACACAGCAGAGTGGGTACTAGCACCAGCCTGTAATGTCTGGAGTCTCTTGGATAACCCTCCATCAACTCTAAAAGGCCTGCCTATGCCTGGTGTGGGGGGTTGTCAGGTGATGGTCTTTGGCTCCTGTCGGGAACACTGTCAGCCCAGATGAGAAATTCTCATTGAAATTCTGTATTTATACCTAGACTTACAAGTATTATAGGTTTTCTAAGGTAGTTAACAGTACGATTCCTTATAATTTTTTCAGACATCTTTACTGTTATTTTACCTCTTTCCCTCTACATTCATCTCCCCCTTCGCAACCAGATCACTTAATTGCTCCCTCCAACTCTGGCAATGGTCCCTTTACTTCCTGGTTTCTGCAGTTACTCCAGGATATATCCCACCTGAAGATTTGCCACTAGGAGCCTCCAAGAAGAAAGAAATTGAAAGGTTCTTTTTCTGGGTCTGGGTTTACCTCACTCAATATGATCTTTTCTACTTCTATCTACCTGGAAAGCTCATGATTCCCTTTTCTTCACAGTGGAACAGGACTCCATAGTGTCTGTATCACATTTTCATTATCCAGTCTCACCTGAGGGTCATCTAGGTTATTTCCATTTCCTAGCTCTCACAAAGAGTAGCAATGAACATGGCTGAACAAGTATCTGTTGAGTCTTTGGGGCACATGCCAAGGAGTAGTAAACAGCTGGGTCATATGGCAGATTTCCCTTTCACTTGAAAATTCTCCATGCTGATTTTCAGTTGCTGCACCAATTGCTATACTAAAAAGTCTCCCCAAAACGACAGCCTAAACATGTGCTGAACGAGAATAACAGACATGCCAAAGTGGGTGGATCAAAGACCACGATGCCTCAGCCCTACACAGAGCACTCCAGTAGGCAGCTGGGCAATCCTGAGAGTGGGAGAGGGGTCTTACTGGGGAGAAGCACACCAGTTAGTTGGCCAGTGCCAGGTGGCCAGCCCTGAAGGCAGGCATGCAGGCGGCATTGTACAGGCTGAGCAGGTTGTGTTTGGGAGTACATATGTGTGTGCATATGCATATAAGCAAGTAGTAACAATTAATGAGGGAAGAGGCCATTGTTTGAAGGAAAGCAGAGGAGAGGTTGTAGGACGACTTGGAGGGAGAAGACGGGGTAAATGATAAAATTATATTGTAATTTCAAAAATAAATTAATTAAAAATTAATTAATTAATTAATTAATTAATTAAAAATTGGCATCACACCAGTTTCTCCAAGAACCCACTTGAGAAGGAAGGTAGAGGGCACCACTCATAACCTGGGGCCGGGAAGGTGGAACAGTGAGTAAAGTGCTGTGAAGTGTGAGGGACTAAGTTCAGATCCCAAGCACCCACATAGAGCCAGCATGTGTGGGGACTCAGTACTGACGGGCAGACTGATGGATCCCAGAGCTTGCCGCCCAGCCAGTCTAGTCAACTGGTGAGGTCCAGATTTAGAGATCCTGTGTCCAATAATAAGACAGTAACAAAGGAAAACAGCCAAGAGCAACCTGAAGCTCGCACAGGAGAGTGGTCATCCGCATACCCGTGAACATGCACAGAGTGTCACCTGCGATTAGCTATAGATTTGTTAAAGGAAGCAGAGGACCAATACTGAGTGACTACCTGAACAGATAAGGAGGGTGCATGCCTAAATGTCTAGTGTTTGCTACTAGTCTAGGAGTTTTTGTGTGTGCTTTTCTTTGCTGTCAAAATTCTCTGAATTTACCTTGGGTTTAAAAAAAAAACAAAAACATAAAATGAGTAAAGTTTATTGAATAAAGAAGAGTTGAGAGATTAAGACAAGGTAAAAGGAACTTTTCAAAATCAATCTGGGGGAGGTATAGTCCAGCTGAGGCAGTGTCTGCCTAACATGCACAAGGTCCTGAGTTGGATGGACACTGCCTGGTGGGCCATGTCTATAATCCCAGTACTCAGAAACCAGAGGCAAGAGGTGCGGAACTCAGGGTCACCCTTGGTGACTCTGGCTCAAACAAAAAATAGACAAAATCCATCTCCAAACATGAATAAACTACTTCAAGACATTACTCTACCAGGAGACACACATACTTCCCTCTCAATACAACATGGAGACTGAGAGTCCTAAACATTGGCCCAAATCCTCCCATCTTCTCCCATCTAAATACCTTTAAGTCTGGGGGAGATCAAGATGCCTACAGCTTGTCTTCAAGATTTCCTACTGCCCCACTCCTTTAATCTTTTAGCCAGCAAAATGGAAAAGACTAGGCTGAAAGAAAATGAAAAAAAAAATCACAATCACAGATTCAACAAAAACTAGAGGACACTTTGAAAAAATCATCTTTCCAGCATATATTCATACACAATTTTAAAGGACTGCCAGCTTGTCAATGACATCACGGACACCGCCGTCTCCTGGACTAGTGGTCCCTGTCACTGTATCATCCCCACTGTTTGGGTCCTAGCAACCTGAAAGCTAGCCATGTTAGGCTTAAAGAAACCAGTGTCACAGTGCACTGTGCTTCCAAAACAGCCAGAGGCTGCCACAAAACCCTCAATAAACAAAATAAATAAAATAAAGCACTAAGGACTGGTTTATAGAAACTCCTTTATGAAAGTATTTTCTCTAAAGAAAAGAATGCTGCATTCTTTAAATGTATTCTCTTGGGGTGAAGAATTTCACCCCAAGTCTGGAGTTTTCTCCTTCTGGCCATGGTGCCTGGCAGGGTAGGTGCACACCAGAGGGAGCTCACAGAAGCTAGTCTGCCTCCAGTTACCAGAGAGAACAGGAGAAAAATCAAAGACAAGGAAGCTCGAGCTGGGCCAAAGGGTAGGGCATGTGTGCCAAGCCTGAGGACTTGAATTTGATCCCTGGGATCCACGTGATAGAAGAGAATCCCTAGTTGTTCTCTGACCTCGACTAGCACACTATGACATGACAGCTCATAAACACATATACACACAATAACTTTTAAAAGATTTTTTTTTTTTTTTTTTTTTTTTTTTTTTTTTTGGTTTTTCGAGACAGGGTTTCTCTGTGTAGCTTTGCGCCTTTCCTGGAACTGGCTTTGGAGACCAGGCTGGCCTTGAACTCACAGAGATCCGCCTGCCTCTGCCTCCCGAGTGCTGGGATTGAAGGCGTGCGTCACCACTGCCCGGCTAAAGGATTTTTTTTTAAGCTTAGCTAGTTCACTAGGTAGATCATTAACCAGCAGTTTATCAACCAAGGTGAAGGTCAAATAGTATTAGAAATGTTTGCTTTATATCAAAGTAACAAAACTTAACAGATAATTTTAATGATTTTATCCCAAGCAGTATCTAAATACTTTTTTATTTGTATTGCTTCATTTAATTTTTCTATGACACAGACCTTTATTTTATAGAATCAGAATCTGAGGCACAAAGTGGTTAAGCATCCTGCTGAAGAGCACAGAGCCATAAGGCCCAGGACTCAAATACGGCCAGGTACACTCTATAGCCAGCTTTGCTAAGCAAGCCCCCTCATCTAGAAGAAAGATCTAGAAAACAGTGACTAAAACACTTCAGAATAGGCCTCAATCTTTCTTCAAAATAAAACACAAAAAAGAAAGACAGCAACTCCCACACAAACGGAGTGGACAAAACTACCTTTCTGAGCACGGCTCAATGGTGGGAGGGAATGCACACACGTGACCTGTGCAGGTCTTGTCAACAGCACTGAGGACTCTACATCAGTGAAAAGCCCACCCTCCTACATCACCACTGTATGAATCATGAATCAGGGCAAAGTACCAGAAAATAAACAAAAGCAGACACCACACGCAAATTTTAAGGTTTATTAAAATAAAGTATTAGCAAACAATATGCAAAAACAAATTTCTTAAGAGTTATGGCTTTGAGAAGCACAATATAGTAAAACCTAATACATTTTTGTAAGTATCAAAAAGTAGCAGTTGAAGCACGCTGCTAGTTTCGTTTTCTACACCATGAATAGAAGCAGGACCAATACACATAAGCAGACCACAGTACAGCCATCAGCTTGCTCTTCACCATCCACATGTGAGATCTCTTCCTTGCAGAAGGCAGACAGGCGCATACAAGCTATTCATTCTCCATGATTATATTCTTACCCACATTTAAATAAGTAAACTTACAACTGCAACTTGACACGTTAAAGAGTGCCACTGCCCAACAGTCATGCTTGGGATTCCCTATACCACAGCTGCTTTACGAGAATGCCAAAGCAGTGGCACTGCCAGTGGTACCAGAAGAGCACAGCTGACTCTTCCGAGAACCTGGGACTGACTCTTTGGCCTACCTGGAGTGTTGGTAAGGCTAACACGAGCTCACAGTAACGAATGCATGACAGCGGGGCAGGGAGCAGGCAGCTGTCCTGTCTGTACACAGAATTCAGAGCTTTTTAAAAAGAGCAACTTCACACAAACATTTAATGATAACTGTTTATGTTACTGGACAAGGTCTTCCTCTCTCTTCAAGGACAAAGTCTGCTCTAACTGGATCTTTGCAAGGTAAGAGGTGATCACTGAACAGCAACTGTCACCAGCTAAATGTTGTACCATGTATTCTCACTTGTTAAAGTGATCCTATGAACTTCCTTTCCTCAGTTCTGGCATAGCATCCAACTGTAGGCCGTCACTTCACTGACAGTACAGATGTATTCTGAGAGCTGTTTAGTTTGGTTTTGTGCAGTGCTGGGGACTGAACACGGGGTTTCTGCCTGCTAGGAAAGTGCTCAGCCCTAACCAGGAAGTGAGCTAGCTTCTCTCCTGGGCGACCCAGTCTCTCCGGCCTAATGACGGGCACTGTCAAATACTGCTACCCTTTCAGCCAACAGTCCCCAGAACTGTCCAAGTGTCTGTCCAGCAGACAGAAAACTGTTAGTGTAGAACAGATGCCTTCAATGTTCCCTTCCTATACATGCATGTTATTAAACAAAAAACCCTCCTAAGAACTGGCACCCTCCAAAGGTGAAAACCCTACTGCCGTGAGGGAAACAGCTCCCTAAGTGAATTACCTTCAAAAGGTCACCCTTGTTACCATCACCTATAAAGCACCGCTTAGGAAAACTCCCTCCCCTAAAATCATGAAATGCGTCTAAAACCACAGGTTATCTACATGAAAAGCTGCGTGTACACTGGGAACACACACTTTTACTGAGACTCCAGAAAGCAGAGGATTTACTTGGTAAGACAAAGAAGGGGGTTTGGAGCAATTCAAAGATAATAGGTCTCAATGCGCACCATCACCAGGTGCTGAACTTTAAAAACTATCAGAGGTCACTGTACCCAGGGCACATGCCTGTAATCCCAGAACTTCAGGGGCAGAAGCAGGAGAATTACTTCAAGTTTGAGGCAAGCCTACACAGTAATTTCCAGGTTAGCCAGGGCTATACAGAGAGACTGTGTCTCAAACAACAAAAACCCAAAGAAATAAATTAAGAGTCTTTCGTCTTCAGGAAGCAAACAGAGACAGGACTTTAAGTGAGAATGGAAAGCGCTCCAAGAACTCCCAGGGAAATGACTGGGAACGGTGTGAAGACAGGGACCTGAGCCACCTCGGTGCTCTGCAGCCCAAGCACAAACCACAGCCCTGACTGGGGTTTCCCTGTTTTGTAACTCTCTTCTCCCAAGGGCACTACTGGCAAGGGAAGGAAATGTTTCCACGGGTCCTCAGGCAGCAGGGAGGCTGAGCAAGGTGAACTGCAGTCTTTACTCTGACAGTACACTTTGTATTGTATGTCACTGTCATTTTCACCCCCCAAGGTGTCTAACTTTCAAACCCTATAAACAATAGCACATTTCCTATCTGCATTATTAGTGTAGCTAGTTGAAATGTTTTATCTGGCAATCTTAATACTGATCTTACCTTAGCAACCCAGCTCCTTCTACGACCACTTTTCATATACCAGCAACCATGAAACATTAAAGAAAAAAAAAAGACTCATAATCTGTCCTATTTGTTTGCTGTTTTAAAACTGTTTTCTTGTTACAATTTTTTTCTGAAGCAAAGTAGTAATTCTGGAAGGCCAACTGCACCCCTACTAGTTTACAGGTCATAAATTTAGTTTATTAACAACACCCAGGCCACCATGATATCCTGCAGATAACTAGTCACATAGACCTCTCAGGTCCTGCTTGTTTTCTAGTCAGCATCTTGCTGCTAAATCCATGACTGAGATTTTGATTCTGCCATTTGCAGAATTCGACAAACTGATGGCAATTTCCATTGTTTGCAAATCTATCTTTTTATCTGGCATACGTTAATGTATTTTGCATGCTAAAAATGTGATCCCTGAACTAGGGTTGTCACTCAGTTGGTACAGCACTCACCTAGCAGCATGAAGTCCTGAGTCTGATCCTCAACACCACAGAAACTGGGTATGATGGTGGATGCCTGTCATCCTAGCACTTGGGAGGTAGAGACAGAAGGATCAGGAGCTCAAGGCCACCCTCAGCAACTTAGCATGTTCAATGCCAGCCTGGACTACATGCTACTCATCACAGTCATCGAGTCTGTACCAGCGCTGCTGTTTTGGGTCTGGTGGCAACCATTCTTTACACAATACAACAAAGTCAGAACCACCCTTTTCTGAAATGGCCTCTTTAGAAGTACTGCTTTCTGCAGGCCAGAGTCCTGCATTGGTTTGCTTTCACCTTACAAGCACTTTTTCCTCCCCATAGACACAGTATATCCTCAGACATTACAGGAGCAGCTAGACTGCACTGTTCATTTACAGACCACAAATGGGATATTGACAACTTTGAAGAAACAGACTGGACTTCTCCATGAAACTCTAAACAGATAGGAGCTTCAGTCCTGCCATCCACAGAAGGCAAATCACACAGAACCCTGCACCCCGGAGAGAGGGCTGGGACATGATGACTGTGGAAAAACACATCTAACCCACTGTTGAAAAAGGAGCAAGCATGGCACTTGTTTCTGAAACTTCAACAGAGCTCACCAGTGTGTACTGATCATGCAACTCCAGATGCTTTCCTACAAATTTGCTCTTAAAGACTGTCCTGAGCCTGCTAAATAAAAGAACAATTACAAAGTACAGAAGAAGAACAGTCTCTTTCATGTGGCTGGTACACTCTGCAAGTCTAAAAATTATGCTATGGAATACTTATGGTGAAGGCTCAAGCTCCTGAAGACCCAGCAAAGCAGTTCCTCTGAAGGAGTAAAGCCACCCAAATGGCTACACTCTAAAAGGCAATAAATAATGACACAGAAAACAAAAAGAATCATACCCCCTCCCCCCAAAAAGCTTTGTTTTCCTCATAAAGGCAGGAAGGGCACTGTAAAACATCAAACCAAAATAACATTTTCAGCAGCAGAATAAAGTGGCACCAGAAAAATCAAGCTTCTCGTATTGACAGGAAAGTTAGGTCATTTTTTTCTTTATCAAAGTAGTGTCTTCATTCTCAGGCTGTAACTGTCCATGACTGCTCCCTAGAAAGTGGTTACAAGTCCAAAGGCACAGTGAACTAAATGGGTGTCTTAGAGCATTCACATCCTTTGCCTTAGGAAAGGGTGTTCTAGAGACTAGCATCAATGTAGGTCTAAAAGGATAAAAGGAAAAAGCAGAGCATTGACACAGAGAGACCAGTCTATGTTCTCTGTTACATGACATTGAAATGAGCTATCCCAAGCCCACTGATGGTTCATTTATCAGCACACCAGCAGCCTCATCCTCGGAGCCCAACCACAGAGCCTCTGACGGCAACATTGCATAGGTCCTTGTATGAAAAGTCAGGTACAGGAGCAATGGTATTAAGTACATGAGCTTTCAACATTAAAAACACCCATAAAGTTGTAGGGAATTAACAGGCTTAGTTAGAGCTATAGAATAACAACTCTATAGATTGAAAATAAAAAGCTAGAAAAATGCATCATGTCCTACAACTGTAATCTCTAAATGGCAGTGTTGATACAAAGGCGTGCCAAGGAAGAAAGAGGAAGATCTAAGACCAGGTCACCTGACTGTGTTTTACCAGAGATTACACTAAAAACTGTCACCCATAAAAGTGCAAAATGAAAAGATTAATGCACATTAGAATTAGAGTTCTTGAAGCATTGGCCCAAAGCAGCAAACACAGCTGAATAAGGCCGTGCACACACTGTAACTGTTAAGTAAAACTTATGACAAACTTGAGTATATGACATCTAATAGAGATTTTTTAAAAAGGAAATGTTTTACAAATGATATATAGCACGAAGTCACATTACACTGACGAACACTTGTTCCACTAAATGTCAATGTATGACACCTAGAAATCCACCACCTTGCATTCACTGAACACCACATCAGGGGTGCACAGTGTCCTTCAAATATGAGATTCAATGGTTTCCTTTACGCCCCTACCCCATATGTCTTTGCAAAACAATGTACTATGCTTTTCGAGGTGGTAGGACAAAGAAATTACTAAACGTATTGTCTAGTACTTTTCACGTTATATGCCCTCGTACAGGATAAATTTTCATTATGTGAGGCACTACTGTGTAAAAAATTAACAAATTAAAAAACTGTTGGGACAATAAACAAAAGCCTGTTCCAGTTTCAGATCAATGCCAAACTTCTCAATGGGGGCAAAATACTCTACACATTGTTTACAATACTTTTGAAAGTTAATCACAATGAACATGAATACAAACAAATGTAAATTCATCACAAGATACAAATGTGTTGGTCACAATTATGTAGAAAAAATAAGCCATAATATCTGTTTTTCCATGTCAGCTCACAGTATCTGTACTGGAAATTCCTCTAAAATTAAAACAAGTCCACTAAAAATATGGTTGAAAAGAATACTTCTGCACTATGAAACAGAAGAAATGGGGTTCAGAGGAGAGCCCATCTGAGTAAGGACTTTATCCAGCCACTGAAGAGGCCCATGGAGGTGAATCTCAATCCAGCATGGAGTACTAGTAACATCCTGACGATGGTACTCTGCTCCCCAGCCCTGAAAAGGAACAGACAGCAAAGGAAATCCCTCTTGTTGAACAGTCAACAGTCTACACCAACTTTAACAATAAAAAGCTTAACTGTAAAAACACAAAAAGCACACTTAAACTGAACAACTACAGAAAACCAATCAGCATTTACCACAATATTAAAAGAAAATAGTTGCATTACTCAAAGCTATAAACTTTTAATAAATAACAGAATTTGTGATACAGACCCATGGTGCCAAATATATATTTCACAATGTTTTTAAATTTTCAAAGGCCACAGACTATGATCGCTCACAAAGAAAGTTTTAAGGGTTTTGGGGGCTTTTGTTGTTGTTTGTTTTTTATTTACTGTAGTAATCACATTAAGCCATTATCCTTAAAGGTAAGAAATTAGTAAGATAAGTTCCAGATAAAAACTGAAATACATATTTACTTTTCTTTTCCTGACTTATCAAGTTCTGTCTTTCTGATTATAGTCGTTCTTACTCCAGGGAAACTAGGGGGAGAAGAGAAACGGGGCAGACAAAGGAACTGGAGAATAAAACAGACAAAAGTCACGTTTCAAGAGGGAAGAGAAAGTCAGTTCAGACGACTGATGAGCAGCAAGGAAACAGTGGGCTAAGATTAAATGCCAAAAAATCAATCACAAAAATAAATAAGCAACCAAACAGAATCGTACACAGCATGTGCTGCTGCTCTTCTTGAACTAAACCTACAGGACCAGGAGGGCGCAGTGCTGACTCCTGAAATCTACCGCTATGTGTTCTCAACATTCTGTTAATGAGACACAATCTTTGGAATGTTCAATAATAGCAGGCCGAAAGAGTAATGATAGTGTCATTCTTGCCGGGTGGGGGTGGTGCACACCTTTAATTACAGCACTCAGGAGGCAGAGGCAGGCAGATCTCTGAGTTCGAGGCCAGCCTGGTCTACAGAGTGAGTTCCATAACAGCCAGGGCAACACAGAGAAACCTTGTCTGGAAAAAAAAAAAAAAAAAAAAAAAACCAAAAATAAAACAAACAAAAAATAAATGACAGGCTTTATAAATCCTTTGCAGCAGAGCTGAAACATAGTAATTTAATACTATTAATCTCCTGAGTAATGGAATGGAATCTGAGGCACTCAAAATGCAATTTTAGTATTACATGTTTTCCAATAATTTAGTCTCCTAACTGAAATATTTTATAAACCCAATCCTCACCTAGTATCAAAATTGTCAAGGATTTTATGTGTAGACTATAAAATTAAATAACCTGTCATATGGTTAAAATGTTAAATTTAAGATTTCACTTAAAATGTATCAAACTGGGTCCAAAGTGCAATGATTATCTTCATCTAATAGTTTTTTAAAATGCATACATATTTATAATGACGAGAGTCATGTTATAGATCAAACCACTCACCTTGACAAAACTCATTCGAATGGTGCACATCTTGGTGAGCTCATACACAGCCTCAAACCCATGGTTGACAGACTGAGCCAAAAGTTGAGCAAACTCCTGATTGTTAAAAATCTTGAGGCTGCAGCTGCTGGGAATCTTACAGACAGTGGTGGGGTGGAAGCCATGGTGAAAGTTGCAGTTCCTGCTCTGAACGAAGATGCTGCTGTCACTAAGGCACTCGGCATACACCTCCCCACCAACATAGTACAAATGGACACCTAAAGAGAGGCAATGGGAGAAAGAAAGGCTTAACAAGCACTGTGAGGAGCCACAGATGTGTGTGGCACAGCCACAGCACCCAGAAACACAGCAAACGCCAACAACCACCACTAGATGGCCTTCAGTGGCCAAAAATAATCAGCCTAACTCTAACGATCCTCGGGGCTGCAAATGGCAGGGTGATTAAAATGTCTGCTCCCAAGCTTCGTGTTTGCCCTCCAACCATCATTTGTTTCTCTACCAAAGAAAGGATGCTCTTCAAAGATTCACTGTATGAGTACTTTCAAAGAAATGCCTGGTGCTATCCATTATCATTAAAGTTAGTTAGTGAAGTTTCCCACTGTTTGCTAACAAAGAGGACCTCAGCATTTCAACCATCACTCAGAAATCCAAAAGTACACATGTGACTTCAAATTACAGAAAGAACTCAAAACGGCAGACTCATTTTCCTTTCCTTTAAAAAGCCATTTCTTTCTTCCTCTCTCTCTCCCCGCCCCCCACTTCCCTCCATGGAACTGGAGCAATGGCTCAGCAGTTAAGAGCACTGGCTGCTCTTGCAGAGGACCCACGTTGGATTTCCAGCACCCACATAAGAGGCTCACAACCATCTAACTCTAGTCCCAAGAGGTCCCCTTCTTTTGGCCTCTGAAGGCACTGTATGAGTGTCATGCACAGATAGGTAAAATACACACAAAATAATAAAATACAACTTATTTTGGTTTTTGGGTGTTTTTTTTTTTTTTTTTTCCCTAAGACAGGGTTTCTCTGTGTAGTCTTGGTGACTGTCCTGGATCTCGCTCTGTAGACCAGGCTGGCCTCGAACTCACAGAGATCTGCCTGGCTCCTGAGTGCTGGGATGAAAGGTGCATGCCACCACCACCCAGCACAACTTTTTAAAGTTTTCTACAAATACACAGTGAGAAAGCAGTTCTAATAGTAAAATTGAAGCTATATTGCTAAAAAGCCATCTCACCAAATACTTCTCCAATACATCTAAGAATTACCTCAAATTTTTCTTCCCCATAAGTCAACACTACTCTGAATTTGGTGTATATCCTTTTAAACTTGTCACATGCAGCACAGATTAAGTTACAAGTATGTTCCTATACAGTATGTTTGTGTGCTTCTGAGAAGGCTTTCTTTATTTTAAATGAAATTGGTGTCACAGTCTGTTGTTCAGAAGCACACACTCTTGCCTCACTCATAAGATAGCATGCTGCCAACTGCCATATTTTAGATGACAAGAGAGAATGCTGAGTGCCCTCAATGGATCAGTTTCCTTTACTGTCCATGACCATACACAGTGCTTTTAGCAAGATCTCCATAGATGCAAATCTCTGCCCAAATATAACGACCAGAATTGTGTCAATATATGGTATTGAAAACTGTGGTTTGCTTCTGAGTAAACAGAAATGGAGCAGGCTCAAAAGACTCCAGAATGGGAATACTGGCAAGTAAAAGAAAAAAAAAAATCGATCCTAGCATTGACCAAAGAGATGCCTCTTAAATTGTCTCCACTGAGTAGGAGAGGACTGAAAGTCCAACATTCAAGAGACACATTTCACAAAAAAAGTCAGGCAGGACAAGTTGACAATGAAACCAATACAAACTGTTCAGTTTTGTTGTTGTTGTTGTTGTTGGTGGTAGTGGTGGTGGTTTATATGGTTTTTTGTTTTATTTTATTTTGTTTTTAAAGACAGTCTTGCTATGTAGTCCATGCTGGCCTTCAACTTGGGACCTACTTGCCTCAGCCTCCCAAGTACTGGGATTACAGGTATGAGCCATTTCACCTGGCTTCAGCTTATTTTTCTGGATCTTTTCTGTAAGAAAGCCTATCACAATTATCATTATCTGCCACTGTTACCATCTCTGACTAACCCTCAAAGAAGCACAGAGCAGTAGGGCTGTAAAAGCAAAACTGCTCCAGACACCCAAAGCACTCTACTGAGGCCTCCTGATGTGCAACACTGTACTGGCAACTACACTCCATGGTGGACTGCATGTGAACTCCACCGGGTGAGGTTTCTGGACATCCTCCCTCCATTCCCACCTCACAGCCTACTTCTCCAGCACTGTGCTCATCTTAGAAAAAAAGAGAAAACACTTCAAGTGCAGTCATTTCACATTTCTAATCCTTCACCAACATGCACAGATTCTGCAAAGATATTTTTTAATATGTCATGAGCCAAGCATTGTTCTAGCTACTGACGACACTGTTGTGAACAAGATAAGTTCCTATGTCTCTTCTATTCCAGTTAGGCCCTGACTTAATTTACCCTGACTGTTAGGGTAAATACTGCAGAAGCTGACAACAGGACGTCAAGACTTCAGTTCTTCAGTACTAGAAACAAAAGATAAGCAGGAAGCTGGGTGGTGGTGGCGCATGCCTTTAATCCCAGCACTCGGGAGGCAGAGACTGGCGGATCTCTATGAGTTCCAGGCCAACCTGGTCTACAAAGTGAGTCCCAGGAAAGGCACAAAGCTACACAGAGAAACCCTGTCTCGAAAAACCAAAAAAAAAAAAAAAGATAAGCAGGATAAAGAAGACAGGACTGTCGTGTCTTTGATTGCATCTTTAATATCTGCAACCTGAGGCAAAAGCCATGCCTTAAGATTTTTTGGATGTTTCCAGTACCTTATGCAATGAATTATACCCAGCCAGTACAAAAAAAAAAATAAAAAAGACTGAATTCAACCGAATGAAAAGAAATGACAAGATTACCTTTTCCAATATGCCGCCTAGTGTTTTCAATAGTTGAATTACGATTAACATTTGACAACAATCCCAAGCAGAATCTACTTTTGTTATTTGAAGGGTCTGTGAATCCATCTACTAACACACTAGTAGAAGATGCATGAAAAGCTTCCCCAACACGGTTGTTCAGTTCATAGTAGACAATTGAACACCAGTGTTTAGGCTCTTCATAGGCAACAGGCTGAACATCTGAAAACAGAAAAGAAGTTTAATAATTGCTATCTGAACCACCAGACCCTTTGAGTATTTACTCTTTAGCCTAAACAAGCATTATGTAACAAAGAAAATATATACTTCATTTAAATTTCACTGACATTCATGCCTTAGAGTCCAAGGCAACTTATTTTGGCCTGCTCAGACAGCTATAATAAAATACCACAGACTGAATGGCTTAAATTCAAAACAAAATAACAATAACAAAACCACCATATTATTTCTCACAGTTTGTTCTAGAGGCTCAGATATCAAGGTGTCAGCAGATGTGCTGTCTAGTGGAGACTCACTTCCTGGTATATAAACAGAGCTGCCCTCTTGCTATGTGTTCATAAGGCCTTACCTCAGGGTAGCTACCTAGTGTGGTGGCAGTCCGAGATGGAAATCCAGAGAGAGCAAAAGAGATCAAGAGAGCGAGAGAGACAGCGTGTGAGACAGACAGACAGACAGACAGACAGAGAGAGAGGAGCCCACCACTCACCAGGAGAGAGAACACCAAAGAGATTCCTGACACATTTTCTGGCCTGAGTCATGCAACTGGGCCAGGGGCTCTGTAAGCACACATGCAGTCTGGCCGCATGTAGCTCCGGCAGTGTGTAACTCCAGCCACTTGCAGCTGCAGCAAAGCTGGGGCCCACAAGTGGCTTTTTTATGAATTCCTGCCCCATGTTGGGCGCCAAATGTAGATGAATTTCTAAATGGTCTTATTAAATAAAAACACAGAGCCAAATATAGGGGTGAAAGCCTTAGAGATCAGGGAAATAGGGAGAGCCACCAGCCAACCTTTCCTCACCAGCTCTGCAGCTCCCAAATATTAGCCACTTCCTGTCTACCCACACCTTTATTACCTTACTATTCTGCCCTTTCACTGGCTATCTTAGCCCAACTACCTCACTTCCTTGTCATTGCCTGTCGGTACAGACCTCCAGGTCTCTATGGTTGGTACTGGGATTAAAGGCATATATCACCACACTTGGCTCTGTTCCCTAGTGTGGCCTTGAACACACAGAGACCCTGCCTGGTAAGTGATTGGACTAAGGGCATGTGCTGCCGAACTTCTTGTTTACTTAAAATGGCTGGCCTTTTCCAATATCACCACAGCTTAGAGTATGTGGCAAAGAAGAAACAAGAGAGACCCTGTCTCAAAACAAGGTGGAAGGCAAGTTTTGTGTGTACGTGTATGCACACGTGCACACATACACACACACACACACAGAGTATTGTGGTGATATTTTATTTGTGCTGAAATGTGGTGGATATTTTATTTGTGCTTTGATAAATAAAGCTTGCCTGGAGATCAGGGGGAAAAGGCCAGATATTTACCAACCATAGAGACCTGGAGGTCTGTACAGATAGACAGACAGTGACAGAGCTGTGTAGGAAGAAGAAATGAGGTAGATGAGCTAAGAGCCAATGAGAGGCCAGAAAAGCAAGGCATATAATCCTGAGTAGACAGGAAGTCGCTCTCCTTGAAAACTGTGGAATTGGTGAGGTGAAGTTAGCTGGTGGCTTTCCATATTTCCCTGATCTCTCCAAGGCTTTAACCTAAATTTCTGGCTCCGTGCTTTTTATTTAATAAGACCATTTAGAAATTCATCAACGCTAAGATCACCCACTTCCTCTCTCACTGGAGAAGTGCCAAGATCACAGAGACATGCTCTAACTCTTTGTTCGGTGTTCCAGGGATCTGAAATCAAGTCACCAGGCTTGCCCGAGCAAATACATTTACTCATGGAACTATCTCCCTGGGCTCTGTGTCGAATTGTGTAATGATAAGTTAACTATCTCGAAGACCCTAATCTTAGGAATTTATTTAAATCTAACTGCCTCTATCTCTAAACAGCATTATACTGAGAGTTAGGGTTTCAACATAAATTGGAGGGACTAACAATTAGGTCCATTACTATTTCACACCTGTCTCACATGCAAGAAATACATAAATCCTATCTCCCAAGTCCCCAGAGACTTAGTTCACATCAGCAAAAACTGTAAGGTCCATAGCTAAGCTAGAGAAAATTCCTCAAGGGAAAGTCCCTCTTCAGCCACAGCATAGGTGAACTGTGCATTACGTTATGCATCGTGGAGAGGTGTACTCCCAACCACCCTCACCATCCTTACCCACTGGTTCATCCACTGTGGAGGCCTGCTCCCATCTTCTACATGGTTTCTATGAGGAGAGAGGCCTAAGGAATTTGTAGATAGAAAGATAGTAGGATGGGAGAGACAGAAACACAGGATAGCTTTGAGAGGGCCCTAGGTCTGTACCCAGCCACCTAGGTTTATTCAAAGGGGCTTTTTAAACAATGCCAAGGGGAGAGGTAAAAGACCTCCCCCCTTGCAGTTCAAAGCACACCATACTGCCAAGTGCAGACCTTTCCAAACACCTGGTAACCACACATATGCCATCCTCTTAAGCAGCCCTGCTGGGTAAAGCAAACTCAGATCTCACTAGGAAACCTCTGTGGGCCCCCACAATCCACCCTGATGAAACAATCACCCTCAGGGCCAGCTCTTTTGCCTTACAACCAACTAGCTTTAATGTCCTGACTTGTAAAAGCCTAAAGGTCTTCCTTACCCCTGATCCATCTCTGTCCTCTCAAGTCAAATTACCTCTGTCCCTGATGGAGAGGACTAATCAGGTCCATACTTCATACCCATAGTAATACCACTATCAAATATAAACAAAATCCTTAGTTTCTCTCCAAACACACATTCTTATTTACAATGTGTACAAGATTTAAAAAAAAAACTCTTAAATCTTAAATTATTTTTTAAGTAACAGTTCCTTTTTCATATTTTATTATTAGCAATCAGGAGAAACCAGTCATATTTTGCTTAAGAATCTCTTCAGCCAACTGATTTTGCATCTCTAAAGTTCTACCCTCCACAAAACACTAGAACATCAACACAATCCAACTTTGTTTGCACTTTGTTACATGACAGGCCTTTTCTCCATCTCCCAGTGTTCCTCACTTAGGTCTGAGAGTGCAGAAGCATCAACCTCAGCACTATATTCCCACCAACATTCTAAACACAAAATTAGTATTCCTTAAGGAGATGCAAGGATTCTTTCCACCTTTTTATCAGTCACTTCACTAGCCCTTTCTCCAGCCTCTATAGGTTCCAAAACCATACCCATATTTTTAGACATCTGTATAACAGCACCCCATTTTAAGTACCAACTTCTAAGAAACACCACTGATGGAGTGATGTAAGCAACAGAATCCTATTTCTTACAGTCCTGGTGGCAAGGAGTCCAGGATCAAGGTGGCAGTAGCTTCAGTGTTTAATGAGGGGCTACTTCCTGGTTTGTAGACAGCTATCTTCCTGCTTTTTGCTACCACAGCCTTTCCTTGGTTTGTGCTCAAGGACAGAGAGAAAACAAGGAAACGCCTCTTCCTAGAAGGGTACTCACCTCACCAAGAGGACCCCCCCATTCTTATGATCTCATTTAGACTCAATTACCTCCCAAAAGCCCTGATTTCCAAATACGAACATATTGGGGCTTAGGGGTTCCATATATAATTTTGGGAAGTTACAATGCCAAATGCAGTAGCAACAGCACCTCTGAAACAAGTCTACAATAAACTAATACAGGCTTAAATTAGTCAAGTGAAATTCTTTTCCAACAACTAAAAATACGTAACTACATAAGTATCTGTAACATTATTCTAACAAAAAGATGAACTAAAGAACTAAGTGAAGGTCTAAGCAAACAAGGACTACCTGCAGAGGTGTCAGCCTTGCCCTGTTACTGATTTTAGCAGAAAATCTAGTTTTCATCATTAGGTATGGAGTTAGCTGTGGGCTATTATCACAAAAATAAAACACACACATTGATTTTTAAAAAGGTTTAAATAACAGTATCTTTTTACTTTATGTTGTGGCATGCTGTAGTGCATGTGTGAATGCCAGGGACAATCTCAAGCACTGATCCATGCCTTCCACCTTTTGGGACAGGGGCTCTTTACTGTTTGCTACTTCATTTGGAAGACTAGCTGGCTCTCAAACTTCTTGGGATTCTTCTGTCTCCGCTTCCTTTCTCCTGTAGGAGCACTGGGATTAAAGGTGTTATAAGCCTGGCTTTTTTATGAATGCTTGGGATCTGAATTCAGATTCTTATACTTGCACAGCAAGACTTTACTCAGTGGCATCTCCCTAGCACCTAAAATGGCAGTATATGATCTGTAAAACACTTGTAACAATGTAAGCCATTACCACAATGGTAACATCATGGGGAAAAAAAAAAAACCAACCAACCATCACATTCTTTCTTATTTGTCAATTAAAGCATGCTATGTAATACACACTGCCATTAGGACAGCCATATGAGGGTGAGGAGAGCAAGGACAGTGACACAAACAACAGGAAGCACGCTGGCGAGGACGTGGAGAACTCCACTGGGAACACAGTGATGCAGCTGCTGTGCAGAGTTGGGGAGTCTCAAAAGTTAAACATGATTAGCATATAACACAGCAAGTCTACTCCCAAATCTATACAGCACTCGGACAGACGGACTGCACAAAGAGACCCAAGTAATAGTCTGCTGTGCAACAGCCAAAAAAGAATAAAACCAAGTATTCATAAAGAGATCAATGGGTGAACAAATGTATAGATGTCATCCAGCCCTACTAAGAAATGAGATTTGAAGTCCACCTAGACTTGACACCCAGAACAGGAAAATTCAGACAGGAAGTAGACTGTTATTGATCAGGGACTGGAGAAAGAAAATGGAGAGATTTCTAATGAGCACAGAGTTTGTTTGTTTAGGAGGATGACAAGCTCTGGAAACAAACATTGACAATGGCTGCACAATGCTGACTGTATTTAATATTACTGAGTTGTACACTGTGACAAGAATCCCCAAATACATGAAGCAACCGTCAAAGGAACTGAAAGTAGAAACAGGTAGGTCTGGAGACTTCACTCTCACTCTCAATTTTAGAAAGAAAATAGGCAAGGATACAGAAAATTTGAGCACTGTAACCAACCAGCCTAATGTAACAAGAGCCAGCATCTACACCACACCTACTGCAGTAGCCTTGAATGGTGCTGGCTGCAGCTTACAGCAGAGCAAAAGGGGAACAGCACAGACGCTCCCTGTGGAGAGCAGGCAAACAATGGTGGTGCGCACAAGGGAGTAAGCACTGTTCACCTAAGGAATGAAATTCTGACAAACACAACATACACAGGCCTCCAGGGTATCATGCTAAGTGAAATAAGCTAGTCATAATAAACAAGTATCATATGGCTCTATTTATATGAGGTACTTAAGGGTAATCAAAATTATAGAGAGGGACAAGAGAATGGTGGTTACCAAGGGCGAGGGGTTAAGTCAGTATAAGGATTTATTTAATGGGTACAGAATTTCAGTTTCACAAGGTAAAATAGTGCTGGATGATGTCAAAGGAACAATAATGAGAATGTGACTAATGTCACTGAACTGTAGACATAAGAGCAGTAAGATGGTAAAGTTTATGCTATAAGCATTTTGCCATGATTAAAAAAAAATTGGATGGAAAAGCTCTATTATAAAATTTAGTAATCAATACTACCAAGTACAGTTATGAAGACCAATTGACAAAATTAAGATCTCTAAACAAAAGCTCAAATTCACAATAAAATGATTTTTAATAAAATGCCAATTAAATAGAGAAAAATTGATCTAGAACAAGATTTCCTCATGCAAACAATCAATCTACAGTCACTCACTGTGACTTGTGTTAAATCACACCACCACAAAAAAGGGTAGAGGTGGTTCACTTCCAGGATATACAAAGAACTCTACACCCCAGTAAAGACATACCAAAGTCAATGAGCAAAATATTTAAAATAAATAATACTAAAGAAAAATTCTTCAGTGTTTAACTCAATAGGGTGTAAAAAATAAATACAATGAGTGATTCATACCCACGACGTGTAATATCTTTAAAGGCTAGACAGTAACAGTACTAGGAAGCATGGAGAAGCTGGACCCTCACGCAGTGCCAACAGATATTGGCACAGCCACTTCGAAGAAAAGTCTGGCAATTTTTCTCAAACCATTAAGCTTACCATATACAAAGACCTGTACACAATGCTCCTAAGAGTGTACCTACTCAGAGCACTAATCAAAACCGCAAATAATTCAAATGTCTGCTGGTTACCACTACACCACAGGTGACCTTGACAACACCATGTCAAGTGAATAAAATACAATGTAAAAGATCAGCACCCACACAGTAGCTCACAACTGTAACTCCAGTTCCAGGGCAGCTGATGCCCTCTTCTGGCCTCCGCAGACACCAGGTGTGCATGTGGTACACATACATACATGCAGGCAAAGCATATACATAAAACAAAAATCTTTTAAAAATATTATATATTTATCTGGGAGGGGTTTCTCTTCTTCCATGTGGCTCCTAGTAAACAAACTCAGGTCACCAGCCTTGATCATTGGGTTTAGCAGCAAGTGCTCTTACCCACTAACCCATCTCATTGTTCCCATGACTATTTTTATGAAATATTCAGAAAAATATCTGTACAGAGAACAGAAGTATGTTGAGCCTAGGATGGGGTAGAATCTCTTGGGAAAGGTTATGGCAGTGTTTTTAAACTACATTTTGAACCAAAACTTCATATATTTGCCAAAAAAAACTAAATTGCATACTCTGTTGATTTTACAGCATTTTACTCCATTCAAGGTGTTTGCGCAAGTGATCAAGACTGGGATATTAATTCAGTGGGAGATGATTTACCTAGAGTAGAGAGCCCTGGACTGGATTCCTAGCACTGCAAAAAATAAAGATAAGTAGCCAAGAAATTAAAGGAAATAAAAATAGCACCAACAAAAGAAAACAATGTGCACTCTTCTCACCTCTGCTGGATATGCTGGGCATGATCTGAGGAATCATATTATTGCTTGTATCCATAGGCTGGGAATTATCTTGACCCATCTGATCATCGGGAGGCATATAGGCAGGAGGAGGTGTGTCAGCTAAGAGGAAGAGAATTAGACGTATTCATTCCTCAAAGAATACGGTCTTCATTCTGCTTAAAGCTATTACTCTAAAAGCATTTTTAAATCTACAAGATTATCATCAGGGTTCATTACTGAACACTGCATACACAGATGTAGGACACTGTGCAAGAGCAGAAAAGACAGCACATACAACATCTCCTGCACACCTACTACAAGCCTACTTAGACCCTCGGCAATCCAGGACACCAGGATCAACAATAAAATGGAACCCAAGGTCAAGATTTTTCCTTTATCTTAAAGCAAACTATGTTCAAAGAAACTGCAGCTCCTGCACAGTACTCTGAGGCCACGATCACCCAGGACAGTACATTTTTAATTACCGTCCTCATCACATACTGCAGTGTCATTTAAAACTATGTCCCTTCAAAGTTCACTGTAACAGTAACAATGATTATTTCATTCTTTGGCGATGCCCCTAAATAACCATCATGCCCCATTAAATGACTGAATAATTAGCTTAGGAAACTGAATGTTAACAAAATCTTTGGCACTCAGAGTTGTGGAGTTTTGCAAAAGCTATAGCTAGACCTTTTTGTCTCAGTAAATCTAAAAGTGAACAGAAGTTGTCTTTTGCCTCAAGGCTTATATGGGATATACTGAGACAGTGTTACACACAGCACTGAATCTAAGATGAAATATTCAAATTTTTTTGAGACAACTCCTAACAGCAAATTAAACCCTTACACTTAATTCCCCTATTTCCAGATTTTTTAAAACATAATGGAACTTGAAAAATAAGTTCTAATTCTTGTGGAAATAAATTCCTAAAGAAAATGTCATCAAGAAAAAGCTCAATCAGAAGAGCAGCACTTAAAACAATTCCCATTCTCAGAGATATCAGTGACGTCTTACCTGGGAGCTGAAACGGGCTTCCTGGTGCAGAGCTTGCTGGGGAGCTGGGATACGTGCTGCTAGCGGGGGAAGGGGGGTAAGGGCTGTTAGGAGACAAGGGGAAAGGGGTGCTGTTGGGCTGTTGGAAAGAATCTGGAAACGTGGCGTTGTGTGGCATGTGCGGCTCATTGTGGCTCAGGTTCCTAAACTGAACCAGAAGGCTGTGCTGTGGATTGAATTCGTTGTGGCGAGGCACTAACACTGGAGGTAAGACTGAAAGAAAAACAAAAATCAGTTAAGGGGCTGGTGGAAAGACCCAAGTAAGCTGGGATTATCGTTCACTGTTGAGGGGACTGTTTTGTAGAATGTGGATTTGAATTTATATCAGAACCAAACCCTTTAGCACTCAGCCTGTATTAAGGACTCTAGAAGCAGAAATTCAGAAAGGATGCCATCCCCATGTAAGTCATTTAAAAGGCAGCCATAATAAGAAGCATTTAATGCAATTAATGAGAAGTCAAAAAATGAGCATGCCCAGCCAGCAGGGAACCAAACAAATACGGTGGAAACGGTACCACCTGATTGGACCAAGAGGATTTCACAAGAGGAGGAAACAGTTTAGGCACTGACCTAGCCAGAGGTCAGACTAGGGAGGAAAGCTGAGGTCAGTGTGGTACCTGAGAACGGAGCATTTCCAACTTGGAACATTCTGTTAGTCAGAGACTCATGTTTAACACTTAGAGAACTGGTGAGGTTTTCCTCCATCAAAGGACAATCCTCCAGAATGAAAAGCCTTCCGTTAACTATCAGTTCTCTAAATACGATCATGAGGACACACATAAAAACCTCTCAGCATTTCAACAAGTATTTTCCTTTATTCCACTTTCTCTAAAGACCCCAACTACAATAACTAGTAGCTGATTATTTTCCCCTGAAGGAAACTAAACGTACCAAATCATCTCTTTTACAACTTTCTTTCAGTTGTCAATGCAATTCCATTTCAGGGGAAAAAAAAAATAAGAAGAACTGAATTTGATTCTAGTACCATGCAGCACGAACAAAATCAAATATCTATGTTAACCAGGTCATACGTCTGCTGTGGGATGGTCTGTATGTCAAATTGTTCTGATTGGTCAATAAATAAAACACTGATTGGCCAGTGGCCAGGCAGGAAGTAGGTGGCCAGGCAGGAAGTAGGTGGGACAAGGAGAGAGGAGAATTCTGGGAAGCAGAAGGCTGAGGCAGAGAGACACTGCCAGACGCCGCCATGACCAGCAGCATGTGAAGACGCCGGTAAGCCACCAGCCACGTGGCAAGGTATAGATTTATGGAAATGGATTAATTTAAGCTATAAGCACAGTTAGCAAGAAGCCTGCCATGGCCATACAGTTTGTATGCAATATAAGTCTCTGTGTTTACTTGGTTGGGTCTGAGCGGCTGTGGGACTGGCGGGTGACAAAGATTTGTCCTGACTGTGGGCCAGGCAGAAAAACTCTAGCTACATATGTCCCCTCTCTGAAATAAGGACACACATAAGAAACCAGAACATCCTGCTGTCAGTGTTTTGTGCTGCTATTTTTATTTTACTGAATTAGTATATAAGTATGTAAGTCACCAACAATTATTTTGCTCTATTGTATATATAACTGCTATTGCTGGAGAAAATGAGGCAGCTGCCATTGGAGAGTAGAGCAGAAAATATTAAGGATGTATGCTTAGCTATCTAGCAATCTGAAAAACTTAGTAAAATAACTAAAGAATACGGTTCAGCCAAGATATTTTAAGGTACAGTTAAAACCCCTGTTTTCCCTCTCATTTGTATACTATCTATGCAAATGATTATAAATTTTTTATTTTTACATAAAGTATGTGGAGAGTTAAGAGACAAGATTGTACTCTTAACATATTTAGTAAGAGACAACAACATGTGAGCAGTTTCTTCTGGGTTCCTCAGGCACCAGGCACACACAATGCAGGCAAAACATCCACCCACATAAAAACGTATTTTTTTTTCAATTGGGTTCAGTTGGTATCTAGTGTTTAATAAATATACATATCTTATACACGCTCATACCTACATGCTATATATTCCTAAAATACACATACAAAATCCATTGTGGAGCCAAGGATAGTGTCCATTTTCTCCCTGAGCAGTGTTTTTATTAAAGTTAACCATTTCCTTAATTTCAAGTATATACCACTAATATTTCCAGTATCCTAACATATTTTCCTGAGCCTGTCAAAAGTACTTTTTTCAGATTTATAAATCAAATGATTATGGACTTCCTGTGTTCCTATGGATTGTTCAGTCCTTTGCTCTAATTGGTCCTGGTTGCTGCTTAGGACCATCTCCCTGGCTGGGCCCCCTTTCCTTGACTTTGCCCTCTTGCTTCCTAAGAAAGAAAAGGGAGATAACTATGCACGAAGTTATCTTCCTTTTCATTTCTCTACAAATAGAAATCCAGGTCATATATTCCTTCTGATTTTGAAGGCAATCTTCTAGGATTCAGAATTGCATTAAGAAATTCAATAATTTAGATTTAGGTTTTGCTACTGTTTTTTATGTGCCCTGTATTTTCTTTCTGGAAACTTTCAGAATATTTGTATCCGTGATAAACCAAAACTCCATCAGTAGTAGGTCTTTTTCAGTCCTTTATTCTAATTATTTAGCCACTTTACTCTCACAGTTTTCAGTTCTAAGTAGCTGCAGTAGTGTTTGCTTGAAAATTTTCTCTCCTCCCACTCCCCATATGCTCTGTTTCCAGAATGGATTCAGAATGGTCCTTGATTTGAAACTGACTGGGGCTACATAATGTTTAAGCACTTACATACACACTGACTCAAACAATTTCCCTAACAACTCTGTAAGGTTGTTAATAATAGTATTATCTATCCCCATCAAAGAGGACAGTAAATCACAGAGAGATTTTGTGAACTGCCTGAGGTTACAGGTAAATAACTATATAGTAAAATCATGACTCCAGAATCCACAACCTTAGCCACCAGATAATACTTTCTAGTCAATAAAATACTGGACCATTTATGCTAGCCTTATTTTTCTATGCTCATTATACCTCTCATCTTTTTCTTTCTGCAACACTTTCTCATTCCAATATATATTCCTTGTGTGCTCTGTATAAGTTAAGACTTAGCTCCTTTGTCTACATAGTTAGCATACATCAATGCCGTGGAAAGTCAGTGCTTCTCTCTCTAACTCTACAACAAAAGAACTCCAGAGTTAGAAAAGCATTTTTGTCCATGAGCACTCCAAACTGTGCACTCTCACCATAATCACCAACACCCTCCGGAAGTGAGGCACCTACTGTCCTGACTGCTTGGTCAAGGGAGAACACTAGTTACTCTTCATAAACAAAGCTGCCCCTTCCTCTGAGATGTGTGGACTTGGGACCAAGCACATGAGGTTTCTACAGTTTCTTTCTAGTAGCTGAACTAGTAAAATATTTCTGAAGTTATTTTAAAGTATTCTAACTGTTCCTGTCCCTCATACAAAATGATAAAGTGGATTAAAAGAGACAATTCTACTGGCCACTGTCCATTACACCCTCACTATGAGAAGAAACAGACAAAATTCTTAGATGTATTGCTAGCAAATATCTAGCTTGAGAATTTTTCAGACAGTATTTCTCCATTAAATCTACCTTGTTCTTTTCTTCAATTCCCTCACACTATGGCTCTCCTTGGGCTCCTTAAGAAACTGAGACCCATCTCAAATATGAAGCAGCAACTTGTGGTTGAACTGTAACATACAAGTCTCCACATTCAACCACACCAGGCTCACAATTCTTCCAGTATGAAGACACACTCTGGGTGTTCATGTGCTTGGACAATCCTCTCCCTTCAGCATATGACCTAGGACTTGCTTCTAATCAACAGAATTATGGCAAAGTAATGGAATGTGTGGGGTCATACTCCCTAAGAATTCAATGCCCTCTTGCAGAAAAACGCTCTTACTGACTCTGAAGAAGACACAGCACCATAACATGCATGCATGCTATCAGAAATAGTCTGGAAGAGAGAGAAAATGTAATGTTGTAAGAGGGAATGACAGTGTAAGAACAAATATAAAGGTGAACTACTGATGAGCAAGGCCACGCAGTAAGCAAATGAAGACAGTCTGTAGCCAACAGTCAGCAAGAGTCCAATGGCCTATACAGGAACTAAATCTTATCAATATCATAGTGAGCTTGAAAGTAGCCCCTTGTGTATCTGGACATCTGAGAAAAACCCAGCCCTGATCAACACCTTGATTAGAAACTCACAAAAGGTTAAGGGCAACTAGATGCCTGACTCCCAGAAACTATAAGGTAATAAATGTGTGTTGTGCTTAAACTACTACATGTGTGGCTATTTTATTGTGTAGCAACAGATAACTAAAAAACACAACTAGTATCTCAGCTGCTGTGGGAAATCTACCTTGCCAAGTTTATGGGCCAGAAACTTAATTCCCAACATGACAGTGCTGGGAGGTGGGACCTAACAAGAGGTGATGAGATAGTATACCTGTGGAGGTGGACTCCTAGTTACATCAACAGGTTGCTTGGGCTGGGGTGTAGTTCCACGGTAGAGCCCTCGCCTAAAATGCACAAGACTCTGGTTTTGATCCCAGGCACCCAAGGGAAAATCAAACTAGGTTTCTTTCTCTATGTTCATGCTTCCCTCTGTTCGCTCTGTCTTGCTCACTCATGTGCAGTTCCTTGGCGCAGTTAATTAGAAGACCTATACCAGATAGTCTCTTAGTCCCAGACTTCCTACCCCCCAGGACTTCTACTGTTAATCCTTTACAAAGGCTAATGTAACCTTTTAGCTAATAAACCTAGTTACGTGCAAATTAGAGAGACACATGTTTTGTTTTTAATTCTTCTCAATAGAGTAAACTTATCCAGTCTGTGGTATTCTGCTATAGCAGCAATAAAAGAACTAAGACATCAGCTTATGTAATTCATTCACTACACAAAAAACTGACCACTACCTACTAACAACTAGTAAAGAGTGTATCCTAGGCACTGAAGAATGAGTAATGAGTAATATCACGAAAAGACCTCCTGACTCCTGAAAGTTGTCCTCTGATCTCCACATGTGTGTTGTGACACACACACACACACACACACACACACACACACACACACACACACAGTAAACGTAATTTAATGGAAAAGAAAGACTCTTGTAGACAGAGAAAATGTAAAGCCAGAAAAATAGTTGATGTGTGACAACACAGTTCCCAAACTAGAGGAAGCAGAGTCTAATGTGAACATGGAACATGTGTTTACCATGACAGATGTCGGCCACAGAAGAGAAATGGGTATTATTAGAGATAGTTCCAACAGCCAATCAAGAGTTTAATTTTCAAAAAGCTAAATTAAAACCTAGTATTCCTCCTAAGACAAAATTTTTAACAAAGGCTAATGTAATAAGCCTAGCTATATGCAAACCAGTGAGAGACATGTTGGTTTTTTGTTTGTTCTTAATTCTTCTCAGTCAAGTGAAACTCACCTGGACTTTCCACTCTCTTATAGTGGTACGGATTGATACAAACTTCCTTTTGCTTAGATCCAAAAGGAAATTCACAAATATCCAATGGCTTTAGCTCATGATGACTCTGCAAATCTGGCCAGCGCCAAACACGACAATATATAACGTGGGGTAAGCCTTTTCTGTGAGAAACTTGTAGGCGTCCATCCAAGGACCTGGGGATAGTAACACACTTGCTCGGCTGTCCTGGGCTACTCAAGGCTTTCTCCAACTCCTCCATGGCACCCTTCTTCTTCTTCAGCTTTTTCACTAAAGCATCGACTGCCTTTTCTGCCCATTTTTCTTCCTCGTCACCTTGTTTCCAGCCCAACAATCGCTTCACGGCTGGACTAGTGAAAGAAAACAAGCTGGCCATTGACGTCATTTGATACGAATCTTCAGAGACCTTCCTGTAATCAAAGTCAGTAGATATGAAAAGCGTGGCTCATAGACGAAAAGTCACACACAGGTCTCAAGCAGAAGGCCCAAGTGGAGAGGAAGTGGCACTGAACTGTACAGCTGCCATCTATGCTTCTTTCAGTCACACGAGTCCTGAAAGAGAGGGGAATGGAGCCTAATTCAATCTAAGAACATCAATCAACATAGCTCAAAGTATGCTTGTTACCATAAATAAAAGTAAAAAAGCATTCAAAGTAAAACAAAAAGCATCAAGTCAGAAAACAAAAATGTCTCTAAAATTCCTGTAACCATTTACTCCCTTCTTCAGAACACAAATAGTTGAGCAGCAAAGCAAAGGTTGTAAGAGCCATCTAAGATGGAAAAATTCTAAATAAGAGTTGCCATAAGAAGCACTTGGGAGGTAGGGGCACGTGGATCTGAGTTGGAGGCCATCCTGATCTACATAGTGAGTTTCAGGTCACCCAGGGCTACACAGAGAAACCCTGTCTTGAAAAACCAAAAAAAGCTGTAGATGCATCAAACTGTCAAACTCTGCCTAACGCAAAAGTGTCAACTATCTTAGAATGAAGGATGCTAAAGAGATGTAGAAAATAAATGTTACTCAACTGCTCAAAATGTCAGTTTGTACTTTATAATGACTATGGGCTTCTATAGTTAAGCGTATGAGTTAAGGAAAATGCTCTATCCAGAAGCCCTTGGAAATAGCAAGAGGATGCCATGGGGCTCTAGTGCTGAGTGGGTACAATTACCTGTAGATCGCTGTAGCACCAACTACAAACAGTAGCTAAAATAGCAGGACAATGTCTAGAAAAAGAATGTCAACTAAAAAAATGCTTCTTCATGTGCTGTTTAACAAAGAAAAGGAAGGAACACTACAAACTGGTTATATGAGATCTTACCTGAAACTAAAACCAAGTAAGAGCCAAAAAGAAAAAGAAAACTATATAGACCAATATTCCCATACATTAGATAAAAAGTCTCAATAAAATTCTTGCAAACCTAATTCAAGAATGCATTAAGAATGCATGTAGTATCATTACAGGATGCATGATTCAACAACATACACAAATTATTAAGTGTTAAATGTAACACAGTATACAAACAGACTTAAGGACAAAAATCACACCATCATCTCAAGAGATGAAGAAAAGACCGCTGACAGTCCACATCCCTGCAGAGTCAATGCCTGAACACACTTCAACATAATAAAGACTATAAACAGCAGGCCTTTAGCCAACATCTATAAACCTGGAGATTTTGAGAGCATTTCCTCTGAAGCTGAAAGCAAGACAAGAGGGCATGCTCTCCACACTCCTATTAAATACAACGTTCAATGTCTTAGCTAGAGCAGTAAGATAAGAGAAAAGAAATGAAAGGGATACAAACAAAAACAGGTCAAACTGTCCCAATTTCCAGACAACATGGTCCTACACTAATGTTCCACCAGAAAAAAATCTTATAGCTCTAAACCATCAGGAAAGTAGCAGAATCCAAAATCAACCACGCCAACAGTAGCTTTTCTTTGTATTAATAGCAAACTTGCCGAGAAAGAAGCCATTCGCAATAGCTTTAAGAAAATGAGGAATAAATCTACTAAGGAGGTGAAAGATCTCTAAAAAATACAACTATAAAGATACTGAAGAAACTGAATACATGGCCATAGTCTCAGGATACTGCAAAAATGGCCCTATCGCCCAAAGAAATCTACAGATAAAACATAATCCCCATAAAATTCTAATGATACTCTTCACGGAAATATAAAAAAAAATCCTGAAATTCACACTGAAGTGCCAAAGATTCCAAATAACCATAACAACCCTAAGCAGAAAAGGCCACGCTGGAAGTACCACAACACTCAAATCTCAAATGATACTACAGAGCCAGAGGAACTAAATCTCTATGATACTGGCAGGACACAGACATGTAGGCCAATGGGGTAGAATACAAGATCCAGAAATAAACCCACACAGGTCCAAGCAATGATATATACAAAAATAGAAAGATTCTTCATCAAATGGCACAGGAAATTTACATATCAGCATGCAGAAGAATCCGTTCAAAATGGATCAAAGATTTTTTAATAATTTGAATTTACTTTATGTGCATTGGTGTCAAGGTGTCAGATTCCCTATAACTGGATTTACAGATAGTTGTGAGCCTCCAAGTGGTTGCTGGGAATTGAACCCAGGTCCTCTGAATGAGCAACCAGTGCTCTTAACTGCTGAGCCATCTCTCCAGCCCCTGTATCAAAGATCTTAATGCAAGACTTGAAACTCTAAAACTGCTAGAGGAAACCATAGATAAAACTCATCAAGATATAGATACAGCAGGGGACTCTTTTGAAATGATTCCAACAGCACAAGAAACATTCCCAAGAACTGACAAATGGGATAATGTGAAATCAAAAGGCTCTGCACAGCAAAGGTAACAATCAGCATAGTGAAGAGATAGACTACAGAACAGGAGATAAACTCTTCAGAAAGTACACAGTAAACTGGGGACTGATACCTAGAATAATGAGTTACAAATACTAATACCAAAAAGTGGGCTGCTGAAATGATAGACAATTTTCAAAAGAAGAAATACAAATGGCAAATAAATGTTTGATCAAGTGTTCAACATCCTTACTCATCAGGGAAACACAAACTAAAATTACTTGGAGATTCTATCTTTTTCAGACAGAATGGCTGTCATCAACAAACTCTGGGTAAGGAAGAACTCTTGCTCACTGCAGACGGAAATGTGAACTGGTACAGCCACATGAAAGCACATGAAAGGAGGTTCCCAAAGAATTAAACATCAAACTACCATTTGACCCAGCTATACCACCACAAGCTCTGTGCCCAAAAGGCTCTTAATATGTCAAAGAGGTCGGAGGGGAGAATTAAACATTCATGATACAGACCAAACGAAATTCTTATATATTGCAACTCAGCCACTTTGGAAAATGTTTAACAGCATTCACTAATGCTAAACAATTATCCTTGTGGTCCAACAATTCTATTTCCAGGTATATGTCCAACATAAATGAATGTTGTGAACTAAAGAGACAAGCATATGTCCACAGCATATAAAAGCCCCAAATCATGGAAATGAATTCAAGTGATATAATATATCACTCCAGACACAAAATATGACTGAACTTCAGACATAAAAATGAAGTAAAAGCTGAGCAGTGGTGGCACAAGCCTTTAATCCCTACACTCGGGAGGCAGAGCCAGGCGGATCTCAGTGAGTTCAAGGCCAGCCTGGTCTACAGAGTGAGTTCCAGGACAAGCTCCAAAACTACACAGAGAAACGCTATCTCAAAAAACAAAAACAAAAGAAGAAAAATGCTTATCATTGCATTTATATGACATTGAAAACTAGGCAAAACTAACAGAGTGCTTTAGAGACTTCCCAGGTCCCAGGGGTCAAGCTCTCTGTGGAACTTGAAATTGTATCTTAATCTGGGCAATGATATGAAACTACAGATACCTGTGGTTCTATATGCTTCATCACATGATATACTCGATGTCCTACTTACTGTCAGGTTAGTCCAAGTTCACTCTTTGTATGCTGACAAGAGACCTAAGCGTCTCCCAGATCAGAAATTAAAGATGTGATCATTCACAGCACAGCAAGCAGCATAGACGTCAACATGACTGGAGGTTTCCTTTGCCTCTAAGATGCTCACAAGAAATGCCAAAGGTTCCAATAGATGGTTTTCACTCTGTCGATATATCTATGAATACTGAGCTGAGTCTACTATTTTTATGGTCATAAGCAAGCAAACACCATATTCTTTGCAATGGACTCAAGAATAATTTGACTATGAAAAGATTAATAGAAACCCTTGTGGGAAATATATAGAGACACATCACACACACACACACACACACACACACACACACACACACAAAGATGGCAGTAAGATGCAAGATACAGATATTTAGAATGTTTTGTTTTTGTTTTTGTTTTTTTGTTTTTCACAAGGTCTCACTATGTAGCCCAGACTGGCCCTGGAGTCTTGATTCTCCTGCATCTGCCCTGAGCACTGAGATTACAGGAATGAATGAGCCAGCACATCTGACTCTGGATACATGTTACACATATTTCTGACAACTTAATGCTAATGATGTAAATGCCATGTTGAAGGACGTTTTGCTAACTATTCTGTGAGGAAAATTAAATCTATTCATTCACTGTTTATCATAACAATTAATGCATATTTATAAGTTAATATTTCCCCCAAAACTGAACATTTTCTTTTCACAATAAAATCCAAGATGTCATTAGGCATAGTGGCACATCCCTTTAATTGCAGCACTCAGAAGGCAGATCTCTCTGAGTTCAAAGCCAGTCTTGTCTATAAATCGAGTTCCAGAACAGCCAGGGCTCTGTTACAGAGAAACTATGTCTCAAAAAACCAGAAAAAAAAAAAAAAAAAAGTCCAAGGAGTGGGGGACTGGAGAGATGGTTCAGTGGTTAAGAGCATTAACTACTCTTCCAGAGGATCTGGGTTCAACACCCTCACGTAAATATATGCAGACAAACCAACAATACACATAAAATAAAAATAAATTTTTAAAATGCTCTACTGAAGGAATATTTCTTAATTCTTAAAAAAAGAAAATCCAAGAAGTGCTAAATAAGCACTTTCCTGATCAGAGTGGTCAAACAGTGTGGCAGAGCTCTCTCCATGGCTGTCAATCTGTCAGAAGGCATGGAATATGGCACTGTTGGCAACCAGCAGGATCTTGGGTACTCATAAAGGTTAAGTTTCTGCACTTTTTAAAAAGAACACAGCTATTCCAAGAATCTCAATATTTCTTTTTTAAGAGTGTAATTGCTGGGGCTGGAGAGATGGCTCAGTTAAAAGCACTTGCTACTCTTGCAGAGGACCCCAGTTTGGTTCACAGCACATCTAGAGACTCGCAGCTGCCTGTACCTTGAAAGACACAGTAATTCAGGCTTGGTCTTTGCCACCAGCGAGCCTGACCATAATCACCTGCCCTTGTGGAAGAGGCATGCTGACAGAGCTACCACCACTGATGGACTCGGAGCTCTGAGTTTTGAGTGGGAATTTCTGCGGCAGCCGACTACAAGAAGCAAAGTTCTCACCTAACAGCATCACCAGAGTGCACAATGCACCCAGTGCACAATCATTTCGAGACTTTTGTCAGGGTCTAATGCTAATGGGGTACATCACTGACTTCCTTCGTACTTAGTTACATATATCAATCTAAGAGGACGGAGTTTTAGGATTATCTTTTGGAGTGGGATATAGGTATGAAGAAAGTTAAATGAACAATTTTAAAAAGCTCTATGCCAGGAGTAACTTGAAAACATAATGCTAAATGAAAGAAGCCAGTCAACAAAAGCCTAGACAACAAATATGTCTGTAACCATGACTACATTGCTGGCCATTAGGCCAACTTAACCTTCAGCTTCTTCTCCTCTGCCAGCAGTGTGGGAAATGGGGTTGAAAGTTCCATTCCTGACAACATGTGATTGAACATGCCTCACTCCAGTGAATTATCTAGCCTCAGGTACATCTGAAAAGGGTTGTTATAAGTAATAAAGGCTATCTTTCATCTGTATCTGAGATTGTTTCATCAATTATCACATATTTTTTTTACACTTAGAAGTTTTCTTTACAGTATGTCCTTCCATCAAGACTATATACAGGTAGCTTAGCCACTGTTCTAGTACTGTGAAAAGATGCCATGACCAAGGCAACTATTGTAAAAGAAGCATTTAACTGGGACTTGATTATGATTCCAAAAGTTTAGTCCATTATCATCATGGTGGGGAGGATGGCAGCATGCAGACATGGTGTTGGAGCAGTAGCTGAGAACTAGATCCTCCTGATCTATAGGCAGAGAAAGTCTCTGGCCCTGCATGGGCTTTTGAAAACTCAAAGCCCACTCATAATGACATACTTCCTCCAACAAGGCCACACCTCCTAATCCTTTTAATCCTTTTAAGTAGTACACTCTCTGTTGACTAAGCACTCAAATCTATGAGCCTATGGGGACCATTCTTATTCAAATAACCAAATTCCATCCCTGGCACCCATAGGCTCATAGCTGTGTCATAATGTAAAACTGCTTCAGTCCAACTTCAGAAGTCTATCAGTCCCAACACTGTTTTAAAGTCCAAAGTCTCTTCTGAGACTCAAGGCAATCCCTTAACTGTAACCCCCATAAAATCAAAATCAAAAGCAGATCACATACTTCTAACATACAATGGCACAAAATATACATGACCATTCCAAAACACAAGGAAGGGAGCATAGTGAGGAAATACTGGACCAAAGCAAGACCAAACACCAGCTGGGCAAACTCCAAACTCTGCGTCTTCACATCTGATGTCAACGCTCTTAAAACTCCAACTCCTTTCAGCTTTGTTGACTGAAACACACTTCTCTCTTGGGCTAGTTTCACTGTTAGCAGCTCTCCTTCGCAGGTACCCCATAGCTCTGGCATCTCCAACATCTTGGGGTCTTCAACACAACCCAGGCTTTACCTTCACAGCTTCACACAATGGCCTCTCTGGGCCTCTGTGCAGGGACATCACTGACACGTGTCTGACTTCAGCAGCTTTCCTTAGCCATGGAGGGAGATTCTATAACCCCTTTCTTGTATCCTTGACTCTAAAGCCAGAGCCACGTGGCTGAAGCTGCCAAGTTCTGCTACTGCTAGGGCTGGAACATGGCTCCTAGTTTAAATACATTTTTGTCAGCTTTCTGTTTTCAGTGGTTTCCTTCTCTGATGAAGCTTTTCAATTCCTTTTCACAAGTTGGAAGCTTAGCTGGTGGAGTCTTGCCCTAGGTCACCACTCCCTTTATTCCATTTAGCATCAGGTTTTTCTTCAAATGTTTGATCTCCATGAGCACTGGACTTAGCTCCATTAAACTTTCTGGTGTCCCTTTTCTCCTCAAACTGTATGTTTTGTACTTCAGTGTCCAGCTTCCTCCTTTTCATTATAGATCTGCTTAAGAATGATTACTAATAAGCAAAGGACATGTCAATACTAGGCTGTCTTGAAATCTCTTCTACTAAAGCCACTGATCTAAAACTTCAATTAAGCCTCAGGCATTTTATTGGGACAGAGGCAAAAAACAGCTATATTCTTTGCCAAAATATCACAAGAATGGTCTCTAGGCAACTTAACTAATATTCTTTCCCTTCGAAACCCCTTGAGCTGGGCCGTCATGATCTACATTGCTCTCAGCACCAATGTCTTCCATACTCCTACTAGTATGGCCCATTAAACCCCACCTAAAGTGTTCAACTGCTGTCCTACTCCACAGTCCTAAGGCCCACATTCCACCAACAAGCAGTATGGTCAGGACTATCACAGCAATACCCCACTCCTGCTACCAACTTCTTAGTGCCTGTTCCACTGCTGTGAAGAGATACTATAACCAAGGCAACTATTGTAAGAGAAAGCATTTAATTGGGACTTGCTTACAGTTTCAGAGGTTTAGTTCATTATCATCATGGTAGGCAGCATGACGTCATGTAGACAGACATGGTGCTGGAGCAATAGCTGAGAGCTATCTTCCTAATCCATAAGAAAAGAGTCAGTCTCTGGGCTTGGCATAGGTTTCTGAAACCTCAAAGCCTACCCTCAGTGACATGCTTCCTCCAGAGCTACACTGTCTAATCCTAATCCTTTCAAATAATGCCACTCCCTGGTGATTAAGCATTCAAATATATGAGCTTATGTGGACCAAAGAATTCACACCACCACAAGAAGTCTCAGGAGTACTTCAGCATAATCCCAGCAAGCACAGACAGCCAGTGACTGAGCAGACAGAAACATGCTATTCCAACTGTAAAACCATGACCTGCAATAGGCACTGTTTAACTTATCTCTGGCTTATGAAGATATATATATATATGTATATATATATATAAAACTTCACAATACAGTTTCCGTCATTTCTTTCTTTCTTTCTTTCTTTCTTTCTTTTTTTTCTTCATTTTTCAAGATAGGGTTTCTCTGTGTAGCTCAGGCTGTCCTGGAACTCATTCTGTAGACCAGGCTGGCCTTGAACTCAAAAGATCTGCCTGCCTCTGCCTCCTAAGGACTAGGACTAAATTAAAGGCATGCTCCGATCTTCTGACATTTCTTAGAAAAAAGAACATCGAGTTGGAGAACAAAACAAGGATAGTAAGATACAGAAACTTCTGAGTGTTAAATTCCCTGAAATTCCTCTAGAATGCTCCTACTACTGACTGAACAAAATTCAGAATACCACTCACAGAGAAATGCACCCTCAGCCACAAGTGAAAGCCTTCTAAAACTAAAAGCCACCACAGGGCTAGTGTCTAGCACAGTGGTGGAGCATATAGCCCTGGGTTTGATCTCTGGCACAGAAAAAAAAAAAAGGGCAGAGAGAAATTATCTATTCATGTATTACAAAACAATTCATTACATTACAGACACATTACAAAAGTTCCCACATACATCTCTTTGAACACCTCTTCTCCAGGAGTCTCCAAGTTATCCTGCTTAAGAAATTCCCCTATCAGACTTAAAAGTATCCCATATCTCTCTCATAGCACTTCCATACCTGTATTTACATTGATCTATCCAATCTGTCCCAAGAGAATGTATATTTCAGAGGAAAAATAGTATGTTTTCATTTAGGACTACACATCCAATAATAAATGTGCACTTGCACACACATGTACACATATACCTGCATGCACATGTACACACATACACACTGCAAGACAAGTGTGCATGTGCACACATGCACATTTTTTTCAAAAAGAAAAGTAAGAAATATATTTCTAGACTGGAGATATAGCTGAGCATTTGTATAAGGCAATGGGTTCAATCACTGACTAAGCACCACAAAAAGTAAGTAAATAATTTAATTAAATTAATGTGTGTTTCTAAGAGGAAGGGGAAAAACCTAACTTTTTAAAACCTAAGTACAGATATGCTTCAGCCATATTAAAATCCTCACTAGGAATACTTACATTATCAGAAGACATTCCTATTTCAAAATAATCCCCTCTAATTTATTTAAGGATACATAAATTTCTAGACTAGAATTAATTTAAGAAACATCAAAGAGAAGAGATTGGGAAATATTTCTGTAAATACTGTATCCTAAATCAACAGGAAAATATAAATCATGTGCATAGACCTGCTTCAGAAGACATCAGGGGTCACTTTAAGCCTTTACTGATTGTCTTATCTATGAGCCACCACCCAACATTTAAGGAATTACCAGGACTATGAGCAAGGTTATTCAGTTTGTTCATTACATAAGACTGAAGGAGAAAATGAAGGTGCCCTTTTCTATTTCATTTGCAGAGATACTATGAAAGTTAATAGTGCAGGTGGTCCAGAATCTCCTTTCAGAATAATTTAGCATAAATGACACCAGTTTATATGTAAACTATATGTTTTATCTGTAATTATAAGATACATGTGAGGTATCAAGAAACAAAGAGGGACCAAGAAAGAGTATCTAACCTAGACGCACAGCACTCTCCAGTGTGCCCTTACTACAGGTGAGGGGCTCCATCTCAATCCAGTATGCCCTTAGTACCGATAAGGGGTTACACCTCAATCCACTGTGCCCTTACTACAGATGAGGGGCTGCATCCCAAGACAGTAAAACTCCAGAAATAATATCCCTGATCCCAATTCTTGAAAAGTGTATTTCTTCCTAAACTAACTATCTTTTGTTCTCTAATTTTACAAATGCACTTTTTTGCCTGTTACATTCTGCTCAAGAACCAACCACTAAATTCCATCTCTTATCTCAGATTTCAGCTTTGGCTATCATCCCAAGGAAGATAATTAAAATGAAATTAATATTTAAAAATAAATAAGTTAAATCATTCACTTCATAATTACTACTTACTAGCTACAAAGTTTATCAAACTAAAGAATAAAATATTAATTAATTCAATATTTATTGAGGCATTATTAGGGGCTGGGAACATAAAAGTAAAGGGGGTATCCTTTAATCCCAGCCAGCACTCAGGAGGCAGAGGCAGGCGGATCTCTGAGTTCATGGCCAACCTGGTCTACAGAACAAGTTCCAGAACAGTCAGGGATAGATACAGAGAGGACTCTCAGGGGACAGGAGGGAGATTAAAAAAAAAAAATCCTTGTCTTCTTGTGACTTACATTCCAGTGGTGGGAAGGACACAAAATGTAGTTAGTAACATGTCTGCTAGGCAACACCTGGCAGAATATGGTGCAAGGCTTATATTCCCAGCAGGACTGCCCAGAAATTCAAAGTTGGTCAGATCTACATAGCAAGTTCCAGGCCAGCCAGGGCTACATAACAAAACAAAACCCTGTATCAAAAATCCAAAACTGCTATGAAGGGGGAAAAAATCAGATTGTGGGGGAGGTGAGACAGAGATGGGTTAATGGGAAGTGTGAAGAGAGATACTGTTTCCAATAAGATGACTGGGCTGGGCCTCATTGAGAAGGACCAAATGAACTAAAACTGTAAGGAAACAAGGGGAAAATATTATAAGGCAATGCAAAGATCCTAAGGGGGAGGGGGCGCACTCAAGGAACGCAGTATAACCTGGGAATAAAGTGAACAGGAAAGAAAGTCGGATTGGGGTCAAAGAGGGAAGAAAGGCAGACCAGCCATTGTGGCAATAAGAGATTCAGTTTCTACTGTGGGTCAAATACGGACTGACTCAGAGAGCTGAGGAGGCACAATAGCTGATTTATATTGCTAAGAATTATTCTAGTGCCCGGCATAGTGGCCCACACCTTTGATTCCAGCACTCAGGAGGCAAAAGCAGGTGGACCTCTTTGCATGCAAGGCCAGCCTGGTCTACATAACAAATTCCAGACCAGCTAGAGTTCTGTCTACACAGTGAGACCCTGTCTCAAAAACAAAAAACAAACAACAAACAAACAAACAAAAACACAACAGACTCTGGCTAGTGTGTTGAGAGTTGAAGTAATCTAAGTGAAAGGAACTGGCAACTATCACCAGGGTGACAGTCCTGGTGTGGTGAGAAGCAGACAGAGAGATACAACAGAATCCCTGATGGAGAGATATGAGCTGTGTGAGAACAGGAGTCAATAATGACTCCAAGGTGTCAGCCTGAGCAACTGAAGAATGGGGTTTGTCATCAAGTGACTTGGGAAAGGCTGATAAGCAGTCTAAACAAAGATCAGGACTTTAATGGTACACGTATTAAATGTATGAATAAAATGCTGCTTAGATTCAAAGACTTCAATATCATTTGAAGTCATATTGACATAAATTAATACTCAAGGGTTCAGCTCTTTCCTCATCTTGACCAACACAGAAAACACTCTCCAACACCCTCCCCAGACAGATACACAGAGTTCATGCTCGGACTTCTAAATTACTGGAAATAGCAGCTCCTTGACTCTTTACTCCAACATCTCTTACTGCTTCAACCCAAGATAAACGGCAAGCAAAACAATTCAAGTTTCCCCAAAGCTGGCAGGCAAAGTAAACTCTTAACATCATCCCATGCAAACCACTGTTCCATAATGAACCACAACTCACCATCACAAACATACACATACAAGACAAGTTTCATAAGCATAAAGCCACACCCCAAGAACAACTTTTAACAGCTGGGTTCTCATTTTCATAAGTGATTTGATGCCTGCTGATATGGGAGTGTGGCTGAATGCCTTTTCCATAACCCTTGCATTTACAGACTTTCTTAATTCATCTTTGAAGAGAAAGTCAGCATGTCTCTCGGCCTTACTGTGTTTTTAATGCCATTTGAGTTTCAACTTCAGCTGAAGGTTTCACATAGACTTGAGTTCATGTTACATAAGGTATATGTAAAGTAGAATTGCTTTTGGTTTTCTTGATAGGTAACTGTGCTGTCAGGCTAGCCTTCAACGGTCTCAGAGAACATGTATCACCAAGGATTGGGAATGGGTTGGGAATGAAAGCATGTGTTACTATTCCTTGCTAACACATTAGCTGTATAGTGTTTCACATGTAGTTTATACTTCCAAAGCAGAGCAAAGCCTGACTTCTACTTCAAGGTTTTCTATGCAACTCCTTTTCACAGACTCCTTTAACTGTAGTTTACAGATGTGAAATGATGGTTCATTCTGTGACAAAACTTTCCTGTATTCTATACATTCAGAGTTACTCACCCTACATGTATATTCAGATGTCAAATGAGGTTTAACAAAGCTTTCCTACATTCCTTAAATACACAGACATTTTCCATATGTATGAATTCTCTTATGAAAAGCAGCATTACAATACCATTCTTTCCCAAAATTCTTTGTAGGCATCTTGGGGCAGGAGAGATGGCTCAAAGGTTAAAGAAGCATATTGTTCTTGCCGAAGATCCTAACACCCACATCAGATGGTTCACAAACACCTGTAATTATTCCAGCTCCAGAAGATATGACGGCTTCTTCTGTCTCCTCAACAGGCACCTACAGTCATGCACACAAACACACACACAAGAGAGAAAGAGAGAGGGAGGGAGAAAGAGAGAGAGAGAGAGAGAGAGAGAGAGAGAGAGAGAGAGAGAGAGAATAAATGTTAAAAAAGAAAAATGGCCAGATGTGGTTGCCCACGCCTTTAATCCCAGCACTCAGAAAGCAGAGTGATCCTTGTGAGCTTGAGGTCAGCTTGGTCTACACAATGAGCTCCATGCAGCCAGGGCCACATAGTGAGACCCTGTCTCAAAAACAAAACAAAACCTTCCCACATTTCTAATAGGAATCCCAGGTTAGGTAGCAAGTTTGGGAACCAAGAAGTTCAATCTGGTTAACTAGAAGCAAGCCACCTGCAAATACACACCCGAGTTCATTTTCTAGGTTAGTCAGAATGAAGCTTTAAAAATCTCTCACCTTCTGGTTCTAACATAGTAGCTACCAAGGATCACAAGGGACAAACACCCACCACCACTGCCTAGGAAATACAGCCAGCTATACGATTACTTCAGAACTGGAGGCTGCAGCTATGATTGCTGGCACGAAAGTCGAAACAGAAAGCAGGTACCCACAGCTCCTCTACAGTTTCAGAAATCCGGTTCTTTAAGGAACATCTAAAAGGAAAGGTCATTCAAACTGTTTTCCTAGAGAAAGGCTGAAAAAAAAAATCACCATTTCCCCTATGACTCCCAATTTCAAAAAACGTCAAGATGAGCTGGAGAGGTGGCTCAGCACTTGCTGCTCTTGCAGAGGACCCAGGTTCAATCCCCAGCACCCACACAGCAGCTCACCACCAATACACATAAAAATTAAATTTAAAAAGGACATCCAAAGTTCTGAAAAGCTCTCAAAGGTGAGTGATGAGCATGGGGTCCTGACACTTTTCAAAGCATTATCTTGCTCATTTTCTTTGTGCCCCCAGATGTCACTCCTTTGAATCGCCCACATCCAGACTTCTGTTTCCCAGTTTTTAATCACTCTTTAAGCTTCAGCTGCTTCTCTGAGTCCTTTAATTAAGCAGAGCCTGATGATCTAGATCCTGCAAGATTCCTTGCCTTGCCACCAGAAGGAGACTGTGCTTGTACAGGCTTGCAGGCACAAGGCCAGAAACAACGCTGGCCAGTCTGTCAGTGCTTTCCTTTGAATTACACAAAATCACTGCTGCTCTTCACAATCTCTGAAGCACAGAAAGCTAGCTGATGTCCACCACGTCCACTCCAATGTCTGCTATGCTGTCCTCCAGCACCCCATGTGCACCTTAGAGTACAAGTACCCCACTTACTAGAAAAGAAGAAAACAAAACAAACAATTCTGGCTAGCTTTTCTGTTCTGGCCATCATTTAATCCAGTCAATGAATTAAGCAGACTCTCACCTAAGAGAAGAGGAAGATGTAAACACGGGGAGATAACAGCCAGCTTTGGACTTCTGCACTGTCCCTTCTTCCCAAGAGCACAAACCAGGATAACTAGACCTCAAGTTGTGCAGCCTACCACCTAAGAAAAAAGGCAGCTGTGCCCCCCAGTACTTTAGGAAGAACAAAACCCCTGTGAACACACATACACTCAGAGCAAAGTTAAATTTTCAGGGTCAGCCTCCTCCTGAAGCATGTTCTGAGAAGGTGCAAAGGACACTTGATGTTTGTGGCTGTTACTGTCTTCATTATGTTCAGTGTAACAAAGCAGCACTTAGGAAATCAGAAGGAAAAGCTCCAGTTAAAAAGCTCACAAGAGATCAAAATATCTCCATAAAATGCCAAACTTGAAAACACAGATACATACAGGAAAAAACTGTGGTCACCAAGGATCCAGAACAAAACCTATTTACAAAACGCACAGAAACAATAATAACTAGTGAAGTAAAATTATAGGATCACATAAGAGAACTGTCTTAATAAGGAATTTTCTTTAAAAAAAAAAAAAAAAAAAACTCAACAAAATTAAGACACAGTAATTAAAGCCAGGGAGAAAAGCAAGCTACTGAAAATACTTCTCGTAAAATTGAACCAAAACCTCCAACCTGGGTGTGGGAAAAAGTGTGTGTTTGTGTATGTGTGTAGGCATACATACTCACACATCTATCAAAGCTACACAGAGCCCAGAACTAATTAATTATAAAAAGTATTACTGTTCTATGAGTACATCTTCCCAAGTAATGAAACAATAAAAACTTAAAATATGTGACCTATGAGATTTGAGATTAGCCAGTGGTGCACGCCTTTAATCCCAGCACTTAGGAGGTAAAAGCAGATGGATCTCTGTGAGTTCAAGACTAGTCTGGTCTACACAGTGAGTCCTTGGACAAAACTACAGAGTGAGAGACTCAGCCCGAGCTACTTCGTGAGGTTCTGACTCAAAAAAAATCAATAAAATAAAATTCTAACAATCTAGTTTTTAACAGTTATTCTGAAAGACTTCTCAATGTTCATGTTCCATTTAGTAAACATAGTAAACAAACATACCAAATTCAAGTTTTGGTTGGAGATAAAAGATGTATGGTAGTGGCAATAAGTTAGACAACCCAGCCCTGAAAATTCCAATTGCTAATATTCTACTAAGTTCAGAAGGGGAAAAACAAGGTGTACAAGGCACTGGAGGGGAAAAGCCTGTATCATCTTTTCTGGTGAAAAAGGACAGGTTTTTTGGATCCTACTTTCTCAGTTTTCCTCCAGAATGACACCTAGTGAAGATAAGAATCATTCCTCAGGCTACTACTGTCCATTACAAGAAGGGAATCTTCTCCAATATCTGACCTCTTGAAGGCATGCTGACAAACCATAGAGCCTAAGGTGCCTACACCACCTGAAGAAATACCATGTTCTTAATACAAAGCACTAACAGGTAAGAACATAAACAGAAAAATAAATGCAATGTGGAGACGAATAAACCAGGGAAATGAAATCTCTAAAATTAGCCTTGGTGTGGGTCTCACTGTCCAACCAACATATAAATCTGGTAATAATAAACGCTGATAAGTTATAAACAACAACAAAAGAGAGCTTTCTTGATTCAACACTACACAAGTCATTGTAAATTAACTTATACAACAAAGTGCATATGAAAGTGATATTTATATTTAATTTTGATGCAAGTTACTAAGAAATGAAACACCATAATTGTTTGCCTTATCTTCAAAACACTAAAATGGAATTTGTTCAACTGAGCTGCCAATCTGTTTTCAGTAGGAAAAACATGCTGCCTCTGTTTAACACAATGGACGAGAGCTCATCACTGCAAATCATTCTGTTTGGGTCCATCATGAAAACAGGAAACAGGCTGCCCAGGTATAATTACAGCTGTAGACTAATGTGCCTTCAGGTTCAGCCAGGAATTAAAGCCCAAGAAGAGAGTAAGCAGAATGTACTTGCCTCTCTTCCTTGCTACTGAAGGCAACTTTTAATAACACTCTCACAACATGTTACATAACCAACAGCACACAACAATCTGATTCAAACCTCATTAGCAACATTCTGCCGCTGTCTCACACTGCAATTAATGGCTGCCTTTGCCAGAGCGGAGAGAAAGGCCATACACCCATCTACTCATTTCTGTGGTGCCCACCTCAGTGAACCAGGTTAAGCACAGATCTGTACAGAACATACAAAAACATTTTACTTTCCCTCAAGTCCATTGCTTTCTTCCTTCTTCCCACCATACCACAGTCCACGGATGCATGGAAAACTTAATCTGAGTGTTTGGTGCCGTAGGGTGTGTGAGGCTCCAGTCAGCTAAAGAGCAAGCCAACCAACCAAACTAAACAACCAGGTGAGATGGCGCAGGCCTGTGAGCCCAGCATTTGGGAGGTAGGGTCATTCTGGACTACATAGCAAGTTTGAGGCCAACCTGGGCTACCTGCCTGGGGAAGGAAGGAGTGAAGTCAGTTGAGAAGATTCATCTATGACCTAACTAAAGTTACAAAATGCCGGGCGGTAGTGGCACACGCCTTTAATCCCAGCACTCGGGAGGCAGAGACAGGCGGATCTCTGTGAGTTCGAGGCCAGCCTGGACTATCAAGTGAGTTCCAGGAAAGGCGCAAAGCTACACAGAGAAACCCTGTCTCGAAAAAAAACCAAAAAAAAAAAAAAAAAAAAAAAAAAAACCAAAATGATGAATAGCATTTGCAACAAAGACACAGTAAATCTTGAGTGGTAAGTGGTGACCACCAGGATCATGTGTAAGCAATCATAAACAAAATGAAATGTCTTCACACAAGGCCTCACTATGTAGCCCTGGCTGGCCTAGAACTCACACTGATCTACCAGCCTCTGCCTCCCAAGTACTGGGATGGATTAAAGGTGTGAGCCAGCATGCCTAGCTAAAAAAAAAAACTCTGAGCAAAATATACAAACTTTATAAAGGTTGTATTTTGATAAATCGTTTCTTCTGAGTTGTGTTAAATTCTTATCATTTCAGGGTTCATTTTAGAGGGAAAAATGTTACCAAATGGGTAAAAGAAAGAATATAATTTGTTACTACTGACCCGCTAACTCTTTCTTTATAAAATCTGAAACATAATCTCATGACAGAGCAGTTGAGTGTGAAACTGTCCTGTTTGCTCCAAACAACAGGCACTATGGGCTGGCATTTAGCAGAAAATTAAACTACTCTGAGTGTTACTAAACTTACTAGGTTTTCAACTTCAAGTTAAAATTAAAAGCTAACTGGATGACGGTAACTCTCATAACACTAAGGAGAGCCAAGCACTCTTTGTTTAAAAAAAGAAAAACAGCCAGACTGGTGATGGCTTGCCACTGTAATCCCAGCACTTGGAAGGCTGAGGCAGGAGGATTGGCCAGAGTTCAAGATCTGCACTGAAAGACCCTGTCAGAAAGAAAAGAAAATCACGTGTACCCTTTTCTCTCAGCTCCTGTAAAGCCAACCAACCGAGTCCACTGATCCCAGTCTCTGTTGCTAGGTAGGAACACACTTGATAGCGCTAGGCAACAGCCATGATGTGACAAACTCCACCAGACTTCAAAACTTTTTCCACAGAAAGATAAACAAGATATACTTAGCACCACACCCATTTAAACGCGAAAGCAGCCAGGAATACGCCCCCCACCTCCAGCTGCTCAGGAAACATTGTCTTTACAATCAAGATAAAGATCTGGCCTAGAGTGTTCGGCCATTCCTGGCTTCCAGGTTGGCCTGGGTTCCCTTCGCCAGTGCCATCAAAACCGGAGTCCGGACACACGCTTCGGATAGCTGGCACGCCTCCAAATACCTCGACTATCCTCGCCAGCTCTTTCTGCAACCAAAATGTCCCGGCTACTGAGCATGCTCCGACCTAAGACGGGCGCCACCGGGGAGTTTTCAAAGCTCGGGCTCCCAACGCGGGTACAGCAACAGCCTCAGCAAAGGGAAAAGGAGACAGGCCGGGGGGGGGGGGGGGATGCACTTGGGGAACCACCGGGACCGGACGAAAGACAAAAGCTGCTTCAGTTCCTCACACAAACTTGAGCGAGGCGCTAGAAGCTCTGCAACGTCCCCCAGCGTGCCGGGCGAGCGGCGGGGGGCGGCGGCGGGCGGGCGGCAGCCGGGCGCAGGGGCGGGTCGCCGCGGGCCGGAGTCTAATTCCCCCCGATAAGCGCGGATCCTTATCTCGGGCACACAAAGCGGCGGCGGGCCGCGGGCTCGGCCTAGGCCGGCTGGGACGTCGGGGGCGCGCCGAGGTGTCAGGGGCCTCGTCCGGACGGCGCAGGGAGCGGGGCCTCCTCGGCACCCAGGCCTCCCCCGCCGCGCGGCGCCCCCGTCCCGTCAGGTCCCGCGCGGGGACCCGCTAGGCCTCCGCCCGACCGCGGGCCGCTTCCGCCGCGCGCGTCCCTTCGCCCGGTGCCGAGCGCCAGCCCCGGGGGCCCCTCACTCACCTCCCCGCCGTCCGGGCGCGCTCTCCTCACGCCGTCGCCGCGCTGTGCACGCGCCGCAACTTTATTAGCAGCTCGGCCGCGGGACAAGCGCACGGCGCCCGCTCGCCCGGGACCCGGATGACGAGGGGGAGGGGGAGCGGCGGAGGGCCGCGGCGGCCCGCGCATGCGCGTCGGGGGTGGCCGTGGCCAGGCTTCCCCTGTCCAAGGCAGGCCTGAGCGTGGCCCTGGGCTCCAGGCACCGCGCTAACGAAACTAACCCGCCTTGTAACAGAACAATTATCCTCGCTGTGGATAACTGGGGACCTTTCTAACCTATACAACGCGTTAAAATGTATCTTCAGCTACAACTTCGCCTCTTTCATTGGCTTGTAATGTAAATCCTAAATATCATAAAGCTTACTAGCTGCAGCCCTAACATCGCGCCCAAAGGAAAAAGCCTCTGCAGATAGAGACAGTGCTAACCCGGGGTTCAGGAAGACCGCCCGTTTCTCAGGACACAATCCCCGCTGTTTAAGGGACACTGCCCCTCATCTGAAAGCAGGGAGTGTCTCGAGGCGCTCAAGCTTTAGCGAGTAGAGGTGTGGAGGTGCACAGACTGTTCACAGCTAGCCTTAGTAATCGGGCTGTCTGGCTTCTTTCCCTCCTAATTCACCAAAGGGTCAGCATTCCCAGAAATACGATATCTGTACTAGGGCGCCCGATTTGTACAGCAAGGGAAAGCTTTTAAATAATTCTGTTTATTTATTAAGTGTTCAAAATTGATTGTACCGTTTTCTTGTTAAATAAATTGGAACTATTTTTAACCTTTTCCAATTAATCCCATCCTCCAATACCATTAAGGTTCAAAATTCTGTGTACCCTAAATCTGACCATTTCTCATCACCTTCACTGCCCCTTCTCTGGCCTGAGCCGGAGTCACCTCGCTTGACACACAAACAGGGCAGCAGATTCTGTGCTGTTCCAAGCTCCAACGGCTTGTTTCCATGTGGAAGAAATAAATGCTGTGTTGATGTTGCCATCTCAAATGTGATAGAAGCGAAGTGGGTCGGAGCTGGGGAACCAGAGAGCATCGATAGACTCCTACACTAAGGAGGAGGGTAGCTGCTGTTGACTCTAGCCAGCCATCAGCAGGCAGAGGTGTGGGAATAAAGGACCAGTATTTCCAGATCTTCTGGCTTTGCAAAGAAGGTTGGAAATTTGTCTTTTTATACGAAAAGGAAATCGCACATTTATCCAATCAGCCTCTTTGTCCCTTTCCTGGGCTCCCCTCCCCCTCTTCTTTGAGGTTGAGAAGATTCACCCTGGTACAAGCCAAACAAAACAAGCCCATGTTCCCAATTTAGTCTGCTGGCTGTCAGTTTGCAATCTTGGGTCTCCATCTTAAACTTCTTTACTACATCATAAACTTCGTGAATGAGGACTCCATGTGCACTGACTATCTGTCATGCTTACAGATTCTTTGTTGTTAATTTTAACGTTTCCAGCCCTTGGAAGGCATGAATTCTGGAGCCTGGCATGGATTTACAATTCTCAGACGTACCTATAACCGTACCAAGAGAATGCCCTTTTTTCAGAACTGATGTTTGCAGAGGACCTCATTGAATATTGAGTGTGCCAGCAACACTCCTCACTTCAAACAACTAGTAAAAATCCTTCCACAAACAAACATGTGCATATTTGTAAGGACAATTTGTGAGGCTTGGAGTCCTTTCCCGAATCACTTTATGACCCTAAAATCAACAGTTTCACCTCCTCAGCTGTGTATCTGCATAGTGATCAAATCAACTAGACTGCAGGTTTCCAGCTGGCTGTGTGCACTCAGGCTAGGCCTTCTGTTGCAAGAGATAATAAATAACACAGAAAGGAGGAGTGGAGACTGTAGCAGCCAGTAGAACTCTTCCAGAGAACGGAGAAATAACCTAAACTTCACAGGGTGTAGAAATCAGAGGGCCCACTAGCCACCCAAGTAATCAAGATGCCAGGCTTGCCAGAGGCAAAAGGAAGTCTTGCTTTGGGTAATCAACTGGATCTAAGAACAAATGTAGACAAGGTGATCTGAACAGATCGATATATGCAGTGGGACATCAAGACTCCATAAAAAACTGGTTTTTGAGTTCAGACAGTCACCTGATCAAGAAGATCACCTGACACTAGCTTCGGAGCTTGATTTTTCTTTACTGGGAGACAACTCTATTTCAGAATCATTAAGGACTGCAGTTGCCAACCAGGAATGACTGCCCCCTTAGGAAACACTTGACCATTTGAAGACTTTCTCTGTTGTCCCAGGCAGAACCGCCATGGGAACCCAGCAAGTAGAGGCCGGAAGTGATAGAAGCGCCCTAAATGTCTAGCATGCCCTCCTTCTGCTAAGAATGACCCAGCCTCGGTGTTAAAGTGTGGAGGCAAGAAATCTCAACCCCAAATGGTTTGTGTTTGATTTAAGTTCGTTTTAGGAAGAAATTGGGCCTTTTCCCCAATTCTTTTCAATAACTGATGAAATTAGTTATTTGATAAATAGAATTAGCCTAAAGGCTTTATCAATGTCTACTCCCACCTTCAATTTTTCCAGACCCAAGAAATAAGCAATTTTCAGGAAAATTGGGGAAACACATGGATCATATTTTCTTAAGTTTTATTTTAAAGTATAAAATAATTAAGGCAAGATGGGTTTTGGTTGGAAATCATTAATAAATGCTTCAAGTCCACATTTTGCTGTAACTCAGAAGAGTGTCACTAATAACACCTACACACCAAGTGGAATGAGAAGAACTCAGTGTTTGGAGATGTCACCCAACAGGAGCATCCGTGAGTGACATCATCACAAGCATCTTCACAGCCCCAGAGACATCTCCCTTCCTCACGGACAGTGGGCATCAGAGGAAGAAATGTCCAAGTTTATATGCACTCTCCAGACAGGGTCCTGAGATAGAATAAAACCTCCATGTCAAACTCCGAGAGTTCTCTGTATGTTCTTCCACTGGCAGACTACCCCCAGCCTTACTTCTAGAAACAGTGTAGGAAGTACAGCTAAACCAAGCAGAGTTCCAAAACCTGCGAGGCTCCAAAGGAATGACAAATGAACGCTGCACAGGCCACAGGGGGAAACAAACAGCAATACATAGAACAAATGGTCAAAGGAAGCCTCATGGTCCCCTTTTCAGAGAATAAACCATGGCTGGAGAGGTGGTCCAGCAGTTAAGAGCACAAGCTGCTCTTCCAGAGGACCAGAGTGAGATGCCAGAACCATTGGTGTGGTTCACAGTCACCTGTTACTGCCACTCCGGGTGAAACAATGCCCTCTTCTGGCCTCTGTGGGCAATTGCACTTACATGCACAAACCCACAATAGATGGGCAAATACACACATAATTAAATATAAAAATAGACCTTCAAAAAGACAGAAAATAAAGCAAAAGGCCACACCAATGGGAGATTACACTAAAGTGATTTTTAGAGAATTTTGTTTTGTTTTGTTTGTTTTTTGAGACAGGGTTTCTCTGTGTAGTTTTGGTGCCTGTGCTGGATCTAGCTCTGTAGACCAGGCTGGCCTCGAACTCACAGAGATCCGCCTGCCTCTGCCTCCCGTGTGCTGGGATTAAAGGTGTGCACCACCACTGCCCAGCTATAGAATATTTGAAAATATTTTCCAGAAAAATTCTAGTGTTCTGGTATGAGAGGCTCACACTAGTCAATAGCCAGCTGGACAGGATGAGAAGGGAGAATAGTGAGTTCAAAGCCAACCTGGACTGCACAGTGTGCCCCTGTTTCAAAAATCAAAAAGAGCCCATAGATAAATCTATTTTCATAACTTGGACCTGAAACTATAACACATACTAAGAGGAGGAGGAGGAGGAAAATGAAGAGAACGACAGCTGTGTCCAGTCAAAGCCCAGGAAGTATCGACCGCAGCCTCTTTGAAGCTTGAGGAATGACAGCAGAGAATCCGCCATGGGCCCCTGCAATTATTGAGCACAGCTTTCGTGTATACCTATATACAACTTTTCTGAAGAAGAAGTCCATGGCTTTCACCGGATTCCTGAACGGCTTCCTGACTTCCACATACTTACAGACACAGAAGGCAGTGGCTGCTTTACACATGGTAAACAACCAGTATGTCTGTGTAAGTTACAGTCTCTCTCCTTTTTCACATCGGCATAATTAGGAGACTCCTCTCTGGGGAAGACAGCTTAATGTAGGATGTAAGAACCTGGTTTGCCTGTCTCCAGCCATCTGCTACATTAAAGAAGACTTTCTATGGCTGGAATCCAAAACACAAAATTAAAAGGGTTGCTTGCACCCAGAGTCATAAAACAAAGAGGCTTTCCACAGCGGGGCTCGGGAGGACACAGTCTCTTCCTGGTTGAGGCACCATCTGCTGTCTCCTGCTGTCGAACGCCCCCGAGTTAACTCCACTAACTCCCCTGGTTCTGCTTTCTCAGTTTACATCCTCAGAGACTCCATTGCGCAGGAGTCAAACCACATGTGTACCTCACTTCAAATCCAGAACAGCAGGTGAAAATCTGGGCTTGAAGGGAGGGAGGAGACCAAAGATTCCTGTCCCCAGGAAGGTCTTGGACTGTGTGGAGCGTTAATCACAAGAGCTCTGAAGCCAGAATTCTGATTTGAAACACGGCCGCCTAACTTCTACCTGTGTGACCTTGACCAGGTTTCTTAGCCAATTCCATCGCTTAGCCTATAAAACAGAGATAACGGGAGTAGCAACAAAATAGAATTATCCTGAGGATTAAACTCATGGTGCCTTCAAGGCACCCCAATAGCACCTGACACAGAACAAATGCTAAACGGTGTTTGTTTTGAAAACATCCATTTCCTGCTGATATGCCAGAAAATTCCAAAAGATTCTTATCAAATGCATTAGTTACATGAAATGTTTTCACTTTATAGGATAATAAATTGTCTTTTCTCTATACTGTAATATGTAATCTCATTCATTTGAAGGTCTATGATACCATCTATTACAAAGAATGCACACACACACACACACACACACACACACACACACGAGGCAAGTGTGTATTCTTAGGAATCCACACATGCTAGGCAAGTGCTCTCGCAGTAAGCTGTTCAATTCCTAAACTGGTGTGTCCACCTTTGAACGTGAGGCTAATGAACTCCAGACACTTAAACCCACCTTCCCCCCCACCCCCACCCTCACAACTTCCCTACTGTGGGGTAGCAGCTGCAGGGCTAGCTTCAGCCTTTCTACTTCCTGATGCTTTCTTCCGCCTCCTTTGTGACATCATTTCTTTCCTACTTTAACTACGGTGCACACTACCTACCCAGGAGCTGGGGCACCTGACCCAGGGAGTTACCATGGTACCTTAGCAATCTAGGTCCTTGTGACTAGCTCACTGATGGACAGTAAATTAATGGACACATAACATCCCTTAGGTCAATGAGTGATGTGTGGATGTCAAGAGAAAAAAGTCCTGCCTCTTACTGTGAATGCTGGTTCTGGGGCTAACAGGGACCATCTTGACACCATATGGAGGAAATCTGTTTGGAAACAAAGCCGACAGAGAGAAGCAGAGCTGAGAACAAAACGCAGTAACAAATTCCTGCCAGGTTCTTTGGGTTTCTGGATCCAGCTTCACCTGAGGCTTCTGAAGACCCTCCTTAGTTTGTTCCTGTGTGCGTGTGTGCATGTGTGTGTGTGTATGCGTGCATGTGTGTGCATGTGTAAGGACAACTCTTGGAAGTCTGTCGTTGCCTTCCACCCCTGTTTTGAGGCAGGGTCTCTGGTTTGTTGCTGTTACGCTGCTCTGTGTACTCATCAGCTTTGGGCAGCACTGACCCACAGAGCCTTCTCCCCGGCCCCCAGTCTGCCTCTGTTTCAGCTAGTTACACTTCTACCCCTTTAACATCTCCCAGGCAGTCTCACTGGACGTGTTCGGTGCAGCTTTGATCTTCTGATATTGACATCCTGCCCCTGCTGCCTGGTCCCGCTCAGCCGTCCTCTATCAAAAGATGGCAGTTCTACCACACAGTCACTCGAGTGATACAGGCATGCGCTGATGTGCATGTCTTCACTCTCTCTGTGCAATGGATGCCTGTGGCATCTTCCACTAGTGATGATGGGATTTGTTTCCTGGCCTCTTTGGGTCAAATTTGCCTTGATGACTTTACAGCAAACATGATACAACTATTCAAAGTGTTTGATGCTTTCGAGTGGTCTTTTGCTACCCATCTTTCGATCAGCCCCAGAACCAGGCATCATGACTCTCACTTGGAATCCCAATACGCAGGAGGTAGAAGCCGGGACATCTCAAGTTTGAGGCTGGCCTGGCTACCATGGTGAGGCCCTGTCTTCAAATAAAACACAGTGGAGTTGATACCAGCAGGTCCTAATGTGAAGCCTCTCAAGAGCTACAAAGCAGATTCACAGACCCTGGTGGGAAAAAAACAGACTGGGGTGTCGTTGGTTGTTTTTTGCTCTTTGGGCTTTTTTGGGGGCCTGCCACCCAGCTCCCAGATAAATCACAAATGGAGGCTTATTCTTAATTATAAATGCCCAGTCTTAGCTTGGCTTATTTATAGTCAGTTTTCCTTAAATTATCTCGTCTACCTTTTGCCTCTGTGTTTTTTCCTTTTCTTACTTCGATATATCTTACTTGCACTCTTACTCTGTGGCTGGCTGGGTGGCTGGGTGGCTGGCCCCTGGAGTCCTCCTCTCCTTCTTCTCTTGCTCCTTGATCTCTTTTTCTCCTTCTATTTATTCTCTCTGCCTGCCAGCCCCGCCTATCCTTTCTCTGCCAAGCTATCAGCTGTGCAGCTCTTTATTAGACCAATGAGGTATTTTAGACAGGCAAAGTAACACAGCTTAACAGAGATAAACAAATGAAACATAAAAGAATGCAACACGCCAGGCAGTGGTGGCACACACCTTTAATCCCAGCACTCAGGAGGCAGAGCCAGGCAGATCTCTGTGAGTTCAAAGCCAGCCTGGTCTGCAGAGAGAGATCCAGGACAGGCATCAAAACTACACAGAGAAACCCTGTCTCAAAAACAAACAAACAAACAAATAAAGAATGCAACACATCTTTGCATCATTAAATGAATGTTCCATAGCATAAACAAATGTAACACCTTAAAATAATATTCTACAACACTGAGATTTGCTCTGTGGTAACCAATGACCAAAAGACTCTGCACTTACTCCTAGTTTTTGCCTTTATTTATTTATTCCTAAATTCAACAGGACAGTAAACATGTATTAAACACCCATCAGCTATCAAGCATGCTTTAGGCATCAGGGATAAGAAATTAAATAAAATAGATAAAATCTAAGCTGTTATGTAAATAGGTCATTTTTAAAGATGTAATATTGTTTTTTAAAACTATGGTGGCGTGGGTGGATTTGTGCACATTAAGTATAGTTGCCCAAGGAGGCTAGAAGCATCTGACTCTGCTGAAGCTGGAGTTACAGAGGGTTGTGAACTGCCCAACATGGGTGCTGGGAACTGAACTCAGGCACTCTGGAAGAGCAGGAAATACTCAACCATTAAGCCATCTCTCCAGGTCCTTTTTTAAAAATAGGGAAGCAGATAACTGTGAATATGTAACAAGGTAATACATACCTGGCAGGAAACTGGACTCTCACAGGGAGGCTGGGAGAGAAAGAGCTGGGATGCAGAGCCCCTGAGGCATCTGTGTGGCTGGAGCCTGCATGGGTCAAGAGCTTTCCTCTGCCCTCAATACAGCATCAAGACTTACCTGTCCTACTTGGAAACTATCTCCGATCCATCCACTTATCTCCACGTCTGTTGTCATGGACAATCAGCACTAGATCCAAGCCCAGGTCACTATCATGTACCTCCTGGACTGCCTGCTGCTTCCATTGTTGAAAATTAAATAAGAATGTCACCCTCAATTGAAAGCCCTTCAAGACCCTTTCACTGTATTTAAGATCAAATCCAGACCCTTCCCATAGCTCACACAGGGGCACCATCCCACCATTTCTAACATCTCCAGGTGCCACAAGTTTTTATGCAAATCAGAGCCTTCATGTGGTCCCCTGTCTCTCCACCTTGGAAACTTAAGGAATGCTATGCCTAGTGCTATTGTTCCTCATCAACCAGCATCTCCACTTCAATGTGTAATTCCTACAAAGGCCTTTCCCTGCCACATCTGCATTCTCTTCCTCCCTTTCCACCACTTCTGGGTTGGGGCTCTCCCTTCTGTACTCAGAGAACATCCAGTTCTTGCCTTGCTGGGATTCACTTCTCACAGGTCAAGACTTGATCAAAGTCTGCATACCCCACTGTAATTAAGCTCCACTTCCCAACTAATGCGCCCTCAATTACTGTGTATGAGGGTGTGACTCCCTTCTTCCTGTGATAGAAATTCATCCCTTAGATTTAGCATTTGTTCACTCACTCATTCATTCATTCATGCATGCATGCATGCATGCATGCATGCAATATAAAAGTATGTATGCATGGGGACTAGAGATGGCTCAGTCTATAAAGTACTTTCCACACAATCATCAAGACCCAAGTCCAGATCCCCAGCACCCATTAAAGAATGAGGCATAGCAGTTCATGCCTGGAATCCCAGCACAGAGAGACTGAAGACAGGAAGATCCCTAGGGCTTTCTGGCCAGGCAGTCTAACTGAATCAGAAGCTCCCATTAATTGGAGACCCTCACCTCAAACAAATAAGATGGAGAGTGATTGAGGAAGGTAGCTACCCAACATCAACTTCTGGCCTCCACACCTTCAAACACATGCACATACACCAATATATACACACAGACACACACACACACACAGTGTGCCTCCTATGTACCAGGCATCATGTTAAGCAATGGAGATTGTGCTGAATGAGGTATCCAAAATCTGGCACACAAAGATGCTTTCCCTGCCCCAGTGACACTCCCAGTCTCTCGGTCTCCCGTTCTCCCAGTCTCCCAGTTCTCCCAGTCTCTCAGGCTTCCAGTCTCCCAGACTCCTGGGCATGCTTGCTTATGTGTTGTCTTCAAATTCCTCAAATATTTCATGTGAGAGCTGGAAAGGAGAAAATCAAACCAATCATTTCAATCTGCCAACTGTCCACTGTGAACGAGATGCTTGATCCCGATAAGGAATTCCTTGTTTGGACCATTCAGTTGTGAAAATGAAAAGGAATAAACTTTTCCTGAGGTGAAGCTTTTAACCCAAAATGATTAAGCTACTCGCTGTAGTTATTTGAAAGCTAAGTATAATTAGAATTATCATAGGTAACTCCTCCTGAAATATGAATTTACCAAAGGACCTTAAGGACCTGGTGTGGTGGTACAAACTAGTAATTCCAGAGGCAGAAACAGGAGGACCATGAGTTCAAAACCAATCTGGGTTTGTTCAAAAAGAAAGAAAAAGAAGGAAGACATCAATCCTCCCAAATTTACAGTTTCATATTTTCTGGAGATTTAAATTAAACTTTAAATCCTAGAGAAAATATAAAATTACTTGAATTCCTATGAATAAAAATAGCTATAGTAAACTGATAAGGTAACATCTTGCCACATCCCCATGCGTTTATCAGTGATATCTCACACTGAGCAAGCTCACACTTTTTGCTACCTCGTATACTTCATGAAAAACCACTGGAAACTTACAACTCGGTTACAATTAATAACATTGTCATCTTTATTTTTTTAAATTAAAAAACTATAGTACAGCCGGACAGTGGTGGCACACACTTTTAATCCCAGCACTTGGGAGGCACAGCCAGCTAAATCTCTGTGAGTTCAAGCCCACTCTGATCTGCAGAGTGAGTTTTAGGACAGCCAGGGCCACACAGGAAAAAAAAAAAACTCTAGCACAAATCATTAGGAAACTGCCAGTGCCGCCACATTGCTATGACTCGGCTCACAGCTCTATGAAGTAGTTGTGGCCCTGCCATAAAAGGTGTCTTTGGGGACTGGAGAGACTGCTCAGTAGTTCGGAGTGCTGCTGCTCTTCCAGAGGACTTGAGTTTAGTTAAGCCTCACAGCCACCTGTAACTGGAGTACCAGGTGACCCGATGACTGCCCAGCTCTTGACCCATCTCTTTCCAGGTCTTCTGTAAGGACGGACTAGTTCTTAGAGGTCTTCTCTTGATACTTGGTATTCTGGGAAGTGTTTGAAAAGGAAAAGCAGCATGCTGTGTATGGCAGTGAGGGGTTACAGACACAGAAATGGGAGCTCAGTGAAGCCAGTTCTCAAATGTATCCAGGTAGTCAGCAGTGGATCTGAAGCCAGTACTCAAATGTATCCAGGTAGTCAGCAGTGGATCTAGAATTCACAGCCAGCTGCATCTAACCACTGCACGACACTGCCTAACCTCTTGGCTCAATGAAACACAGAACCATATTCAGCTTTCCACCCCAACCACATGGTTTTTATGCATCGTATGACAAATGTTATGGAACCACAATGCTCTGCAAACTGAGCTGAGAAAATAATAGGTTACTAAGCAAAAGAATAAATAAATAAATGTGTTAGTGCACATAATTGCAATTTGTAGTCAGAATCCATGTCATTTGGTGGTGGCAAAGTCATACAGAGCAAGTAGGCCATAAAACTTTACTCTAACAGCCAGGCCAGGGCCCTGAGCAAGCTTTAGAGGCCCTCACTGAATGGAGTTTGTGTTCCAACATGTTTATCTCGAGGCCTAGTGAAACCCATTCACTCCCTTTGCTCAGTGGCTAATGCTTCTGTGGGTGTATCATTGACAATATGAGGGTGTTACTATCATGCCACATTAGAGGCAATTTGGACTGATGAATCAATCAAGGAAACTATTCAAAAGCAAGCCCAGATTCTTGACTCATGCAGAGAAGGTGTAATGTTTCCACAGCAAAGAAAAGCCACCTGCAGCGGCACAGCCTGGCTGTCACAGGTTCATAAACGTAGGGCATATGGGCACAAACTTCACAGAGCGCTGCTGCTCTGTATGCTAAACACCCAAGTTCAGATTTTTGAAAAACAAAATAGAAGAATAGTAAGACGCTCACAACATGTTTGCACTCCGACATGTCATGATGGAGAAGGAGCCCCTGTTGGGTTATTTTGCCAGACTCAGAGAATCTGTGTGAATTCAGAAGCCCAATGTGGTGCTGGCTCTAATGACCTAAAGCTAGAACAGAAACCAGCTGGGGCCTGCTTCCGGCTGCAGGACCACAGGAAAACAACTGTTTTTCACAAATTACGGTTTTTATTTTACTTGTTTATGGTTGCTCGATGAGATTCTATTATATGCCAGAAGCTAAAATGGTCATGAAATGGTGTTGTATATTCCTCCATTTATTCATTAAAAACTAAGGAAAGTCAGAAGTGTTAGATGTGAGTTAAAATGAGCATCCACCTCTCCCATTGAGCCTCCCTTCCTATGTCTTCCTTCAGTCAGTTCTCTATGCTGGTCTTTGTATTGCCATTTCCTTTCTGATTCACTATTCCCTCTAAAAACATTTGATTGCCTCTACAGACCAGGTCCTAGGCTAGACATTGGGATGACTCAGAGAACAATCCATTCAGAAGTCCTGTTCTCACTGACTACAACAAAAGGCAGGCACAACTTGTTCTACTTCTATCCAAGACGATCCCCCGACACTGTTTATTCTTCTAAGCTACTAAACTACTTTTCAACTATAGAACTTTCCCCTTCTCTCTACTCATCTTATTGTCACTGAGATAGCTAACACACAAACTGGAGTAGCTAGAAGCCTGAGTGTATGTGTGCATACACACACACACACACACACACACACACACACACACACACACACACACACATTCATTGACTTCCCTAAGTACTTAGGATGTGAGAGAATTGGTATCATTGACATACAAGCAAGCCACACATTCATGATGATGTGATGTTTCAACTTGAGGACCCCAACAGCGCTGGACCCTGCCCCCCACCCCAGGTAGACAAATAGGGAGAGTGGTTTCTAGATTCAGGCTCACATGATGAACGGCTCTGGCACGCTACATTTAGAAACTCATAGAAGCTTTAAGAAGACATCAATAACAACCTCTTATTCTCACACTGGATTGTTTTTACTTCTTAAAATTGAGAGAGAAGAAAAAACAAAAAAAAATTGAGAGAGAAGGGTGAACATGAGCTCCTGATGGCAAACGTAGAACATCACAAGGATATCCGGGGTGTGGTATGGCAATATGTAAGCTTCCTTAGCCATGAAGTCCTCTGGTCCCTGGGCTGACATTGCTACCAGGCTTCTAGAATGACAACAATGGCCTCCCTGCTTTTTCCCCACACACCCACTCTGAATTCTTGGTAGTTAGAACTCCAAAGAGAAACTCTGCAACTCATCACCACCCAAAACAATGCTCTCTATTAGGTAGAAGTTCATACCAAACCTCTCAAGAAAGCAGTGGCTTCAGTTACCTTCTATCACTCACAATTTGGCAGGAAGAGCACATCCATCCTCACTTAGGTAGCTGTGGCCAGAACTGTAGGCTGCTTCCACTTTGATTACGTGGCCAAAGCCAACCACTGGTGCAGAAAAGAATCACTCAGGTCACTTTCCTGATGAGATGGCTGTGAGCACAGCAGACACCATGGGCTTTCTGAACCCCACCATTGCCAAAAAGCACCCAAAGTCAGAGCCAGGAGGTCTGCTCCATATAGATAGCTCTCCCTACACAAGGCATGCGTTGACTTGCAATTATCTACACACTGGACATACATTTATTCATACTCTACTATGTGGCATTGTGATTACAAGTAACACGAGACCTGCTCACATAGACTGTATAACCTAGTTGGAGGAATGGGGCAATGACCAAGAGCCACACTGGATAAAAATGAGCATGGGACAATGAAGCCACAAAGCCAGGGGCAGGTATACTGCTCTGATAAGGGGAAGAGCTGTTCTTAATTAGCAGGCACTTGAGTCAGCCCCACTTTTTCTCCCTTATTGAAGGATCGACTAGTTAATCGACTAGTCCAGCCCCGTGAAGACTCCTTTAACCTGGATAAGATCCCCCTCCATCTACTCCAAGTAAGATGAGCAGAGGCTGTGTGTGTGTGTGTGTGTGTGTGTGTGTGTGTGTGTGTGCACATACATGGGCATTAGCGCTGATGGTCATGTGTGGGCTCACAGTAAGATTCTTTTCTCCTCCTCATTGTCCCCCTTCTCATCTCTGTCCCCACCTCTCCCTCTTCCCTGCTGCACCACCCCACCTCCAGCATGTGCTCAGAAGGTCCACACATCTCCTCCACCTCCTTGACCCATTGAGTGTGTCTCCCACTGACATTAACCTTGTCTTCTCAACCCCACCACCTCCCAGATTCACACCCTTCAAATGGCCCTAGCAGGCCATGGCCTCCAGCTCTACCCTCCTCTGCCTGCTGGGCCCCGGCACTGGCTTTCCCTCTGACCTCCCACCGAGTCTTCTCTCTCTCTCCCTAGACCACATGCCAGCACTCATGTGCCCTCTCTTCACTGCTTCTCCTCAGCTGCCCACATCATGTGTTCTTCATGACTCCTCATGCTAGAGCATTTCCTCAGTCTGGGTCCCCACAGAGCCTCTGTGTTCAGAGCACACGGCTGTGCTTCCTCTTACACACTGAGAATAGAGATGGCTGGGCGGAAAGCTGCTTCCCTCCTTCTGTGTCCAGGAGATACTGAAAAACAAAACAAACAATGACAACAAACTTCTGTAAGTACATAAATGAATGCTGGAAACTGTATTGATTCATTCCTTTATCTAACAAAATTCCGACAGAGTGGCTGCTACAGTATGCCAGGCTCTAGGCCAAGAGCTGTGTATTTCACAGAAGATTTCAGATTCCTGTCGTCAAGGAGCTTACAATATGATGAAGGACATAGACACGTGTATGATGAAGGTGGGTAAATGGTAGGCGGCTAGTTTTATGCTAACTTGACATGAGCTAGAGTCATCTGAGAGGAGGAAACTTCAGTTGAGGAAATGCCTCCAGGAGATCCAGCTGTAAGGCATTTTCTCTATTAAGTGATCAATAGGAGAGGCCCGGCCCATGATGGGTGGTGCCATCCCTGAGCTGGTGGTCCTGGGTTCTATAAGAAAGCAGGCTGAATTAGCCATGGGGAATAAGCCAGCAAGCAACACCCCTCCATGGCCTCTACATCACCTCTTGTCTCCAGGTTCCTGTCCTGTTTGAGTTCCTGTCCTGACTCCCCTCAGTGGTAGACTATTACCTGGAAGAGTAAGCCGAAACAAACCTTCTGAACTTGCTCTTGGCCACTGTGTTTCATCTTGGTAATAAAACCCTGACTAAGACAGTGGCTGATGTGAGATAGATGTATAGATAGATGGTGGGTGGACAGATGTGGTATTTGAAGTGACATCCAAAGCCAGAGGTAGAAGTTAGTCAGGTCAGAGAGGGGAGGAGAAAATTCTGGGATAATGGCAGAACATACAGAGGCAATGGAGCTACAGAAACATCTCAAGAGAGAAAAGAATCAGCAAGTGGGAAGCAGAGACATAGTGGTAGGACCCATCCCACCCTGTCCCTCCCCCACTCTTACAGTGACTCTGTGGGTGGAGCTTGGGACAGTTTGGGGAGTCAACTTTCTACTTCCCACAGAGCTGTGGAGTTCCTCTGGGAACCATGCCAGGTGTTAGGGGATGGAGAGCTCAGGTCCGGGGAGGAGAGAGGGCACTCAAAACTAAATGGTTCTTTCCTCTAATCCAGTATTTGCCTTGTCTTGCAAGGCTCCAAGAATGGACGTGAGCTCTCTGATGGAGAAATCACAGCACCCAGGAAGCCTAGTGTGTTTATTAAGTACAGTTGAATGGGTAGGTGGGTCATCGAATACAACTGAACACGGAGGCGGGGTTATTACATACAGCTGAACAAGGAGGCAGGTTTAGTTAATGTCTGTAGGAGCCATCTCATCAGTGGGGAGAGAAAGCTCTCTGGTAGACATTTCCTACCCACACTGTCAACATCTAAATATGGACCAAGGAAGGTTTGTCATCTCTCTGAGCTTCAGCCCCCCTGTGTGTGTGACAGGGGTAGGGGGGGATGGGGGGAACCTTGGAGTCCTTGACATCTCTATGCCCGTGTCAAAGAGTACACATCCACTTGGAATTTCACTGATTCGGGTTTCTTCCACTCCCCTTAAGAAGTGGCCTTCATTCTATTTCCAGGGCAGCTGCTGTTTCCCATTATCTCTGCCTCCCCACTTCAACCTTTAAGGTCCACAAACTGCCCAACAGTCAGGAGGATCCGAAAACCCCACTTGCCTAAGCATGTTGCTTTCTGGGTTAAAAACAGCCAACAGCTCTCCCTCGTCCGAAGCCCGACTTGAGACACCCTAGCCAGACCCCTGTCATGAGGAACCAAAGCATCTCCTCAGTCTCCTCTCTCATCCCTGTCTCCTCAGGATGCTCACACTGCCTCATCCACACCATTTCTACAGTGTGCCAGGCCTTGCTCTGGTGACCATGCTGTGTGGGGAACATCTGAGTCCCCAGACAGAACCTCTGGAGTGACATTGTTCACACACTGCTGCATCTGTGGCATAACTCAGATTTTTCTTAGTTCCAAGTATCAAATGACATCAATTCAAGGGATGCTAGTGGTTCGTGTCCATAAACTGGGTTTGGAGTCCAGCCAGGCCATCGATTTGCTGACCCAGCAGATGGCTGAGGCTGCTACGGTATCCCCCAAATCGAGCATCAGGCCTGACACAGAGTGAGTGGTGAGCAGTAAATGTGTCTGGAATGAGATTAACAAGTTCCCATCCCAGAGCACCCCCGAGCCATCCAGGGGCCTTTCCTGGGGGACGGAGCAAGGGGAAACTGACGGTGCTAGGTCTCTGCTGGTGATCCTAGGCCTGGACCATGGAGTGTGGGCAAAAAATGAATGCTGAGAAATGTGGTTCAGAGAGCTCGCCTTCCTGGAAGTTCCATTCTCCAAGCCTCATAGAACACACTACTATTCTAGGGAGTTCTCTGTGCTTATGGTATGCTTATGAAGGCTACAGCTGTCTACCTCTCCCTGTCTACAGCTGTGAGGCTGAATCCAAGGATTTCCCCCTGTGAGGACAGTCTTGCCAGCCCCTCCTCTCCTAGAGGGACGTGCTCCATTGGCCAGAGTTTCCATTAGGTTCTAGACAGACACCCCTTACTCTTAACTTCTGAACACAGGCAGCACTCACCCACCCCTATCTCTCCTAAAATGTTTGTCTATGGATGACAGCCATAGTCTCTGTACTTACCGCTTGCTTTCTGGCAATCCACACTTGGAGCAGCCACCAAGCCCTGAGCCTAAGACTAGCGGCTCCAGGGTGGCTGGCAGCTCTGCAGAAGCCATGAGATAAGCAGACAATACAGAACTTTCAACACGAATTTGAATGTACTGTGAGCATTTTGTTTTTGCCCCTGTTTTAGTGAAATAACTGAGGTCAAGAGCAGTAGCAGCCTGAGGTGACACTCAAAGTTTTCTTTTTTAGATGGAGTCTCACCATGTGGCCCAGGTTTGCCACAAACTTGAGATTCTGCTGTCTTTACCTCTGGGGTAGCTGAGATTTATAGGTTGTACCATATGCCCTGATCAAGGTCATATTTTTAAGTGATTTTGAGTCAGTTGTCAGACTCCAAACCCCAGAATTTTAATGTCTTACTCTGTGGCTGTAGGCTCTGAGAACCATACAGATCTGATATTTTTTAATTTATTTATTTTTATTTTATGTGCATTGTGTTTTGCCTGAATGTATGTCTGTGAGGGTGCTGGATCCCCTGGAACTGGAGTTACAGACAGCTGTGAGTGGCCATGTGGGTGCTAAGAATTAAACCCAGGCCCTCCAGAAGAGTAGTCAGTGCTCCCAACCACTGAGTCATCTCTCCAGCCCCAGATTTGATGTTTTTTAAAGCCTAGGCGAAACATAAATGTGAAGAGTTGTCTTTGAAATTCAAACAAATTTGAATGACTCTGGAAATCACAGGGGATTTGGCGTTTTAGATAATAAAAATGTTAGCTTGAATTTATGGAAAAAAATAATTCTGAGGGTCCAAGTAGACACCATGTGAAGCATTTTCCTCTGCTCTGTAACAGGATGTGTGGTGGGCAAAGACTACACAGAGCTCCAGTTTCCTTCCTTCCTTCATCTTTTTATTATCCTGTTAAAAAAATATGTTGCGAACAACCTCTACATAGCCTTGGCCCAAATTCTGAATGTGGCCTGTAATCAACAGCTCTCAAGAAGGCTGCACTCAGTGTGATGCTGGGAGAGAACATCACTCTGAAAGGCTTGCTGCCATTTCCCTTTACTGTTCTAGGAACAGCAACTCCTCACAGTGGGAAGAAATGGCTTCTTTCCCTCATAATGCATGCCCATTATTGACCAGGCTGCACATGTTCTAGAATCCACAGATTAGCTGTGATAGCTTTTTCTGTGAGGCAGCCTTCTAAATATTCAAGAATGTGTGACATGATATCCTGTCAATTTTCTTTATGTCAGAAAGGAGAGAAAGAGAGAGACAGACAGACAGACAGACAGACACAGACACACACACAGACATACACACACACATACACACACACACACACACACAGGGGAGAGCGCACTTGCTCAGTTGCTAGAACCTTCCTTCAGAAACAGCATTGCTGTCCGCAGTTGGTGGATGTGGTAGTTTGAATGTAATTGGCCCTCATAATCTCGTAGGGAGTGAGACTATTAGGAGGTGTGGCTTTGTTGGAGTGGGTATGGCCTTGTTGGAGGAAGTGTGTCACTGTGGGGGTGGGCTTTGAGGTTTTCTATGCTCAGGGTACCACCTACTGCATCAGTCGACTTCCTGTTGCCTGCAAGATGTACATAGGGCTTTCAGATACTCCAGCACCATACACCACATTCCCTGTCATAATGATAATGGACTGAACCACTGAAACTGGAAGCTAGCCACCCTGATTAAATGTTTTCTTTATAAGAGTCACCATGGTCATGGTGTCTCTTCATGCCAATAAAAACCTTATCTAAGACAGGGCCATTCTCAGTTTGGTCAGAGTCCCACACTTCCTATGAGTCCAGGTGACCAGGGAATAAACATGTGTTGCTTCTGAGGCTCTGGACTTGGCTCTGGAGCTGCAGCCCATGTCTTGCTGGAGACGACTTACCCAGCCCACCCACCTGTGAGAGCCAGTTGCTGTGGGTAGAATGTTTGTACCCCTCAAAGTTCCCATATTGCTTCCTGCCCTACCCCAAAGTGATATGTGATGTTATGAAGGGGGAGGAACCTCTGGAGGAGCTTAGGTCATGGGGTACCACCTTAGGATTAGGCTCAGTGCCCATGAGCACGGTCCATGAGCTTTCCTGTCCCTTTCACTTATGACTGATGCCTCTCACCAGATCCCAAGTCTGCTGGGTCTTGATCTTGGAGCTTTCCAGCCTCTAGAACTGAGAGCAGTGAATCTCTAAATGGCCTGGACTGGGATAGTCTGCTTCCACAGCTGGGAAGGGAGCAGAGCACAAGGAGCTATGGAGAGTCTTTTTCTTTGAATCAATGGTACCTTCGGTTGCTTGAAGAGTCAGAGGGTCACAGAGAAACCATGAAAACTTTCTAGGAAGCGGGAGAGGAGGGATGAATTGAAGACCCGATGTCAGGAGTTCCCTGCCTGGGTGAGAGATGGACTCCTGTGTTCGCCCCTCTTCCTCTGTTGGCTCAGACCCAGATGCCTTCACAAAGGGGAGCCATGCTTGGCCCAGAGATCCGTGGGAAGAGGCGGGCAGGGAGCTGGCTCTGCATCCAGATGCCTGGCTCGCTGAGCTCTGCTCAGAATCCCCATATCACTGAGCAATGCAGGACACACCAGTGCTTGGCACGTTGTAGTCCTCATCGGAATCAGACCCTTCAGCTGCTTGTGCCTCAGGACCTGGCAAACCATGCCTACTGCCCATGAAGAGCATAAATCGACCCCTCTCTGTATGTCTGCAGGTTGTGCGTGAGCCACATAGTCCCAGCCCTCAGGTTTATTTGTTTATGTGTTCGTCCTCAATCATTCTTCCTGGTTTTTTAATTTAAAACTCTAACTTAATATATGTTCATCAGAAGTCAAGTATCACAGGAACAGGTAATATAGAGCCCTGCTGACTTCCACCAGCCCTCAAGACCACGGCAGTGAATTCCTGTCTATTCATGCAGTCATGTTCCTATGCATCTGCTACCCCCCCTAAATTCACTCCACATAACACTTCGCAATCTCTTCCCTCTTATCACATATCTGCAGCCTTTCTCCTCTACCAAGGGCTGTACACTAACTTACCTCAGTGCGACATTAAGCAGCTCCAACCAGGTGCTTTTGCTTTATCTTGCTCTTTGTTGCTGTTACAAAGCTGACATGCTGAGCATGCATGCATCTGTGTGGATCTGGATGAGCGCCATGGCTCTTTCCAGTCCTTCCATGTTGCTGGCATAGGGTGAAGAACAGGCTTGAACCTGTGCCTCTGTGCATGCATGTACATGTTCCCACGGGACAGAGTTCATAAAAGGGAGACATGAGTTAAAGGATGGGTGCATCTTTAGTTTTGAGAAATCCTGCCAAATACTGTAAAAAAGATTGAGCCAGTTTTTCACTCTGACTGGCAGAAGCTAAACCACTCAGTTGTGTTCTGGTGTTGTCTTGGCTTTTGCTAAAGGGCATGTTTAGACACAGAAAATGCCATTCCTGGCCTGGCCGTAAGATTTCTGCATGGCATGTGATGGTGGACATCTTCCAATACTGGGTAGAACATCCCACAAAAAGCTGTGTGTGTGTGTGTGTGTGTGTGTGTGTGTGTGTGTGTGTGTGTATGAGAGAGAGGGGGGGGATCTGAGGACATTTTCTGAGAAACCCCAAGAGACAGGCAGAGGCAGGACAGAGACAGCTGGGGATCCATGATGTCAAGTACCTCTCCTTTACAAGGGAGGATAGCATCTTTTTTCTGAGTAGATAGCCCACATCCATTCTCTAACACACACACACACACACACACACACACACATACACACACACATACACACATACACACACACATACACACACACATACACACACACACACACACATACACACATACACACACACCATGGGGCACAGGACACACATTCTCTGGTGTCCCATGTCAGGGACACCATCAGTTGTGAAGATGGAAGGCTCACTGGAGGTACTATTTACACTCTTCCTTGGCCCTTCAGATAGCTGAGCATCCATGGAATGAGCTCCTACTGCAATGTGATTTGGGGGACCACTGGACATAGTATCTCCATAGGTTAGATCTCAGCTGTGTTGTTAATGTTTAAAACACTCACTGCTTTACTTACTTAGTCTATGCCTACTGGCATGATGCAAGACTGTTATGGGCAGAATGTGTGTTGGGTCCAGGTGGCCAGACATGATTACGAGAAAAGTTTAATATCTGAGTTCATTCACAAAACATTCCAAATAAACCATCTGTCTCACCCAATGCTCAAACAAAGCAATGTTGGAAGCTGGAAGACAGAACTAATGGGCTGATTCAGTAGACCCATGCCCATGGGACTGGAGTAGTTAGAATATATAGTGAGTCCTGGCCATGGAGATTTCACATGATACCTCAGTTGAGGGTCCTTCCCAGAGGGACATCCTTAGGTTTCAGGTATGTCCTCAAACCACAGGGTTTTCCCAAGGCCTGACATACCACTTGCCAGCCTGGGTGACTCTCAGCCAGATGTTGAATCTGCAGAGCTGTTCAGGCCCTGCCTGCAGCTTGGCATCCCCAGTAATTATTATCAGAAGCCATGGGTACCTCAGTTGGCTTTAGGGAGCCTACTCTGACCCACTGCCCAGAACCTGAACTGCTCTTGGCCCCGGGTTTGTAAGTGCCTGTTATTTTCTCTCATTACCACTCTCAATTAAGTCCTTGTTTAGAACACAAAGCTAACAGCAGAAACCCTTCTTGGGTTTCAGTTACATTACGGTTGGGGCTCTGGCTTCTCTCTCTCTCTCTCTCTCTCTCTCTCTCTCTCTCTCTCTCTCTCTCTCTCTCTCGGTTCTGCGAAGTGAACAATTGAAAACCTTGGTGATACAGCTCCTGGCTGTGGACCTGGGACAGAAGGGTCTTCTTCCCACAGTGATCTTGCCATGGTGTTCCAGTCCATTATTCTACTATAATAAAATACCTGAGATGGGTTACCATGGAAGAAAAGAAGTCTATGCCTTGTTTTCTTTCTGTTGCTGTGCAAAACACAGACATATACAAGCTTGGGAGAGGAAAGGGTTAATTTCATCTTACAGGTTAGTCTGTCATCGAGGGAAACTGGGGCAGGAGCTCCAGCAGGGCAGGGACTTGAAGCAGAAACCACTGAGGAACACAGCCTGTGCCCTCTGGATTGCTCAGCTACCTTTCTCATGCAGCCAGGTCCACTCCCTAGGGATGGCACCGCCCGCAGTGGGCTGGGCCCTCTTAACCCTTAAGAAAATGCCTCACAGACATAGTCACAGGCCAGTCTTATGGAGGCAATTCATCGTTTGAGGTTTCCTCTTCCCAGGTGACTCTAGGTTTCTGTCAAGTTAAGAACTGACATGATTTTGAAGGATGATTTTGATGAAGGCATCATAACAGGAGGTATCATGGTGAGTGCCAATGTGAAAGAAGTGATCACATGTCCAAACAGGAAGCCCAAGACCAGGTCAGAGGGCAGGCTTGCTCTCCCAGCAACTGAAGACCTCGTGTGTCCCATGAGAGCTACACTAATACCTTCTGAGGACAGAAGGCCTAGGAGCTTCACCTATGAGCCTCACCACTTAAAGGCCTGCCACCACCATACCACCATGCTTGAGACCAAACTCCCAACAGATCTTGAATGGACATGCTTGAACCACAGCAGAGGCCAATGCCCTCCCAACCCAGAAAGCTTGAAAACATGCTTCAGGGCCCAAAGTGTCTCTCCTTTTGGAAAGAGCCAGAGCTTTAGGACAAAGATCCGGGTAAATCCCTATGGGAAATTCTGAAGAGGACCCTCCTGCTCTGCAGGGACCCATGCCTAACAAGCACACAGACTGGCAGGTGCCTTCTGTGACAAGGGGAAGAGTTCACCAGAATTAAAGCTTATAAAAGGTCTATCACCTGCTAATTATGTCAATTGTTCATGTAACTCCTCCAGGGAATTGTCAGATACAAACTTTGTCCCTGTTTTACAAGTGGAGAAACTGAGGCAGAAAGATCAGTGACTCTCCCAAGTAACACTTTTAGAAACAATGGAATGGAGAAGTATGTCCATAGAAACAGAGGTGTGTGACGAAAGCCCAGAAGAGAAAAGAATGAGTGGACACTGGAGTTTCTGCAGTTAACTAGACTTTCTTAAAAACCCCATTTCAAAGGCTTCTTGCAGCTCCCCACCTGGTTCACATACTCTTCTTGGAGAACTTTCCATTCCCCATAAACAGAATCAGAGCGCCAACTTGAAAAGCAGAGCCATTTCTCAGTATTTCCTTTTATGTGTATTTTTCAAATCTGGGCCTGGTGGCACAGGTCTGTAATCCCAGCACTCGGAAGGTCAAGACAGGAAGAGCATGAGTTCAAGGCCAACCTGGGCTGTATAGCATAAGCTGAAAAAACAAAACAAGGCTAAGCTCAGCAAAGCAAAACAAAACAAAACAAAAGCCCTCTGCCACTAGACAGAAAAATTCCCATGGTAGCTGCTCCTTCCTGGCTGGCTGCAGCAGGTCACTGGAAGGGCCCACCTGGCCATCATAAGATGCAGGCAGAGAGGGTGAGCAGGTCAAGCCACACTACCCACCATTCCAAAGAGCCAAGCATGGTCCCCTGACCTGGGCGCATTCTGCCATCCAGCAACAGACCCAGACAGGCAAGTCCTTCTCTCTCCAGCAGAGCCTCAGTTACCCTGATTGGGAAGCAAGGCAGCTAATGAAGGAGAGGCTCTCTGTGGTCTCTTTCTGTTCCCAGCACTCTGCTTTGTGTCAGGGAAGCAGCCCTCCCCACCCCCACCTCGACCCCCCACTCCCACCCCCACCCCCACCGCTGCGTGCTTGCTCCAGCTCCAGACTGCCAAAGCTGCCTTGCTCTTGTTTTTTCACAATCAAATACTTTGAAGTGACAGCCTCTGCATCTATCTCTCTTCCTCCGTGTGCTCTTGAAGTTGTACATTTGTTTAATTATCTCGTCTTTGATCAAAGTCGCTAGTCTTCTTCAGACTTGAATTTAGTGATACAACAAATGCATCTAGGAAGGGGGCAGCTGCCCTCCCCACACCCGCCCTCTCTGAAACCTCACCCACTCACTGGCTGCTAGGGCACAGAAATCCCCAACATGTTGGCTACTCCTGGCAGACTACATTTTGTTTCTTCTCCTCCAGAGGGTGTTCCTGTGTCTGAGCTGAGGGAGATGGACCGTGAAGAAACCAAAAGATCTAACAGAGAGGACAGGCCGAAAGTGTTCGGGAAAGATGGCTAATCACTGCCAGTGGGGCAAAGAAGTCAGACATCTGGCTGCTGGTTTGTTTCCTGCTGAAGTTTAGGGCAAAGGGGTCCCTAGAAGTCTGGATCTGGGAGGGTGGAGAAGAAAGGGAATAGGAGTGAGAATCCTTCAGAGTGAGTGTGTGTGTGTGTGTGTGTGTGTGTGTGTGTGTGTCCCACTGTTCTGTATGCTGTGGGCTGGAAGCTGGGCAGGAGGCTTGGCACAGCATTCAAAGCCCCAGGCTTCCGGGAGTGGGCTGTATCTGAGAGGCCCTTGCATGTTTGCCCTTGGCCCAAGTCCATGCCTTCAGGAGGAGCCCATGGCTTTGGTCCAAAGTCCTGCCAGATAACAGAAGCAGGAGTGAACTTCAAGTGCTTCATCCATGGTGCAAATCGGAACGAAGGACAAGAAACCACAGTGCTGCACGGACCCATATCGCCAGGCCTTTGTGGTTTCCAGCACTTCCTGCTCTTTCATGAAGGACAACGGCCCACCTCTGGTTCTCACCATCCACTATTGTCAGGGTCTGTAACCAACCTACACCTCAGAGCCTTGTCAGGCCCTGTCCAGGTTCAGATTTGTTCCAGCGCCTGGTATCCCCAGGACCTGTGAAGAAAGCTAAACCTTGTAGCAACCGTGGCCTTGCGTTCAAGGTGCTGTTTCTAGGCCAGGTAGGATAGCGTCAGTTCTCAAACCCTGGGGCTTCCTGAAGTATCTGCTGGTCATTGCTGCTCCAGGGCATAGTGTGTCACAATCAGGCAAGCCAATCCAATTTGAGACCATTTCCTCTAAAAGAGCTTCAATTAATAGCTCTTATTTTAGATGACTAATCATTGAATTGATACTACTCAATTCTTTCAGCTTTCCATATTTTACTGTTTTTGTAATATCTGGGGAGATAGTTCTTATTTTATGTTTAAAACATCAAACAAAAGTGATGTATTGATCTCCCGTCCTTCCCTTCTTCCAAGCACAGATAGACCAGAATTTGTTGGGAATTGTGTCTGATGCTGGGAGTATGGAAAAAGTCAGGCAAATGGGAGCTTTGACTTCATGGTGGGGGCGACGGACTATCCATAAGAAAACACATTCGAAACTATAGTGATAGCTCTTCATAAATGGCTGGGGAAGACATGTCAGCACTTGTCTTACAGAAAACAAGGTGGCAGGAAGACCCATGCTCCTCATGGGGAGGGAATCAGAGACCATGAAGGGGGCCGAGGAGCCCCGGGAGGGTGACAGCAAAGACCCTTCATCAGGCAAGACCATAATGAGTATCAGAATCGGAACCAGAAAGCAAGGGAGGTTGGGGTTGGGGTGGGCAGCTAGTTCACAAGTGCCTTAGCCCCTGCATGTTCACCAGCAACCTCAGTCTTCCCAGCTGTCCAGAAAACCGCACCAGCTTCACCAGATAGTCAGAGAATTATCAAGGTTTGGCCCAGTAAAGTGAAGAACCCAAGCCAAGATGCACAAATGTGCCTTCATGCCAGATCTGCTTCATCTGAGTGGCCTGATAAGTCCAGGGGACAGGTGCCTGCCAAGTTTGATCACTTTCCAGTTTGGCTGTACTCACACCACTTAGCAGATGGCATAACCAGGTATCAACTCCTGTGTGTGTATTTTGTCACCTCTGTTCTCACTTACAGAATGAGGAGGGTTGCCTGCCTTGTGATCATTATACACCCAGCACCTAGAATGAGGCCTGGCCTGTAGCAAGAAATCAGTACTATAAATGCAATGGATTGACTATTGAAACTTATTTTACAGGTGGGCCCCTGAGTCTTAGCTAGGTTGAATCATCCAGCCATTAAAGAGTTGAGATGCAAAAGGAAACCCTCAGCTTCCCCAAGGACTCTTGCTGGGATACTGTCCATCTTTGGGTGGCATAAATGTATATAAACATGTTCACCGCTGGCTAGCCTGGCGGTGCACACTAACTCAGAGGGGGTTTTCTGATCAACTAGAATGGTGATATGAGAAGAGAGCAGGGAAAGACACAGGCTAACGCCAAGAGAAAAGCAGAGGGACAGAAGCCTGGGCCCTTAGAGGTTGGTTGGTGAGGCTGATTGTCAGGTCCAAAGGACAAATGGCCATCTGTGGTGCCTGTTAGCATACCAAAGCCTGTGCTGGCCTCCCATGCTTTCTCAGTAACACGTCTAGGCAGGGCTCCCCTCAGCCCCCTACCCTAAAATTCTCCAGCTCACTGGTTCCCCCTCCCCCAGCTTCTCATTCCCATATAACCTTGCCATTTCAGCTGCACAGTCTCTCCTTAGTTCCCTCTCTTGGTCTCCTCTCTCGGTCCTCTCCTCCTCTTCTTCCCTCACCCCTCCCCGCCCCCACACTCCTTCTCACGGCCCAGTCCAATCTGCTGGCCATGTTCAGTCTACTGCTTTCTCTCCCTGCTCTGGACCTTTGCAGACGCCTCTGGCTGTTCTCCCCTCATTTCTACAATAAAAACCCTTCCCCTCAAGCACACCCTGGAGCAGTCACATCTTCAGTTCATCCATCTGGTGCCCAAACCCTCAGTTCATCCAGTGATATCCTGAGTGCAGACAACCTTCTCCCAAGTGTCACGGCTCCGGATGCAGCATCCCTATACCATGACACTTGGCAGATACTTGGGGAAACACCAAAACCTGGATGGATATGCCACAGCCTGGAGAGACTGCATTTGCTCATCTTTGCACAACAAGGTATATCGAACTTTTTTTTTTTTAAAAGCCAAAACCATTCACTGTGTTCAACCTGTTGTGAGATGAGCCCAGCAAATATGCACTTTTGTCTAAAATGTTTCCATTAAAAGTAATTCAGGTATATAAAAAAATTAAGATATAAACAAAGGGCTCATTTCTATGGTCAAATCAATTCTATGAAATATCAGCATTAAACCTAAAACACTGCCAGGACCTAAACACTTTTCTTTCTAAATAAAATTTTCATATTTATTTACTTAGTGTGTGTGTACTCACACTAGTGAGAAACTAGGAATTAGACGGACTATCTGGTAGATGGACAGACAGATAGGGAGAGGAACCACGGCTAGGCAATAAAGGTGTAAAATTTCCAAGATGGCTGGCTTCTTCCTCACCCTCTTGACTTGAAAACAAAAGCCTGGCAGCTTAAAACAAGGCCTTGTGGGCTTTGACTTTCAGCAGCTGGCCCACTGCTGATGGACTAGCTCAACAAGTTCAAGGACGTGTCACAGAGCAGTTCTGGGCCAACCAACCATCCTAGCTTTCTTCAAACTAACCAGCCCTACATCAGGGAGGAAAACTCTCCAGAGACATTAAGCCCCCAGACCTCAGAAGAGACGGATTTGTTGGCTTTCTGAGTCCCCGCTCTGCTTTGCAGAGGGTCCTTTTCCCTGTGTGGCTTCCGTGGGCTTCTTGTCTCCCCCTGTAAAAGCCACTCACAACTGCTGACTGTCTGTGGTGCATGAGACGTTCCTGCTGCTACCTGTTGGGCTACAGATTTTCCCTGCATTTTAACTGTTTAACTGGTGGGGAAAATGAACCTGATCAAGACCCCTAGACTGTGTCATTTTGGGGGATCGTCTTGGATTCCTTCTGAAGATAGTGTCACCAGCATGCATGTGGAGATTAGCACACCTGAGGGAATCGGCTCTCTCCTGCATCCACATGGGTACCAGGAACTGAACTGGGCTAAGACGTATGGCAAGCACCTTTGCTGAGTCATCTCACTGACTTGTAAACATTTTTCTTACTCATGTCATTAGCTACAAAGTAGTCCTTTTTATTATCATCACAATTTTATAGGAGAAATGGGCTCAATAAGACTGCGAACCTTGCTCAAAGGCACCCCAGCCAGCTGTGGAGCCCAGGCCTTCCTGATACCAAAGCTCTGCTCTTAAAACAGCTGCCCTAGAAGCCTTGTGTGTGAGTCCTACATTAGTAGGGGCTGACTGCAAGGACACAGAAGCATCTGCATTCCACACAAATGCGTGTTTACCCACTCATCCTTTGCATCCACCACGCACAGATGCTCACTCAAGCCCTCTCCAGCTCCCGGCTGCCCACATGCACCCCTCCCCCACAATCGAAACCTCTTGTACCAGCTTGCTTTGCTTTGGCAACTCCTAGCTGCCTTCTTGGGAGCCTCTGGAGAGACGGGGTCTTTGCTTGATTATCTTTAAAGGTGGGGGGACTTCTGTACTTATTGTACATGCTGGCCCCAAATTTAAGATTCTCCTGCCTCTGCCTCCCCAGGGTTGGGATTACAGGTTTAAAGGCTTGATTTTACTTAGAATGCGCTCTAAGACCCAGTTAGCAACGCTCTTCAGTCAGCGTTCTCTATTTGGCTCACACCAAGCAACAAGAAAATGGAAAAGCAATTTCCTCCAGAAAAACAAGAAAGCATCCTCGGGGACTCCACTTTGCTTTGTGTCTTTTTTTTTTTGGTGGCATCTAGCATCCTAAAATGCATTCGCTTCCTAAAAAGAAAGGCAGGCCAGTGGGTTTTGAGGCTTTTTTCTGACTTAGCTACTGGCTCTATACCTTTGAGATGTAGCCATGGTCAGGAGTGCACTGCAGTAGGCTGCTGTCTGAAGCCCGGAAAGAAAGAGCCTCTTTCAGGATGGAGGGCGCTTTGCTTCAGTTTAGACTGGGATAGGAGAGGGCCAGCCTGTTACATGGAAGAGCTGTGACCTCTCTGAGCTCCAAAGACCACATTGTAAGCTCATCAGGAGGGTTAGATGGAATAAAAGCCCTTAAGTAAAAGCAAATGTTGAATATAAACTCTAGTTATTATTTATCCAAGTACTGGCTTACAGGTGGGAACTATTGTACTAGGCAATATCTTCATTTTGTGACGCTTTTTAAATTTCAAAAATTAAGCCAGGTTGACGATGGCACATGCCTTTAATCCCAGCACTCAGGAGGTAAAAGCAGGTGGATCTCTATGAGTTCAAGGCCAGCCTGGTCTACAGAGAGAGTTCCAGGACAGCTAGGGCTACACAGAGAAATCCTATTTCAAAACACCGAAAAATAATTAAAAATTAATATACCCAAATCTACCACCCCTTGCAGTGTGTGTGTGTGTGTGTGTGTGTGTGTGTGTGTGTGTGTGATATGTATACACCATGATAAGCAGTTTTCTGCAATTTTCTTCTGGTTTTGCTACCATCATTTTTACTCTTCTGTCCTTTTTCTGAGAGTCCAAGGTGTGATGTGTGAGCATATGTACTTCTGGGGGGTGTTGACTTTCTGTCAGGAATGGGACAGACTGACACTGTGGACTGCCTGATGTGGGGCATTGGGAGCACCACTCTTCCTTAGGGTTTTAATTTTCCCTCTCACTTCCCTGTCCCACTTGTCTCTGCACAGAGAGACCCCTGGGCAGATGTGTGGCTCTCCCAGCCCCGTCTCTCAACAGTCAAGAACAGAGCACGTGGCGGGACTGGTTCATGACCCAATTGTCAGTGACATCGGGAACAAACATCATGTCCTGAGCAGAACTTTTTCTTCAGACAAACTGAGCCTTACTGTGTGTGAAGGGTGGGGATGGTCACGTGGGTGTGAGTGGAGGGAGGGGGAGGGGGCCTCTTGTCCTAAAGTAGGTTTTCTCCTACCCCCCAGACCCTGGCTCTCTGATGGTAGAGTGGAGGAGGAAGCATCAGGAACTGCCATGAACATACCCTCCCTCTTATCATCAAAGCCCAGACCGCAGCTCGCCATCTCCTTTCCTGCCTGCCCTTGAACTCGGCCTACCTCCTTTCTGGGAACTGCAATCTTTGAATGGGTGTAGAAACACATGCTAGCCTTCAGTAGGAAATGACATTCCTCAGAGTACATCAAAAACAACAAACAAATACACTCCCGAACAACCTCCTTTCCTTAATATAAAAACCCACTTCTAAGGCTCCAAGACAGCCTGATTTCACAGCAGTCCTGGAACAGTGCAGAGTGCTGACCACTGAGGTTTGCTGAGGATTCTTCCAGGGGAGCAGGGACAACTGTGTCACAGGTAACACATGATGTCAGCACTTTCCCTACTTAGTCTAGTATTCTGTTTGGAGACATTCTTCCCAAATTCGGTTGATAAGCATTTTCTATGCATTTTTCAATCTTGGGCCTTTTCTGCACATTCAGGAATGTTGGCAAGCAATGGGGGCGGGGGAGAAAGAGAGAGAGAGAGAGAGAGAGAGAGAGAGAGAGAGAGAGAGAGAGAGAGAGAGAGAGAGAGAGTCAGCATGAAGCTACTCACTCAAATTACAAACTGCAGGTTCCCAAGAGATCTTCTGATTCAGCCAGAGCCCCTGGGAAGCACAGATACGGCTCCTGCTATGCTGGGGAAAGTGTTCTATTTATCTTTAAATTTCATGCTTCAAGTTTTAGAATTTTACAGTTCAGAAGACCCTTATTTTTATCATTAGAATAGGTATTGAGAATGTATGCTGAGATCTCAGAAACAGGAATAAAAGGGAGGCCACTGCTCTGTAAGATTTCCATGTCTGACCCAGGAGGGTTAGTACCTCCCCGTTCCTCCTCTTCCTGCCTGCCTGGGCCCAGGCACGCCCCAGGAAGGGGGCACATAGGGAGCATCTACCCAGCTCTAGACCAGCCCAGCCTGACTCCTTCCCTCCCTCCAGGGCTCAGAGCCAGATGTGAGCACCCCCTTTTCCCAGGTTGCTGCAGCCATGATCTTGCCTTTAGATATTTTATTCAGTTCAGAGTCCCACAAAATCAGCATTTAGCTAAGGCATATCATAATTTTGGGGGATGTAAAAGACCCCATTGTTCCCTGACTCCTCTATGGAGGGACATAGCTTCCTGAGGAGTTAGGCTCATCAATAGCTTTACAAAGAACAGCTTCTTATGCCAGTCATGCTCAGGGTGGGGCTGAGGAAAGTATGACAGGATATGGTGTCCTTCAACTTAAATCTTCTATAAAGAAAATTTCTTAAAGCCTTTAGTAAGGTACGCAAGCTTGAACTCAGGATGTTTCAACAGTACTCCTCCACATTCTTCCTCATCTTAGAATGTCTCGGGAAGGACTGCTAGAATAGAATACTGGTAAAGAGAAAATTGTCACACCAAGATGGATAAACGCAGAGTTCAGTGGGGAGCAGGAAGCATCTGGAGGCAAATAGCAAAAGGAAGACCCTCTTAGAGAAGAGAAAGCCACAGAAGGCACTCTGCTCCAGGGAGGAGCTCTCTCCTTTTCTGTTTCTCTGTCTGTCTCTCTCTCTGAATCTCTCTCTCTGAATCTCTCTCTCTGAATCTCTCTCTCTCTCTCTCTCTCTCTCTCTCTCTCTCTCTCTCTCTGTGTGTGTGTGTGTGTGTGTGTGTGTGTGTGTTTAATTGCTGTTGTTCTTTTCATTTTTGTTTTTGGTAATGACCAAAGCAACAAAAACCATCACTATGTGCTTTCTTAGCTTGAGTATAACTGAGACCTGTAAGATAAGCAGTTGGGAGTGAAAAGCTTGAGCTAAGGGGATTTCAGGGTAGAGTCCTGAGCCTTGTCAGTGGTCCAAGACGCAAGTGTGGAAGGAGCCAGGAAGTACCTGGCCTTTATCTTTTTGTTCAAGCCCTCTTCACCAGTGAGGCTTCACCGTCTGTGCTACATACTTTGGTGACCCCAGGACACAGCTCGGGCAAGAGAGTAGGCAGAGGCGAATGTAGTAGGTGGCTTCCGTGGGAGGAGTTTGGAGGTAACACAGACCACGAAGGCTGTTGCTGAACCACTTTCCACTGTCAGCGGCTGGAAGACTTGGCAACAGAGTGCCTCCCACTGAGAATCAAGCTGACTGGGGAGGTGGGCATTGGTCCATACGGTCCTGACCTTGTGTTTGTTGAGGACTGATCCATGAGTACTGCAGATAGGCTTCTGTCCCTTGTCCAGAACAGCCATCAGAGGTTCCTGCAGCTGACAAAGAGCCACAGAGCTGGGAGGTAACCAGTGAGGAGCAGACAGGGCCAGGGTAGCAGCTGCCTCATAATTTTTCAGAAGTGCCACAATTCCTAACGGAACTCAACATGGCTTACTTAGTGGAAGAAATCAGAAATCTACCGATGTTTCTTCCCTTAGATAGACACACGCTGCTCCCTGTCTGCCCAGAAAACCCCTTTTTTTGAGGGAAATTTTTTTATTCTATGTTCTAAAAGAAGAGAATCCCTGTGACCAGTTTAGATGAGAAGAGTTATCACCCTGAGTGCTGCATGAGACAGTCACAAGAACTGACTCCAGAGCTCAGTATGTTCTGCCCAGGAGGACTGTCGACAGCATCATGAATGGTCCTGTTATGTTTCTTCATCAACAGCAAAAGGAACAGACAATCTATTGCCAGGCATGGTGACATACACCTATGATCCTGGCACTTGGTGGGGTGGAGCGGGGCGGGGCGGGGGGGGGGGCACGGAGGGGGGGATCAGAAAGATGAGGAGTTCATAGTCATCCTATACTACAGAGGCAGTTTGAGGTTAGTCTAAGCTACATGAGACCCTGTCTCTTACACACACACACACACACACACACACACACACACACACACACACATTAAAAAAGAAGAGACAATTTAATAAAGATGGCAGTGTTTCCAAGGAAAGTGATGTCAGGATGGCAGTCATTAAGAAAGCAAATAAAAACTGCTGGTGAGACACAGATCGAAAGGGAACTTCTATGTACTCCTGATGGGAATCCAAGCTATGGATCTCAGAATGGAGGTTCCTCAAAACCCTACTAAGACACACACCACAGGACCCAGCTCTATGACTTCTGGGTCCTCATCCAAGGACTCCAAAGCAACAACACAGACACACTTGCGCATCAGTGTTCACCAAGCGGTGAACTAAGTCGGGGTACCAGCCTAGGTATCCACCAATAGAGGAATGGATAAAGAAAGTGTGGCTTATATTATACAATGGAATTTTGTTCCACCATAAAGAAAAAATTAAAGATGTTACTTGCAGGAAAATGGATACAATTGGGGACAATCATATTAAGTGAATTAAACTAGTTTTAGAAATACAAGGACCTGTGTGTTTATCATTTGTGGTTCCTGTATTAATCCACGCGTGTGTGTGACAGGAAGTGTGGTTCCTGTATTAATCCACGTGTGTGTGTATGTCAGGGAAGTGTGGTTCCTGTATTAATCCACGTGTGTGTGTATGACAGGGAAGTGTGGTTCCTGTATTAATCCACATGTATGTGTCAGGGAAGCAGAAGTGGCGCCACATCGGGGGAGCAGAAGGGACCGGTGGGGGGTGAAGGGAGGAAAGAGCAGGGTGGGAAGGGAGACACTCTTGAGTTCTTTATGTACAAGTGTGAAAATGAGTTTATGTAACCAGAAAATGTCAGGGTTTTTTTTAGAGTTTACTTGTTTAATTTCAGAGACAAACTTTCTGCTTCTGTTGGTGATTTATATATACCTAATATAATTAGAGCATTGTCGCAATGCTAATAAATTACGCAGCCTGGCTGACTTTAAATCTGAAAACAAAAAAAAGTTAACAGTTTGGAAAATCAAATGAAAGAAATCTCTCACATATACACTACAAAAGGCAAACAAACCAATCTCACATGTGTATACACACACATGCATGCACATACACACATACATAAACACACAGGCACACACACATGCACGCACACATACACACATGCACATACACACAAACCACACAAAAGTAAGTATTAGATATAATGAATATCAGATAATGTTGTATCAAGTAGCTGCAGAGGTTCTGGTATCTCACTAACAGGAGACACTAAGGCATTAAGATAAACCATCAAGAAGCAAAGGATTGGGGAGATGCTTGATGGATAAAGTTCTTATCACAGATGTGAGCACTGGGGGGGTGGGGGTGGGGACTGCATGCCCAGCACCACATGAGAACAAGACAGCTGTGATCCCAGAGTTGTTGGGTGGAGACTAGGGCTGCCCCCCACAAGCTGGCCAGCTAGCTCAGTCTAATCAGCCAGAGACTCCCTCAGTAACTAAAGTGGAAGGCAACGGAGAAGACATTGACATCAAACCTCTGACCTTCACATGCATGTACACAGGTGTATGCAAACTTTCACATACTTTTGACCATACACATATCTACCCATGCAGGCACCACACGCATATTAAAAAAGAAAAGAAATAACAGATGTCTAAGCTGTAGAAAAGCCGCGTTTGGCTGGGCATATCAGCATGGGCTTGTAATCACAGCATTGAAGAAGCTGAGGCAGGAGGATGGAGACTTCCAGGCCAGCCCGGGGTTTCACAACAAGACCCTTTATGAGAAATAAAGGCAAAGAAAGACAAGCTGTCAGTTTTAGAACTAATGGACTAATCAAATTCCAAGTAACAAACAAAACTCCCAACCATATCTCGGGAAAGGTGCTCACATGTGAGATTAAGGAAGAAATCTGATGTTTCCAGGCACAGGGAAAGCTCACCTACGAAGGACTCAGACAGCTTTGTTTCCTAGGAGAGCACTGTGCACTCTCACCAGGGGAGAGAACCCACAAGCTCAGCTCAGGGAAAACCATGTGGGGGTGTGCATGTGGAATGTAATGGCTAAACTGAGACTAGGGGATGACAGGGCCACGGGGCGGGGGTGCTGGGGAGGTGGCTCAGCGGGTAGAGCACTTGCCCTGTGAGCATCTGGTCCAAGTCCCTGTCATCTCGTGTGATGGCTAATGCTTGTTTGTCAGCTCGACTACATCTGGAATGAACTACAGTCCCTAAATGGAGGGTACTCTTGTGATCTGGATCTTGAGGCAGAATGACACACTTTTAATCTGAACCACACCTTCTGCTGGAAGCCTGTGTATGGACAATGGAAGAAGGAAGGGTTCATTCTTCACCTGCTTGCCCTCCCCATGTCAGCTCTTCTGTGTTCCTTCACCCCTTCACTGGCATTGGAGCCTACTTCTTCGGGATTCCAGCACATACAGAGGACCAGCTGAGACACCAGCCTCATGGGACTGAGCAGCTACTAGATAGACTCTTGGACTTTCCATTCACAGCTAGCCATTGTTGGACTGCAGCCTGTAAGTCATTCTAACAAATTCTATGTGTGTATGTGTATATATGAATATGTATTCATATAGTTGCATATATGTACACACACACACACAAATATATATATATAGAGAGAGAGAGAAAGAGAGAGAGAGAGAGCTTCATTCCATAAATTCTGTGGCTCTAGAGAACCCTGACTAATATATGATGTAAAATGCCAGGCATGGCTGCATGTGCCTGCACCCCAGCACTGGAGAGGTTGAGACACTGATCCTAAGGGCCCAGACTAACTGAAATGGTGAGCACCAGGCCAGTAAGAGACCCTGTCTCAAGGTGAGCATGGAAAATGACGCCTGCTGTCCTGCTCTGGCCTCTGCATGTGTGAGCAAATGCTAGCACACCTGCACACTCATGTGTATGCACTATATGCATACATGCAAGTAATAAAAATGAGGATGCTGGCATCAGTGTTGAGAAAAATGGGAGAGTGAAAGCTGTGAGAAAGGTCAACAAAAGTTCCATTTGGGATGCTATACAAAAGAATGCAGGGTTAAATTTCTTTGGCAACTTAATACTATGCGTCCTAGTTACTGTTCTAGAGACACTGTGGGCAAGGCGACTTATAAAAGAAAGCATTTAATTGGGTCCATTATAATCATGGTGGGGAGAGTGACAGCAGCAGGTGTGGCTCAAGAGCAGTAGCTGAGAGCTCATAGCTTACCTGATCCATAAGCAGGAGAGAGGGAGGGAAAGGGAGGGAGTGGGAGGGAGAGGGAGGGAGAGAGGGAGAGAGAGAGAGAGAGAGAGAGAGAGAGAGAGAGAGAGAGAGAGAGAGAGAGAGAGGATTCGGGCTTTTGAAACCCATTATTAGTAGCTAGGGCTGGCCTTGAGCCTGTGCTCTTCCTGCCTCTGACCCCTGAGTGCTAGGATTGCAGGTGTGAACCATACATGGCTTTGTGCCCCTTACATACTATCTACCTATTTTTGTCTGTTAGGATCTCTTACTTTCCATGTTCCATGTTTCCATGTTCCGAGTCTGACCCAGAGCCATTGGACAGTGCTTTCCCTTGGGAAGTCGTCCAAGGATAGGCAGAGCTGTGTGAGACATTTAGAATTCACATCCCTGTGGTTTCTTTTGTCCGAAACAGCATGAGGCCATCCTTGTCAGGGGATGACATCTTCCTGTCAGGTAAGTCAGTAGGAAGAGAGAAAATGGTGCAGAGAAACAGACACGTGGGCAGCTGGAGCCTCTCTACTCCTGCTCCCTCCTCGGAGCCTCCCACTGTCTGGGTTGACACATTTCCTCTCGAGCCTGGGCCAAATGAGCTACTTTCACCTTTGTGGATGAGAAGCACCCTGGAGGAGGCAGCAGTCTGGACTCCAGAGGTTTAGGCTCAATGCTGAACTGTGGCCTCTTGGGGCTTACTGTAACGGAGGATGCCTTCCTTGGCCGGCCAGGACCATAGGGGGAAGAGGGCACTTACGACTCCTCTCCTTCCACTGTCAAGAATGCTGCTGTGGGGCTGTTGCCCTGTAGCAAGAATCTTAAAAGAGCTTACTAATAAAAACAAACCCAGAGCCAGGTATTGGGGTGAACGCTGAAAGATCAGAGAGACAGAACAGACCACAGCTAACCTCACCTTGCCAATTCCTCAGCTGATCTCGTTTCCTCAAACTGGAAGCCTCTGTGTCCTCATCCGAATGGATCTCAGCTGACCTGCTTGCTGCTCAGAAGCCTAAAAGCTTAACCAGCTCTAATTCCTGGTCTTCACACCTTATATACCTTTCTGCTTCCTTCCATCACTTCCTGGGATTAAAGGTGTGTGTCACCATGCCTGGCTGTTTCCAGTGTGGCTTTGAACTCACAGAGATCTGGATGGATTTCTGCCTCCAGAATGCGAGGATTAAAGGTGTGTGCACCACCATTTTCTGACTCTATGTCTGTCTAGTGGCTGTTCTGTTCTCTGACCCCAGATAAGTTTATTAGGGTGCAATATATTGGGGACACAATATCACCACAGTTGCCTGACCCTCTTCAGCACTAAATGCTTACCCGTGCTTCCCAGAGCAGGCCCTCATCAAGGATCTGCCATCCCGCACCGCACCCCCGGCACCAACCCTCTCACTGAGGCTCCTGCTTGCTTTATCTTCTGTGACTTCAAACCTACCAAACTTTGGCCTCAGCCCAGGGCTTTGTTGACCTAGGCTTTTCTCACTGCCAGGGCAGCTCTTTGAGACCTCTCCTTTCTCCCTGCTGACTATGTCATGTGTCAGCCTGGACCTTAGTCATACTAATCCCTCTTCCTATGACCTTGACGCTCCCATTTAAGATCTGACATCATTTGCTCTTTTCTGTAATTATACGTCTAATGTTGTTTTCTTTCCCTAGTCTGCAAATGCCTTGGGCAGGGTCTGGTTTTCACGGCCCTATCCCTGGGCTTGGACACTGACTACCCTTACTGAATTGCTGTGGAATGAGGCATATGCAATTGCCAGCCCATGGTCCATGGAAAGGTTCCTGGACACAGCCTCAAGATGCTGCTTTTAGCAGCAGACTATTGTCTAGGACACCTGCCAAGGCAATGCTGCAGAGATGAATGGCCTCCCTTTGACATCAGCATAACAGGAGAAGCAGAGGCAGCAGGTGTCCAGGAAGCATCCACAGTCGGCAGAACAGGTGGACAGCTCAGACTGGGGACTGTCTTGTCACAGGCCTCATGTTCTCTATGGGGAATTTCAGGCCACTGCAACAGAAAATTAGCTTGGGAATCCAAGGCACAATCTACTTGATTCTCACAGCATGAAGACAGCGTCTGTGGAATTCAGGGGCAGTATTAGGAACATGAAGCAGCAAAGTTGGAGGCATCGCAGAGTAAGGTGTTATGTGCCCAGTGGATGTGTGGATGAGGGAATAAACAACGGTTTCTGTCTTAGTTAGGGTTTTATTGTTGTGAAGAGATGCCATAACCATGGCAACTCTTATAATGGAAAACATTTCATTGGGACTGGCTTACAGTTCAGAGGTTTAGTCCATTATCATCATGGTGGGAAGCATGGTGGCCTGCAGGCAGCTGAGAGTTCCACACTGGAATCGGTAGGCAACAGGAAAAGAGGGTGACCCATTTAAGTGGGCCTGGCTTGAGCATCTGAAATCTCAAAGCCTACCCCCAGTGACACACTTCCTCCAATAAGGCCACAACCACTCCAACAAGGGCATACATCCTAATCCTTTCAATAATGCCACTCCCTGGGGGTGGGGTGCTCTATGGGGGCCATTTTCATTCAAACTACCACAGTTTCCAAGATAACTCTACAGGCATTTTCAAATGACCCTCCAGTACAGAGTGACTCCAGAAGAAGCTCTGGAGTCAGCAGACCTGGGTTTGGTCAGGGTCTGTCACTTACTGCCTGTGCTAAGGTTTGGATATGATTTGTCCCTCAAAAGCTCCACGTGTTAGAGAATCGGTCCCCAGTTGATAGATAGAGTCGCTGAGAGGTGATTGGGTTCTGAGAACTCTAATCTGATCAGTGGATTGATCCCTAAATAGATTAATAGGATGATGGCATTTGGGGGTCAGGGCTAGTCCCTACTTGGAGGAAGGAGGCTATTGAAAGCATGTCCTGAAAATGTGCCCCGTCTCAGACCCTTCCATCTCCCACCCCCTGCTCTGCTTCCCAGAAGCTATGAAGTGAGCAGCCTCCTTCATATCCTCCCACATCCTCCCAAAGCCAAGCCACCTGCCCCCCAGCTCCCACCCCAGCACCCCCCCAGCTCCCACCCCCAGGCCCCGCCCCCCAGCTCCCAACCCCCAGGCCCCGCCCCCAGCTCCCAACCCCCCAGGCCCCGCCCCCAGCTCCCCAGGCCCCGCCCCCAGCTCCCACCCCCAGGCGCCGCCCCCCAGCTCCCACCTCTCACTTCCCTCAGCCCAAAGCAATGGATCTAGCCAACTGCAGACTGAAACTTTGAAATCACAATACAAAATAACTTTTTTCCTTTAAATTATTTCTCTCAGGTATTGTCATTGAGACAAAAAAACAAAAAATGACTAGCATATTGAACCACAAGGTTTTTTTCTTTTGAAAATAAAGCGTAGTCTTAAAAATTGACCAAAGATGGTTAATGCTGAATGAATGGGTGGGCCTTGTATTCACAGTCAGTATAAAGCAGCACAGCACCTGGTCACTAATGAGCGCCGGTGCTTGTCAGTTCCCCTTGTGGATACAATGAGCCGTCGTCCAGAATGGTGTTTGCTGTATAACCAATATCAGAAGGTGGCTCTTACTTTTTCGGGGTGATAGTCCACTCTTTCTAACCCTGACAAACTAAGAATTAAGTCCCTAGTGGTGGGGTCTGTGGGCAGTAAACAGAAGAGGGGTGGGATCAGAACCGGGCCGTGGTTGGGAGTTGTTGGCAGAGAAGGGAATCCCAGCATTGGCTAGTTATAGTTAACTACCAGGATTCAGCCCCAGTGACAAACTGCTGACAAGAACTGAGCCCCATCCTGTGGGCATTCTAAACCACCAGCTTTAGTGTTCCCTCGGTGACCAGTGGCCTGGAATGCCCCTGACATGCCTGATCCTTGAAGGCTCACTTCCCACATGAGAACCATCAGCTTTCTCCATGACCAGTGTTTCCACCCCGCCCCCACCATGCCACCAGGTGCCCCATGACACCCTCGCTGCTCCTCTCCAAAACTCCCCCCTCGCCCCATCAGCCAGCTGGACTTAGCAGCAAGGTTCCCTCAAGGCCTGACCTTGCCACCCACGGTTTGCAGGGGTGCGGTCACCTAATCACCTCGCCTGTCATCTCCACCCAGCCTGCCACCTCGGGGATCCTGAACATTTGTCCAGTTTCTGTTCTCTGAGGGACTGTGGTCAGAGGCTCCAGGGCTCTTCCCCGTCCCTGGCTAACTCCCACTCAGGAAATGGCCAGTCTCTATTTTGAGCAGAGCAAAGTGTTATACCTTCCTGAGGCAGGCCACCTCCCTGCCACACCACTCACCAGCTGGGCTGAGACAATGACCTCTCAGCCCCTCCTGCAAAGCCATCAGCCCCACTCGAGCTGCTCAGATCCTCTGAACCTTCACAAAGTCAAGCTTATTTTCTAACCGTCTGCTATATATAGCTCTATGCACCGTGGTTAACCTTGGAGGGCTGAGCACTTGGACAGGTTTGACCCATTGTCACAACACCCACCCACATGCACTCCCGAGACCTGCAGTCACCCAGTTGGGAGCTGCCTGAAAGGAGGGGCCTTGTCCCAGGGAGAGGAACCAGTCCGGCCATTTTAAGTCCCATGGATGTAGGCTCTGTCCTTTCCTTGCTGTGCAGTTTGGACAGCTGACTTTGAGATTGCTGGATTGCCTCTGTTAAAATGGTGTGACCCAGTTGGAAGGGTTAGGAGGGTCACTGTATCTGTTCGTAAGAATCTGAGAGAAGCTTATCATAAAGACTTGCTGTTCATTACAGTATCCGATGGCTTTTTGAAATCTGTAGGTGTTTGGGTAATTGAGAAAGGTCAGTTCTCTGTCTCCCATGAAAACACACACACACACACACACACACACACACACACACACAAGTGCAAACATACATAAGCACACACCCCCACATACACATATTCACACACATTCACCCATATCCCACACTGGAAAAGCTTTTTGTTCCTCATCTCTTTCAGAGAATGTCTTTTATTATTTTAAATCATTTGTAGATCTCTGTGGGTGTGTGCATACCTGAGTGCAAGTGCCCATGGAGGCCAGAGGTGTTGCATCCTGTGGAGCTGGAGTTACAGGCAGTTGTGACTCAGATGACTTAAGTGCTGGAAACTGAAGGAGGGGTCCTCTGGAGGAGCAGTAAGTGATTTTAATCACTAAGGCATCTCTCTAGCTCCTTTGCTCCTCATCTTAAAGCTCAGCTTTTTCCAACTGAAGTCCCACCACTAAGCTCAGCCCTACTCTTTGCAGCCAGAGGCTACACAAGGAACCCGTGGATGATAAGTCTTTTAAGGAATATTGCAATTGAGTTGGTGGACAATGAACTCATAGATTGTGATATTCATCTAGACCAGTGTTTCTCAACCTTTCTAATACTGCAATCCTTTTTTTTTTTTTTTTTTTTGGTTTTTCGAGACAGGGTTTCTCTGTGTAGCTTTGCACCTTTCCTGGAACTCACTTGGTAGTCCAGGCTGGCCTCGAACTCACAGAGATCCGCCTGCCTCTGCCTCCCGAGTGCTGGAATTAAAGGCGTGCGCCACCACCGCCCAGCTGCAATCCTTTAATACAGTTCCTCATGTTGAGGTGACCCCCAACCATAAAATTATTTCATTGCTACTTCATAACTGTAATTTTGCTACTGTTATGAATTGTAATATAGATATCTCATATGCAGGATATCTGATATGTGACCCTCCAGAGGGGTCGAGACTCGTTATGTTAAGAACCATTCATCTAGACCCTTGAAAATATCACAATCAAGATGGCGGACGTTTCTAAAGCTCTCCTCTTTGTAACACTCCTCTCCTACTCCCAACTCTGCCCCGCCACTCTTCCTTCTACTTTATCTTCTGACAGGAGAGACCAGCTTTAGACTCTTTTAGATCAATTGAGCCAGATAGTAGCACTGTCTTTGCTGGGCTTCTTCCACTAAGTCTAATTATTTGAGATTCACTGGTGTGGATGCAAGTCTCTGCTGCTAAAATTATCTAAGGCCATAGGACCCTGGACATGCTCCTTCTTGTCCGTTGCTAAAATTTCTCCCCTGGGAGAGACGATGTTTACCCCACCCCCTAACAGACCCAGCTGTGTACAATTAGGGCAGAATTGTGTACAATTGGTTAGGAGGAGTGGCTGGATACTTAGGATCCCATGACCCTCCCATGCCTCCTTCTGTGAGGAAAGGTAATAGTCAACAAGCCTAGCTGTGGTCAGCTTTGGCAAGCAGCCCCAGATGGTGATGAAGATGGTGGTGATTTGGCTCCCACGACAGCTCTGCAGAACAGTCTCCATCATTGCCTTTTCCACAGATTATCAGCATGTTTTCGGCTCAGGAATTATAATGAATGAAGGTGTGCCTTAGATACTTCTCTGTTGCTGTGGAGACACCATGACCAAGACAACTTATAAAAGAAATTATTTAGTGGGGAGAGGGGAGAGGGGGAGAGGGGAAAGGGGAGAGAGGGGGGAGGGGAGAGGGGAGACAGTAGAGGGAAGAGAGGAAAGAGGGGAGAGAGGGGGAAGAGGGAAGGAGAGAGAGAGACTAGTTCTGGTGTGAGCTTTTGAAACCTTAAAGCCTGCTGCCAGTGACACACCTCTTCCAACAAGGCCACACCTCCAAATCCTTCCCAAAGAGTTTCCCTTCCAGGAATCAAACATTTGAACACGTGAGCCTTTGGGGGCCATTCCCAGTCAAACCTCCACAGGTGCTCAGAACACTCATATATGAGAACTTGTTTTATGTATACTTCAGTTTTTAAAAGATTTTTTTTAATGAATGTTTTGCCTTCATGTATGTGTACCATGTACATGCCTGATAGCCTCAGAAGAGGGTGTTGGATCCCCTGGAACTGGAGTTATAGATAGTTGTGAGCCATCATGTGTACTGGAGACCCAATCTGGGCCCTCTGCAGGAGCGGCTGAGCGCTCTGAACTGCTGAGCACCTCTAAGTGCTCTGAGTCCTGAGCATCTCTCCAGCCCCCCTCCATCACCTGCGTGTGCTTTGAGTAAATACCTCGTAGTGGGGGTGGCTGGATCATATAGTAGTGTGTGTTCAGCTTCTTAAGGAACCACCAAATTCTGTTGATGCAAACCCCTCGAGCCACAAGAGTGGCCAGGCCCCTCCCCCAGGACCGCTCACTGCCAAGTGGATATCGCTGTGGATATAACTGCTGTGGCTATCACTCTATATAAATAAAACATTGATTGGCTAATGACCAGGCAGGAAGTATAGGAGGGACAAGGAGAGAGGAGAATTCTGGAAAGTGAAAGGCTGAGTGGGGGAAAGACTGCCAGCCGCTGCCATGACAAGCAGCATGTGAAGACGCCGGTAAGCCACGAGCCACGTGGCAAGGTATAGATTTATGGAAATGAATTAATTTAAGCTATAAGAACTAGATAGCAAGAAGCCTGAGCCATTAGGTCAAACAGTTTAAATAATATAAGCATCTATGTGTTTATTTTATACATGGGTTGTGGGACTGTGGGGCTTGGTGGGACCTGGAGAGAAGCTCTCCAGCTACACACAGTATACTCTAACTGCATAACTTCTGGACCCTGCCTCCATCCTGCAGAGTAAAAAGCCCAGTCTCTGGACATGAAATCCCACCAATCTCCACTCTGGAAAGCTCCACCTTGAAATATTCCACCCTTTTCCCAAGAAACTCTATATAAGCTCTCTGTCCTGTTCATTTTGCTGCTGTTTCTTGCTTGAGCAGAGGCAGCCATTCTCCTGGGTTTTCCCTCCCAATAAATCTCTTGTGTGAGGTTTGTTGTGCAGTGTGACATTGTGGTATTCCTTGGCTCCTGGCTGCCAGAATACCTTTTCCTTCTGAGCTGCAATGCTTACATTTGGTGCTGAGACTCAGATAGACTCTCCTCTTGCCTGTGTTAACCGGTCTAAACCGCACTGGGACCCCATCCCTCATCTCCAGTCCACCTGCAACAGACTCGCCTTCTTGCTCACTGATCGCTCAGCACCCCATCCACCACAGCAATTAGGTAAGTTTCCCCTCTGGTCAGTATAAATGTTTCCCTGAGTCTGAGGAAGAGATACCCCCAGCCACGGTCTCTAAGGCTATGGCTCACCCTCTTCACTTGACCCCATCCCGCCACCCTTGGAGCTGCAGTCCTGCAGTTTCCTTAGTCTAAACCGGGTTATTGCGCCCCTTCCTTCCCTCATCTCCCCCCTTTCCCCTGGAGCTGCCTGTAATCCCACAGTTCCTTTAGGCCCTCATGGCTTTTGTGACCCCATTCCCGACGCTTTCCTGTGGATGAGACCCTCCCCCTAGAGCTCAGTTTTGTCCTGCCTTCTCGCCTCCATGGAAACCTTGGTACCAGGCACTTAGTCTCTCCGCTGGCTTAGCCAGGCTAAGCCCCTGACCCCCATTGAGTGTGGTGATGACCCACTGAATGACTTGGTCCTTGTTTGGTCCTCCCTGAGTCCTGGCGATGCCCATGACTACAGGCTGCAGTGACATTTTCCTTTTCTCTCATCCATGGGAACGTGTCTTCCATCCCCTCTCATTCCCCACTGGGATGCCTCTTAGAAAACCTCCAGCCTCTCCACCTGATACCCGACCTGAAGGGCACTAAATTTACTTGCTTTTGCAATCAAATTTGGCTTCAATAACCCTAAGATAATCAATCCAAAGGGCCACCTAATGACACTTTAGATCCTGTTATTACTTGGGATCTTTACAAATACTGTGAGTGATCAGGAGATGGAAAGAGATTCCCTATCCCTATTTCTCCGCTCCAAGCCCTGTTTGTTTTTGTCTAGTCTCCCCCTGCCCCGCCCCCTCCCCAACACACACACTGTGTAAATGTCCTGCCTTTTAAGTTACCATAGATGGACCCATAAGATTTTAGGAAAGTGGGAGCTAGGAGCGAGAGACCCAGCAGGAGGGGGCGAAAGCAAAGGAGCAGGCCAGCTGCAGCGTGCACACACCTGGCACACACTCCTCCCTGGCTAGTGCACCTCTCAGCTCCTTCCTGTGTCCTCTGTGTCCACAGTTCAAAAATTCCTGTCTTAAGCCTTCTTTGTTAGCTGTCTGGATTCAGTTTTACAGGGACTCAGGCGTCTTTTAGGGATGAGTGGCATTAAACTGTTGTTTTATGCTGTCCCACTTGAATTAAAATCTGACTCTAGAGTTAGGGTATGGCTCCCCCTCCTCTAGACCCAAGCATGCTTGTTTAAAGGTTTCCTCCAAAATCTCTGTCCCATATCAGGCAAGCCACCTGCTGTGTGACAGAGAAAGGACAGCAAAACAAAACAAAGGGACAGACCATTCCCAGTGGGGACTATTGCTACTCATCTCATACCCTTTCGGTTTTGGCTTAACTAAAAATTTTGTTAAGGTGTTGGGTGATATTTTGTTTGTGTCCTGACAAACATAAAGCTTGCTTGGAGTCAGAAGGCGGAGCTAGCCCCTAGTTAACCATAGAGGTCTGGAGGTCTGTACAGAGAGGAGACAGGAAGTGATTAGGCAGGGCAGAGACGGGATCTGGACGCTTTAGGATTGGAGGAACGGAAGAGGAAGGAAGCGGCTGTGGCTGCTCCCCTGCTTCTCTGATCTTTCAGGTTTTACCCTGATATCTGACTCCTGGTTTTTATTGATATGATTAATTAGGTTTGTGCTTCACTAAGGTATAAATTTTATCTCAAGATTTATAAAACTATTGTGTAAACTTCCTGCACCTCAAGATTTGTAAGCGTATTGGGTCTGATTAACACTCTGTAAAATCTGTAACAACAGGGTTAATTTAAAACTCCTAACACCAGGAATGATAGTTAAAAATCTATACATAGGTCAACGCAAAGGACACATGTGGCTTGCTGCCACTGTAGCTGCTGTCCCCACACTGGGATGGAGGTAGCCATGGGGCTGACAACCATCTTTGCTAGGGTTGGAAAGGATGGACTTTGCCATGTGACCTCAACCCCATCTTACTAAAAGTGACCACATGACATAAGCTATCCAAGGAAACAATTCCTCCGGCTGTGAGGCCAAACCCAGGTGATTCTTCCACTATTTCTGATCACACTAACAAGTCTCAACCCACAGTCCTTGCTCTTCCTCTCCAGCCTCTCTGGTTTCTCTTTCTCCCTTCTCAGTGTCAGGCTGCCCACCTAGTCAGGGCTGAGGCAGTTCCTGAGCAGGACTCTGAAGGAAATTACAGTACCTCAGGGGGGCATCTTTACTAGGGATCAGTTTTTAACTTGCCTCCTGGCTGGCCACCCTTAAAGATAGAAGGAAATTATGAAAAAATCCAAGAGGTCATCCAGGACAGACATGATGACCCATCTCAATTCCTAGACTGCCTCACAAAGCCCCTCTTACAATATACCAATCTGAATCCCAAGACCCCAGATGGAAAACAACTCTGTTTGACCTACTTCTCTCAGAGTTTCCCTGATATTAGGGCCAAGCTTAAATGTCTAGAGAAAGGACCCATGACTTCACAGGCAGAAGTCTTAGCAATGGCCTCTAAGGTGTACCATGGAAGAGATGAAAAACTCCAAAAACAAAAATACCTGATGCTAGTGAAGGCCTTTCAACTGGCCATAGCAACTGCCCAGGCTCCCTGGCCTCCCAAAGCCTGAGAACCTCTGGCTTGAAACCTCTCTGTTTCAAATGCAGTCAGGAGGGTCACTGAGCCCAGGCCTGTCCAATCCCTCATGAACCACCCAGATCACATGCAAGGTGCCATCGAGAAGGGCATTGGGGTGTTGACTGCCCCTATGTCCCTCGTGGTGTGAAGACATCAAGCCCAGAAGGCCCTTCCGCCGACCTCCTAGATCTGGTCATGGACTACTGAAGGAAGTGGCCTGGGCTCCCTTGGCCTGACCACTGCCATCTCACACTGGGAGCCTCAGGTAGACATCACATAACAGGGAGATCTATCTCTCTCCTTCTGGACACGGGGGCCACCTGTTTAGTCCTGACAGAGTTTTAGGGACCAACATCTTCTTGTTCCCCTATTGCCAGGGTAGGGTGACAGCTTTGCCAGCCTCATCCAACCCCACCAAATATATCACCCAGGCTAAATACCCACTCTCTCTCCATAGCCTCAGGGGATTTAAGTCTCTTAACTCTGACCTTTTAAGAAAGAATCTTCTATGCCCTTTGGGCTGCCCAGCACATGGGCATACTCCCTGCAACACCCTTCAGGGCTCCAGGACATGTGCAATTCTACTCACTAAGACACTTGCACTTCTCCAACTATTTTCTTCTCTACCTGCTCTAACCACTTGTCTCTCCCCTTCCACTGGCTATGAGCTACTACAGAGCTACTGCTTTGTTTACTTTTACTACAAAAGTCACATAGGTATGCCAGGATAACTTTCCCCTCTGAGCTGTAGGTGTAGCCTGGCTTCTGACAGCCAGGATACCTTTCCCCTCAGAGCTGTAACATCTACAGGTGTAGTCTGGCTCCCAACATATGGATTGGATACTACCCTTCTTAACCCCCCCTTTCCTGCTTTTCTTAAGCCTACCAGTTACACCCTGCCTTATAAACTTCTTGTCTAGGTTTCTTCAACAACAAACCCAAGAGATTTCTAACCAGACATTTAACTGGTTATTATTACAGGATAACCAGCCCCTAGCTATGTAACCAGAGACCTGCAGCACCCAGTTACATCCTGCTGATGAAGATGAAGATTGCCCAAAGAACCTTGATGCCCTGATTCAGCAGGAAGTAGTCTAGTGATAACATTGCCTCTTTTCCTGTGACCTGATTGTTTATCAATAATAAATGAAAAGGGGGTGGAATATAAGCCCCTTGAGCCACATGAGTGGCCAGGCTCCTCCCCTGAGGACCTCTCACTGTCAGGTTCCACCCACAGAATACTAACTGCATAACTGCTGGACCCTGCCTCCATCCTGCAGAGTAAAAGCCCAATTTCTGGACATGAAATCCCACCAATCTCCACTCTGGAAAGCTCTATCCTGAAAACTTCCACCCTCTTCCCAAGAAACTCTATATAAGCTCTCTGTCCTGGTCATTTTGCTGCTGTTTCTTGCATGAGCAGAGGCAGCCACCCTCCTGGGTTTTTTCCTCCCAATAAATCTCATATGTGAGGTTTGTTGTGCCATGTGATTTTGTGATACTCCTTGGCTTCCAGGTGCAATGCTTACAAATATGGATTGGATATCACCAGTATGTGGTATGGTGCCTGTACACCCTCGCTGATGGGAGTGAGCAGGGAGAGAGGCACAGGTCTGCTATCACCCACAGCAGCCAGAGGCATCCCCTCATCTCCTAGGGACCCTGACTCAGGCCAAACAGGGATTTGTGGCTTTAGTGACCTATTTTATGACGCGCCAATGTGAAGTAGAGTTTTGGTTTCATTAAAGAGAGAGGAAGAAAGACACCCCCTGTGTCCGGGCTTCTCAAACAATAGGGTGTATGTGTTCCAGAAGCTTCTCTACCACTGTCCCCTTCCCACCACTGCAGACACATGTGAGGCAGGGCAGGGACCAGAAACCCTGGAGGATGTGTCCTGCCCTACCCACACCATGCCCTCCACTTCACCGCTGGGTCTGTGGGTTAGCGTTATACATTATTCATTTCTTTAACATCTGTCGGTGCTGCTCACCCAGGCACCATGGCAGACACTGGGAAGGTGTCCTCTGTCCTCAGAATACCTACACTAGGCAGTGTTTGGGAGTGTTCAGGTGTGTTCCTGTTAGCTGAGGAGGAGCACAGGCTGACCGGCAGATCAAGGACAGGAAGTGGGTCGTAAAGCAGAAAGAGGTTCCAGTCACTGGCAGATGAAGAAAGGGACGGGGTGGGAAAAAGCCTGCTCAAGGACTCTGTACAAGGACTCTGCACAAGGACTCTGCACAAGGACTCAGGCAAGCAGTGTGGTCGCAGCAGAGCGAGGGCAGAGGAGAGGGGTGACCGGGACTGTGGGACATGCAGGCGGCACCAGCTCATGCAGCCAGTGGTGTCTGGATTGGCTTCCAAGACTAAAAGGAGGTCCTTCAAAGGTCAGTACAGAGAACTAGGGTTTCTGGTTCCCAAAGATGGGGGATTTTTCTTGCAGTCCGGAATATTTGCCCACCAGGGGGAGCACCTGGGATACAGGGCTGGGCCCTACCTTCCTGCCCGCCAATTCTCATTCCTAAACACAGGCTTCTCCTAGCCTCTTTCAGCCCCAAAGACAGGACCAGAAGAGACAAGTCCAGGCAGGGGATTGGGGGTAGGGGACAGGGAAATGACAATTCTTCCTGTAACTAACAAAGCCCACAGTGTGTCTGGCTGCCTGGGCTGAGTGATTTCAGACGCCTCTATTAGCAAACACTGTTAACAGTGCCGTCTTCCTGTCCTCTTGGGAGAGCAATTATACGGCCTCCTGAATGCCAGAAATCCCTGGTCACCTTCCATCAGTTCATCCCGTCCTGAGTTTAAGACCTGCTGATATATTCTGACTGGCTTCCTCGAGCTCTGCATTCTTATTTTGAAGACTGGCTGTGTGATTTGTTGTTTCTTGATCCAATGGTTGATGATATAATTTGGACTGTGTTGAGACCTGCTAAGGTCTACACTGGTCACTTCTCTGCTAAATTCTCTTTGATCCTATACTGAACAGTTGTTGCCAGTTCCGTATACCTGGGGATACTGCGAAGACAGAGATACTGGGAAAATCTCAGCAGGGACGAAAAGCTTTGGGTTTTTTGTTTGTTTGTTTGTTTGTTTGTTTTAGTCAATGTTCTATTGCTGAAAAGAGACACCATGACCATGGCAACTTTTATAAAAGAAAGCATTTAACTGGGACTTCCTTACTGTCAGAGGTTTAGTCCATGATCATCATGGAGAGAAGCATGGCAGCACACAGGCAGACATGGTGCTGGAGAGGTAGCTGAGAGTTCTACATCCAGATCCACAGGCAGCAGGAAGAGAAAGAGACACCAGACCTGGCTTGAGCATTTGAAACCCCAAAGGCTACTCCCCCCACCCTGTGACACACTTCCTCCAACAAGGCCACACCTCCTAAGAGTGCCACTCCCTGGTGAGCAAGGATTCAAATATGTGAGCTATACAAACCACCACAGTATTGGTTATCAATTCTGCTCCAAGGACTCCAGGAGGGCCTTGGAACCTTAAAGAGCCTCCACTCAGTGTTCTATTTTTTAATTTTTTTCTGTGTGTGTGTGTGTGTGTGTGTGTGTGTGTGTGTGTGTGTGTGTGTGTATTGCTGGTGCCTATGTCAGAGGAGCAGCAGGTAGCAGTTGACTTCAGGACATTAGCCCACTAGGATGCAAGGCACTGATGGGTGAATCACCATAGGCAAGGCCCCAAGGGCCTGGGCTCCAGAATGTTTCTCGCTACTGCTGTGCCTCATTTGCTGCTGCTGTTTTTCTCTGGCATGGTGAGAATAGGGGTGGGGAGATCCCCACTGCCTTTAATGCAGTATGATCATTTCTTGGAAATATCCCGTTCTACTGGGCATTTTTACCTGAGGATTATTATGAAGATGAGTTCCTCTTAAGCTGTACTGTTTAACTGAAGCAATGATTTTATACAATAATAGTGTTAGCTTAAATAGAATTTTGAAGATTAAGGATTTCTTTAAGATTTATTTATTTATTATGTATACAGTGTTCTGTCTGCATGTGTCCTTGCAGATCAGAAGAGGACACCAGATCTCATTAAGAATGGTTGTGAGCCACCATGTGGTTGCTGGGAATTGAGAGCAGTCAGTGCTCTTAACCGCTGAGCCATCTCTCCAGTCCAATTAAGGATTTCTAATAAATGTAGTAAGGGATTATGATAGAGGCTAGTTTAGTGGAAAAATTAATACAGGTAAAGGTGTGCGATAGTGTTTTCTCTGCCTCTGATAAAGCAGAGGTTCCAAAGGATGAAAAAATAAAACAAGGAAGTGTCACACAGATATGACTTAAGGGTTTCTCTTGAGGAGCCATATGGATTGTGGCTTGGGTAATGATTGAGGAAAACAATTGAGTCCCAGAAGCCAAGATAGCTCAAATTCCTTTAATCCTAATTTAGGAGTTGTGTTCACAGGTTTCGGTGTGCATCATAGCCAAAATGAAGCTTTAAATAATGACTTAAGGTTAGGTTAAGATGTCTTTGTTAATGGCTTTGAGGTAGAAAATCTTGAAGAACAATTTAAAGTTTAGAAAGGCACACTTTTAATAGTGAGTGAGGGACATAAACAATGGCAGCCTGGCTATGGCTGGCTGACGAACCTTTCTTGCTAGAATGGGTTGGTGATCAAGGGTGGAGATTAACTCCTTGTGTGCATTTCTGCCCTCTTCTTCCTGCTATAAAAACTCTTGGTGAGTGGGTATGCACACTGAGGATTTAAAGTAGACTGGTTATTTTCATATGTAAAAGTTTAGATTTGTGATTATTTTAAGTTTTTTTATTATAAGATTACTCATTGAGATAAATAATAAAACGAATGATCCTTTCTTTGTAATTACAAAATACAGCCTGCCAGTAAAAGAATTGGCCGAGAAAAGTACCTTGATTGTTTACACTTTGTTAATCTATAACAAATTGCTTGGACATGAATACATGTGGGTTCTTGGGGATAATTAGTTTTTCACCTGTAATACATAAACTGTATTATCATGTAAGGGATATGGAAAACATGATGTTTTTCACCTGTATTCATTGTAATCATTCACTTGAAAAGTAGAATGTAACCATATTGTGATTTTTATACTGCTTGAAAGATTTTGATGGGATATATAAGTTGTAAGAAAAAAATTAAGAATGTATAGTATGAATACATCTAGATAGATGTAAGAAAAGAAATAAAGATGAAAGAGAGATCAAAGAAAGATCCTGAAGGTGTGTGTGTATATGTGTGTGTGTGTGTGTGTGTGTGTGTGTGTGTGTGTGTAAACACATGTCAGTCATAGCTCTTATGTGGCAGTCAGAAGACAGCCTCAGGTGCAGGCCTTGCTTTTCACCTTGTTTGAGCTGGACTGTGTTTTCTTTTTTTTTTTTTTTTTTTTGGTTTTTTCGAGACAGGGTTTCTCTGTGTAGCTTTGCGCCTTTCCTGGAGCTCACTTGGTAGCCCAGGCTGGCCTCGAACTCACAGAGATCCGCCTGCCTCTGCCTCCCGAGTGCTGGGATTAAAGGCGTGCGCCACCAACGCCCGGCTTGGACTGTGTTTTGTTGTTGTTCACAGCTGTGTGTACACCAGGCCAGCTGTCTGCCATGTTCACAGCTGTGTGTACACCAGGCCAGCTGTCTGCCATGTTCACAGCTGTGTGTACACCAGGCCAGCTGACTGCCATGTTTTGGTGCTTCCTTCTTGTGGAGGCATGCTGCAGGTCACACCATTGTGCCCCTGATATGGGTTCTGGGGATTCGAACTCAGGTCCTTGTGCTTGGAGGGCAAGTGCTTCCCCTACTGAACTGTCCCCCGACCTGCCACCCAGCATTTTATTTGTATGAAGGACCATGTGACAATCCCTGGCAGTGAGACCTCCAGTGCAGCCACCCAGGGCTTTTTATAGGTCTTGTAAAGAACTAAGTCCCTTCCTCCCTGTCCTGCGTTTGCGCTGACCATGTGGGGTGCTGAGTAGCCCCTCCCCATCCTTACTTGTCTCCCATCTAGTGCTCTGCATGCTCTCCAGATGCTCCATGAGCTTTGTCTTCACTTGTGTGGGGTGGACGTGTCACTCAGGGCAGGGACTTTCTACCCTCGTGGTAGCTACATCATCTAGGACTTACTAGGCCAGATTAAGTATTTGCTAAGAAAAATGAGTTAATGCATATAGACACATTCAGTGTTTCTTCTATTAAATTCTTGTCTAGCAGATCCTGCCTGTTCCCAGGATCTTAGGTCTGGGTGAGAAAGGCCAGGTTGATGGGGGGGGGGGGTCTTCCTCAGCCCAGCAGGTCCCTGGAATCCCGGTGAGGTGGTGCAGAGTGGGACATGAAGGTGCAGGGCAGGGAGCCCTCTAAGGCAGTGCCAATTCCTCTCCACCCTCAAATCCCAGTTACCCTTGCTGACAAGCCTTGATGAGGCGCCAACGGGATCCCACTTGTCAGTTCATGCCATCCAGTCTCAGTTTCACAGCACGGTCACGTATGTTCGCCCTGATTGTGTGTCTTTTCTCTGCCTGTGCCCTGCTGCACCACACCTAGAACCACCGATCTAATTCAGAGAGAAGAGCACCCCCAGCCCAGCCCTCGCACCCCCAGCCCAGCCCTCGGCACCCCAGCCCAGACCTTGGACTTTGTAAAGCAAAGAGACTAAACTCCATGAGACACTTGAACTAGACAGTGATGCTGCCTGTGGTGGTTTGAAAGAAGATGGCTCCTAAAGGGGAGTGGTACTGTTAAAAGGTGCAGCCTTGTTGGAGGAAGTGCGTCACTGTGGGGCGGGCTTTGAGGTCTCTTGTTCAGACTTCCCTCAGTGTGACAGTCAGTCGACTTCCTGTTGCCTGCAAGATGTAGGACTCTCAGCTATTTCTCCAGCACCACGTCTGCCTGCATGCCACCATGATGATAATAGACGGAACCTCTGAAACTGTAAGTAAGCCACTCCAATTAAATGTTTTCCTTATAAGGGTTGTCATGGTCATAGTGTCTCTTTACAGCAATAAAAACCCTAAGACACCGCTGTTGCTGGACTGAGTAGGCAGGGGATTTCAGCTTGATATCACGCTCAAACCTTATTTTCCAATTATTCTTGATGAACACACAGTACCAAGCACAGAACAAAGTAGACAAGGAATCCTAACTGCCTTGTAGAGGAGGACTCCTACACCCAGGGACCTCCTAAAAGCCAAGCTGACAATCAGGATTAATCATTACAAGCCCCTCTTCCCACAAAATGAAACGCAACCCCTCCCCCTGCCTCCTAATCCATGTCTCCTCCTGGCAACAGTCCATTTCTTGGGTCCCCTTATGGCTAGGCATTGCATTCCATTCTTCTCTCAACCCACTTCCTTTTCAAGATTTATTTTTTTATATATACAAGTGCTCTATCTGCCTGTATACCTGCACACTGGAAGAGAGCATCAGATCCCACTATAGATGGTAGTAATCCACCATGTGGTTGTTGGGAATTGAACTCAGGACCTCTGGAAGATCAGCCAGTGCGCTTAACCACTAACCCATCTATCCAGCCTCTCAACCCACTTTCTTAAAGGGCTTTTTTTTTTCTCCACAAATCAACAGCGCACATCAAGGCCTCAGGCCAAATCCAACTTTTCCTTTCCTTTGAACACCTTATCAGCATCAGTCATGGTTTCCCCTCTAAACTTCCCCAAAGCATTTTCAAACATAAATCTCTAGCTCAGAGAGATGGCTCAGGGTAAGAGGACTCACGGCTCTTGTAGAGGACCTGAGTTCCATTCCCAGCAGTCTCCGGAGGAGGCTCCCAATTGCCTAGACCTCTAGCTCCAGGGGATCCCACACTCTCTTCCGGCCTCCACGGGACCTGCACTCAAGTGAGCATTCTCTCATACAGACATACACAAACCCGTCATTAAAAACAACCCCTCTAGCCCGGGTTTTTCTGGCCTTTAGATTCTAGCATCCAATACTCTACTTGAAGTGTTCCAGTGACATTTCAAATCGGAGAAACCAGAACTCTCAAGTCCCTCCTGCCCACACGACCTGGTCTCCCTTGGGTTCCTATCTCAGGAAGTGACAGCATGGCCCACTTGGTTGCTTATGTCAGAAGTTTAGACCCGATCTGTGATTCTCCTCTTCCATCGCCCCCAATCCCAGTCAATATATTAATAAGCCCCATTGGCTCTGTTTCTGTAATGCGTCCACTGAACTCTGGGCCACATGAACCCAGACCCCGTCCCTCTCGGTGGGACCACTGCCAGTGTGCAGCAGGCTCAGACTCGTTCCCTTTCCATTTTCTGCTACAGAAAAGGCAAGACATGGTTCAAAGCTCCTGGGGTCATATTAGGATACAGACACCAGCTGGCTTGGAGGGATACGGGGAGAGAAACTGACCTAATTTGAATCCCTAAATGCCCCCCCCTGAACACCCCCAGGATGGCTGCAAACACACCGCATCTCATCGCACACCCTTGGACAGGAAACTGCTAGATCATGGCAAATGAGGTGGCTCTCCCCATGCTGGCACAGCTCCAATGGTCACCTTCAGTGGCCATTGTGGGTGAATCTTCATGTCCCCTCCATCCCAGACTTGAAACTGAAGCATAGAATCATTACTTCATTGTTCTATGAGAAAGTCACTCTTAGCTCTTAGGGACCTGTGAGCGGGACATCGCCCTGCTGAATATGGATTCCTCATGCTGGTGTCCTGATTTGTAAAAGCTTCTGTGCCATCACTAGGCAGAGCAGTGGGACTTTAAACCTCACATGACCTCTTGGATCTCAGGAGGTAGGAAGCTGGAGGGCGGGGCTTGCACTTGGGAAACACAAGAGGCCACTTGCTCTTGCCTCCACCATTACAGCCCAGGGCCCTTGTTTCCTCTTCAGCACTTTCCACATCCCACTGTAACTGAGCACCCTGAGTTCAGGGCAGAGCTCCAGCTCAGAGAGGCATAGATTTTTCTGGGTTCTGCATTTTAAAGATCTTTTGGGGACAGGGTAGAAAGATGGCTCAGTAATTAAGAACACTTAATGCTTTGACAGAGGACCTGAGTATTCCCAGCATTACACAGTGGCTCATAACCATCTGCAACTCCAGTTCCAGGGACTCCAATGCTTTCTTCTGACTTCTGTGGGCACCAGGCATGCATGTGGCACACATACATACATACATACATACATACATACATACATACATATGGGCAAAACACTTACATACATAGAATAAAATAAAATATTTTCCAAAAGGAGAGCCTTTGGAAACTGTAAATCATCCCCCTCTCAGGTCATAATTGATGACATTGAACAGGTTGGGATACTGACCTATTACCTCTGGGGTGGGTGTGGTTGGAGGGATGAGGTCTCTTAAATGCCCACCAATCCTGATTTTTAGGCCGGAAAGTCAAAGCCGTCTTCTCCATCCTTCCTTGTTCATCTCCCCTGCACTGTGTGCCCAGTGACAAGAACTGCACCTGCGGTGTGGCCAATGAAAAGACAGCAGTCACTAAATAAAGAAGGAGAGATGCTATAACAAGTCGCCCCAGGTATAAGGCAGGACAGAAAAACAGGAAATGAACGGACTGGGGAGGCGGGGGGTGGGTGGGGGTGGGTGGGGGGGGGTGGGGGGTGGGGTGAGGGGGTGTGTTCTTGCTACAGAGTCTGGCAGAAGCCTCCTTGCTAGTTTTAAGTCAAGAATTTCAGCATAATTAACACCAATTGCTGTGAAGCCTGTCTACACAGGGACAGTACCATTTTTACATAGTGATGTCAAATAAGAATTCTACAATAGCAAGGGACCAAGCTGAAGGCCCGGGGGTAGGTGACCTTTGAGTTTGACCTGTTCCTTTTCCAGCTGTCAATTTGCAAATGCCTTCCAAGAACCTCACAAACAAAACTATAAACTCAGCTCACAGTCAAACCACATCTGCACTCCCCTTCAAGTGGCTATACTAATCCTCCCTTCAGCCCTGTGACCTGTGGTTTTTACCTTATCAGCAAACTATGAAATAGCAGTGATTGGTCAGCAAAGTAGGCTGACACATGAGGTCGACCAGGGATGAGGTTTATTATGATGCTAGGCTCTCGAGGCCATTGCTGAGCCTCGAGGAGAAAGAGAGAACAGGAGAAAGAAGCAAAACAACATTCAAAGATCTCCAAACATGATGGGGTCTCGAAGAAAACAGAGACTTCCCTTTAAGTGAAGGGGAGCTTCATTAGAAATGAGGGAGAATGAGAGAGAGAGAGAAATAAGAGGAAGAAAGAGAGGCAAGAGATAAGAGAGAGGAGAGAGATAAGAGAGAGAGGAGATAGGAAGGGAGAGGAAGAAATGAGAGGGAGAGATGAGAGAGTGAGAGAGAAAGAGAGAGAAGAGGAAGAAATGAAAGAAAGAGATAAAAAGAAGGGGGTTGGTGGTGGTGGTGGTGTGTGTTTGTGTGTGTGTTTATGTGTGTGTGTGTGTGTGTGTGTGTGTGTGTGTGTGTGTGTGTTATGGGAAGGATGGTTGGGAGAGGCCAGAGGAGCCCCTTCAGCCTTCATTTCTGGGACCAAATCCCTGAGCAGTCTCCCCAAGGATTCCCTGACCTTTCTTCTAAACTGAAGGAAGGGCTAACTTACAATCTTTTAGGGATGGAAGGATATTTCACAGCATCCAATTTAGTGCAACATAGTGTATGTGACAAGCAGCATGGAAGAGCCAGTGCTAAGGGAGATCAGGGGCTAGGCTGTGATTCAGGGGATGGAATCAGACAGAGCTTCAGGGAGATGTGGCCTGATCCAGTCTATGGGATCAGCCTTCAAGGTGCAGGCCCATAATCTAACACCTATCCAATGCACCTCAGGGATCAACTGTGACTTCATTGACTGAAAAATAAAAACTAAGTTCTTTAGAAGCTATTTAAACAATGTAAATTCCAATGTCACCAAAACCATGTATGGCTATTATTAGGACACTCATGCTCTCTAGGCACACCCATGTTCACACTTCTGTCTGTAATATTCCTTCCTTTTGTGCCCCTCTCTCCCTGACAGCACACATGCTTAAATCTGTTCAAAGCTTTTCTTAGGAAAAAGAAAGATTTATTTTATTTATATATGTGTGTGGGTGTGCACTTGTCTGTATGTGTGAATGCCGATAGAGGCCAGAAGGGGACAACAGACCCCTTGGAGTGGAGTTACAGGCATTTGTGAGCTGGCTGCTGGGATCCAAATTTTGGTCCTCTGACACAGCAGTTCGCACTCCTAACTCCTAAGCCATCTCTCCAGACCCTAAAATATTTTCTTAATGAATTCCTACTCCAGCTTGGCAGCCGTGGCACAGGACTTTAATCCCAGCACTTGGGAGGCAGAGGCAGGTGGATCTCTGAGTTCAAGGCCAGCCTAGTCTACAGGGTGGGTTCCAGGAGAGCCAGGGCTACGAAGAGAAACCTTGTCTCTAAAAAACCAAAAAACCAAAAGCAAAAACAAAAATTCCTACTCTGCTTTAGCTTCCTACTGACTTGTCTTGAAATTCGTTCCTGTAGTGAAGTTAAAAAAAATCCTGGCACTGCAGAACTATAGTAATAAAAACTTCATGGTATTGGCATAAAAACAGACAGGTGGATCAATGGAATTGAAACAAAGACCCAGATGTAAATCCACATTCCTATGGATACCAGATTTTTGACAAAGAAGCCAAAATTATAGAATGGGGGAAAAAGCATCTTCAACAAATGGTGCTGGTCTAACTAGATGTCAGGATATAGAAGAATACAAATAGATCCATATTTTTCACCCTACACAAAACTCAAGTCTAAGTGGATCAAAGACCTCAACATAAAACCAGATACATTGAACCTGATAGAAGAGAAAGTGGGAAATAGCCTTGAATGCATTGGCACAGGAGATTACTTCCTGAGCAGAACCCCAATAGCACAGGCACTAAGATCAATAATTAATAAATAGGATCTCATGAAACTGAAAAGCGTCCCTAAGGCAAAGGACACCATCAATAGGACAAAACAGCAGCCTACAGAATTGAAAAAGATCTTCAACCCCACATCTGACAGAGGGCTAATTTCCAAAATATATAAAGAACTCAAGAAACCAGACATAACACCCCCCCCCAAATAATCTAATTAAAAAACGAGGTACAAGTCTAAATAGAATTCTCAATAGAAGACTTTCAAATGGCAGAGAAACACTTAAAGAAATGTTGAACATCTGTTGTGGAATATTTAACTATGTAAAGATGTGTGGCTAAAAGAAAGCCTGGTACATTTAGCGCCCAATATGGGGTCTGAATTTCCACATAGGGCCTGAGATAGCTGGAAAAGAAAAAAAAAGAAAAAAAAAAAAAAAGCTGGTACACTAAGTAGAAACAGTGTCCTGGGTAGGGAAGCCTGCGCAGGTCAGACACCAGCATTCCAGAGCTGGGATGATTGAATGCAGTTCCCAGTGAAAAACACAGCTCTTGGCCAGGCCCAAGAGTCATAGAGCTCTTCTCCCATGGACCACAGAGAGCTGCCAGCAGAGGGCCTAGACACAGTCACTTTGCAGTTTAAAGTTTGGCTCATGCATCAGAGAACACTGCGAGTGTGCAGCTGCAGGCACTTAGTAAATAGGTCCAGACAGAAAAAACCTCTAAATAGGTTACAGTGTATTTAGAAATGTACATAAGTTTAAGAAGGAAAAGAAAATGGGTATAGACAGTCATAGAAAAAAGTAAATAGTTTTTAAACAATAAAGTAAAGTCTTTAAAGAAGGAGTAAAGTAATATAAAGGGGAAAAGTCACATAAAGATGAAAAATACACAGGGAGTCTGGATCTTGTACAGTGTTGTGTTGATTTTGAATGTTTTGAATGCTACTGAGAGATATAGGATTGCAACAATGACTGCTGAATTAAACCAGCCAAGATACTTTAGAGATGGCTTAACTTTAAAAAGGAAGCCAGAAAAATGTATTGCTTTGGGGAAGAGGTTATGCTTTTGCTTTCACAGAAAATGAAAGGCTGTGAATTCATTCAAGGTTAATAGAGATCAGGTTTGATCAGGGGAGACTCCCTGAAAATCCTGGCTACAGACATAAGGAAATAAACCTAGAAAAACTACAAGACAGGTGATGTATATTTTACCTACAGAGACATAAAACAAAAAATTATCTTTGGTTGGCTTATGTATAATGCACAGTCCATACTTGTGTTAATGCAGATATGTATGTTACCTTTAAAAGTTTGTATGTTTTCAGAACAAGAGGATCATACACCAATGAAAATAGGTGGTCCTGGTGATCCAGCCTTTCAGAGTACCTCTGTTGCAGTTTCCTCAGAGTTCTGCATCCAGAACAGCTTCAAGGCTGCTGGCTGAGATGGTCCAACCTCACAGACTAATTCTAGCCAGGACTTCAGATAAGCCTCGTGCTTTACAATTGCATAGAGACTGGATAACAAATGTTATGGCTAGTTTTCTTAGGACTTGACCACTACCTCAATTTTCTCAGGTTCCCTAAAGATGCTATCACCCACAGACAACAGGAAGCAGTGTAGCGAACACAACACCCACATTCCCAAGATGTAGGGTGGCTTGTTTTGGGATATTCAAATGGGTTATAGATGCTTGTCATCATTCAGTGGGAATATAGGAATATAAGATAAAAATAACTATTAACCTCAAATATTTTGCATTGGTATGGATTTTGGTATATTGATACAAATTTTAAGTTTTTTGTTATATTGTTTGCTTCTATTCTTGTTTGGGGTATTGTACTTACGCAGTTCATTTAAAAATGTAATACATAATTAAGAAGTGCAGGTTAGTAGTCATCCATAATAATCAAACTTATAGTTGTGTTAAGTATGTTTTTAAGGTTAAACAGAAATATTTTAGATAGATAGATGATCTTCAAACACTTCAAAGACCTACAGAATATGGCATTTAATCCAGGAAAGGCAACAAAGCTACATAGAGAAACCCTGTCTTGAAAAACCAAGAGAAAGAAAGAGAGAGAGGGAGAGAGAGAGAGGGGAGAGAGAGAGAGAGAGAGAGAGAGAGAGAGAGAGAGAGAGAGAGAGAGAAAGAAGAAAGAAAGAAAGAAAGAAAGAAAGAAAGAAAGAAAGAAAGAAAGAAAGAAAGAAAGAAAGATTGTGGCATTTAAGATGTTTAACAACCTGAGGCTATTCATGACAGCGAGACACATCTGCTCCTGGCAGCACCAATTTATCACCATAAAAGGATGATGGGCATCAAAGAACCTCCATATGGAGTTTGCTTTCATTGTGGTAAAGGTAACCAGTTGGGCAAGAAACTATTCTTGCCTTGAATGCTGACAGTATACCATCCAAACTGGACATGCAGGATGCAAAGTAAAATGAACTACTGAACTTTGCCAGGACTGGGCAGGACAGTCCTTCAAATTTCCTGCTTTATAGAAGTGTCTGCCAGGTGTTCTAAGCCTACAGGCTGAAGATGGATGCCCAATGTTGCAGAGAAATCTTGGATGACTGTACAAGATTGTTGATTTTGTAGTTTTTGAAGTTGCTTGCATTGCATTTCCTGTTTACTCAGGTAATATTATATCCTTCTGGGGTCTTTGATGGTGTTAAAGACTACATAGTTACAGTTTTCCCTAGTTATGATAGAAGATAAATTAGGTACAAAACTTTGGACTCATCAAAATAGAATTAATAATGGAGTATTTTCTTTGATTTTGCCAAATACAAATGGACTGGATATTATAAATGTAAATCTTAATTAATAACTGTTCTTATTATATATAGTTTTACCATGTTAAAGTTAAAACCTTTCTTTATATCTAGACAAAAAGGGGGAAATGTAGAATATTTAACTATGTAAAGATGTGTTACATTTGTTTATGCTATGGAATATTACTTTAACTGTGTAAAAGTGTGTTACATTTGTTTCACCTTGCCTGCCTAAGGCACCTGATTGGTCTAATAAGAAGCTTAATGGCCAATAGCCAGGCAGGACAGGGATAGGCAGGGCTGGTGGGCAGTGAGAATGAGTAGAAGGAAAAATCTAGGCTCAAGAGAGAGAAAGAGGAGAGAATGAGGGAGAAAGAGGGGGACATGCCCAGGGCCAGAAGCCAAGCAGCTACCTGCCAGACAGACATGAAGACAGCAGGAAAGTAAGATATGCAAAAGTAAATAAAGGTAAAAAGCCCCAAGGCAAAATGTTGATGAAGAGAAACATGTTAAGTTATAAGAGCTAGCAAGAAAAGAGCATAAGATAAGGCTGAGCATTCATAACTAATATTAAGTCTTGTGTCGTGATTTGGGAGCTGGTTGGTGGCTAAAAGAAAGCCTGGTACAAACATCCTTAGCCATCAGGAAAATGCCAATCAAAAGAACTCTGAGACTGCTGTAATAAAACAACACTGGACAAAAGCAATTGGGAAGGAAAGGGTTAATTTGGCTTACACTTCCGGGTCACAGTCCATGATTGAGGGAGTCAGGACAAGAACTCCAGGCAGGAATCTGGAGGCAGAAACCACGGAGAAATGCTGCTCACTCACTATCTTATTTATATAGCCAAGGTGGTGCCGCACACAGCGGGCTTTGCCCTCCCACATCAACCGTCAGTTAGAACAAGCTCTCATAGACGCGGCCAATCTGATGAAGGCAGTTCTCATCTGAGGTTTCCTCTGCTCTAGCTCGTGTCAACTTGACAATAAAAACTAACCAGGACATCCATCTCAGGATGCTGGTCTATGGTTTAAAGTTACAATTTATTTATTTATCTTTTTATCTATCTTTTTATCTATCTATCTATCTATCTATCTATCTATCTATCTATCTATCTATCTACCTACCTACCTACCTACCTATCTACCTATAGTGTGTGTGTGTGTGTGTGTGTGTGTGTGTGTGTGTGTGTGTGTGTGTGTGTGTAACTTGCAGGATTGGTTCTCCCCTATCATCTGGGTTCCATGGATGAAACTCAAGGTTGGCAGACTTAGTAGCACATGTCTCTACTGGCTGAGACATCTCTGGCCTGATGCTCAGGTTTAGATACAGGGCAAGAGGTACTCCTAACTAAGCAGCCATCTTGGTCAAGGTGTGGTCCTGTCTATCACTGACCCACATTTCATTACAGCATCTCCTACAAGGTGATGTGATGTGTTACGTGTCTCTTTCTGGAAGACAAGCTCCTTTCTGGCTGGCGCCAGGCTTCAGTCTTTTTGTTTTTGGCTTTTTTTCTCCACAACGTGAAAAGCCCCCGGGGCATTCCCACTTTCTCGGGGGCCCATCAACTCAAACTGAGTGTCTCTTCAGAGTGTCTTCCTGCTGGTTACGATGAGACAACAATTGTGAAGACATACTTTACTGTCAGGACAAACTGCTCCAGCTCCGGATCTTAGCACAGAGGCTGTCATCCGGCAGGCATTCTACACATTACGGGAAGAATGTGTGCATGCGCGTTTAGAATGGCAAACCGGTCTCTTCCTTTCAGAGAGATGCTTTCCTGTTTCCTCATAGGGAAATCCCACAGCTTTCCAGAAATGAGTGTTTAGACTCTAGAAACTGATACATTAAATTGGGAGAAAATAAACAAATCAGATGTGTTTTTATCTCCCTGGCAGCTGTGGTGGAGTAGACATCTGGCTTGGCCTGAGCCTCAGCTCATTAAAGTCACAGAGTGAAGGGCTTCCTTCCAAGAATGTTGCTCTTTGAATATTTACATAATGATACCCACGCAGTTGCCCCTGACCTTATCAGGAAGCAGAATTCACACTGGCTTCCAGATGCTCTGGCAGAGGGTAGTCTGCTTCCTGCCCTCGAGACTAGGCCCTGGGGGAACGAGACTAGAAAGGGCCAGGCATTCCCTCCCTACAGGCCTTGCTGCTCTCCTACTCAGCAAATGCATTTCTCCAACCCTGGCACTGGTTCCCAGACTTCCTGCAACTTTTAGTGGGTTTCCTGAAACTATGGGGAATGTCTGATTCAATAGGGCTGAGCTGGGGTCCCCAAAGTTCACCTCTAAGAAGCCCCTAGGTCAGTGGTTCTCAACCTTCCTAATGCTACGACTCATTAATATAGTTCCTCATGTTGTGGTGAACACCCCATCCCACCCCCTCCCACACAACCATAAAATTATCTCATTACCATATCATAATTGCAATTTTGCTACCATTATAAATTGTAATGTAAATATCTGACATGCAGGATGTCTGATTTGAGATCCCCAAAGGGGTCATGGCCCTCAAGTTGAGAACCACTACCCTAGGGAATGCTCTCAGTCCCACGACTTTACTTAAGGATGCCTAGGGTTGACCTTCTGAACCTGCTGAGACTTTGGCCTTGACTATGGCTCTTAGGACTGGTGGCATCAACGTCACCTGTTAAGTTGTGTGAGATGCAACAGTCTGTATCTCCAGCCCAAAGTGATGGCATCAGAACCTCCATTTTCACAGCTTTTAAGAGGCCTCGAGCTGGAGCGTGTGTCAAACATGCTGAGCTGGGTGTCATGTCATGAGAACAAGCAGTAGAAACTGGTGAGGTAGCTTTAGGGGCAGGGACCTACATTCTTGTCCTTGGCCAGAAGCCAGAAAAGTATTTGGGGGCTCTGGTTCCTTGTTCTACTTCCTCTTTTACACAGCTGCCTGGAAGCTGCACATGAAGATTTGCTTGGAACTTCTGTCCATGGGCCTGGGTGGAGAGGCACACAGACCCCCAGATGTAGTCGGACTTTCTTTGGACTGCCAGCTCTCAAATAATGACAAGAGACTTACTAATTATGACAGCTTGGCCTTAGTTTAGGCTTGTTCCCAACTAGCTCTTAAAACTTAAATTAACCCGTTGATATTAATCTATGTTCTGCATGTGGCTTGTTACCTCTGCTCCATACTGTACTCCAACTCCCTTCTCATCTTGCTGGCATATCCCTGCCTCTCTGATTCCTTCCTAGAATTCCTATCTCTGCTTGGAAGTCCTGGTTATTCTCTCCTGCATGGCTATTGGCCATTCAGCTCTTTATTAAACCAATCAGAAGGTGCCTTGGCAGAGACACATCTTCACAATGTATCCACAACACCCAGAGGTGGGGCCAACTGGACTGACCAGGTCACCACCACCACCACCACCCCCAATGCCTCAAGCTAGACAATCCTTATTAACTCCAGACATACTCTCCCTCTACAGCCGCAGCTCTCACCTCTGAACCTACAACACACTTTCTGTAAAGCTGACGGCTCTAGTTTGCTTTTCTGTTACTATGATAAACACCATGACCAAAAGCAACTTGGAGAGGAAAGGGGTGATTTCAGCCTACACTTCTAGGCTATAGTCAGGTAGTGAGGGAAATGAGGGCAGGAACCCAAGGCAATAACCTAGAGATAGGAACTGAAGCAGAGACCCTGTAGGAACCCTGTTTATAGCTTACTTTCCCATGATTTGCTGTTGTTTGTTTTTCTTTTGAGGCCCCCCACCCAGCTCCCACATAAATCACACACAGAGGCTTATTATTACTTATGAATGCCCAGCCTTAGCTTGGCTTAGTTTCTAGCCAGCTTTTCTTAACTTAAATTATCCCATCTATCTCTTGCCTCTGGGCTTTTCACATTCTCTTACTTCTATAAAACTTATTCTTACTCTGTGGCTTGCTGTGTAGCTGGGTGCCTGGGCCCTGCAATCCTCCTCCTTCTCTGGCTACTTCTTTTTTCTTTACTTTCAGATTGCTCCTTCTATATATTCTCTCTGCCTGCCAGCTTCACCTATCCTTTCTCCTGCCTTGCTATTGGCCATTCAGCTCCCTTATTAGACCATCAGGTATTTTAGACAGGCACAGCAACACATCTTTACAGAGTTAAACAATTGCAATATAAACAAAAGTAACACACTTTAAAATAATATTTTACAACAATGATTCACGTTCATCTTGCTTTCATACACAACCCAGGCACATGTAACTAGGGATAGTACCACCCATAGTGGGCTGGACCCTCCCCTATCAATGTTTAGCTAAGACAACGTCTCATAGATATGGTCACATGCAAAGTTACTGAGGCAACTCTTCAACTGAGATCCCTCTTCCAAGGTGGCTCTAGGTTGTGTCAACTTGACAGTAAAAACTCAACAGCACATTTACCCCCTGTGAAATTCATACTTCAATTTAGTGAGAAAAAGGACCTGAAGCCGCTGGCCTCCTGGGTCTTTGGTGACCACTGGTTCTCTAGGACTCAGTACCTGAGCTGCTACCCGGCTGAGGCAAGAAGGCTTTAGTTTCTCTTTAGGATCTCAGCATCCTCCCCTTATCTCCCGGCATCAGCTGTGCCTACCTGTAAGTCCAGAACTTAAGAAATGGAGGCAGGAGGATCAGGCGGAGTTTAAGACCAGCTTGGCCTACTTACAGGAAACACAAGACTCTGGTTTAGTCGTTGTTTGTTTTGGTTTAGTTTGGTTTTTTGTTTGTTTTATTTTGTTTTCCTAATCCCTAGGCTTCTCCATACAAACGAGAGAGGGGCATAATTTGACATGATGGAGCCTGGAAATCTGCACTTGTAACAAGGCCCCTACGGCGGCAGGATAAAGAATCATCATTCTGCACAGTAAACCGCCAAGGGAGGATTGTACTGGTTGCTTCGCAGAACACCTGTTTCTCATCTCACGCTCTGTAAAGTAGAAATTCTCTAAGAGGGAGCTGGTTAAATTCCATACTTAAGGTCTGTCTCTCAGGCAGGGACCATGGTGTTGACAGAGCTCTTACTGGATGCTCAGAAAATGAAGGGTTCCTGCCAAGGGTCATTGGCCTTGGTGGGAGAATCCAGTTCCTGGTGGCTATGGATCAGAGGGGTCAGTGTCCTCAGTGGCTGTGAGGGGTCAGTGTCCTCAGTGGCTGTCAGCTGAGGACTGCTCACTCCCACTCCAGGCTGCCTGTGTCCCTTCTTTCTTGGTCCCCCACCTATCCATATTCAAACCAGCAACTTTTCGTGGAGTCTTGCAGTTCATTCTGATGTTCAACTCTGCCACCAACTGGAGACCCACTCAAAGACATCTATTTTGAGTGGTTTGTGATATCTATCCAGCCGGATGACAACCCCCCCCCCCCATGCCGTTAAGGGGACATCACTAACAGCCATAAGTCACCAAAGCTGCCTTTGAGTTCTTCCCACCTGAATGGCTTTTATTTTTATGTTGACGTGTAATTGAGCACAGTAATGGAAGGTGACAGCTGGGGACACAGCTTGGTGGCAGAGTGTTGTTTGCTGTGCACAGGGCGGGGTTGATTTCTAGCGATATGTTATGGAGAGACACATTTTCCTTAAAACACAAATTCAGAAGAAGTTCTAAATTCCTGCCACTGGTGAAATGATAGGTAATTTCACATTTTTACCTCAAAACCCCAACTTAGAAGGAAATCTACATGGCCACCACTGGTAAAACAATAAGTAACTTCACTTTTTCTTTCAGCTTCCTATATTTTTTAACATTTTTTACAAGAAGAAAGTGTAAATTTGGGGGAGAAAAGAGAACAAAAAACCCAACTTATCTTCAAAAAGAAAGAGCTCCAATGAGATCTAAGTGTATAAGATGTTAAAAAAAATAGGAAATTAACACCAATTTAAGTGGTGTGCTATAGATGTGCTCACAGCTCTGCAGATCAAAGGGACAAAGAGACAGGCTGCTGAAAGGTAAGCAGAGGACAGGGAGCCAGGGAGACTTTTACGGTTCAGAGAAAACAGTTCATAGATGAAATAAACTCCCCGAGACGCTGCACCTCCTATGGCAAAGGAATCAAACTCAGATGAAAGTCACCATAGAGCAAACAGTGGGCAATTATTCTATGTATTTCCAAAACTGAAAGTATCCCCCCTTCATATGATATATACTCAAGTGTGTGCACACATTCGTATTTGAATATAGCACACGGGCCATGGTGCATGTGCTGAGGTCAAAGATAAGCCTCAGGGGTTGGTCCTCACCTTCTGTCTTGTAGAGACAGGGCTCTGTGTCTGTTTTTCTTGTTGTTTGTTTTCTTGCTGTGTGTGCCAGGTTAACTAGCACGCAAGCCTCTGCTGTCTTCACCCTCTGTCTGCACATAGGAGCGCTGGGGTGACAGACACCTGTGTGTCAGCTTTCGTGTGGGTTCTGGGGATTCAAACCCAGGTCCTCAGGATTGCATAGCAAATGCTTTACTCACCGAACTATGGTAAAAAAAAAAAAAATCACTCAATGTGGTCCATTTTCAGTATGAGGGGCATGTAGAGCTCAGCAATGAGTTACAGATGAGCAGGGGGCACTCTTGTCTTCCCTAGCTAGCAGCTCATGCTTGTTTGCCAGGACACTTCTTAGTTTATCTTAGGGTTGAAAAGTTACAGACCATCAGCTACATGACTCAGGTCTTGTTTCAGAAAAGGGGTGGGAGCTAGAGCCAGCAGGATGGATAATTTGGGGGGTGGGGGCTAGGAGTGGGGTCTGTGCTAGACCAGAGGGAAGGATCACACCTCCCTGAAGAACTCAGTCAATGAGGAATGTGAGGGGCAGGAGAATGCAATTAGGAATATATAAAAACCTGTTATACACCAAATCATGGTAACAGCCATTTTTGCCTCTTGTCCAGGCTGATGCCTGGCTTCTGTGGAAAGGAAAGCAGATCTGTCTCAGGTCTACTATGCTGTGTCTCCAGCACTCTTCTCATGAAGTGAAGATCATTGTTTTTCAAGCCATTTTCCCAGCCCCCGAAGTATCTTTCTGAAGTTAAACATCTGGCTTAGAACGTTGACAAATGGGATTTTACTTTCAATCATTCACTGGTATAAGTTCTGTGAGCTCCATGAAGGCAGTTGGCTATTGATAAATGTGCTCTCTGGTGGAAGGGTATTCTTGAGTAAGTAATAGATAGCCACTGGTAACATGATCTTACATCACTTAATGGCCCAGAATTTCCCATCAGACTATGTTCTCCGTAGTCCTGAGTTTTCGGTCAAGGTCTTGCATGTCACTGGCATCTGCGGAACCCTCAGGTTCCCTCACTAAGATGGGTGCACCATGAACTCTGAGGACGAGGGTCCTTTTTCTTGCTGCGGGCAGAGAGGCCGGCTTGTGACTGTGTTTGTGCACGCCTGCTGTGCTTGGCCACTAAGCAGGAGCTTGCTCTCTGCTTGAGAAGCACGTGGTCTGCAGAATTCAGGCCCAGGTACAGCACATGCAAACGAGAACGGTGGCACACAGCTGCAACCTCAGCACCAACGGTGTTCACCCGGCATCCTGTATCTCTGTCCTTCCCACCAGGGCAACAGTCGTGCTGGGCTCAGCTGGCTGGAAACAACAGGGCTTTGTCATCATCCTATACCCCGAGGGTCCTGAAAGCTCAAGGACGCTGCGTGCACACCGCTTCCTCGAACTTCAGTTATTGACAGGTTGCTCTCAAGAAGCCATGGGGACCACAGGCACCAGTGACTGGAGGGAAGAGGAGTTTCCCATCTGTTCATGCAAAACCTCATTTCGGACCAAATGAGGACATTTAATCAGAAGTCTTCACCCTCTGCTATTCCCAAATCTCATAACTTCCTGCAAATGAAACTGGCGGGGGGCAGGGAGGATTCCGGGAATGTATGAAAACCATCTCCTCCAAAGGGTTAGAAAGTCAAATGACCTGTCCAGGCCCCTGCAGCGTGGGGGTTAGAGTTACTTACAAGAGCGGGCGTGACTAGAAAACTGTTGTCTCAGTGAGAAGTGTGCGGTGCCATCCCACCTCCAGGTAACCTTCCACCTCTTAGATACAGCAGCACCCCTCAAGAGCATGTGCAGGGGGAGGTGGGGGGCAGTGCTGAACCCCAGGTGATCCATGAACTCTCCCTTCCTTCTACTAGGGAGTGTTAACAGGCTCAGTACCATAGACCTAGGGGCAGCTCTGTCTATTTCTACTCCATGATGGTCATGGGACGGCAATTTGCTCCATCAATGAGGAGCGCAGTTGTTCATGTCTGGCCTTCTGTCTCAGACCTCTCAGGCCCTAGTGTGGTGTGGGTGTGGAGCGGGTGTGTGTGCAGATGGGTGTAGGGGACTCCAGGGCTCTGTCCCCTCCCAGTTCCGTCTTTGTATTGGCTCTCTGGAGTAAGTGACTTTCCATCCTTGCCAGGCATGAATGGTTGGTCCGAGTGGCCCCATTTGACTTCTGTGGGTGGGGCATTGGGCCCACCCTTCATTCCAGGGCGGTCTTTCCTGGCTTCAAAACAAATCTGAGCACAATGTTCCATGCCGCTCTTCAAGGGCTGGGTGTTGAATTACGGTCCCATCACAGAGGGGTTTCCCTCTGTCTTTCATGATGTTGGTGTGCTGCTGGGGCTCCGTGACTCTGACTGTTCCCCTACCCCAGTTCCTCAGTGATGTGGTAGCAAATTATAGTTAAGGAGGTGCAGCAGAGACCCGGCTTCCTGTCTGGGGAAGGGTGATCTCAGGAGAGTGGGCTCCCCTTTGCCTGTGTCCCGCTTCTCAGGGTTGACTGGGTCATGCTTCACTTGGCCCTGGTACAGTGGGCAGAGGGAGCAGAGAAGTCCAGGGCGTGGGCTTTGGAGCCAGGTCAGCTCCTGCACAGGGTGATGTGGCACACCACTTTCCGCCCCTCATCCTCCACTTTCGGTGCAGGGAGTGAAAACTCCCCCGGCAGCTCCCTGCTCACAGCACTGGGGAGGAAACAGCAATGCTCGTTCCTGCAGTTCTACTGCGCAGCGCTGTGGACCCTCTTTGGCCAACAGAAAGGCTGTCCTCCCAGCTGGCCAGTGAAGCCAGGTGTAGGCAGCCCCGCCCATCGGGTGGTCTCTGGGCCCGGGATGCCGAGGACCTTTGCATTACCCTCTGTAACTCCAGAGGGTCCTGTGCTCCCAGAAGACAGCAGTAAGAGGCAGAATCTCCTTCCCCTTCAATCTCTATCCCCTCCCCTGATTAAGGCTGGCACTCAGGGGAGGCCTGGGCCTTGGCTGGTAGATTTCTCAGCCTTAGGAGGGAAGCCTCCAGGTGGCAGCACACGTTTAAAGCTTAGCCTGAGCTTTACGAAAAGCAGCATGTGGGTGAAGGGCTGAAAGGTTCTGAAGGGAGAGGATCTATGGTTGTGGCCACAGGGAGGCTGACGGGAGTTCCGGAGAGGGGAATTCCTCATTGGAAGGGCTGGGGCAAGGATGTGGTTAAGGCAGAATGGAGTGTTCAAACCCAGGTCGGCATTTGGCATTTTTAAGGAATCCTATGGGAGGTTTTATTTCAAATATTTTTTTAAAGATCTATTGGATTATCTTATGTGTATAAATGTTATTGCCTGATGTATGGCTATGGACCACATGTGTTCCTGGTACCCATGGAGGTCAGAAGAGAGCATCGGATCCCCACGGAAGGAGAATAACAGATGGTTGTGAGCCACCGTGTGGGAGCTGGGAACCACATCTAGGTCTTCTATAAGAGCAGCCAGCGCTCCGAACTGCTGAGCCATCTCTCCAGCAGGGTTTTATCTAACATGTAATGGGTTTTAAGAGTTAGGGAGCCATCCCTTGGGTTCTGCTGGAGTCTTGGGTACTGTGTGTACTCAAAGTGAAGCACAGCTTCAGGCCACCCAACAGAAGCAAGATCATCACAGTGCCAGGCCCGGGGACTGCCCAGGAGGCCGGATGAGCTATGGGGAAGCGGGGACCTTGCACACACAAGGCTGTGCCTCACCTCTCCACACGCTGTGTCCCCGAGCCCTCACCTTAGGCTCCACAGTTGGTCAGCTGAGACCCCCTCAGGACCTCCCACTTCAGGATACAGTGGTTGCTCGAGGCTATCCCTTCCTCTCGCCCCGCTCCCTCGGGCTCCTTCCCGCCACAGAGCTGAGGTGCTGAGCTTCAGTCTTTGCACTTGTCACCATTGGTGCCATTAACTGAGTGACCATTCTCTTTCCACCCACAGGGAAGCTTCATGACAACAAAGACATCTGTTACCCAGACCTAAGACGGATGTGTGTGACCCTCTAAAGATATCTGTGCACATGAGAGAAAAAATTTATTTTTAATTGTGTGAATGTATGTGGGGGTATATACATGCGGGTGCAGGTGTCCAAAGAGGGCAGGAGAGGGCATTGGACCCCCAGGAGTTGGAGTTCTGGGTGGTTGTGAGTTGTAGGACATGAATGCTGGGAACCCAACTCAGGTTCTCTGCAAGAACAGCATGCACACCTACCACTGGGCCATCTATCCACCCCCCCTGGACAGTCAATTTTAATGGACTGATACAATGTCTATATTTCTCTAGACTCAAAACTATGTAAGAGAAGAGCCTTCCTGCCTCGGCCATCACCCTAGTCCCAGAACTGACTGATGTTATGCTTTAGCTACCTCTCTCTCTCTCTCTCTCTCTCTCTCTCTCTCTCTCTCTCTCTCTCTCTCTCTCTCTGTGTGTGTGTGTGTGTGTGTGTGTGTGTGTATGCACGAAGTCGAGTGTGCTCCACCTGATGGAGTGAGTCACCATGGCAGAGCAGGGTGTGGATGGTCAGGGCTGTCTCATTCTCCAGGGGAGCAGGAGACCTTCAGGAAAGACCTGAGTGATGGCTACAAGGATCCTGAGCATCCAGGAAGACATAACAATAAGGACACGACACTGTGCAGTACTCTATAGACCATGTCTTAACTTACCCTCGTATCCACAAATATCTAACCCAGGAAGTAGGTCACTACCCTGCTACATAGAAGGTCTATAAAGTTAAGTCACTACTACAGTCACAAGGTACGGACCCCAGAGTACTGAGCACAGTCTAGATGGCATAGGTTGAGGGAGCAGGAAGGAGATCTGAACATGGGTGGGTCCAGAAGGCAGAGCCTGGGAAAGATGCACTAGCTCTCTTGTCAGACACTGGTCTCTGGAGCTGGGAGATGGGCTCCAGCCCCAATGTGGCCTCCCTTCCTGGAGTACCCACCTAATCCCTTGACTGATGGGTCTGTGTTGGCAAGACCAAGTCATCAAAAGCCCAACACAAAGATGGCATCTCATTCCTGGAAGGAGGAAGGTTCAGAGAAATGAAGGGGTACAGTGCTGGGTGATGTGAAAACTGAGGACTCGGGACTGGGTGGAAACAAGTGCAGCCAAGGCTGGGGTTCACACCACACAGCTGCGTGGGCACCCGAGGGCCAGGGCTGGGGTCCATACTGCACAGCTGTGTGGGCATCTGAGGGCCAAGGCTGGGGTTCACACCGCATAGCTGTGTGGACACCTGAGGGCCAAGGCTGGGGTTCACACCCTCACGCTGTGTTGGGCACCCTAGGGCCAGTCACTGGAACTGTACCAATACCCACCCTTGGAGTTCCTTGCTGACCTGGTCTTGGGGGGCTTCAGGTGTGTAGCAGCTTGCAGGCTCCAAGGAGCAGAACCCATCCCCGACCCCAGCCAGCACACAGCCATAAATCTCTTTGGTTTTTATTATTACAAATACACCATGGCTCCATCACACTCAGGAAATCGGTATTCTACATGTTCTATATACCCTTTCTTTTCTACCTGGGCAGGGCCATATAGAAGTGTCCAAGCCACGTGTGGATACAAGACACGTCTGACAGAAACAGTTCAACTCATAGCTTATCGTGATGCCATTTCTCCAGCTGTACAAGAGCTTTACAGAAACATGCCAGGGCTTTCCAGAATGTGGAACTGCTTGATTCACATTTGTGAGCTCCGAAATGCTGCAGTTCCCCTTTTCAGGCCCTCTGCACAGTCAGAAAAGTCCATGCTTTGGAGAGGTCCTTTCTGGAGGTCAGAGCCAGGTAATCTGTATGTTCAGTGGGTCAACAACCACGTGTACAGGGATCAAAATCTAAAAACAAAACAAAAACAAAAACCTGTCTCTCCTCTATCCCTTCCCTACCTGTCCAAGGCTCAGATCTCAATACGGTGCAGCCCATGTATGTTGAAGTGTGATTTGGTTTCAAAACATTCAATGGTCTCTTTGGCAAACTGAGAGAAAGTGGCAGGGAGCTGCTGCAGTACACTCCTCCTTGGTCCTTCCTGCTAATGCTTCATCCTCTCCAGTAACCGCTGATAGACAGGAGCTGAAAATGGGAGCATGAAAGCCAGTGAGATGCAGGTGTCCCCGGTCTGTCTGGTGTGCCACCATCTGTCTGGGATTTTTAGTCTTTTTGAATTGGTGATACCAGGGGATGATACTAGAGCCACATGCATGCTTGGTAAATCTCTCACCCCTGAGTGATCGCCATGCCCACTTTTCACTTTTACTTTTGAGTCAAGATCTCACTAGATTGATCAGATAGCTTTGAACTCATTCTGTAGCCTATCTAGACCTTAGGTTTGCAATCCTCCTGCCTCAGACTACCAAGAGGTTAGGATCATGTACCATCGGGTCCAGCTTCAGAATCTCATGGGCAGAAGCCATGAGGCCCCTCTGCCATGTTCTCCTGTTCGGGTACATAGTGGGGCCTCTGGGGTTGGTGAACTTCATGTCTTACTCAGTATTTGATGTTTTGGCTTTTCTTCATCTATCGTCTCGGAATGATATCCTCAGTGTGGGAGCCTGCCAAGCCCTGCGCAATCTTCCCAGGCTCCCTGAGCCCAAAGCCACATCCACCCCGACGGGCTGTCGCCCCGCTATCTTCACGTCACAGAGAAGGAAACTAGACTGTCTGTCTGACCCCAGCTGGCCTTGCTACTCTGACCCTGAGGGGCTGGCTTCTTTTACTGCACATGATAACAGATGGCAGATTGGCTCTGCTAGGGACTGGTGGGCTCACTAGCCCAGACGGGACAGCAAACCCAGACACTTACCGAGCCTCACAGACCTCTGGGCAGCCTGAAAGAACAAACAGTCATGGGTCAGGCTTTCTTTTCATTTATTTTTCTTTCTTTCCCCTCGGTCTCTGTCTTCCCCTCCCTCCCCACCTCCCACCTCACCTCCCACCCTTCTTTCTTTCTTTCTCTCTTTCTCTCTTTCTCTCTTTCTTTCTTTCTTTCTTCCTTCCTTCCTTCCTTCCTTCCTTCCTTTTTTTTTTTTTTGAGACAGGGTCTCACTATGTAGCCCTGGCTTGCCTGGAACTTGTGGCAGTCCTCCAGAGAGGGAGGACTGTAGCTGTGTGTCATGCCTGCCTCAGGTGTCAGGTTTCCTAGTACACATTATCACTGAACCTGTATAGGGAGGGGCTGTGCACTTGGCCATCTCAACTTAGAACAAATGCAAAGGTGGGAAGAGGAAAGGGAACGCTGAGCCCATGGGCCTCAAAGAACCCCTCCGTTAGCTCAGTGGCCTTTGGTTGTACAAGCCCCCTTCAAGTGCGGGCTTATGTAGAGGATAGACATTCCTGGGGGACCCCAAGTGAGGCTTTTCCACTGAGGCCAAAGCTTAGAGTTGGGGGTGGTGATCAGCTGGAGCATCTCCCAAGAGTAAGAGTGCAGAGCCCTTGTGGAGGAGATCTCTGTTCAAAAGTAGAGGGTCATGTTCGATAGAGCTCCAGCCTAGGCTCTGGGGTCAGGACTCAAGCCTGAAGCCTCTTCTCTTGAAACCAAAGCTTCAGTAACCTACTAACGGGCTTCACCTGACTCAGAGGACCCCTCACCATGCTCTAAGCTGGCAGGGGACACAGCAAGGAAACTCAGGAAGAGAGAGATTCTGGGTGAGGCATACAGGGCTGAGGCCAGGGAGGCCAGCTCCACACACACTACAGGAGCCACACACTGCAGAGGATGGGTAAGCTTTGGAAAACGGAAGACTAATTTGGAGGCCTCCGAGTGAGCTGTCCCCACGAGCAAGGTGGATCCCACGGCTGCTTTCCTCGCCCACAGCTTTCTGGTGGAAGAACACATACCCTGGAAAATGCCGATGCCTGTTTGAAGATTTCAAGGGCAGAGTCCGCCAGCTCATCTCCTCGTTCTTGTGGTCGGTTGGCTAGAGAGAAAGAAAAGCCCACTGTCTGCTACCCGCATCTCAGTGCACACACAGCCCGGCTCCCTCTGTAACCAGCATCTCCATGCACACACACATGTCTGGACCTTGTCTGCTACCAGCACCCCTGTAAATATGCATGCTGGGAAATGTAAGAGTTGGGATAAGATAGGAGGCAACTCAATAAGAAATACGCCCTCAAGTTCTTTAGTGTGTCATCTTGAAACCATAGCTCCCATTCACTTTCCAGTCAGCCACAGGGAGGCCATACTCATGGGCACCATTAATTTAGGACCACAGATGAGGACCTCACCTGGAAGTTGCAGAACACTGTTGATGGCATAAACCACACCATTGGTGGCCATGATGTCAGTTTCGGCAACTGGTTCCTTGTTGACGCTCACCACATTGTTTTTCTAAGGGAAGAGACAACAGTTGTTAAATGTGGAAACGACTGGCTTCATTTGTTCAGCAGGCGCCTGCTGACCACACACCCACACTGTGCATGGGTGGCAGGGCTTCTCTGGTGAGCAGTGGCCCTTCCCCACTGCAGACTCCCACAGACTTGTTTAGTAAGCTCAGCGCAGTACAATCAGCAGGATTCCTGCCCTCACCCGATGGGGGTTAAGGAGGGAGACTGTCTCCCAACAGAAGTGGGAGCCGAGGTGCAAGAAAGGCCACAGAGCCCCTTGAAACTACGGAGGTGGGAAGGTCGCCTCGGGGTGAACGCTTTCTTGGACAGCCCCTGTGCCTGCGACAGACAGGATTCTAACAGGTGAAACTCAATCCTGAGAGACCCTGAGTGACCCCAAGTTAAAGAGATCTCTCCCAGCCTTCCTCCCACGTCTTCCCATGCTCTCCAAGGATCTGGTGAGCAAGGGACACCAAAGATCCAGAGAAAGGAGCAGACAGCCACCAGCTCCTACCCACAGGGAGGGTCTCTGCTGAGTGAGGCTGCTGCATTCTTTCCAAGGTAGAAACACTTTCAACACAGCTCCAAAGCTGAGCGCCACCCCCAACACACAGCTAGAGATGGCTCCCAGAGGAGCGCCAGAAGGGAAGGGCCTCTTAAGATGCCAGTCACGGGACAGCTCAGTGCGAGCCTGGCTTCAGGGACTGGAACTGGGGAAGAAGGCAGGGTACCGACTTCTCACAATGAGTAACTACTTCCCACTTCCTGAAGTTCACAATCCACATCAGTTGCCCTATTGCCCCGAACATCTGGAAGTTCTTACATCTAACTATAACTCCTTGGCATCCCTCAAGAGTTCCTCTTTCCTCTCTGTCTTTGGACAAACCACACTCAGAGGTTCAGTTAGCATCTTAAAAGTTGTGTGCCTGGTGAGGTGTGTCCTCAAGACGGCACGGCAGCACGCAGCCAACCTTCCCTCGACGTACTCACCGAGCTAACTTCCAGCTTGTCCCCTTGGAGAGACTTCAGCCGCACCAGGGCTCCGATGCCTCCGCTAACCAGGATTTCATCACCGATGTGGTATTTCAGGATGTTGGTAAGTTCCTTGGCATTTGCTGTAAGATTGTGGGAGAAGGAGACACTGTTAAGCACAAGAGTGGTGACTGGTGAGGTTAAGGGACAAGAGAAGATACCCGTGGTTTCTCCTGAGGACAATCCACTGAACCAGCAGAAGTGTGTACTGAGTACCCACTGTGTGCACAGATGATGGCCCACTCTGCCTAACGGTCAGCAGACAAGTGTGTCTGTGAGCTGGCCCTGGAGCCAGCAGGCAGCTAAGTTAGCTGGATTCTGTGGCAGCTGAGAAGGAGTTAATCCATACTCCTCTACGTGTATGACTCATGTTTCCATGAGCTAAATATTTGCCTGGAAAGCCAGGGACCTTTCCAGCATCGGCATCTGGGATGCTTCACCCTTGACGTGGCTCCTGCCGACTATAACACAGTAGTGAAATATTTACACATTATGCCCTCAAGTGCATTTTCTGCTGGAGAGAGCTATTTCCTGGAGGGAGAACTTGAAAGATTGAACAGCTGTGCTTGGAGGAGCCATGGAGCCGATGAGGTCAGGGCTGAGACAGTTGATCCCTCCACAGCATCCTTCCTCCCCGGCACATCACAACATTCCCTCCAGCCCACATCAGTTTCTCTGCCAACTGGGGCAGGCATCCGATGCCTTGCCCAAGTTACAGGAGAGGCAGCACCTAAATCTGCCAGCTATTCCCTGGTCTCTGATCCTCCCATAGACAGCCAATGGCTTTTTTCCCCTAGGGCTTATGAGTGGCTATTCCCAGGACCAGGAACGCCAGAGGAAAATTTAAAATGTTTTAGAGAGTTCATTTGGTCATCAACACGTCTATACAGTGCTAGGGCATAGGGCCCCCTGTACCGAGGGACTCCCGGGCATCTACACTGAAGCTGGTAAGAGTTCCCCTTCCACAAAATATGTCCCAGAGGTGCAAAGTCAAGCTAGGGCCTCCTGTCTAGGTCCCCAACACCAGGGCCAACCTTCTCCCCCTCAGGTGTCATTTACCCTACCCATAGGGCTTGGGGGCTGTTGGGGAAGCTTTCTCCACACCCCTCCTCCACTCTCACACATCTCAACATGAGGGAATTGGAGCAGGCACAGGCCTCCTGGGGAGTATTCCATTCTTGTGGGGCTGAGAGGATGGGACGTTTATATACAGACTGAACTTCTCCCCTCTTCTCAGGAACCTGCGTCAGCACCACAGACACAGGCATTTGCTTGGCAATAAATAAAATGAAACAGGACACAAATGTAGTTCCTTGCCGACTGCAACCTGAGCCTTCTAGTCTCCTGCAGGAAGGGAGGCATAAACAATGTTTGTTCTGAGGCTGGCTGCGTCGCTTCCTTTTCGTCCGTTTCATACCCCGGCTCACCTTGCTGGGAGGGTGGGCATGCATCAGAGGTAAAGCCCATCACCCCATCCCATCTCACAGTCAAAACCACTATTAATGGAACGTGTGTCTTGTCCTGTGTGTCACATTCAATCTGCATCATAGTGAGCCGGGAACTATTGCTAACCTCATTTGTCTAAAGGGGAAACTGAGGCTCAGAGAGGTTCAGCAGCTCGCTCACCTTCTTGGCCACCACCCTCAGCTGAGTTGCCCAGGGAAGGCTTTTTATCTCTGAAGACACTTAATGCAGGGCAGTGGTTTCATGATCACAGACCCCCAGTGGAAAGCACACCTCAGTGGCTAATTTCTTTTTGCTTGGCACCGTGTCCAAGGAAACTGAGTGGCATCACCTCTGCCCTCCTACAACCAGCTGAAAGTCAACTGGCCCAAGAGAGGGAAGGAAGGGAGGGGCCCTCGGGTCCCCCCTTTGCCATGGCCCTACTATGAGGGAAATGGCTCTGGCTGTTTTCTGTGTCCTTTGTCCCGAGTCTCCCTGGCTCCTGTCCTCACCCCAACCCATTTTCCACTGTTGTCCCATTTGCTGCCCCCTTAATCCTGCCCACATGTCTACAACATGGCCCCACCACCAAGTCCCTCTGTAATGCATTACTTGTCTCCTGGGATGGCCTGGATGGCCTGCTATTTCAGAGAAGCTGGAATATCTGCTTAAATTGTTCTTTACCCAAGAGTTTGTTCAGTTCATCTGCAGGCATGGCTTGGAAAGCTTCATTTGTGGGAGCAAAAACAGTGTAGACCCCTTCCCGGTTGAGGGTCTCCATCAGTCCTGCAGACTGGATAGCGGCCACCAGCATGCTGGAGACAAACAGAGAAAACTAGTTTGCTTTCCATGCCCCCTGGCAGCAGGAGGGGAGACCGCTGCACTTCACATGAGTGTTACACACAGGAGATACGGCCAGAGGGAAGAAGGAAGAGGAGAACTGGAGTGGCTGACCCAGAGCCTGGCTGAGGCCGTGTCGGCTGAGTGTGTGATCCTGGGGAGCCAGAGGTCCAGTCTCCCAGCCCTTGGGCAGGTGGCTGAAGTCAGTGCCCGGGAAACATTGGCTTGATAGCACTCATTAGAGAACTAGCAGTTGGAATCAGAGGGATTGAGGTAAGAAAGCAAAGGGACATGGTGGCCTCAGCTGTCTATAAATAAAATGCAGAAAGAGGAAGGTGCGACAGGTCCGTAAAGCCTGGGCTCTTAGCTCACAGGGGACTTTCTGGTGTGAGTGATACCCTTGTGTAGGGATAAAAATGACCCCCGTACAGTGGGCATGAGGAGTACACTGCTGGCCGGAGTCCTGTTTGAGACCCTCATCCTCTCCACACCCCAACCAAGGATGATCACACCAGTGTGTCCCTAGCGTTAGGTCACCCCTGGGAAGTAGGACAAGAGAGTTGAGGTCCAGCATGACCACTCGACAGCCCCGGGATGGTTACCTAAAACGATTATCCCCCTTCAGGACATCCATAACGGTCCCCATTGGGGGGGTCAGCATCCGGTCCATGGTGAACAGGGTCCCATAGCGTCCCCTCTTGTCATGGGCAGCAATGCAGCTGTTTTCAATGCAGAGGCTCTGCACAGAGAGGGGGAGAGGAAGGGAGGGGTTGTCCTCTCTGGCAGGGGCCTCCAGTGGCATCCCCCAGGGAGTGTTTCTCAAGGGAGGGTGGGCCTAGCAGTTCTGATAAAATGACACAAGGACTCCATGACAAGATCAGTCTCACAAGACAAAGGTCAACAGACAGACTAGAGGTGATTTCATGACTGGTTCATTTCACCAGTCACTGGACATCTTTGGCTAAACGGTCCTGTTTGGTCCCAGACCAGGAGCAATCCGTGCTCTTTCCTATCCGATATGGGATGGTCTTGGATCAAAGAGGGCTGAGTTTCGTGGGGCTTCTCTTCACAGAGGCCTGGGAGGACCCAAAGTCTCCATGCTCTCCCCCATCTGTCCATCCTGCTGGGTCTCCAGTAGCCCCATTCAGTTAGGGTGGAGCCTTACTCTCCAAGCCTGCAGTAGAGGAAGTGTCCTCGAGCACCAGGGCCTTCCCAGAAACTGCTTCCCCTTTATTAGAAGCCAGTTCTTACATAAGCCCCTGGCTATTGAAGACTTAAAAAAAAAAAAAGAAAGAAAGAAAAAACATTTTGTAGGGCCAAAGCCAAAGAAGGGGCGTGAGTTAGGACCTAGAACTTACGTTCCGATAAACAAAAACTCGCAGTTTTTTGCCACCCAGGGTGTCCAGTGTCTGTCCATGGTACAAATACTTGGAAGCCAGTTGCTCTTTGACCATATGGTTCAGAAGCAAAGTCTTCATTTGGGCATCAATGTGAGGGGCACCATCTGTAAGCAAAGGGGTGGACAGATCCAGAGAGTCAGGCTCCTGAGATGGAGTGGATGATGAGACACACAGAGCAGAAAGCCCATCCCCCTCGTGGTTTGGAAAGGGAGACAGAGAGGAAGCGTGGCTGCCAAAATCCCTTAATATTTGGCATCTATTATAGAAAAAAGTAACTGTAGATACTGAGGGGTTTTGTACTTTTGCCCTCAATGGGAGGAGAGGGTCTTTCTTGCCATCCCCGTGGTGGTAGCTCAGCTGACCTCTGCCCTTATACACTGATGTTGACCCTGCAAACAAAAAGCCGAAGCCTGCTCCATTCTCCCGCCAGTTTCAGATAAACAATGGGTAGTCCAAAGTTTCTGATAGAGTCACATCTGCTTTGGACTGTGGTGGGCAGAAGGTTCCAAGGCTGTTGTTGTAAATCAGGGCAAGTGCTGTAGGGATGCGGCAGCTGTCCCAGAGACAACAGAATAGCAGAATGTGTTCCCCATGTTACCTTTGAACACAGAGTTCAGAGGGGCCAGGAAGGTCAAGTGCTCTTTTCCAGAGATATGTGAGCTGAGGCCAGCTTGTCTGAGGAGGTCAATGGCTGTGGACACGTCAGATTCTGCAGCCAGCTCAAGAAGTGTCTTGGCTACAAGAAGGAGAAATGGAGTTCAAAAGGTAACAGGGCCATGTGTATATGTCACGGTCCACCCTCAACGGATGGACATCGGCAGGAACCACAGTCGCTTGGTAGCAGGCAGCAGTCCCAGGCTTGGGACTGGCTTGGCCTGGGCCTGTCTGACTGGGGAGAAGAGGCAGTGTGGCCTGTGTAGCCGCTTCTGAAGATACTCCCATAGGAAGAGACTGGCTTCCTTTCTGAATGGAAATCAAGAGTCCATCCAGCCTTCTTCCCTGAGCCAGTGGCCTTGGGTTCTCTAAGGAGAGAAAATGCTATGACATCAGCAAATGGCTTTTTGGGCCCAACCACAGGATGCAGACTAGAAAGAGCTCTAGGATGGAGTCTCATTCCTTTCCTAGATACCCTAAAATGTTCCTGGTTGCCTCAGGACAGTGTCTGGTTCACATTTCCCATAGACCTTAGGTTCATGGTAGGTATGGGGCTGTGTACTGTACCAAGGGCAGGGAATGGACCAAAAGATTGCTGGATATGCCTGGCCCTGCCACAGGGGTGTTTGAAGAGGGAGGAAGCTGGGTAGGACAGAGGCCCTGAGGCTCACTTACCAGAATCGGGGATGAGCAGCTCATCAATGAAATGGATAACACCGTTGGTGGCCATGACGTCTTTGTTGGAGATGACAGCCTTCCCATTGATGGTGAGCATGTCTCCACTGCAGCCCACCTCCAATGTGGTGCCCTCTAGGGTCTCCATGGAAACTCCAGCGACAATGGCTTCGGCACACAAGGCTGACTTCAGGATGTGGTTGTTTAGTAGGTCTGTGGCAGAACAGGACACAGGTCTAGTGCCTGCCATGGCCTGTCTGGAGGGGCCGACTCCCAGCCTGCCTGTGGCTGAGGACTTTGCTGGGGTACCACAGGGACCACATCCTCATCTCTTGCCTACCACTGTCTAAAACCATTGGGACTCTGTGGTCAGACTGCCTGGGTTTAAATCCCCTGGCTGCGGATCCTGGGCCAGCCACTTAGCCTGCTTGAGTCCCTTGAGTCTCATCTTCCTTATGAGTAAATAGATGAGATTGGCATTGTCCCTAGGCTGAAATGCAGGCCTCTCCGTGACAGTGAAACACCAACCATTAGCTCATGAGCACTGGGCTTCAGGGTGAATTCTCCTAATGGACCAGAGGGAAGGGGAAACCTCCACTGGGCCCACCGTGGATCTTTATGTCTTAGGCCTTTATGAATTAGAATGCAGCAGGAAACGATGAAAACTGCCCCAAAGGAGAGCTGTGAGTTACTTGTATGTCTTGTTTTCTGGCTTATGTTCATCTTACCCCAAGGTCTACTGGTGGCCGGGATCTGTCTTAGAGGATGGTGCAACCATTGCTTACTCACATGTCTAGGCACTATTTTGGAGGCAGGTATGGGGGCAGCCATAAGGTGAAGCCTCCACACTCACACCTCTAACAGATTCTCAGGGTCACTTAGGATCCCTGTACAGAGTGAGCAGCAGGGACCAGTCAAGGACATGCCCTGCCCTCTCCCAAGTTCACAGGTTCCCAGATGCTGCTCTCCAATGTCACCAAGGTCCTTTGTCTCAGCTTCACCACAGAGGGGAGTTTCAGTTTATCCTTGAGTGTGGGAACCAAAACTTCCCTGTCACAGTTCGGGGGGAAGCTCTGAGGCTGACAGAGGCACCAGAATTCTGGAAACAGACTCTGAGAACCAGTACTGACCCAACTCAGTCAGCAGAGAAGGGACAAATCTGTGCCGGGGCCAAGCAAGGTGGTATGCTTGTAATCCCAGCACTCAGAAATAAGACTGCCTTGAATTGGAGGCTAGCCTAGGCTACACAGTGAGCCCTGTCGGAATGAGGCCTTCGAGGGATCATGCTTCTTAGAGAAGTAAACTGAAGTCCTGGGGTGAAGTAGGGGCCACACGGGTGTGAGAAGAGCAGGACCAGAAGTCAGGCTTCAAACAAAATATGCCAGCCCGGGGCTGCTTCCTGCCCCTAGAGACAAAACTGGGCACTGTTGATGTAGATCCCAACCCTCTGCCTTCAAGTCTGCAGCTATAGCAGCAGAAGGCGGGCCCCTGATTTGAGCAAACTGGTTGTTGCATAGAAGAAGCAGATAAACAAAAGGCCTCTATAGCTGGGGTCTGTAATTGAGTTCCAATATCAGTGACTATAAAAATGCGCTGTGTACAAGGGATTTTTTGATGCACGTGATAGTTTAGATGCTGAATGCCCCCTGCCCTCCCCAAGGCCTCTATGTTAAAGGTTTGGCCCCTAGGGTGGTACTGTTGGGAGGTGGTGACAACTTTAAAAGGTAGAGCTAGTGAGAGGTCTTTAGGTCACTTGGTGCCCAACCTCCAAAGCCACAGGTTTGAAAGCCATGGGGTCAAGTGATCATGCAATAACACATCCAAGATTGTGAACCAAAGGAAATCTTTGCTCTTTGTAATCTGGCTCTATCAGGCGTGTGTGCAGAGATGCAGCCGCACCTCTCCCAGAAGCTTCCTAGCCCTCGACGCTTCGCCCATCCTCACTACACTCACCAGACCATCTCAACAGCTTCTTTGAAGCCTTCTGCCTACCCGACTTTGACTTTCTTGAAGGCACACTTCGGGCTGTCCTCGCTGCGGAGCACCAGTTCTCAGGCCACAACAGCTATTTTAAAGGACAACATTCATCTGGGCACAGCCCCCATCTGTGCTTTCTGAAGTGTCCCCGTCCTCCCCTGCCTGACCTGAAGAGTTTAAATGCAGAGGGTGTCTGTAAAGCACTAGGCATCTTACATGGTGCACTGCCAAGGTAGGTGTTAATGAAGTCATGCCTAGTGACGTCTGGAAGGAAGAATGTGGACTTTACAGGGTCTGGAGGTTCACTGGGCAGCTTAGTGCTAGTGATCCTCCAGAAGTCCTAGAATTAAAGGGGGTCGGTCAGGTGAGGTAAGAGTGAAAACACTCCTAAATCTACCTTCCACGCCTAACTTAGGAGCTGAAAGATGGAACCAGCAATGGAAATCAACTGACCATTACTGATTCCTAACTATTATTTTTTGGTTACCCATGAAGCCTCTGGCCAGACATAGAAAGAAAGACATAAAAGGTCACCAAGATGATTCCAGTTGAAGGATGCCACCGCCAGCCACCCACACCTGATTCCTCCAAGCTGTGTAAGCATCACCCATCCACCTGACAGTTCGGGGCACTCCAGTTTTGTTGCCTTTATTTAGCCAGCGTCAGCTGGGGACCCCCAGAACTCGCTCTGCTTGGCTTCCACAGCAACATGGCCACAGAGAACAACACAAGCCAGGGTTGCCATGGACATCCTGAAACTGTGGCATTAGCATAGGCCAGGGCTCCATTGGGCTCCTCCAAGGAGGCAGCAACATGAGCTGAGACTGCTCACCTCTCAGGGCCTCTGGGTCACCCAGGATCCGGTTCAAGGTCTCAGCGGGGATCTTCTCAAAGGCCTCATTGGTTGGAGCTAAGAGTGTGTACTGACCATCACCCTCCAGCAGGGTATTGAGTCCTGATGCAGCCACAGCAGCCTGTGTGGGGAAGGGAGGAAAAGTTCCTAGGCCCACCTGGCAAGACGCACACATCCTGGCTATGCCTCCCTTGGGGACCTGAGACACTTAGGGAAGTCCCAAGCGAGAGAGGAGCCTGGCTGAAGTTCTGTGTCAACATGGACTCCACAAGCCCCGGCCTGTGCTCCAGCCACATTGGCTCTTTTTCAGGTGTTGATGGATTCGCTCCATTCCACCTCTACGCCTTTATCCAGTAGTTCCCTCCGCCTCTCTCTCTTTGCTTCTCAGACTCCTATTCCTTCAAACCTTGACCAAAACGCCATTCCTCTTGGCACAGGTTCTCAGAAGACAGGGAGCCTGACTGTCATGTCTCCCAGCTATAATCTCGTGAGTGATTATGGAGGGTAAAGATCACATGACTCGGGGTTACACAGCATCCAGAACAATTGTCCTAACAGCCAGAGCTGCTTCTCACTGCACTCAGATAGAGAGCCTCCCCATCTGTAAGACCTGCAGGATCTTCAGCCCGCAGGCTTCCCTTCAGCAGCGGTGCTTCTGCATTGGGGCTGTGTAGCCTGGGCTGTTCTCATCTTTCAGCCTCTCCACTCAAAGCATTTCCTCCAAAGAAGCCTTCCCTGGCCATCCCTCTTGGACTACACTACCTGCCATTCATTTGCTGACTCTCCCTGGCCATCCCTCTTGGGCTACACTGCCCACCCACCATTCACTTGCTGACTCTCCCTGGCCATCCCTCTTGGGCTGCACTGCCCACCCACCATTCATTTTCTGACTCTCCCTGGCCATCCCTCTTGGGCTACACTGCCCACCCACCACCATTCATTTGCTGACTCTCCCTGGACATCCCTCTTGGGCTACACTGCCCACCCACCATTCACTTGCTGACTCTCCCCAAGCTCATCACACTGTCCTGCCTTGTTCACATCTCATCTGTCTTCCCAGAAAGAATAGTAGCCATTTGGCTCACTGTGTCCCCCGGCACCTAGGCCTGGAAGTGACAGGGTTTAAGAAGCATGTACTAGAAGGACACATGGGTATCAGGGAGGGCTGAAGGAATAAGAAAGAGGAAATCTGGTTTTTTTTTTTTTTTTTTCTGTCAATCCCAACAGTAAGGGGAAGCTACTCAATAGGACTCTGTGCTGATAACGAAAGTTTGCGCTGTCAAATTTGGGGTAACAGTCCCTTGAAGACCCAGAAGAGGCAGGGAGAAGCTGTTAAAGAGCTAGACTCCCTGGGGCCTCCCTCAGCCAGCCAAGAGCTCTCCCCAAATGCCAAGGCCCCTCTGCACCCATGCTGGTGTGTGTTTGTCTCTGCATTGGAGATCTCCAGGGAGGGACTGTCCCACTCCCACTGTGTACTCTGTGGTTAGGAAGTTCTCCTTGAATCAGGCAAAATCCCTGACATGGCAGCCTCTGCCCACTTCCTCCTGTGTGGCCAGTGCCAACAGGAAACCACTGGCCTTTCCAGTTGTTAGACATATGCCTTTGGCCAGAGCAGTCAGGAGCTGGCTCAGGAATCAAGACTACACTCTGAGTCACAGCAGCAGACTCTCTGCAAGGTCTATACTCCAGACACATTGGTATGAGGCCCCAGGCTGGGGACATATGGTCTAGAAACACCACACCAGCTGATGAGCCATTTGTAATAGTGTCCTGTGTGGGAAGGAGCATCAGGAAGGAGGGCCCTCATACTTCTGGACTTTACAGTTTAGCCCTAAGGCTCAGAAGACTGTCTACCACTGTAACAGACCGCTGGATTATCCAGAAACACCAAAGAAAGGAAATCTTTGCAATAGGGGCATTGCTTGGAGTGGGTCAAGCCCCAGTACTCATTAGTATCTTCTCCAAGTAACCACATTTGGGACATCCTCAGGTCCTTCTGCAGAAGACACCCTGCCAGGCCCCTTTGGGGAAGCCAATTGTCCCCAGCATGGGCCTCTACTCAAAGTGGTCCCTTACCCGAAGGGTCTCAAAGGTGTCTTCAATCTCAATGATCTGCTGAATGTTGTTGGTAATGGTGGAAATGACCTTATCGATGAGATGTACCACACCGTTGGTTGCATGGTGGTCAGCTTTCAGCAGCCGGGCACAGTTCACTGTGACAATCTGCCCGGAGAAGAAGCAAGGGTGAGCAATACAAGAGGCTCGAGGAAGGGCAAACTCCAGGAAGGGCAGACCGTGGGTCCACAGCTGGGAGCAGAGTGGGAGTGGGGAGGGTCTGTAGAGAAGACCCAGGAGGCAAGGGCTTGTCACCGTTTATCACACCGCAGGGCAGAACCCTAGAAAGGAACACCCCAGGTGGGCCAGGGGAGGGTTTGCTGTGGACAGAGGACAGTGCTGGTGCTGGGTAACTGGGCATGCTCCTACCCCGTTGGGATAGTGATGGATCTGGATGTTGGAATTCTGGTACATGGAGGTGAGGGCCATGCCATGCTTCAGCTCATCGGTCAGGACCCGCCTGTCCACCATATGGTAGCGGAGGGCGTTGAGCAGTTCGATGTTGACGTTGCTTACCAGGGAATCCAACACTTCCTAGAAAGAAAGGGCAGACAGTTAAGAGACAGCAGCCCTCTACTCAAGGGAGAGGCCCCGGCTCCAAGTGGACCCAGACCCCTCTTCTGCCAAGAGTCCCTCCTTTAATAAGCATCAGTGGGCAGATGAGGCCACTGGAAGGCACCCGGGGAGCCCTGCTTTAACTTTCCCTCAGGGGTCAAGGGAAAGGGTGTCTGACACAGCAGGAGAACCCCACTGTGTGACCAGGTCTCAGGAGAAAGGCGGTTCCCAGGACAAGCGCCCCAGCAGGAGGCTCCTCTCACCGCAGGCAAGGAAGCCCAGGCCTCGTTGCTAGGGGTAAAGATGGTGAAGCTGCCGGGTCCCTCCATCTCAGGCCTCAGCTTTTCCGTACGGTCTGTGTAGAGCTGCGTGGTGGTCGATCCCACGACTCCCAGAGTCTCATAGAGGTTAGAGAGCGGGAGAGCTGCAGAGGCAGAGGGATGGCTGTGAGCCCATCCTGGATACACACCTACCCTGTTTCTTTGTCAGCAGGGACGGTGGGCACAGCTGCAGAGCAAAGGGAGGGGCGGGTGGGTGGAGAGAAGCCCAGACATCTGCTGATGGAGGAGCCTAAAACTCACATTTCGTAGAACCACTCCGTGAGCGAGCCAAATGCCCCCCGTGTGGACCAGCCTAGCGGGGAGTTTCTAATTGTTTAAGCAATTGTAGAAGCAAGAGGGAAACTCCCGACTGGTCTCACAGACTTCCCTAGCTGTTACCACTTACTCCCCGACAGCTTTGCTAGTGTGAAAGAAGTGTAAACCTTCCGGGTCATTTGCGCATTTCTCAACTGGATGTCTGTTCACTTTCTAAGACAGACTCACTGTGGAGCCCCAGGCTGGCCCTCAGCTCACGGTGATCCTCCTGACTCAGCTTTCTGAGAGCTGGGATAGCAGATGTGTGCACATACACAGACTAGTGTTCATCCTTAAGTTATCTGAGACTATCACCCCAAAGTTGAGTCCCCCCACAGGTCAACACCCTTATCCCTTTTGATCTCTCCAACTGCCCTCTGCATTGCTTAGCGATGCCATGGTGCTGGCCACCTAACTACACCATCATGATCTTGACACTAAGTCAAATTGCTTTCTTTTTTAAATTCCTGTTCATTTCTTAATTTAAAAACTACCTTGAATTTCAAAGCTAAGACAAAATGCAAACCCTGCGTAATTGCTGTGTGGCACCAAAGGTTCTGATACGATTCACAGGTATCACGCCATCTTTGGCTGACTGTGGCCGTCTGTGGGGCCCTTTGTTGCCTATGGGTAAGCCCACTGGTCTGCGGTGCTCCTCCTGCTGGTCCAGAGGCCAGGGACCTGTTATCCTGGCTGATCCCCAGCAGGGCTAATGAGCCCTGAAGGGCTAACGGGTCACCCTTATTAGATGCTCCCAGGATCCCTGCCAGCGACTGAGGCAAGGGCAGAGCCTGCAGCCACTGGGAAGAGGCTGGACAGAGTGCAGTGGCCTTTCCCCACCTGCTTGGTGAGGGTCAGGAGAGGTGGTGTTTTCACCTCCGTCCTCTGCCCCGTCCTCTGCACCTCATGGCTCAGTGAGCGCATGGGAGGGACAACTCAACCTTGTGCCCCCCACTCTGCTATGGTTCTGCTGCCTTTTGCAGGATAATTCTTCCTCTTGCCCTTCTGTCCCATCCACCCACAGGCAGGGCCTGGCTCACTCACCTGCTGGACAGCCTTTCTCTCCTGGGACCTTCTCATATCCAGGACAGCACTCATAGCTGATGACTCTGAAAGAGAGATACAGGAGTATGTCCCTCAGCACATCACTCTTCCTCCCAGATGTCCTCAGGGAAGAAATGTCACAGGGACGACAGAAAACAGGCGGCAGGCACAGCACCCTGACTCTTAGGACAGCGTGTGCTCCATCATGATTGTCCTGATCAGTGGCCAGGAGCACCTCACTTCAGCCTTGTAAAATGTTTCTGATGGTTACTAGCACCAGCAGTCAACTGACTGGGAAACCAGGTGAAGGCGGCACACTCAATAACCCAATCAGAAACATAACTCACCCAGCAATGACCTCCAACAACCACGCACAGGCAACCAGATGAATGGTGTTCTGGGGAAGGAGCTGGGGGGACTAGAAAGTCCTGTGTGGGTTCTAGCTCTGAACCTAACTCATCCTTATGGTCCCACCTCTTCTCTGGGTCTCAACACACATGTAAAATGCATGTGTGGAGGGTGGAGGGGCTGTGGTTTCTGTCTCTCTTCTGCTACTCTAGAACTTAATTTAATAACCCAAAAGGCAGAGTATGGGTGATCATTGTGCTCTCTTGGTTTTTACTTTCAAATGAAAATAGAGTGCCTCTTCATGAAGGCACTTGTTTTGCTATTTATTTACATAAAAATGTATTAAAAACATGTTTACAGTTTCAAATTTAAAACATCTTAGTGATTATTTATAAATTACTTCCCACCTACCCTCATCTTCAACCTTGCCATCGTCTTTCCAGAGGCCCCAATAGCACCAATTTGCAAGATCCTCTGCATTTGGATGACACAAGACGTGCAGGGTACTTAACAGTCATTTCTTCAGAAAACTAAAGCCTGTCTGCTCTCCTCCTTCCAAGGAGCCCATTATGGGATGCTGGCTGCTGTCGGGACTTCACAAAACATGCTTCAGCCACCCCGATACTCTGAGGACACCACAAAGCTGAGAGAGTTTCAAATAACATCGCAGCTAAAGGAGCCTGAAGCCCTGTGCTCACGGCTGCCCACAGATGTGCAGTCCCCACCCCCTCCCCCCTCCCCCAAGGCCTAGAGCCAAATGCAAACAATCCAGTTTCCCCCCTCTTTCTTGTATCTTAGAGATTTGCCAGTCTTGTTCGTTCAGGGATGACATCATCAGAAAGGAGGCAGGCAGGCGGGAAGAAATGTGGTGCTGGGGGGTAGGGGTGGGGGTGGGGAGGAGTGTGGGCTGAGGAGGCTGCTGGCTCCTGTGAATTCATTTGGAATCAGTTCAGGAAAGACTCAGTTACGTGAGGATGAAGCATGGTCATCTGTCACCCAGAGGAGGTTTCAGGTTCTCAGACAGCCAGGGAGCTACAGGTGTCACTTGGCTAGACAGACGCCACCCCCTAGACAGAGGCACAACAGGCTACAGATTAGTCCGTGTCCTGCTCTCTCCACCCTCTGGCATCCTGCTCTGCAGCACACTCCCCACCTCTCCCTTCTTACCTTGAGTCCCTGTACTTAAAGAACTAGACAGACATCAGGGCTGACACTGACCAACCCACAATGCTAGCTTCTGAATGTGTGCCATCTCCGCCGCTGAAGAACTTGCCAAGGCAGAGTGGTGTAGGAGAAGCCATCCTGGATGAGGAGGCTCACTTTAGGATCTCTCCATGACTAGTGGGGTGATCTTGAGAACCCACTTCTCTCTGTGGCCTCTATTTTCTGAACCACAGAGTGCAGCATAATTAAAGCAGTTGCTCTATAATTCAGGGAGATCCCCAAGCTTTAAGCCTACAGCATCAGGACCCCGTACCCCGATACACCCACGTGCGCACGTACGCAAGCACATACGCACGCACGCACTCACGCAGAATCCCAGGCTTTCTCTGATAAATACCAGGGCTGGATGGCAAGATGGTTCAGCAGGCACGTGCTATCAAGCCTGACAGCCTGAGTTCGATCCTCAGCTCTGCATGGAGGAGAGAACCGATGCCCCTGGGCTGTCCTCTGACCTCTGCGCGAGTACACACGAGCACGCGCGCGCATGCGCGCACACACACACGTAAATAAATAGAATAAATAAATGCAGAAACACCACCAGGGTTCTATGACTGGAGTTGGGGAGGTGGAATCAGATAAAGCCATCGCCTCAATTCAGTTATTCTCCCAAAGTGCCGATGCGGAATTCCACGGAGTTAGAGACGCATTTGGGGAAAACTGGCCTATCCACACAGTGCTCTCTGGGCCCCCTTGGTGAACATGGCTGTTTCATGTTCCGTGGCTTGGAGCGCCCAGCCACACTGCCCACAGACTCTATTCACCAAATGTTAGCTTTCTGAGTTCTAGTGCCCCTCCCCCAAACCAAAGGACAGCCGAACAGCTTGGGTGGCCTCACCAGGATTTCAATGAAGATAAAAGAAGATAAGATCTTCAAAGTACATGTGTGTGTGTGTGTTCCTGTGTGTACATGTATGCACAAGAGGGATAGAGAATGACATGGGGGAGAAGTGGAAAGTGGAGGGGCTGATGAGGAAGGGACAACCTGAGCAGAACAGTCTCAGGACAGACAGCTTAGGATAGTCAGAAAGCAAACTGTGGGGTAGGACGGGCCAAGCGGTCCTTGAGAGCCCAGACACGTGGGGGTATCCCTAGGCTCTCCCCGTTTTAGCAAGGCTAGCTCTTTGACCACTGCTCTTGACCAAGTGCACATTTGAGGGGCAGACGGATTTGGTGCTGTGTCCGGAGTGCTGAAGGCAAAGCCTTTCTGGTGGGCTCGTTGCCCCGGCCCTCCCACGGCTGGACAGTGCCCTGCTTTCACATGGGCATGGCTTCTGTGCCACCGTCCTCACAGCAGAGCTTCAGTCTCTAAGGCTGTGAATCCTTCTCCAGACAAAGGCCGTAACCAAGCACAGCCCTCTATGAAGCCTTTTCCAGTCCTCTTGCGCTGGAGACTCTCCTTCCTGGGCTCACCGGCAGCCATTCCAGGTCTCTCTCTAGGCCATGCTCTCATTTGAGGACATCAGCCTTCTGTGCTGAGAAGGCTCTGCGGAGGCAGCCTCCATGCTCCTAGCTCTCCAGACAGTATAAGCCCTTTGCAGAACCAGCCGGCTCAGGCCCGGGGTAGCAGGGACAGCTGGGACTGCAGACAGAGAAAGCAGCTGACTGGAGCATTCTTGACCAGCACCTTTTGAGCTGGCAGTCTCCAGAGTGAACTCTCCTACCCTCTCTGCCCTGCTCCATTTTACATAGGCTCCCACTGGAGAATATACAGACTTTGTAAGAATAGAACTTAAGTCTGGTACCACCTCTCTAGACCCAGCAGAAATGGATGGAAACTATGGGTGCCTCTCCTTGCATGTCCCCAGTCCCCACATGTCCCTTCACAGGAAGGACCAGGCTACTGGTTTCTGCATCTTGTCTCGTCAGCTAGATTCTAATTAAAGGCTCCCGTAATACACAAGATGGTGCCCTTTCCCATGCCTATCTAGTGTTTTCTCTTGGATTGGATGGGGAGAGTATCACTAATTTCTCCCCAAATTTATTTTCCACTGAGCTAATACAAACTTAGAACATTCACTCCCCAAAATGTGCAGCATGGGTCTCCTGTTGTCCTAAGAGGCAGGAGACTGACCACACTGAGGGAGAAGGCGGAGTAAGGAATGAAGACTGAGCAAAGCTTCCTGTGATAGGGAATACTCATGGCGTCACTCTGCCTGAGATGAACCATAGAGCAAACACACATTCACGGCATCTAGATGTCAGCATGCTCCATGGACTGCCAGCCTGGAGCGGCTCATTTTCTGCATGCCATTCCTTGGACAGAGGCTAAGCTGATTCTTGAAGTTTCCTAACCGACTGTGCCCCAGTGAAGACCTCTGCCACAGAAACTTTCATAGCCTAGTGCGCTGCGAGGTGACTTCAGAACATGGGTTCATGGCATTTCCCATATGGATGGGAGTGCATTTGGGTGGCTGTTGGATGCTGACTGTGTCCCCAGATTCCACTGTGTCTGATGAGAAGTTCTGGTTCTCAGTCTCATGTCAGTCATCATAATGACCACCAGACTTGAATAAGCCACTGGGAGGTGACAGTGACTCTGGCCCAAAGGGCATCTCTGACTCCAAGAGGACTTGTTTCTAGGACCCTGGCTACAGATGTGGGGCTGTAAAAAGAGACGTAGGACAATCCACCTAGACCCTAGCCTGCTCCCTTGGATACCTGTGGCATTGCTGACCCTAGCTGCCAGGCTTGATTCTCCAGGGGATGGCACAAAGTGGCCAGACCTCCCCATTTCTCAGTGTATGACTCTTCAGTAGGTTGTTCAGGCTTCTGGAGCCTCAGTATTCTCATCTGCAAATGGGCTCTTTTTGTCTTTTTTCCTCTCCTCTCCTCTCCTCTCCTCTCCTCTCCTCTCCTCTCCTCTCCTCTCCTCTCCTCTCCTCTCCTCTCCTCTCCTCTCCTCTTCTCTCTCTCTCTCTCTCTCTCTCTCTCTCTCTCTCTCTCTCTCTCTCTCTCTCTTTTTAAATAATCCCCCACTACTTGGTCAGAGAATGACTATGGGAACGGAATGGGCAAGCATACAGGAACTACTTCAGTGCAGTGGTGTGTTCTAAGTGCTCAGTGTGGAGCTTCTAAAGCTGATGAAAATAAAAACGCCCCCACAGAACTGTTAAAATAGAAGCTCAGTTATAATCTAACATAACAAACACAACTTCATCAAAAGTAAAGCCCTCCATGAAGCCAGGTGATCAAATCACATCCTGAGGGCTATAAACAGAGCAGTGAGGGTTGTTATTAGTTTCTGATACCTTGCTGTTACAAACTACCTAAAACTCAGTGGCTTAAAATCCTACAAACGTATTGTGTTACAATTCTGAAGGTTAGGGTCAGAAATCGGCCTCATGTGCCTAAAATCAAAGGCCATCTTCCTTTTAGAAGCTGCCAGGACACTCCCCTCTCTGCCCTTCGGCTTCTGGAGGTTGCTGGATTGCTCAGCCTTTGGTGACATTGCTCTAGCTGTGGATTTCGACACGCCCCTTTCTCTGACTCTAACTTTCGCCTCGCTTTTACAAAGACCCCTATGATCCCATCAGATTCTCCAAAGGTAGACACCCCAGTTATGTCTGTGAAGTCCCTTTTTCCATGTAAAAGAATGTATTTACAGGTTTCAGATTAGGATGTAGGCATCTACATGGGCTCATGAAAATTCTCAACAGAACAAAATTCCACATCAGCTACTACTAGTATATCAGTAGACTACTAGTTTACAGAATGGTCTAGATCTAGAATTTTTAGAAAGCATTGCCTCATGGGGCATTTGGAGTATGCTCAGTCTCTGTTATCTTAGAGCAAGTTATGGATGGGGACAGGAAATACACACAGGCGTGGTCTGGGGACAGTGCAGCCTGCTTCTGACCACCTCTTTCCCTCTTGGGACCAGGAGAAGGGATCCATGGGAGGGAGAAATGGAGGGCTTCTTTGTGCCAGAATGACATCTACTAGAAGTAGACCTTCCAGCTGACAGGAAGGCGCCACCATGTCCCCGATGGCTTCAAAACATGTCCGATTTCTGCTAATGCTGAGGAACTATGTTATGTGGCTGAAGGGCAGAGTAACACCAGAAGCTGGAGAAAAAGGAGGGTCCTGTCAGTTCCTCTTGGCTCCAGAAAATGGCTTCTCACCTGTGAGCCATGCTATCTGCCAGGGGGGCAATTTGAAGACTTTGGGATGGACTGCTGCCACCCCCACCTGCTGGCTTCCACATTGGCCCTCTGTATCACCTCAGGATGCTGTAGCTCCAGCCATGGCTATGACATCCCTGTTGTGTCAGCTTCAACCTGTCTGTTGAGCAGACCCCCCATCCCCTGGCCTCAGATAAGAGGCTTCTGTCTAGACTCTTAGAGCCTAGAGCCACACATAAAACTTTTATGGTTCCCTATCCTTTTATGGTTGCCTGAAATCACAGAGCAGGTCCTGTCTGTCAGCCACAGGTCTATTGTCTGATCAGCGATTGCGTCACTCTGGGGCTCTACAGCTCTGAAGTAGAGGCTGAAGTGAGCTGCTAAGGAATAGAATCCAGTCACGCCACCAAACAGGAGACCTTTGCTGACCAAACCCTGCCATCAATCAGTGTGACAGCGTTCGCTGCTTTGACACACAGCACCAAAGTCTCCGATTCTTCTCTCCTTGGAAATGCAGACAGCTAGTGTTGGGAGACTCAGTGGCTTCACCAGTGTGGCAGGGACCACACTGAGTGCGGCAGGGCCACCCCCTACCCTCTGGAAGACAGCACCCAGAGCCTCACAGGCACAGACAAGGGGTTCTAGGCTCCATAGTCACTAGGCCTGTTTCCATGTCTCTGGTGACCTCACATGGCAAGATCTTTACCTCACACTTGGTGCTCATCATCTGTTTTCGGGACCAAAATTTCCTTCTGGTCTCAGAAGTACATACTTCTGCTGTAGCCCGCCTGACATCTGGCTGAGAAAACGCCAGTGCCCGTGCTGGTTTGTCAAGACAGTCCTCTGTTCCAAGTGTCACGCTTCTAGTTCCCACTCGTCGTCAACTAAGCACCTCTAGGGACCCAGTCGCCATTAACTCCGGCCAGTACAGCCCCCCACCTAGCACTTAATTGTGGCCATATCAGGTCAGAAATAGCTCCCTTGGAGACCTCCCTCCTGTGTTCACTGCTCTCCTGAAAAGCTCTTAGTCCTTGAGGACCACAGAGATGAGGTCCATCTCTCCCTCTTCCCCTCTTTGTCCCCTGGGTCTCTTCCAAGGCAGCTCCATCTCCTGAGGCCAAGGCTGCACGTGATGTTCCATCTGGGATCATAAAGTTTCTTATCAGCCCATGTTTTCCTCATCTCACTTCCTCTTTTTTAGGCTTCCCAAAGCCCCAGCCACATTCAGGAGTTGGATGTGAATGTTTTTTTCTCTTAGCTTTGTGATCCAGGTCAAAGCCTGGATGGCCTTGGGCCTTGACTGACCCCCACTACAAACACCATTCTTCCATCCACAACCCCATCCATCTTCCCCTTCCTGGAGCTGGTGGCCGGTGCCTGCCTCCCCCACCTCCTACACTCACTGGGGTGAGAGGGCTGCCCCAGTACGTCACTGTGCTCTCAAAACCAAATCAGGTTAGAGGAGAGGACTCTACCCAAGACCATCTGCCAGCCCCCTCCTGTGGCTTGTGGCTCATCCTGGCACACAGAGAAGAGACATGGGTAGAAGTCAGTAAAGCAATACAACTCACTGTCAACATCATGCGTCTGGGAACTCTCAAGGAATGCCATCAAGCCGCCATGAATTCCTCAGTCAAATTCCATAAGACAGGCTCATCTGACACAGCATGGCAAATGCCACCCTGTGGCCAGCTTGCTACAGGTGCCCTGTGAAACCTGAGGCTCTGACTTGAAGATCTGCTGCTTGGCACCAGCATGCTGGCCACCTTCTGAGAAGCAATTGCGTGGGATCTGACTTCACGTTTAATTAAGCAACTAAAGTTTGAGTAGATCACGTATGCACCTATCAGTACTGGAGGTAATTGGTTTTTAAAACTTGGGTGTCCTGCAAAGATGTTCCATATAGAATTTGCATAATCGCTTTTTGTTATAAAGAGCACGAACTTCTGCTGAGCATCTGTTCACTGGATCTGAGAAGGGTCCCAGCTCACACCTTGCTCAGAGACTGGGCTGCCCACCGGCTGTGCACCGCTGCCATGGACTGTGCAGAGGCTCCCAGAGAGCTGCTGGTCTCACTCCTGCTCTATGAAAGCAGGATCAACAACTGCTTAACATAATCTGAGCCACACACTGTGGTGTTCATGTCAACGAACATGTTAAGGGAACATGTTTCCTCCTCTCAGCTGGAGACAGTTGCTGAAAGCGATAGCAAAAGGAACACATTTTAAAACTCTCTCACACTGGGACAAGTTCAGGGAAATTTCCTATTTTGCTGAAAAGAGGAAGGTCAGGCTCCCGCAAGTAGCTCAAGCGGTTTTGTATGGCACCTCTTCTCTTCTGTGAGAGACAGTCAGTTCTGAGGTCTATTGATTGTCAATGCCAAAGCTGATCAGCTTTCCCAGAGTTCTGTTAGAACATGCATTCGACTGTTCTCCCCAGGCAGCCAGGCAGTGAGGGCAAAGGCTACCTCCCTCCATGAAGAGAGGCACCCACAAGGCCTACTGTGACCATCACACTCTGTGGGTGTGCCCTTCTCTGTGTGTGTGAGCTCCATTTGCATATTCTGGGGTTTGTAGTTAGGACGTGCCAGGTACCATATCGTCCTCTTACGTATATTGGTCAGTTCAACCCTCCTTCTGCTGTGTCCATTTTGCACAGGAGGCAACTGAGGACACAAAAGACGAACCCTCCCCAAGTAAGCGGCGGAGCCTGAGTCTTAATCTGCCGCGCTGCTCCCTGGGGTTCGGACTTCTAGGCACACTGAGACTTCCTGAAGTGTTCGTTCACCTGGGCACTTGCTGAGCAAGGCTGACCTTTGGGGTAAGTTCGCCAACAGCTTTTCATTCCCAGGGTCACATAGCTTCTCCTCTGAATAGTTGTATCATTTAGTGAAGACTGAGAGAAACACACACACACACACACACACCACAGAGTGTGGCCTCCTTGGCAGCTGACTTATACACATACAATGGTGGCTCTCTCTCTCTCTCTCTCTCTCTCTCTCTCTCTCTCTCTCTCTCTCTCTCTCTCTCACACACACACACACACACACACACACACTGTGGTCTCCTTGGCAGGTGGTGGTCTTGGGAGGCTACAGATACTCACGTGGACTTGCCGCAGATCTTCCTCTGGTACCACTGCTTGCAGTTGGTGAAGTATTTCTTGTTGGTTCCAATGACCTTCTGTACAGCGCATACATTGGGACTGGAATCAAAAGTAACAGTGTTAGTGAGATGGTCGCAAGCCAGCCCACACTGAGGTCCGTCTCACATGTGAACCTCCTAGGGCCAACAGCGCTGTCTAGAGAGAGGAGAGACAGCCATTTTGGTGGTTTGGGGTAAACTCTGGCATGGTCTATGTATATCTTTCTTTCCCATAAAAATCTTCTCCTCAAATAAATCCTTCAAGTCTGTCTTACACACTAAGCATCCTTCTCTGGCACAGGCAAATATTAAGTGTAAAGCACCTTAAAGTCTAGGTTACCTGTTACAGACAGAGAAAATGAGCAAAATCCAAGCGACATTGCTGAGCTGTGCCAGCCTTCCTCTCTATCTGTACCTGCCCTGAGCACAGACTTGGCATCCCAGTGTGCATCACAGGTCCTGTTGCCAAGAGGCTTCCAGCACCTCTCAGCCAGCTCCATAAACAGACATGCTCTGCGTGTCTAGACCAGCTGCCTGGCTCCTGGGACAACACACTGCGAGTATCCACCCTGTAAACCAGGGTGCGCGGCCAGCTGCTGTCAGGACTGACAGGGAGTACTCTCCCACTTAACCCTCCATTACCCATTGCTCAGAGCCACCCCCACATCCCCCAGGAAACTCCTGGACAACACTTTCCTTTCCAGACTCTAACCTGGGGTGCTGGCTTTATTTTGTGCTGGGTACCAAAGAGAGCCTGTGACTGATACGTCATGAATGTTACCTCTCTCCAACTACCCTCAAAAGAACTGTAAAGACAAGAGTTCTCGGCCGGTTAGAGTCAGTATGGGAATAGGCTCATTGGAAACAATGTATAACAATCTCGTTTAAAAAGATCTTCAATAACTGTGGGAAAAACACACTCCCTGGGTTTCTGCTGAGAAGGCTTCTCTGGAGCCTTCTGGAGCCTTTGGTGTTCTGGAGAATGCTATTTGAATGTTTTCTTCTCCTGAGCAACCAGAGTGGTGTTCAGGCCAAATGATGGTGGCATCTTCTTTGGCGCTCCGGGGCAAGGGAGCTGCCATGTGTGATCACAAAGGCGAGGCTCTTTCTGAGCAGGCAGTAGCCATCTGACTAAACTGCAAGTCAGAAAATCAAAGAAAACGGACTGAGGGTGTTCACAAGATTTCCATGTGCCCACAGCTTCAGGTGCATTCAGATACAGGCAGCCTCAATAGCAACTCTTAACACCTTAAGAATGCATTGCAGAGGCAGGAGGATTGCTCTGAGTTCAAGGTGAGCCTGGGCTACACAGTGAGTTTGAGGGCAATCTGGACTCTGTTTCAATTAACTAATTAACTATAACTAACTAACTAACTAACTAACTGTGATCCACAGAGCACAGTATTTGGGGGGATCTGTAGCTACCATGTCATTATTTGGACAGTGTCCACAGCTAGATGATTGGGTGGTTGTTCGCTCTGACCCATTATTTCTCCTCCCCGTTTCTTCTCCGTATGAAGAATACATTTTTGTTTTTGTTCAACAGACAACAGTAAGTGAGCAGAGCAGGCGTGATACTAGGAAAGTGACGGTGAAAAGTCCAGCTTGACAGGTGACCACAGGTAAAGGCTGGGCCAGCCCACCTTAGTTGGGTCTCACCAGGTGCTTAGAGACTCTGCAGCCAGTGATCCACGTGTTTCACGGTCCTTGAATAACCCCTGAAGAGCTTCCACAGGCCACACTCCAGCCCCAGATCATCCTTCCCACTGTACAGCCCCAGCTCTCTTGTCCAACTGAGCAGGAAATAATTACTGTGGATGAATTCCCTGCAGCTCACCATGGGCGGCCAGCCGCTCGTCAGTGAGTCTCTGTGGACTTGGCTCCAGCATTCCTCTCCTCTGCGGAGAGAGTTTGCACTGCTCCTGCCCTGTGACAGGAGCAGAAGCTGGGGGTGGGGGGAGGTGGGGGGGGGGTAAGCTGTGTCTATACTGAGATGTAATCAAACCGAGCAGGCCATTTCCAGGCTTCTGCCCTAGGACCGGCAGCCCCCCTGTTCGACGCGCATCTGAAAAGCGAGGGCTTCCAGAACTTCCGTCCAGTTTCTGTTGATGCTGTTCAAACGTGCAGCTGCGCTCTGCTCTCACTGCTTTCGCATTAGCATGCCCCATGCAAGAGTAACACAGAGGCAGCTGGGAGCCAACAGAGCACCCAGCGGCCCCCCCTCCCTCCCACCAGCTTTCGGGGCTTGCATCCAGGGGCTATCAGTGTGCTGGGGGCAGCATGTGGGGAGGTGAGTGCATCAGGGCATAGGTGGCCGTGCACTGCTGCCCAGCCGCTAGGCACACTGTCCTTTCTCCCCCCTCAAGGGACACCCCGCACTTCTTTAAACTTCCCCTTTCTTCAGCTCTCACTTTGAATAAAGGGCTGGAACTGGAACAAGGTTATCCATCTGCACGGGGGGCCACACCCATGTGTGCAGGCCAGGCAGTCCCGTGGTTCTTTAGGGACAGTTAGATCAGAATAAATGCAACCATGCCCCAAATCATTGGCTGTGGTTTGTGTGCCTGGGCATCCAGATTTCCCTTGGGGAGGGGTGCGGATGTGGTCTTCCTTTTATTTATTTTGAGATAGGGTCTCCCTAAATTGCCCACCTCTTGCCCCAGCCTCAGGAATAGCTGGCCTTAAAATAATGCATCACCCTGCTTAGCACACATCACCTCTCCATCACTCAGCCTGTCACAAATTACTGTAGGTTTTCCAACCTAGTGCAAGAAGCACAGGGGATACATCAGAGAAGCTGGTCTAAATCATTTCCTCATTTTGTATTTGGATGGGGAGCACACGCCACAGTGAGTGTGTGGGTCAGCAGACAACTCTTGGGAGGGAGGCTGGTTCTCTCATCCCTTGTGGGTCGGCAGGCTTGGCAGCAACTGCCTTAGCTGAGCTACCTCGCTAAGTTTAAATGCTTTATTTAAATGCTCAAGTTTTCTTGACAATTGGTATTCTGGGCTCTGAAGGGAAGGAGGGTGGCTTCAGCAGGAGACCATATGTGGTGTCTTTAGAGACTTCACCGTGGCTGTGGCCTTGCTGCTCTGGGTGACAATGCTGCAGCTTGTGTGTGACGTGGAGCTCACACATCACACACATCTTCGAACCTGAAGGCATCATGCAAGAGAGGCAGCTGGGCCAAAGGTGAACCAGGCAGGGATGTAGCTCCAGTTGTCATTGCTTGGTTTTGAGGCTTCCAATCTGCGTTTTTCTGATCTGTCCCCTCAACCCTTCATGCACACAGCCTAAGCAGCAAGTGACCCCAGGACCTCTGCACTGCCTCCTTCCTTTCTGGAGGGTGTGAGGCTGTGGCTCGGGTCTGTAGAGCGGTCAGTCCTGCACCCATTGCTTGCTTCCCCACAAACCCTGAGACCTGGGAGGCTATAAGAGACCTGAAAGCCATATGCAGAAAAAGGGTGACTGCTCCCTAAAAGTGCAGCCTTTACCCAAGTTCAGGACATGCCCAGTGTTGGGGGCTGCAGTTTTGTCTGGGCCTAAAAAGCCAACCCTCACTAGCCACATGGATTTCTCCTTCTCCTTCTCCTCCTCCTCCTTCTTTAATCTGAGTACAGATCTGTCTAGTCTCTCTGAGAGTTGGGCACAGCCTGGGGGTGTGGGGCACCTGGACCACTCCTGAAGTCATTATTCCACTCTTTCCACAGAAGTTTCCCAACGATGTTGATGCAGCCAGGTAGACTGAAGTGCCAGGCTATGTCTGAAGCAGGCATGGCCTGGTTGTGTGTAGCAGTTCTGTGCAGACTGTGCCCATGCCAGGCTCTTCATCGGGGCATACCCTTGGCCAGAGTGTGTCTCCTAAAGTCCACACATCTGCACTGCCCAGAGGAATATCTGAAGCATTAATGATTCGCATTGACAAAGTTGGCCATGGCTTCAAGACAGATTCCAATCCTGACTCCAGCACTTTCTGCATGACAGGCTGGTACCCTCTCAGGTCTTGGTTTCCCAATGTGTCTAGCATGTATAAAGGGTAGTGAATTTTCCTGCTCTTCTTTTACCAGGTGCCACACTGCTCTTGTGGCACTGTTTGGGGATGAGTGTCTGGGTGCAGAGCAATGCCAGGTGCATAGGAGCTGTGGGCATTTAGGGTCCTACTACCTGGTGTGACCAGTCTCACACCTGGAATCACTGGACAGTGACCTGGCTGGCTTCCCCTCTGCAGAGGACACCTTCTCAGGGTGATGGCGATTCTGTGCTGAGAGCTGCTAACGCCCCCTTCTACCTAGAGTTAGGAGAGGAGACTGAAAGTCCCCTAAGATGTATCATAAACTTTGGTCTGAGTCTGTGGTCACTGGTCAGTGTCCCCAACCCTTTTGCCACAAAGCATTCCACTAGGTCCCCGCATCTCATCCTCCCACGGTCCCTCCCTCCACGCAGGGCTAGTCTCTCTGTGTTCTGGCTGCTTTTCCTTCGGGCTTTGTCCCCTGAAATTCTGGCCTACTATGATGATGTCCCCAGCGGAGTGCACTGGCAGCTCAGTGACCTGTCCTTGCACCGCCCACCACGGAACCGCTGGGGCTTACCCGTGTTGGCGACCCCGGAGTCGACTGTGCTGCAGAACCTGCTGGTAGGGCGACTTGCCGGGACCTGCCAGGGTCGCGGTGGGGCCCAGAGCCAGTGCCAGAGTCAGGGTCAGCAACTGCACCAGGAGCGCCATGGAGCAGGAACACGCGCCGCCGACCCAGGACGAAAGCAGGCACGGAGGCGGTAGCGAAGTGAGAGCGGCCAGGCAGTGCGCGTTGGTTTTAGTAGCAGGAGGGAGGGAGCGGCCGAGGGCGGGGAAGGGCGGCCGGCGCCTCCCAGGCCAAGCCACTACTAAGCACCCGCGCCCTCCTGCACCGCCCAGCCTGCTCGCACACCCTCCTCCCACTTTGCACAAAGTGCGGGTCCAAAGGAAGGCGCCCTCCAGTTTCACTCTTTTTTAAATGTTCATGCCTGGAGCCCAAAGACACCTCCCTACCAGACTACAGGAAGACAGAGGGTCTGTGCCGACTCCCACAAGCTTTGACCTGTCAGACTGGTCTCTGCCATCCAGTACAGATGCACCAGCCATCTGTAGAAAAGTGAGGAAGGGTGGGGTTCACACCTTGGCAATCAGGAATCCCTCACCTGGCTTCGGTAAAATCTGTGAATGCCAGATAGATGCTGCAAAGAGAGGGAAGAGCTAGGAACATGCCCTGGAGGAGCTCAAAGTATGCAAGCAGTCACATAGTAAGGAGGTGAGTACTCACCCTAGCACCCATTAATCACCCTCCCATTACCTGGTTCTGCTAGCCCCAGGGATGAGCTCCCAGAGGTGGAGAGCATGGGCCTGGCCAAGAAGACACCATGGAGAGAGGCAGCTGGGGCTCCTGCCTCAGGCAGAGTCTGATAGCATCTGCTTTTAGATCTGAAGGCTGACCAGGATTTAGCCAGGCAAAATGAGGATGGATTGAGAGGACCCGAGCTATCCAGTTGACGGAGGCATGCTAGGTAGAGTAGGGCAGAAGAAGACAGGAGTGGAGCAGGGCCCAGATCCAAGCTGAGAATCCTGCCAGTGTTAGGGAAGCAAGCAAATGGCACAGCCAGTGTCGTGAGCAGGCTTTGAGAAGACCAGATAAATAAGGCAAGACAGGAGACGGAAGGGACCACGTAGGAACTTGAGCTACTAGCAAAGGTGGGGATGGAGGGAGAAGTGATGGAGGTATGTCTAGGAGACAGTAGTCTCAGGGGGACATATGAGCTACATGTGATGGCTAACTTTGGTTACCAACTGGCTTAGACTGACAAATGCCGGGGCATCAGTGAAACCCAGCTCTGAGTGTGTCTACAATGGTGTTTTCAAAGATTAGCCGAAAGGGAAAAACCAGTCTTGAATAGGGATGGGATCATGCCACAGGCTGCGGTGCTGGGTTGGATAAAGAAGGGAAAGAGAAGGTAAGAGGAGCATGAGCAGTCTCCATGCTCTGCCTCATGATCTGCAGAAATGTAAGCAAGCAGCCTCTACTTCCTGCCCTCCCAGTCTCAATGGACGGCATCATCTGAACCGCAAGCCATTTTAAACTGTTTCTTGTCAGGTCCCAGCAGCGAGCAAAGTTACCAATACACTATGTACAGGGGACAAAGAAGAATCAAGGATGAGTTAGGTGTTTGAGATTCAGGCATCATGATGGCTGCTGCTGCTGATGTTTTTCATATGAAGGGCATGGAGACAGGTATACTCTGCCAGGGAAAGATGAGTAGCTTGGGACCTGACGAGTTTGAGGTACACGTGATTCATCTCAGTGGAATGTCTACAGACAGCCTGATCCAGGGCTTGAGGGAGGGGTAAAAGATGGAGATTCAGACCTGGAAGCCATTCTCCTTTGAGGGGACACTAGCAAGAGCTAATCAGCGATTTGCTGGAGGGAGGTACCAGCAGAGAAGAAGCTGACAAGCCAGTGGGTGGAGATGCATTGGGAGGAGGGAGGCCTTGATGGAGGAACTCTCAACAGAGAAATGCTGCACACAAAGCCGGTACAAACAGCCTCTGCTCTGCTAGAAAGCAAAACACAGCTCTGAATTTGACGACTGTCTGGTCTAGGATGCTAGAAGACACCCATAGAGAGTCAAGTGCAGACCTGATCCCAGAAAGCATCCCTCAGGCCAGGAAAACCAGCAGTTTAACTTGGGAGAAGAGTCTGGGAGGCACGTTCCACCTTCCAGTCCAGCACCCCCATCTCTGGAGATGGAGGGGGTCTGAGCGAGGCTAGTGATCTCAGCCACCCTCACTCCCCTCTATAAAACTAACATTGGATGACTCGAGTTTTTCCATGAGCTCAGTGAGGAGATCACAGTAATGCTTCAGTTACTGTTTAGATATTTTTAAAAATTCCACCACAAGCTCCACACCACCCCTCAGCATAAAAGGGAGTAATGTAAACATACCCCCCATGGTAGTGGCTGCTGCTTCAAAGACGGTGATGTTGCTGTGTGGGGAGGTCCTCTAGCCCCATGACCTGGAGCTGCCAGGGCAAAACACAGTGCTTTCATTTAAGAACTTTTTTTTTTCCTTTTCCATGTTAGAAAATCTAAACACAAGAAAATGAGGCTTGTTTGGAACAATAATTACTAGACTTTTTCCAGGTACTTTAGAAAAATGACCGCTTTTGTGTTCGGTGGCACATGCAAGATCACCAAAAGCTATTTGAAAACAACTTTGGGACACTTGATAATGAGCCTTCAGAAGCAGAAGACAAGCCAGTGTTTCCAAGGAGCTTTTTTGCACGGGATCCCGTGTCTATGGGTGAAAGGTGGGCATCAGGCCAACTCAGGCCTGGCTGTACTGCTCCCAACCCAAGTGCTTGGGCACCAAGAGAAATGGCCAGACCTTTTCCAGGGGACACTCAGCCTCTCTAGCCTGCCCCATACACAACCTGGAAGGGATAGTAAGACATATTTTGCACAGGATTTCCAAGAGCATGTGTGTCAGACCTGGGAACTGCCGTTTCTTGCGTCACCCATAGTGTGACCTCATGTAGGGAACGCAGGCAAGAACACAGCCCCATTTACTAGAGTGAGGGGATGACCATGGTGCTGTGTGAGATTCCACTTCCCAGAGCTCTCCCTCAGCCTTACCACTCCTGGTGTGACGTACAAAAAGCAGCATCCACACCGCTGGAGAATGTGCTAGAAATGCAGACTCGAAGGCTCTCTTCATACCTACAGAATCTGACTCCATATTTTGACAGGGGCCCTCTGTGATGTTCCCTAGAAGGCCCGGCCTATGGGGTCATGTTAGATAGGTAACCTTCAGGTGAGGGCAGAGTATGAATCAAATGATTGACCCAAAAGTTTTCAAATAGCTTTTGGTGATCTTGCATGCGAAACAACCGCGTAGGAAATCTCAGCTCATGCTGAGGTTAGCCCCCACTGTGGATGGCCATCAAGGTGTGACCTCCAAGTAGCTATTGCTCTGGGTCTTGTTGAGAGTCAGTGTCCTCTACACACTGAACAGGGAGAGGAAATCAGGCTCCAGGTCATCTTCTGTTCTTCATCCCCGCTTCCAAGACTCTGAGGGGCGAGGACAGACCAGAGTTTGTGGCGGTAAGATCTTAAAACAAAGCCACAGCTTTGGACTTCCCAGCTGATGGGACAGCAGCCGCCCCAGCCCTGAAACAGCAGTAGGGGCCCAGGTTTGCTCTGCTCAATGACTCGCTGTGTTCCTCCCTCCTCCAAACACTGGCGTTCTTCAGGAGAATTTGCCAAATGCTACTTGCTGGTTAGAACCCAAATTTGTTTTCCAGGGAAATTGACTTTCATAAAGAGAGCTTCATTGATTTGGCACAGCTCTAACCTCTGAGAAGAAGCCAGAGGCATTCCTGGGGCTGCTTTAATTGCCTAACCTCAAATCCTTCTGCAGAGTGATGCCCACAGATGCCGGTTCGCTGGCTTGGGAGACCAAGCTTACCCACACCATTCAGCTTCCCTGGGTCTGTTGTCCTTTTCTCCAAGGCAGGCAATGGCCCCAGAGAGCTGGATAGCACCAGGTGGCCATGCATTCCAAAGTCCAGGAACCCACACAGCTCTCTGGGGTGACATATCTTTTGGTTACTCTTGCCGATGGCAGCATTCAAGGTAGGAAACCCTGTGTGGGGGTTTCCCTTTCCTCCCTTCCTGGTCCCATATGTCCTCTGTGACCAAGACAAAGTTCTTTCCAAATTTCTCCTCAAAGTTTCTGTTCCTCTCTAACACTTGAACACCCATAATCCTCCTCTTCTTGACCCACAGCCAGCTCCTTAACACCATCTCCTACTCTACCCCCTCACCCACGTTTACCAGCAGCCTGTCTATCCCAACCACCAAACACTGCTCTCCTAGACACTCCTGACAGCTACTATTTGTGGAAGAAGATCCAGACTGCTCTGTTAATTTTTTCTTTCAACATATAGAAAAAGGAGCAAAACTTTATTACATTGTTACAAAAAAGTAATTACACTTTTACAAAATAATTATTACAAATAAGCCACGTTATTACAAAGTGTAGGGGAAAGACTAGCTCAGTGGAAAATCCATCGTATCACCTACAGCAAAAGATCTCATGACTCCCTTCCCTCCTCCTGTGCACCCGACACCCGAGCCCCCTTCGAAATCGTTCCTGATTCCCCTCATCCGATTGCCCACGTGCACCATTGTCAGCTCCTGCTGGCACCCCTCCTTCTCTCCTCCCACACACCCCCACAGCCCCAGCAGCTTCCCCATGCCTTCTTTGTCTTGTGCATACATACTAGCACTTTTATAACCAACTTTACCATTAAAAAGTTTTGCTCAGGCAAATGACTTAATTTTTCTGGGCTGGAGCATTTTCAGCTGGCTTCCCTTCCTGGGTTTCCCCACTTGACAGGCCTCTCCTTTTGAGGGTGAAAGTCTGTCTTGACAGACAGCCTGTGTGTTTGCCCAGTGGTCTTTTTATACACCCCATAATAAGACAGCATGGAAACAACCTGATATTTATGGCCCATCAGTGGCCTGCCCTGCTGAGTTTTGAAAGGTCTTGTCTAGATCGTTTTTGGTGTGTTCTTGCTGTTTCCAATGGAGAGGCCTGGACCAAAGAGGGACTTTGGTGGGATTGCTTAGGGAGCCACTCGCCAGCCTGTCGAGGACTACACTGTCCTGCGTGGCCTCTGGCTCTGCCTACAACCCTGAAGGGCTCTAAGGAATGTTATTCCTGGCTTCCTCTGCTGACTGCCCACTGAAAACATCCCATCCAAGCACGAAGGACTGAGAGTCCGAGAGTATGACTCCCTAAGTCACACACTGACTCTGGCTGGTCCTCAAAACCGTGAGGAAGTCAGTCTCTACCTCCTCAGCTGTGGTGTTGTGCCAAAGACAAAGGCAAAGGCAGACTGCAGCAATGGTGACTGCCGGCTCTGCTGAGTCCCAGATCCTAAGAATGCTCTTCTCCAGGTGCCAGCCACTCCACCCCAGAACACCCCAGACCTTCGAACCATGCCATAGAAGGGGATTTGTGGAGGAGAGGATGGCAAGATTCTGTCATTGCATTTTTGCCCAGCCATGAAAGGATAGAATTAAATCCCATACAGAGAGCCACATGAAAACCATTTTGGACTGTTCCCAACCCTCCATTAACCACACCCAGTAAGACACTAGGCCCAGTCAAGAAGACAGGATCCAAGGGCAGGTCTGTTGGTATATCTGCTAGCTACACCCTATCCCTCATAGTGAAGGGCACAACATTTGTAGTGATAAAGAGGACACAGATAACAGACTTGGATTATTGTCTCTGAAAACAATGAAAGTAAGGGCCAGCCTCCATGGTCCTTCTAGGCTGTGTGGCGGAAAGACATCCCGAGAAAGGTGGCAGGAAGAACCAGAAGAGGAACATCAGAAATGGACATCCATGTGCACACACAGAATGCTGACCTGTCAATGGATTACCAAAGACATGCATTAAGCCATCCCATCCTTGAGAGAATCCTATGGGTTGGTACTGTTGTCTTCAGTACTCCACACAAAAAGAAGTCAAGGCTGAGAGAATCAAAGGAACTCACAAGAGTGTCCACAAAGCCAGCAAAGCAGAATCAACATATGAAGAGAGCATCCCCCCTGTCCCAGCCTGCTGTACCCCAAAATACCGTACAAGCTTGCCATGTGTGTTGAATATCGGTGTGTGGAATCCTCAGTAGATGTGTGTTGTGTCCTGGTGTGAAATCCTGTGTGGATATATGACAGGTGTCCATGTCAAGGGCTGTAGCATCAGGTCCATGGAAAATGGCAAAGTCCCTCCCTCCCCTCAAGGCTCGGAGGGATAGAAAAGTCTTCCTTGGGGGGGGGTGTCTAAGCATGAATGTTGACAGTGTGTGCAGAAAATGTCCATCATTAACTTTCTCTCCCCAGATGTTCATGCCTAAAGACTGCTCCCCTACAGAGATGACTCCTACAGACGTTAGTTAAACCTGCCTCTGGGTTCAGCTGTATGCCATAACCCCACCTACCTGTTCAATTGTGTATAATCAACACACTGCAATTCCAAGATATCGATTGCAGTTTCTCCATCAGAGAGTCTCATTCACCCAATTCCAACTTTCCTGTGTGTGTGTGTCTTTTCTTCATTCCCTCAATCCTCCAGTCAGGTCTATTCCTGGAGGAGTTGTTCAAAGATGTACCCTTCTCCATGTATGGTGGCTATGTAGCTTTGAAATCCTATCACCTTCTTTGCATAGAGGTTCATTGAGCAAACCCTCCCAGCTTTCCAAAGCTACTCTGGTGAGAGAGGCGGCTTTGGTAAGGAGATTGGTAGCCAAGTGAACTCTCCTCCAGAGTGAAATGGGCCCAGAGCTACTGGGTCAAAGTTCAGATTCACCTCAGAGTCAAGGTCCTCTGAATTAGTGTCCTCAGAGGCAAGTGGACCTCACACAGCAAGTTCCAGGCCAGCCAGGGCTACACAGTGAGACCCTTCTCAAATAAACAACAGTTCTCACCAGCACATGGTCTCTATTCCCAGCATACAAGAACACTTCTTATCATGGCTTAGCGAGTCTCTGTGGTCTGGAGCTTCCCAGGCTCATCAGAGCAGGTTCTAATCAGCCAGCCACTCTGCTGGTCCCCAACTGTGACTTTCTGCACCCACCCCACAACCCTACTGCAGATGCTAACTCTGAAGAAGCATCTAGAATTTCAACAAAAAATAAAAATGTGGCTGAGCAGGTTGGAGATGCAGCCTGGTGATGGAGGGCTTGCCTAGCCCTGGGTTTGATTCCTAGAAGTGAAACGAGGAAGTGGCTACTCACCTTGCAGGGCAATGAGGGACTTCATCTTTAGGTCTGTACTATATCCCTGGTGTCTGCATGGACACCTAGGTAATTTAGGACTAATATTTCACTCTCTGTATCTTAGGGCCTCTTGGAGGGTATGTCCCCCAGTCCTCACACCAGGGATTGTCTAGGCCCCAGGCAATAATTTATTGCCCTAGTTTAAAAGAGACTCTTTTAGGTTTTTTAAAAACATTTTATTTGTTTATTTATTTATTTATTTATCTATCTATTTAGTCATTCATTCATTCATTCACTCATTTTATGTGTGCACATGGCTAGTACAGGATGCATGTCCAGGTTGGAGTCGTTCCTCTCTTTCTACCATGCTGGTCGCAAGGATGGATGTCAGGCGGGACTCAGGCCCCAGGCTTGGTGGTGAGTGCCTTTACCCCTAAGCAATCTCGCCAGCCCTCGGCTTCCTAAGCACACATTGGCAGGTGCCAGCCAGCCTCCATCACCCTGCTTAGACTGTCTAGATCCCTCTTTAGCTCTCTGCACTTAAAGCACTAAGCAACCTCTGACTGTGGCCAGGCCGGGCTGTTTTCCCAGTGCAGCTCACTCTGGAGAAGGACTCACACCCGTGAAGCAGTTGCCATTACTCCAAAGCACCAGAAAATCGCATGAAATAAGAAGGAAAAGGTCCCACGGGAAGGGAGTGGCTCACACGGCCCCATGGATGTGCCACAATACTGCGCCAGGCACATTGAAAGAAAAGACTTGGACTACTTCATTTCATTACTGATCAAATATAAGTTAAACTAATGGCCTTGTCTGACACTTAGGACATCAAAGTCTTCAGACAACAAAAGAGTTACCTCATTTCTAATACAGCAGCCACATTAGGGGCTGAGCTGATCCTATTAGTCAGTCCTTTAAAAAAATGTCCCGACAGTTTTCAGAAGCCAGCACACTCCAGAAAGCAGGCCTTGATGGGGTCTTCTCAGCTGCCTGAGCTAGCCTGTAGGGGCTGCTTCCAGACAGGAGTGAGTCATGCCTGGCGGGAGGTACTCAGCCCATGAGCCAGACGCAGACGCAGTGAAATCAGCGCCTAATACGAGGCTCTACGCAAAAGCAGCTCCTAAGGGAAGTACCAACCACATGCCACACCATACAGCTGGTGTGGGCAGGGAGGGGGGCAGGGGTCCCAGCATCTTCCCAGAAGAGGTGATTCATCATCCGGGCAAGAGGAAGCCATGTCAGCAAGGTAGACTGCAACTCCTCAGGCAGAAACTGGAGCCAGGACTGCTGGGCTGGCTTTTTGGTTCTTGTTAGTACTTGATGATTTGGGAGACTCAGGAGAGCCCAAAGAAGTCATATTTATATGTACTTATTCTGACTGGCCAAAAAAACAATGCCACCCTGACTTTTCACATTAAACCATCTTTTACTCTCTTCTCCATGGTATAGCAAATACTCAATACCCCAAGGCTTGATTCATTCAGTCTTCTCAAAATTAGACCTGATTTTTCTTTGGGCCATGTCTCCAAAAGCAAGAAGCCCTAAAGTAGGCCCCAAGGACTTGTGGATCCTGATGTCATCTGCAGGACCACCAACCAGCATCACGTGTTGGTGCTGTTCAGGCTCCTGCTGAACTTCCTGGTTGCTTGCAGTTTCAAGGAGACAAGGAAGGATGAGAAGTGTGTGTCTTTGTGGCCTGCAAACACCCAACTCTCTCTGTGTGACCACATCCAATAAGTGCAAATTCTGAGCCCTTGGGACTACGAAGCAGAGTCAGCCAAGTTTGGGAAAGACACGGACCTCAAGGCTGGGCTCCCAAAGGCTTGGCATGGGGATTAAAGTACAGCATGATGTGCAGCTTCAAACAAGTGTTTATTTAGATACAAAGCCCACCAAAGCCCCCTGAAATAATATGTTGTGCCATTGTGAGTTATTTTTTCCTTTAGTCTCTGTACTTATACTGGAGACCCACTTACCGCTCTAACCAGTGAATTAAATAGAGCTGCAGAAAGGAAGACGGCGGGGTCATGAGACCCTGGCTTTCATGCTCTTCTTTCTTCCTAACTGATTCCAGATGTGCGGATTGGCATGGTGTCAGCTCTGAGACAATAACGAATGGCAGTCCTTTCCCAGCTAACAGCAAGTGGCTACTGGTCCCAGCAGCAGGGTCTGTGTGTTTTTCTTTCAGAGGCCTCACTTGGCTGGAGGCATTGGCCCATGTTGAATGTTTACCTGGCAGGGACCTTAGAAAAGATGGTAGCAAGCCACAAAGACCATATCACAAGATGTCCCCTCCAAAAGAGGGCAAGCTTCTAAGAAATCCTAAGCAAGGGTCACAGCAGGGGCTGGATTGGGGGTAGAAACCTCTTATTGTGGAAATGGCATCAGGGAAACCATTAGCTCAGGAGCCTGTCCTTGCTGCAAATGAAATGTTTGTCTGTTCTGTGGTCCAGGAGGGAGGAGATTATTCCCGATTGTGAATGTTTACAAAAGTCAACCACATGCATGAGACAGAATCAAGTGACTGGGGCCACCAACAGGCATACGACAGGATTCAGTAGGGACAGGCCTGCTTTCACAAAAGGGGTTCTCTGGAAGTGGCTGGTCTCCCTCTCTGAGGCAAGGTAAGCCTTGAGCACCTTGGTCTATGAACCAAACCCTTCACGTGTGGGTCAAAGTTTTGAGGCCAATTAGCTGAGTCTGGCTTCCCACATTGTGCTTCGCTTTTCCCCTGGACTTCAGAGTCTCCTCTGTGTTTTCACTCACTGGGTAACTTCTTTTGGCATAACCACAGGAAAATCAGCACTGAAGGTGGGCAACTGGAAAACACACAGCTTGATCTGCCTTAAGTGTGGCCTTCTTCAGCAGAGGGGTCAGGAGTTAGGCTGCTGGGATGGCACCACCAACCCTCTGGAGCCAACCATGAGATTGGGATGGTTTGGCAGTGTGAGAATCAGCCTCATGCTCTTGGGAACACAAGAAGCTTTCCAGGAACATCCCACAAATCGAAGATTCTGAAGTATCCCAGAAGGTCTTCATTTTGGGTCTTAAAAAGAATATCCAGTCCCAGCTGGCTTTGGTGTGTTGGTGAACAGGGCTTATTTCCCTGAGTCTGTGGATTTTGTGGGCTTGAACAGAACAGCATGAAGGGTGTGAGCTGGGGTGAGGGTGGGGGTTTGGCAAAGGTCAGTTTGGGGCAACAAGACAAGCTGAGGCTGTCAGCTGAGTGACTGGATCTGACTTGCTAAGAATGAGCGAGTGTGAACAGACCATCCTGCCCTCCCCACTGATGACTCTGCTTTTCTCTGGTCTGGGACAGCAGATGCAGGCTGAGACAAGTCACAGCATTACCATTCACCATTACTGGCCCAAAGCCCCAGCCGGGGGATCAGTGGGCATACACTTTGCCCAAGTGCTCCCAGGTAAATCCTGATTTTGGAGTCACATGTGAACATCAGAATATTGCCTCTTAGGGATCCATGCCTTAGGAGCCAGCAGGTGGGATTCTGGTAGGCCCTGTCTGGCTAGACTGGGTTTCATGAAGTACTGCCCAGCCCCAGAGAAGACACAGCACAAGAATTTCCAAGAGGCCTCCCTTCCTCTTAAGCTTAGTAACACTTACTGCCTGTTAGCTGTGGTGTTGCATAATTGAGCAACTAGAACGGTAAACACAAAACTTAGAGGAGAGATTCTTTGTTTGCCAAGTATATGCCATTGTCTAGGAGGGCAAGGAAATGAGTGACATCAAGTTCAAGACCCGTAAACATTTATCTCCACAGCTAATGTTAGGGAAATTTCAGTTCTCAGAATCCAACGTGCCTTCCGATTGCCCCCTACATTTTAGTTTAGACAATTTTTCTTTAGGACACTCTCGTTGGTGACTTTAACCTGGTAGGTACCTTCTCTGGGCTTCTTCCACTGGCCCTGTTGGTCCACTGTCACTATGCCAACCAGTGGATTCCTGTTCTCCTTACTGGATCACCAGTTTGGTGAGGGTGGGAGAAATGCCTGCCTCATTTATTACCCTATTCCCAGAATTCATCTTCAGCCCATTATTTGTTTATGAAGTTCCTAGCATGATGGGTCTGAAAGGCCACTGTGGTCCTACCGTCTTCAGGGAAGCTTCTCGGAGAAGACATGTCTTGAGATTTTCTTTAAGAAAGTTTGAAAAGGGAAGACAATGGGAACATGGAGCCTAGCTGCATCATATTCCCACTCCACATGAGATTTCCATGGGAACAAATGTGGGAACCATTGCTCTTAGCAAAGGGGGGGGGGGTGCTCACTTAAATGGACCCTCCTCCCATGCCAGGAAGGTTTCCAAGATGCCAACTATGTTAATGATTCTTACTATTCAGCGGAGTGGGCTGCAAGCCAGGCTGCTTCTTGGGATATCTCATCTGATCTTTCCAACAACCTTGCTGAAAAGAGACACTTGTCTTCATTTTTACAGATGAGGGCTGAGTCTCAGAAAGGGTGGGGCTTGGCCAGCACAGCATAGGGACTGAGCCAAGAGTCTTAGCTGGGGCTGTTTGGCTCAAAGTCAGTGATCTTCAAATATATTGCTTATAAACCTCCTCAAAGAATTGACCTTATTGTACATTTAAAAACTTATAAAGGTTTATAGTATATATTTAAACAATTGCCTAAAATGCCAGAGCATTATATTGAATATGTACAAACTTTACTTTTTGTCAAAATATTGGAAGTGTAAATTTAGTTAACATAATTTATGAAAAAAAAACCTCTGCCCTATTTCAACTGCATCTACTCTCTGTCATGAGCAAATTATTAATCTCTTGTACATGAATATTCTCTGTAATTGAAAATAATGGAATGAATAATGGAACAGGCTGTTGGAAAGACTGGATGAGCTACACGTGCAAGGCTTTGCATAAGAGCTGGTTCACACAGCTGGATCTATGTGGGCCACTACTGAGTGATCTCACTGTGACAGCCGCCCTTGCTGTCACACCGGCCCAGGTAAAAGAAGCATGACTTCCATAATTCAAAGGAGCATGTTACTACCTGCCTTCCTGACAACTGTCTCATTTAAAGAGTCTAATTCTGGGGAGAAAGACAAGTCTGTTTTGCTAGAGACGGCCTGGACTGCACCAGGTGCACACTTTGCCTGCTTCTGCTGCGGATCCTGGAGCCTGTGCTGTCTCCCTGCCCTTGCCTGGGGCTCTGGCACAGTGCCTGGCACGGTGGTTACAGGGAAGTCTTACTTTGTTAAGGTGAGGAGGAAAATGGGGAAGAAGTGCCAGAGGAGAGGAGGGGCGCTCTTAGCATGCACTCCAAGGACCTGGAAACGGATTCTGGTAAGGTCTGCGTACATCCTCCGGAGCTATTTTAGAGCCTCCATTTGTCCGTAAGTACCGAAAGTACAGGGGACTGAAGCGGTCCTCTCTTGGCTGATGCCAGCATCCCAAGATCAGCCCAGTGAAGGAGGTCAAAGGTCTTCTTGTTCTGTCCTCCCAGAAGCAGTTAGATTGCCGCCTGCAGGCCATAGACTCATCGCTATCACAAAGATGGTCCACGGCCCAGAATGCTGGCATCCCTTGTAATTCTCAAGAAGACCCGCCCTCTGAATGGAAATCTTTCCTAAGCCTGCACTGCTTGACCCTGGCTTCATTCCAGAGTCACTGATCATGGGGAGTTCTTAGACACCCGGCACCTGGGCCGTACCCCAGACCAACCAAACGAGAATCCTTAAGAACCCAGCTGACACACAGTTGTGTGTGGTAGTATTGTGTTCCCCAAAATATTGTGCACCCTAATAAACTTATCTGGGGTCAGAGAACAGAACAGTCACTAGATACAGAGGCTAGAAAATGGTGGCACTCACACCTTTAATCCTAGCATTCCAGAGGCAGAAAACCCTCTGGATCTCTGTGAGTTCAAGGCCACACTGAAACAGCCAGGCATGGTGACTCACACCTTTAATCCCAGGAAGTGATGGCAGAAAGCAGAAAGGTATATAAGGCGTGAAAACCAGGAACTAGGCTGGTTAAGCTTTTAGGTTTTGAGCAACAGTTCAGCTGAGATCCACCTGGATAAGGACTCAGAGACTTCCAGTCTGAGGAAATAGGATCAGCTGAGGAACTGGCAAGGTGAGGTGGTTGTGGCTTGTTCTGCTTCTCTGGTCTTCCAGCATTCACCCCAATACCTGGCTCTGGGTTTGTTTTAATTAATAAGTCCTTTTAAGATTCATGCTACAATTGTGCACACTCATTGGATGGAGTGTGATAGTTCAGGACATGCACACAAAGTGTGGTATCAGATGAGGGATGAGGCCGACCAGCTTATATAAAAGGTAGAATATAAATCATGTGTTGGTGTTGTGGACTGAATATGAACCTCCGTCCCCAAAGGCTCACACATGGAACAGCTGGTCCCCAGATGGTTGTGGAACTTAGGAGGTGGGGTCAAGTTGGAGGAAGTAGGTCCCTAGAGACATGATTTAAAGTTGTACCTGGTCTCCAGCCCGTCTCACTCTCTGCATCCTGTCTGCCCTGAGGTGAGTGACCTCTGCCATGTGTTCCCATCACTGCCACATGATGTTCTGCCTTATTGTGGGCTCAGACTCACAAGTCAAGAGCTCTGGACTGAGGCCCCTGAAAACAGGAGCCCAAATAAATCCTCTCTTCCTTATTGCTAGTACCGGGTCTGTTGTTTTAAACTAAGCCTCTGTCATTTTATTTACCAATAAAGATTGGGAGTCAGATGTTGGGGTGAAAACCTGCTAGCTCAGAGAAGCCAAGCTGACCTTCCTTTTTGGCCAGAGACCCACCAAGAATGCATCTCTTTAGCCACCCCAAACCAAAAAGACCAAGCAACTCCTAGCCCCTCCCTACTCCTTCCTGTGCGTCTCTCTATCTGCATTCCTAGCTCCTCCGTATTCTCTATGGCTAACTTCTATCAGCTAGTTGCTGGCTCCACCCCCCTGATCCAAGGTTGATTTTATTGACATAGGTCATTCTGTCTCAACAGATCTGACTAGTACAGTTGGTAACATGAAAGAACATCTCTGCTAGCTAGCAAGCTACCCTGCTGTGTCATAGAGCATTAGGAGTCACCTTCCCTACCCACCTCCATCTCTGGACCTCTCAGCCATCCTCCCAGCTTCTGGTAACTACACTTCTGCTCGATAGTTCTGTGAGATCCATAGTTCAGCCCTGATACGTAACTGACAACATGCGGCATTTGTCCTTGTGTGGCAACGGTCCAGTTTTGTTTTATTTTGAAGTTCTCAGGCGATTCTAATGTGCAGCCTCAGCTGAGAACCACATCCTCACCTAGGCAGCCACACCCCCATGCATCTGCTGTATCTCAGTGACTCTGCCCTCTAGCCCTTTCTCAGCCACAGCATGGCTTCTCTCTTCTCCCTAGACTTCCCCTTCCCCCACCCCTCTCCTCCGACTTTCCAACCCAGCTGAATGACTCACCCTTCTCCAAACATGCCTCCATTTCCCACAACCCCACCCTTGATCCTCATCCTCCCCATCTTATGCTCACTTTTGATGATCCTCCACGGGATTTCGCAGCACACGATCTGACTTTTTTCTTCATGGCCCTTAGCTTTTTCCTTTCTTTCCCCCTATGGGAGTCTGTGGGAGTCCAGCTCTGACCTGCTCCCACCTTTTGCAGGGTTCTTGGTGGGAGGAGAGAGGAATGAGGAAATTAGGTAGAAAGATAGACCTAGATGACGAGAAGAAAGACAGAGACACAGGATAGCTTCAGGAGGGCCCTGCAATACCCAGCTGCCTAGGTTTATTCAAAGGGGCTTTTTTAAACATTGCCAAGGGGAGAGGCAAAAGACCTCCCCCTTGTAGGATCAAAGCACACTGTACAGCCAAGTGCAGACCCTTCTAAACACCAGGTAACCACGCCCGTGGTCAAATCATCCCATTATGCAGCCCTGCTGGGTAAAGCAAGCTCAGAGTCTCTGGCCCTGAGGAATTTGGGCCCCCACATCCTGCCACACCATTTTCCCACTAGGCTGAGGGCTGTGAGGACAGAGTGAAGGCCCCACACTTGGCTGTGCACACGGCAGCTGCCATGGACACCCCTTGCCCTGTACCTCATCCAGGTTGAAGACAGACCTAGCATGACTGGGAAACCTGGGGGAGGCAGGTAGGGAGTGGCCATCCCACTTTGTAGCACACTAACTTGTTTCACTAAAAGCTGTTACAGTAGTGCTTGTCTGCATGCTGCAGGCCCTGGGTTCAATTCACAGTATTAATGGGGGGGGGGGAACAGCTCTTTTAAAATTACGGTTCTAAAGGGAGGAGGCGAACCTGACATTAAACAAATTGCCCTTGTTCCTGCAACATAAAAGTTTCTGTCATATATATCAGTTAACACAGAATTTTAAAATGGGCCTCTCCCTTCTAAATAATAGCTTTACCCTTTGGTGGGACAAGATGGGTTCATTACCACAAGTGGCAGGAACTGACCACCAGACTTCAAGGGAAACATCCTCCAAACCTCCAGTCACCGCCTGCAGCTTGCTCTGGCAGCCTGTCTCTGGCTTCCAGACAAGCTCATGATAAAAGCTCTTTTAGTGTAGAGACTTCTTCTGGGCTTGGAGTCTGCCTCTGCTTTCCTTCACAGTATGGAAGTCATCTCACAGTTTGCCTGTAAAAAAACAAAAAACAGAAAACAAAACAAAACACCCAGGCAGCGTGCAGATATTTAACATGAGAAGCAGCACACAGAGAGGGGACCTCGCCTGACCATCATTGGCATCCATATTCCTTCAACAGTTTCCACTCCTAACCCTGCCACGCCAGGCCACACTGCAGACAGGGTCAGGATATGGATCTGCACAAATCACATTCAAGACGTAATTCTCCAAGATCAGATTTGGTATTTGGGTTTGTAGGCGAATGGTAGGATTCAATCATTCATTAGCTTCTCAGCCGCAAATCGTAGGCACAAGAAGAGTGTTAGAATGTGCTTTCCTGTGGGACACAGCAGCCAACGAGAGCGGATCTCTAACTTAGAAGTGGTTGGCCTCTGCACCCCGCCCCCCCCCCCCAGGTGTGCAGTGTGTGGCCAGAACTCCACAGGCCCAGGTCAGAACAGGACTGGCTTATCTAAAGTGATTAGACACACACACACACACACAAGTGTTAGCCTTGGAACAGGCTTCAGAAGCTGCTAGGAGGCAGCCCAAGAAGACCTTGAGGAACACGCAACCATGTGTCACACTTGGCTGATGACTAGCACTCTGAAGGCTGCTCCTGGGATCTCTGTGCAACTGGCCTCAGGCCGGAGCCAGGCGACCTTATAGACTGTCTAATTTTGGCTTAACTTTAGTCTGTATTTCCACAGAAGCTTCCCATGGTCTGGGCAGTTCCAACTCCATTCAAACCTAAATCTCCCCCAGGGACTTCAGTCCAAAGGGGAAAAGAAAACAGGGCTTTCTGAGCCAAGCAGAGAAACCTGCTTGACTATGCCTATACATTCACCTCTCCAGGGATGAGGCAATAGTGAAGAATCTACATTAAGAATGGTGCTCATTCAAAAATAAATCTCTAAGAGAATTACACCAGGAAGTTAACGAAGAACTCAGAAGTTTTTGTTTTGAATTTAAAATTTCTGTTGAGGCAGGCTAAGGGTACGGCTCTGCCAGTATGGTGCCCAGTGTACAAGCTGGAGGCTCTGAGCTCAAGTCCCCAGCATCCAGGTAAAATGCTGAGTGTGGCAAGACATGCCTGTAACCCCAACTCTGGTGGTGGTCAGGGAGTCAGAGACAGGAGGAACCCTGTAACTTGCTAGCCAGCTAGTCTATCCAATCAGTGAGCTGAGTTCAGTGAGAGGTCTTATTCCAAAAAATAAGACAGAGAGTAATAGAGAAAGACACTTGGCAATGACCTCTGGCCATGGTCTAGGTGCACAAGCACATAGATGTGCACACAAATGACCACGTGCACACGAATTTCTGATGAGAGCTGCAGTTTTGACGTTTGTCCAGAAAAGCATGAATTAGACACACGAAGAAGAGGAAACAGCTTACCAAATATCAGCATTAATTCCTGAGATTCCATCCAATTGCACAACATTCTACTTCCTCTTCCTCAATGAACATGAGCAAGCAATTGTCTGAAACATAAAACTACAGCAAAGACTAACATAGCTTTAAACTGTAAGTGTGTGCTCTCACGTGCAGAGAACGGCGTACTGCATTACAGACAGAGCTGAGAGAGCGCCCCGTCCCTGATTTCATTAGAGAGAGGTTGGAGGAGGCCACTTCTCAAGCCCCTTTCTGTATTCAAGCCCACAGGTTGATAACGATGAGCAGTTTGCTTTTAAACCTTTGACTAGAAAACACCCAGAATAAATCACTCCTCCGCAGGTCTTGAAGGATGGCCGCCAAGTCCGTGATCCTCTTTCCTCCATTAACTGTAGAATGTTTCTACCGCACACATGTGAATACTTAGGCATTCAGATAAGCCTCCCATTAGCTATCGGTACGCATTGCTTTTCAATCTCCCACAGAAACAGATTGAAAAGATCATCAGATAAGAACTATTTCAAAGCTTAGAGCAAGGCCTCTTTTTGTACGCTCAACTACCTTATTAGGAGGATTTGTCAAGTGCTCTGGGCCGTGTTCTCAAACTCCCAGGCATATTTGTATGAAGTCCTGGTAGCTTTGCTTTTATGGTTCAGGAGAGTTCCTGGGTAGGGGGAGAAAAATGGAGTATCCTAAATTGTTGGTGATTGTAGATTAGAAAATAATTTATCAAAGTAAAGAAAACACAGCCGACACCCCTGCTTGCTAACCTGAAGTGAAAGGAGCCAATGTCTTGTGTGGGCTGTCAACTGAGGTGTGAGGGTGGGCTTCCTCATCAATGAAAGAAACTGCGGGGTGAATGTGGGCTTGCCAGGGTTCAGAGGGAAGAAAACGATTCCCTCTTCCACCCATTCCATACTGTTTTCTGTGCAGGAAAACTTTATGATGTCAATTTCAACTGAGACAAAGTCAGTTGTTAAAATAATTATTTTATTGCTGTGAACGTCACCTAGAAAAGTAACTTCCATTGTTCAGAACTGAATTAGGTTATCAGTGTGATGTTCACTTTCCACGTAATACAGAATTGAGAAGTAGAGTGTATTCCAAACAGAAATGTTCTTTGCCACTCACTGATGTACCTGCCAGCCAATAAAGATGCAAGGTCAGAGCTCTTTCTTCTAGCACTGTTTTCCCAATAGTCCCTAGAGTCAATTAAAACAGATCGCACAGGAAAAGTAAATGTACATTTGGTAGAGCTTAGACTTATAAACACCTTTAAAGGCAGAATATAGTTATGATTACTGATGATTTTCAAAACATTTTGACACCTTTGGTAGTTGTGTGCCGTGTCCTTAATTTAAATGTGCTTCTTTTTGCTTGGGCTATAGTCTTGGAGACCACTTGCACCTTGGGGCCAGTCCTAAGCACTGACACCCTATCCCAAGGATCTGCCAGCATAGTATCAGTTTTTAAACATTACTAGCCTGGGCATTAACTTTACACCCACCCATCCCTATAATGAAAAGGATTAAGAATATTCAAGTAATCTAGTTGAGAGTGGTGGGACGTCTGCTCTTCAAGTACAGATGCTGCTGTTCTCTTGCTCCTCCGTGTACCTTCCGTTGCTCCATTGGTGTATGAGGTGACGTTAAAAGAGCATCACTGAATGTTTGGAGCCCTGAAAAAGGCAGCTTCGTAATCTGTGCGTCTTTGGGAGTTTTGAAGGATTTTGACTCCTTGGAAAAGGAGCTGCTGTGAGAGTTTGAAACTGCACCTGTATGCGTATGTTTTTAGCAATAAAGCATGAACTGAGAATGAACTGCAAAAATCTGTTTTAAACCAAATGCTACTCAACACATGTGAGAACAATGAAGTAGTGAGACTGCCGGTGAGGAGCCTTTGCCATTGATGTCCCCACCCAACGAGTCTCATTTCTGCCAGGTCAGTGCCTAGAGCATCTGTGTTTCTGAATGAAGATAGTTAGGAAAATCACGGGGGAAGGAATGAAGGAGAAAACCTTCACAGAGGTGACTTGACCAGCATTGCATCCTGGAGCCACACAGTGAGCTCTGGATGTGAAGGCAGGTTCTCCTCTCTCTCCTTCCCCTCCCCCACTCCTTTCCTTGCCTCCTCCCTTCCTCCCCTCCCCTCCCCTCCTCTCCTACATCCTCTCCCCTCCTCTCCTACATCCTCTCCCCTCCTCTCCTACACCCTCTCCCCTCCCCTCCTCTCCTCTCCTACATCCTCTCCCCTCCCCTCCCCTCTCTTTCTGCCCCTCCTTTCCCCCACTTGCTCTTCCCTCCTCTCCTTCTTCCCCTATCTTCCCCTTCCCTCCTCCTCTCCCCTCCCTTCTTTTCCCTCCCCCTTCTTCATCACTCCCTTCTCCTCCCTTCCTCCCTTCTTCTCCCTCCCCCCTCCTCTCCCTTCCTTTCCTCTCCTCCCCTCCCCTTCTCTCTGATACTGGGGATGGTGCCCTGGGCATCACACATGCTGAGCTCGACCTCCACCCTAGCATTCTTAGCAGTCATCTGACAAAATCAAAAAGAAATGGGTGAAATTTAGTCCTAACTATATATTTAATTGAAGCCAATACATTTAAAAATATTTCTTCAATATAAATTAAAAATTTAAATATTATACAGATAGTCTTCAATTCTTTTTTTTTTTTCATGCCAAGTATTTAAAATCATACCAAATTAGACAAGGTATATTCCAGGCACTACCAACCATGCCTTTCTGGAAGGCTTCACATTGGGCATCACAAATATGGACAAGAAGGTACTAGGAGGGAGGAGCAGAAGTGAAGAAAAGCCCCGTGTCTCCTGGCCACTTTGGCAAGGTAAGCTGTTGGGTATGTGCAAAGAATCCCTTTCTAATTTTCAAGGAGCAATCATAAAATATCTGAGTTATTTCCAAGTCAGTCTGAGTGGACAGACGGTTTCATTCAATGGCTCCTCCTTTGAACTAACTGGTCTGTCTGTGTAAGGCTTATCTACACTGAGGAGGGAGGAGAGACAAATGGAGATGCAGCAGAAAGATACCAACGGTTGTGGGCCCCATCCACGTGAGTGAGAGGGGCAGGGGCCAGAGCACAGTCATTCAGGGTTACTCATCTGGAATGTGGACACAAAGCCAGCACATCAATCTTGAGCCAGAGAGGACAGCAATCATTAGTTGGAATGGCTTGCTGGCCTTATGCAACAATGATCTGGAACCCTTGGAGGACCAGGCACAGTTTTGGACAGAGCCCAGCAAAAAGCAGTGCATACCATAATCAGAACTCAGGCAGCAGAGAGAGATGCCTGGGTGTCCAGACAGTGGCGCCTGGGGCTAATGCAGCCCAGCACTCTTCCTAACAGGTGGGAGTTAAGAACATCTTGAGTGCTGGGCAATGGTGGTACATACCTTTAATCCTAGCACTCAGGAGGCAGAGGCAGGCAGATCTTGAGTTCAAGGACAACCTGGCCTACAAAGAGAGTCCAGGATAGCCAGAGCTACGTAGTGAAACCCTGTTTTGAAAAACAAAACAAAACAAAAAAACAAACAAAAAGAACTTCCTGAGCTAGCATGCCGAAACATCTCTGAGTTCATGAGGTTCAGTGAGAGAAATACCACACCAGCCTACAGGAGTAATCTCCCCACCAGGCCATCTTCCTGGTGATGAACTGAGTTTAAATCCCAGGGTCTCAGGATAATCACACAGAGGAGAGCCCTGAAGTTCCTCAGAACATCTGGGTGACACACAGAGCAGTGACAATATGAAGATGCTCCACGGTGAAGAGATGAGGCCTTGGGCTCATTTGAGGCCTTGGCTTAGGGTACCCTGTCCAGATGGCACTGATAATTAGGTATGGAGGGGACTTAGAACATTTCAAAGAACTGATTCCAGAATGTGGGGCTTCCAAAGGCATGGGCAGCGCTTCCATTTGGGAGGACGCTCTTCTAGACAAGAGAGAATAAAATCACAAAAAAATACAGAATGGGGAGCATCCAGTGACAGAGAGAGTGTTGACACAGATTCCCTGAGGCACGATCTACCCCTGCCATGACTCTGGCTTCCAACAAATGGCCTTTCAACTTTCCCTAATTTGCATTGTGTTTATTACTCCCAACTGAAAGAAACTTGGCTAATGAGAAGTTGGTCAACGCCAAGTTTGTGGCTTCTTTCCTCAAGGAACCCACTCTGTTTCAAGGACATCTCTGTCCCATGAAGGTACAGACAAACTTCCCGACAGCTGAGCAGGCCCAGTGCCTGAAAAAGACATCCCTCTTCCCCGGAGTACAGAAGGAGGGGTGTAGGGGCATCTCCACATAGGAAGAGCAGAAGTCCCTGGTTACCAGGGACTCTTCTCAAAATGCCTCCAAGAACAGTCTCACCTGGACCCTTCCCAGGGCACCACAGTGGCCTCCCAGTGCACTAACAGTAACCTGTGGGACCTGGTCCCAGCCTGCTCTCCAACCTCAAGCCACCCACTCCTGCTCCCCCGCCCTGCATGTATTCTCCACTCTGTTCCTTTACTGTGCCAAGTTTATTTCTGCTACAGGGACAATGTACTGGTCTCTCTCTCTCTCTCTCTCTCTCTCTCTCTCTCTCTCTCTCTCTCTCTCTCTCTTCCCCCCCCCACTTTTTACTATTCAGAATTTACTTTAAAGAAGACAGAGAGATCGTCCCAATCCCATGCAGTCCATCCTTTTGCTTTATCTGAACAGCCGTTCTGTTTGACTTGTTTATTTTACGCCTCCCCACTACATGTAAACTCCTGTGTGGTCATCTTACTTCCACGCCCCAGTATGTAGCAGAACACCTGGTACATAGCGCTGTCAACAGATGTTTACCAGTTGCATAGACTGATCACACACAGGCTGTTTGTGCCCACAGTTCTGACCCGCCTTCTCAGGGGCATCACCATTTAGTACATTAGCAGGGTTAACCCTGCATATTTCCTGGGATTCAAGCTGACCATGGAGCACTTACTCTGCACAGATTTGTCAGAAGTGGTGATTCGACATGCGTCTTACTCTCTGGGGGTTGAGACTGAGGCAAAGGTAGAGAGATGCACACGACAGTGTGGAGAATGCTCTGGTCAGCCTATGCATTTGTGCAGGAAGCACAGGGCTGTATGCACCACCTTTGTGGGAGGGGGAGAAGGGGGCAAAAGGTCCAGGCAGTGAGACTGGGGAAAGCCCCAGACAAAGATCCTTCAAGATGTGTTCATTTTCTCTCTTGTAACATTTCATGATGTGAGTGACGAAGGGGCTTCTCCACACTCTTGCCTTTTTCTAAAGCTTATTACGGAGAGGGACAGGAGTGCCAGTCTTGAAAGGGTGTGATAGAGAACATCAAGTACTTTTGAGAGCTGTGATTGCTCTGTTTATGTGTTAATGGCTAATTAGATTATTTACGCCCCTGGGGGGATTTTGTATTAACTTGAATATCTGGTTCAGAGGTGTCTCATAATCTGCTAAATATGCTTCCTGTCCTTCCTATCAAGTTGGGAGTAAAAATATGTCTGAAGATAATACAGGGCAGCCAGCCTCCTGCCTCCAGCATGGTGGGGAGAGCAACCTGCCACCTGTGCCTCCAAGAGAGGACAGGGCTCCAAAGCCCTTGGAGGTCTTACCTCTTCCTCTCATTGCTCCAAGCAGGTTCACACCCAAGTTCAGACCCGGGAGACAGCAGGGTGCCTGCCTGCTCTTTACCAGGGGCACTGACTCATCTCTCCCTGTCAGACAGTAGATTTAGAATCTGAATACAAGAGAAAAAACACCACCTGGAGAGCGGAGGCGCCTTCGGGCCAGGCCCCCAGGTCTGCAAAGCTGGAGGAAGCTTTGCACACCCTGATGCATCAGAAATTACTCACTTGTGCCTTGGAGCTCCCGTCTAAACTTGGCCTAACAAAAGGCCCATGCCTCACCACCAGCATGAGGCAATGTCCGACTCCTGTGGCTGAGCCATGAATCAGTCCTGAAAGAAAGAATAGGCTTCATTTCAGAGGGAGCCTGAGATCAGATGCACACATACACACAGTGATATGAAATGACTGGATGACAGCTTGGTAGACTGGGTGGTCACACAGCACACAGGCTGTCTGGTTATGAGGGATTCCAAGAGGCAGAGATGAGGGATAGAAGTTGGAATAGAGCAGAAACAACGCACCCTGGCATGAGGCTGGGCTGGAGAGGTGTGCGTTCCTTTGGCTGCCAGAGCTGATCAGTCAGCTCAAGGTCAGCCCAAGGTCAGCCGATCCCTCTTTCCCAAGCGTTCCCACTGAATCACTGTATCCAAAAAGAATGATGAATGTTGGGACTGGAGGCGTGTTGGAAACTTTCTAGACCAATCCCTGTATTTGTAAACAAAGCGAGAGCCCTCCCTGCCTTGTCCAAGGTCACACAGCCAGTCGGTCCCAGAGTCAGAACCTGGAAGCAGAGCTTCTAATTCCTGGCACTCCTCACTCTGTGAGCCTTGATAAACCACCACCTGGCCTTGTTGGTGTCCACATGTCTGTCTGTACTTCTCCATTGAGATTCTAGGGAATCTCCCTGGATTGCCTAAGGTGCATTATTCTTTATGGTCCCCAGCGTTCCCTAACTAGGATTTTTAGGACGTTGGTTCTAAAATGATGCTTTGATAATGGTCCCCTAAGTGTGCTGATATCAGTATCTCATGAAATCTGAGACAATGAAGAAAGTCAAAAGCAGCTACTGTGGCTTAGACTCAGTATCGAGTAAATGCCGGGTGAGGAACTGGGTTAACCATGCCAAGGCTGCCCACACAGTTCACCAAAGAGCTTGTCTCCAAGACCAGGGACAGGGTTGAGTTGCCCAGCCTGGGCAAGCTGGCTCAGGATGCACTCTGACTCCACAGGTCACCAATCTTCCCCCTCCCCTGACCCTGGGGTGTGAGGGAAACCCCACAGACACACCAGTAGGGGGTTAGGGAGTGGAACCTTGAAGCAGGAATTCTGGGCATGGTTCTTTCTAGACACATCTTTCCTTTTCTTTTTCCTTTTCAAAATTTATTTATATGTGCACACATGTCTATGCATGAGAGAGAGAGAAGGAGGGAGGGAGGGAGGGATGGAGAGAGGGAGAGAGAGAGACAGAGAGAGAGAGAGAGAGAGAGAGAGAGAGAGAGAGAGAGAGAAAGAGAGAAAGAGAGAGTGTGTTTGTGTACCACATATATGCAGGTGCCCATAGAGGCCACTGGATCCTCTGAAGTTGGAGTTGCAGGTAGCTGTGAGTTGGGTACTGAAGACCAGACTTGGTTACTTTGCAAGAAGAGTAAGTTTTCTTAGCCACTGAGCAACCTCTCCAACACACCTTTTCTTTAGCTCATCACAGATGTTGAGGTAAAGGATGGCCAGCAGTTTAACAGACATTTACTGAGTTACAACCTTTGGGTACCGGGAACAGGGCTCTAAGCTGTCCGCTACAGTCTGTCACTCCTATCACTTGTCTGACAGACCAACAGACACCCAGGACTCCAGAGGTGGTGACCCGAGGAAGTCCCAACACTCCTGGAAATGGCTGAGTCTTGGTAGATTCCCATTCTTTGAAGATGAGTGGCAGTGGGGTTACGATAGGAAGAAAACAATCATGGAATTCTGAAAATGCTCTCAGGTTTGCAACTGAAAAGACGCTTTTAGTGCAACACTACAAAGGGAAACCCAGTGGCTCACGTCCCAGTTCACAGTGATTGTCCATGGGACAGGCTCGTGAAAGACCTAGGAGGCCAGCCCTGACCACGCCCATGGGGGATTACCTAGTTAAATGAGGTGGGAAGACCTATCTTAACTGTGGGTGGCCAGATCATGAACAGAATGAAAACACAGGAAGTAAGACCAGCAGTCTTCCTGCTTTGCCTCCTGACTGGATGCGAAGCCACCAGCTGCCTCGTTCTGCTGGTGTGCCTTCCTGACATGATGGGCTGCACCCTTCAACTGTGCGCCAGAACAAACTTTCTCAATTAAGTTGCTTTAGTGTTTTATCACAGGAACAGGAACTATCTAAGACAGCCAATGAGCAGCCAAGCAAAGACTGCAGCCACGTGAATGAGCAATGAGGACAGGCATGAGGCTTGGAGAGAGAGCAGAAGATGAGGAGAGTGAAGGGATGCACCAGGCAGGAGTGGACGCAGGCTCCCTCCCCATCTTCAATCCAGTTACACTCAAGATACAGAACTTCTGGAGAAAAGAGTCGGAGCAGCTGGAGCAGAAGTGATCTCAAATGAACAACCACGCACTTTTTTTTTTTTTTTTTTTTTTTTTTTGGTTTTTGAGACAGGGTTTCTCTGTGTAGCTTTGCGCCTTTCCTGGATCTCGCTCTGTAGGAAGCTACAGGCTGGCCTCGAACTCACAAAGATCCACCTGGCTCTGCCTCCGAGTGCTGGGATTAAAGGCGTGCGCCACCACTGCCCGGCTAACAACCATGCACTTTTACTGATGTGCAAACTGAAGTGGCTCAGAGTATTCTAGGTAGAGTAAGTCTGAAGGTGGCCATGTGAGCAGGATCACCTAAGCAGACCTGAGACTGCCGTCCTAGCAAAGCCCCTCACTGGGGCCTGAGAACTTGGCTGGTGGCATTTCCCTACTGTTTTATAGAACTGTCCTAAATTGTGGTGTGTCACAACACCTCAACTGTTGAGCATCTGTTTTTCCTTCTGGGCGTGTGAAATGTTGGTACATGGAGTCCCTTTGTGAGCAAACCCCAAAGACAAAGACCAGGTTGTGGGTTGTCAGCGTGCAAACTGATCACACAGTTTACCTGACTGTTAAAGAGTGACTGTAATAGGAAGGAGAACAGGAGGAACCCCACAGGTCCTGGGGGGAATGTAGAAGTAACCGTCTTATTAAATAAGAAACACAGAGCCAATGTAAAAATAAAAGCCCAAGAGGTCAGAGCTAAGAGCCTTACCCTTCCTGCTTCAGCGATCCTCTTCAGCCAAGAGAGGCCTACTTCCTGTGTGTTTGTCTTTATATAGACATTCTGTTCTGCCTTCTCATTGGTTGTAAACCCAACCACATGACTATGGTGGTATTTTATTTGTACTGAAATGTGATTTTAATTGTATGTTAATAAATAAAGTTGCCCGAGGGTCAGAGCTATTAGAGCCATAGCAAGAGCATTGTGGGTTAATCCCAGCACTTGGTAGACAGAGCTAGGTAGATCTCTGTGTATTCAAGGATACAGCCAGCATTGAAGACACTCGCCTTTAGTCTCAATACCATAGAAGACCTGGAAGTCTCTACAGACAGGCAGTGATGAGGCAGTCATGTGTTTGGGTTTACAACCAATGAGAAGGCAGAACAGAAAGACTATATAAAGACAACCACACAGGAAGTAGGTCCTTTTCAGAGAGGTCTCTTGGCTAGCTGCAGCAGGTGGGTAAGGCTCTTAGCTCTGATCTCTTGGCTTTCTTCTTTGCATTGGTTCTGTGTTTCTTATTTAATAAGACGGTTGGTTATGTCTACACATGACTGCCTCATCACTGCCTGTCTGTACAGACCTCCAGGTCTTCTATGGTTGGTATTGAGATTAAAGGTGTGTGTCTCCAATGCTGACTATATCCTTGACCACACAGAGACCTACCTAGCTCGGCCTACCAAGTGCTGGGATTAAAGGCGTGCACCACGAATGCCCAGCTCCACTATGGATTACTATTAGCTCTGACCCCCAGGCAACTTTATTTATTAACATACAAATAAAATCACATTTCAGTACAAATAAAATATCACCATAGGGGAAGTCTTCAAGCTGGCTGCATATCCATCCTTGGGACATGACTGCGGAGTTCTGGCTATGAGTGTACTTGACACTGTTTTGTGAATCATTTGGTGAATTTCTAAACGGTGGCCCTGGGGACCTGATGCACAGGGGCTGCTACTAAAACACATCCTAAAACATCGCAAGACCAATCTGCCAATATCACCATGAAGGGAAAATAATCTAAAAGAAACAAACAAAAAAACCCAACAATTTGGTTGGCTTCGGACTCATCCTTTGCGACTTTACATGGAACATTTTATTCTGCTGTAGGATGGTCTCAGACGCATGGCGGCTCTCCGCAGCCTCCCACTGGCTGAGATTACAGACATAATCCATCACTTCTGGCTTGTATGTTGTTGGGTTCTGAAGAGAGAAGGTTGCCTGTAGATGAGTCTATACTCTTTATCATGAAGGCAACAGACATGCAGGGACTCAGAGCCGACATGCCGTGGTTACTGAGGTAGTAAGCCTTAAGACTGAGGTTGGGGATTCTCGATATGAAGGTCTTGTGAATAGACACATAGATCCCAATTCAAACATCCAATGAGATGGTTTTATTGAGAAATTCCACAGCTGTATGCTTGCTGCTTCCCTCAGGGGTCCTGTAGCTCCAGTCTATCAGTGAAACCAAGAAACACATTTCCTGTGCCAGATCTTTCTCTGCACAGTTGAGGGTGATCACAAGTTATGACCCGTGCTGCTAAACTACTGTGGAGTGTTGGTCTCTTCCCAGGGACTGACAACTCAAACAGCTGGAAGCAGCTCTGTGTGTTCACATCTTCACACTAAGCAGGATTCCAAGCTGCATCTCAGCTTCCTGTCCAGCAAGGAAGTCGATGAACGCCATCTCGACTCGGGGTGGGGGTGGGGTGCACCACAGCACTGTTCACTTTTCCTCATCTTTGGACCCAGGACATGGCAATTTAAAAAAGTAATTAAGCTGGGTTGTGCAGACCTTTAATCCTAGCACTCAGGAGGCAGAATCAGGTGAATCTCTGAGTTGGAAGACAACCTGATGTACACAGCAGTTTCCAGGAAACAACAATAACAAAAAAAATCTTAAATTTTTTCTACCAAAGAGAGTCAGGAGTATAGTATAAAAACCAAGATCATTTGAATTTCAAGGAATTCAAGTAACAAATTTCTGTTTAAAAGCAAAAACAAACCCCAACCTCACTGCCTCTGAGCGACTTGGGTCCTTCTGAGTGTGTGTGGGTGCAACTGTTACCTGCCATGATGTCCCTCTTTGCATGGCTTCTGTTTGCTTGTGCTGGAGTGCTGGGTTGAAGCCCAGACCTTCCTGCTGCTAGGCAAGGGCTTTCCCATGGAGCTGTAGCCGCAGCTCTTTAAAATAGCTTTTGTTTGGGACTTCCAAGTACATGTGGTTAACTTCGCTTTAAAAAGAAACTGTGTTGTGCTCCCAGCCCTAGGCAAGAGACAGTCTAAAATGTCCTCGAGGAATTCTGCCCAAGCACTTCCTCTAGGTGGTAGACTTGTGATGTTCTGCTTTTTTGTCCTGTTACTTCCTGTTCACCCCTGATCCCCCCTCACTGTTGTCTACCCTGCTCTGGGACCCCAGATGCTGTGGCCTGTACAGTCCATAGGGCCAATTCTTCCGACTTCTGGTTGCTGATTGGGTTTAATCAGTGTGTGTGTGTGTGTGTGTGTGTGTGTGTGTGTGTGTGTGTGTGATGTGTAGTTTGTGTGGATGGATGTGATGTGTGATGACTGTATATGTGGGGGGGTTGTATGTGTGTGATGTGTGGTGAATGTGTGTGTGTGTGAGAGAGAGAGAGAGAGAGAAAGAGAGATGTGTGGTGTATGGGGGGTGTGATGTGTGGTAAATGTGTATGTGTATGAGAGAAATGTGTGGTGTGTGGGTATGTGGGATGTGTGGTAAATGTGTATGTGTGTGTGTGAGAGATGTGTGATGTTGGGTATGTGTGATATGTGGTGAATGTGTGTGTGTGTAGTGTGTGTATGATGTGGTGTGTGTGTGTGTGTGTGTGTGTGTGTGTGTGTGCATGCGCGCGCGCGCGTGTATCTGGAAGAGATCAGAAGAAGGGAGGAAAGAGTCCCAGGAAGAAGAGGTCAGATGGCCCTGCAGTCCGTGTTCCCGGCAGCTTGAGGACTACTCATGCATGGACACCCCTGCTCTTTCCTTTCTGCTTTGTAGATTTTCTTCAGTACACACATAAATAAATTGTGTCATCTCTAAAGTCCTACAAATCATAATCTAGTCCAAATCTTACTTACCTCCGAGTTCTGTTCCTTCCTGCGGGGCAGAATAGAGAAAGCATCAGGGATTCTGGGAAGGAGGCTGGGAGGGTAAGGTGTGTCCAGGAGTCTAAGTTCTGTTAAGCATATACCATATACTTGAACTTTGAACATTAGACACTGGGCCTATTCTACCTTGGCTGAAAATATTTCAAGTGATAAGATGGTAACTTCCTAATAACTATGAGTAGAATTATACACTTCTGCTTTTTTTTAAGGAAAAAAAGACACCTATGAATTTTATTAATTGCATAAAAAGTAGTTAGGTTTTTCTTTTAAGTTTGAAAATCTAGACCAAAGACAAACATAGACAATATTCTAGTTATACTACATAATAATTTTGTTTTTGAACAAGAGTATAAAAAATCTATACACAATACTAATGTTTATTTAATATCTAGGGGGAGATGGAAAGAAATTAACAAAATGAAAAAGTGAGAGAAGAAAATAGTGAAAAAGACTGATAGATTAGCTATGTAACTTTGTGTCTTTCCTGCTTTCAAATTCCTAAGCTCAGTCTTTTTGCCTCGGCCTCCAGAGCAGCCCCAAGTCCAGGTTCTCCATACCGCTGTACCTAGTTATACTTACTGAATTGAAATCTTTAGTTCACAAATACAAAAACACCATGAACAAGACACAGGGCAAATGACAAACTGAGATAGAGAGTTGCTAAACAGGTCACAGGGACAATGTCCTTAACCTACGAAGCTTCTGGAAGTCAATTTAAAATGAACTTAATAATAGTCACCCAGCCAGAAGCAGGAGAGTGAATTTAAAGAATAAGAACGTGAACAAACTCCCTCCTGAAGCACTCAAAACATGTCGAAAAGGTTGTAGTGCCCAGTGTGGCATGGAGGACAGTCGTTCTGGAAAGTGGTTTGTATCTTTCAAGTGTGCACGCCCACTGGCATATCATGGGGGATGAGTTTGAGGATATCCACACTGAATGCATCTCAGGATTGTAATAACAAAATGTGGAACACTCAGAATCAGGTGACATGTTAAATCGGTTCAAGTAAGACTCTGCCCAAGGCGCACACGGCTCTGAGGGTGTGGCACAGGACCGGTGACTACAGGAAAGTAGTCCCAACATATCTGTCTAACCAGGGCAGGAGCACGCGGCATTCCACGCACAGTGTGTACTGGGGACAGAGAAGAGGCAAGCTGTGGAACTGGAGTCTCCCAGCTAGCTGCCCCTGCCCCAGGCCCCCGTGACCCTCCCAACGGACGTCTTAGTGTATGAAAACCACTATAAACACAAGCACTTACCTTGTCATACTGAATGTGCAGCCCGAGGTCATCTGCACGAAGCACTTAGTCCATTCCCTGACTCAGAATTGCACATCAGCTTGTTATTACGTTTTAAAAAGAAGGCTATAAAGTGCTCAGGGAAAGAGATCCGCAGAACACACACTAGAATTCTGGGTTGTGGGGGTGGGTGTCAAGTCACTCCAGGTTTTCTGCACTGAATGTAAATTATACTTAGGGAGGTTATCAGGAGTCTTGGGAAAACAGCTGAAACCCATCTTTCTAGGAAGAAGAGGAAGGGGAGCCACCCACACACTCTAGGAACCAGCTCCCCAGCCCCAGGGCCAGCTGCATGGTGGAGGAGGGCCTCTCCCAGCCTGCCGCCAGCAGGCTGCAGGGTCACCGGGCAGGGCTGTGCTTGTCAGGCTGCACACTGCTCCATTGTCTGAGAAACACACCCCACTGGAATCAATGAGAAACAGATGGCCAGGACCATTCTTGCTCTACACACCTCCAATGTCAGCCTGCACACAGCCTCTAGGGCCAGCCAGAAATCTGCTTTTCATTTTACGGACAGAGAAGAGCCACAGAGGAAGGGGTGAGGGAAGCTATAGTTTTCAGGCTGTCAAGAGAGTTGATGCAATAGTAGCTCAGGTCCCACCCCCGACTCTGGAAGGCAAGACCATCCAACCCAGCAAGATGCCTGCAGCCTGCAGCCTGAGCTATAAACTCCAGCTCACCTCCCCCTCCCCCTGGCTCTAGCAAACCCCTGCAGGAATCTGTGGGCTGTTCCTCCCACCCCTCCACTCCCCACCCCCGGCTCTCAGGGCCAGCAGCAAAAGAGTTCAAATGGGGTTTTTCAGTTTGCATTGTGAGAAGAAACCTTCTAGTCAATTGCAGCAGAAAACAATCCCAGATAGGTTGGCTGAGAGGAATCTGGGTCTGGTGGCCACTCACAAGAGGTCATTGCAAACACCAACAAGGCACAAGCTGGGGCAGCCATTTGGTCAGAACAAGGCAGGAGGTCATACATTGGGTATCAGGATGTGTGGTGGTATTGTGTTCCCCAAAATACTGTGCACCCTAGTAAACTTATCTGGGGCCAGAGAACAGAACAGCCACTAGATACAGAGGCTAGAAAATGGTGGCACACACACCTTTAATTCTATCACTTGGGAGGCTGTAGCAGGAATCTTAGATGGTCTTATTAATAAAATCAAACCAGAGGCTAGGTATTGGGGTGAATGCTGGAAGATCAGAGAAGCAGAACAAGCCACAGCTTCCTCACCTCAACAGTTCCTCAGCTGATCCTGTTTCCTCAGACTGGAAGCTTCTGTGTTCTAATGCCAATGGCTCTCAGCTGAACTGTGCTGCTCAAAAGCCTCAAGCTTAACCAGCTAAAAGCTTCTAGTTCCTGGTCTTCATGCCTTATATACCTTTCTGCTATCTGCCATCACTCTCTGGGATTAAAGACTTACTTCTTGGGATTAAAGGCATGTGTCTCCATGCCTGGCTGTTTCCAATGTGGCCTTGAACTCACAGAGATTCTAGTTCTCCTCTTAATTGCTGTTACCTTAGGCCAACTACCTTTTAACCCCTACTTCCTTATCACATAGCTGAGCATGAAGCTAGTGTCACCTTGAAGGCAACCAACACTGCGGGGGGGCCAAGTCACCAGGGCGGGTCCACACTGCCTGCCACATAAGAAATGCTCCTTAAAGGCCAACTTTTATCTTTCTTCAAGTTAGCATCATTTGGGATCATGGCATGCTTTTGTGTATATTTTCCATAACCCCAGAGGGCACAGGCTCTGTTTGAGGGCAGTCTCTGCCTGGGTACCACCTGTGCATCCTACCTACAGCCACTGTCTCTCTAGATTGTGACTTGTGTTGTTGTCTCCAGATCAGTGTGGAGCATTGTATACAGTCACTGTGTGGTGGCCCCTAGGCCCACCATTCTCCTCCACCAGGCACTTTGGAGCAGTGGGAAAAGGTGTCTTGGTCCAAATAGTGGCTTGCATATGACTCCAGGGGAGAAGTGCCACCCCAGAACCCTAAGATGAGACAGTGGAGGAAAAGTAAACCCAAAGAAGAGGCTTCCCATAAGGAGAGGATGACAGTCCCCAAGGAAGGGCCAAAGACTGTGGCTGCAAACAGAAGACACTGAAGAGGAGGCAGAGGTCCCTTTCTCCAGGAAGGAGACAGGCTGACTGGCCTTTGAGGTGTGGAGTCAGAAAGGGGAAACCATTGCATTGTGGGAGTCTTGGAAAAGAGGAGTCTTAAGTTTACTCCACTGACAGTGTATGTGCAGGGGAAGAAGAGAGCGGGCGTGGCAGGTGCGTGGGAATGAGATTTTTCAAGCATGGGACGTCAGGGCAGGTCCCAGTCAGTGGAGATGAGCCTGCCCAGCAGCCTGGTTGCCTGTCCCAGTGATGACGCAAGCTATATAAGCACTGGTGCCTCGTGCCTCTTACTCTCCGCTCTGCTCAAGCGGTCTCAGGCATCAAGGACAGACATCTTTCAGAAGTCGGAGTGTTGTTTCACCAAGCGCCGCTGCTCCTGCCCTCTCGAGTCCTTCAGCCATCTTCTTTTGTTGGGGACATCAAATCTGAGCCTTCCAGACCACTCTCCACTCACCTTTCCTGAACACAGATGCACATTCCAGTTCCAGTATATTTAAACGTCCCTTCAGCTGCCCCATGACCGATCTTCGGTAGAGAGCAGGATGACTCCCGAACAGCCGGCACCCCTGACGGGGCAGAGGCAAAAGCCATGTAGAGGGCTAGGAAAGGAAAGAGTGTTCGAAAGCCGTGAGACTCAGAGGTGCCTGGGAAGTGAGACTGGCCAGGTAGGAGGGCAGACTCGGTTGGCCCCTGTTGTGTGGTGTAGAGAATCACCAATAGCAGACTTAGAGGGAAAGAGGGTACCATGGAAAGGTGAGTGAGGGGTGCTCGGAGGTCAATAGGGACACGGCTGTACACTCGAGTAGTTAGCTACCACCTCTCCCCTGCCTGAGCCAATCAGAATACCCTCTCTCCCCCGAATTCCCCAACCTGCCAGCGGTACTGTGCATCAGAGCTATCATCATCATCAGTACTACCCACCGTCTCTCTCCAGATGCCTACACTCTCCTCTCTAAGTCAAGGCTCACCCATCTCCCTCTGGGAGGATGGCTGGGACCCTTCAGTTAGCCTTCCTGCTTCCTAACCCACCCAACCACATCCGCAAGGTCCATCCATGGAGAAGGGAACCAACACACAGTAAGCATCTATCATTGGAGGCGTTCAAACCGAAATCTCCAGATAGCTCAGAGGAAGACGGCATTATCCTTATTTTACCAGGGAGAACCTGAGGCTGTGAAGAATTTAGTTCTTCGAAATTCAAAGGGCTTGTGAGAGGCCAGCTGAGCCAGGGTCCCAACCCTCCATTCACAACTCCCAGGTAGACCTAAAAGTTCCTTCTGTCCACTTCCCCCTTCCTCCCATTTCTTCTTTCCTTCTCTTCCTTTGCTGTGGGATGGTCTGTATGTCAAATTACTCTGATTGGTCAATAAATAAAACACTGATTGGCCAGTGGCCAGGCAGGAAGTATAGGCAGGACTAACAGAGAGGAGAATTGAGAAAACAGGAAGGTGGAGGGAGGCACTGCCAGCCGCCGCCATGACAAGCAGCATGCGAAGATGCCAGTAAGCCATGAGCCATCTGGCAAGGTATAGATTTATGGAAATGGATTAATTTAAGCTATAAGAACAGTTAGCAAGAAGCCTGCCACGGCCATACAGTTTGTAAGCAATATAAGTCTCTGTGTTTACTTGGTTGGGTATCCGTGGCTGTGGGACTGGCGGGTGACAAAGATTTGTCCTGACTGTGGGCAAAGCAGGAAAACTCTAGCTACATTCCTTTCCTCCTTCATTTCCTTCCCTGGAACTTGTGATCCTCCTGCATCAGCCTCCTGAGTACTACCATTGCAGCTATGGCCCAACACCTGCTCCTACATGGGTTTAATTCCGATTCCATTCCATTTAGTTCCCCCACGAAAATTCTTTGAAGAGCCAACCCCTCGCTGCTTTCAAAAATAATTTCCAGTGTTTTGAGTCAGTACAGAACTGCCCATTAAAACATCTTGTCTTAGTCCCTTGGGCCCCTCTGACAAAGCACTGAAGTGTAATTTGATAAACAGCAGAATTCCTCACTGATAGGCTGGAAACAGCAGGTGAAGGCTGCTCTCTGCTTCCAAGATGGAACCTTGACAGCTGCATCCTCTGAAGGGAGGGAACACTGTCCTCACTGGCCAAAGAAAAACTCCCTTTTCAAGCCCTGGTATTTGTGTGTTTACATGTGCATTAGTGTGTGTGGATTCAGTGAGAATGGGAGTGACCCCAGGCACCTGCCTATTCACTTTCCTAGGTGATACCTCTAGTGAGGACATACTGAATGGGGGGTGGGGTACAGCCTGAGAGAGCAGAGAGCTGTCTTTCTTATTTTATTAAAAAAATTATAACTCTGAGATTAGAGTATCTGCCAAAAATGTGTGCTGTGTGTATAAGCATTTATGTGTGTATGAGTCTCTCTGTGTGTAAGTGTGAGTGTGAATGTGTGTATGTATAAAATGTATATATGTGTGTGGGAGTGTATTATGTGCATACATGTGTTAGTATGTGTGTATATATGCATGTGTGTGTATATATGTATGTGACTGTGTGTACGTGCACATGAGTGTGCACACGTGAATGCACACTGGGTTGCTTGATTTGCTGTGACTAAGAGTATCCCCAGCTACCAAGAGGAATTAGTAAACCCACTGCTTCTCTCTTGTCCACAGTTGTTATGAAATGACTTATGCAGAATATTCTACTTGGAATTAATTCCTAGGAGCATATACATCTGAAGCAATCATGTATCACTGACCAAAATAGTAAACCTGAATATACAGACATCTGGTTGACAGTGTGATGTCCTAAGACATAAAACAAATTTTGATGAAATAGTTAGATGCCTAAATTTCACTTGTATCCAGAATAAGCACCCTCTCAGAATCTGTATTTATACATGGAGTTGGTCACAGGATCACATAAATCACAGGGGAATTGGGAGCAGATGTTGTCGAGTAGCCGGGATTCTGTTGGGATTGCATTTTAATGAAAAAATGACACAGAGCAGACTTCTGCATGCTTCGAAGATAGAGCAGCATGACTACTTGAAAGGAATATTTATATTCCAGATAGGCTGATTTTTAATCAACAAGTGTGATTACTTTATTGCTGGTCCAGGATAAGCCAGATGGCAGAGTATGCAGGCATTGTGAGCAGAGGGGACAGGGCCACGGGGAGAAGGCTGTATGGTGCCTCATCTGTCATGTGGTCCTTTCTGCTCTTGCTGGCAACTGAGACCTTTCCTTAGGCCCTCCCCAGAGTGGGGTAAACATGAGCTGACCTGAAATCCCAGTCACAGAATCCGTTCTCTGGCAGAGTCCACGCAGACATGCTCAGCAGGATCCTCTGCTCTGCTGTTTACTCCACCGAGTCTGCTTTGTCTGAAGTCATTGTTTTGATCTTCATTTGGAAGAAAGTTCCAGGCGTTCTTTCCTAGGGAGGAAGAGTGCTCCTCTTAAGACAAATGCCTGCATCGCCGAGATAAAGTGAGTGATGTCTGTTCCATGTGGCCTCTGGCTTCCCTGCCATCACCTCCACACAGCACACCCATTCCATGTGACCAAGTGGAATAAGGTGGAACCATAGGCCAGAGTCTCCTCTCTCTGTAACTTGGCACTGTTTAAGGACATGGGAGGTCTGGTGGGTAAACGGATTAGAAGATGACTTAAGCCAAACAATGACTCGATTTTCTGGCACAAAGACCATGTTGTTTAACTCTGCTGTGAAATGAGCCTAGGTGCTCTGCTGAAAGAAATCACCCTTCTGGGCTGGGTGACTGCAACTGTAGGCTAACAGAAGAGGGACTGTATCAACCACTTCCGGAGTGCAGAGCAGGTGGGAGGCCAGGGAGAGGCCCAACAAGCTTCTTCATTTTGCTCCGGAGTGCAAGAAGCCTCCCCGACTAGCGTCGTTCTGCATGAGAACCCCTCAAGTCCTTCCATGAGAGACACCTCAAGTCCTTCCTTCCATGAGAGACACCTCAAGTCCTTCCTTCCATGAGAGACACCTCAAATCCTTCTTTCCATGAGAGACACCTCAAGTCCTTCCATGAGAGACACCTCAAGTCCTTCCATGAGAGACACCTCAGGTCCTTCCTTCCATGAGAGACACCTCAAGCAGCATTATTTTCAGTCTGGCACAGTGAATGGCAGACAACAAAAAAACAATAAAAGTGTCCTCAACCTGAAATATCACTTTCTGGTTGTAGTAATTACAAAGATCAACCTTTAGACTGACTTGTGCCGAATACTGATGCGTCCCTGGCTCTCCATGATCTCAAATATCAAGTAAATGCTTGTTACACACTCATTTATGTGCTAGGCTTGGTGCTCTGGGATAGGCTTGTGATAATGTTTTTACTAGCATAGTGTAGTACTCAAAAAGGAGTTTGAATCACAAAAAGACATAGACTAGGGGACACACAGCAATGCATTAGCCATGGCATTGCTAAAATTTCTTCCTGCAGGGAGATATAAATAATGTCTACCTTCCTCCTATGTTCCAAAGACAAACCAAAGCACGATTCAACACAGGTCCACTCTAGGGAAACAGTGAGTGTGTTAGGTTTACTTACAGAGTAATGGGAGGAGCTACCGGCAGCAGAGTGAATTGCCTTTAAGCAGCCACACACCAGAAGGGAAGATCTGCACCCGCCTGGCTGATGACTCTCCCAGAGCTATGGAGACAGAGTCCCCTCTTCTGATCCTTCCCCACCAGTATCCTCTAGCCCTTCTCAGATGCTGAGGCCACAAGCAGCCAGGGTACAACTACATGCAAATGGTTGAGAGGATACTCAGGTGAGGGTCCCCTGACCCTACCTGCCTCTTCCAAGAGAAACATCAATAGTCATCCAGCCCAGCTGTGACGATCTCTGGTGAGCAGACCCAGCTGAACCCCAAAGATGGCAGAAGTTAGGCTGTGAGGACAGCTCTCTACAACATGAGATTTTTGGGTAATTGGATAATAAACAACATTTAAATTTTTATAGTATTTCAAACTTAGAGATGTTCTTACTGAAGATCTAACACAGGCTACCAGGAAAAAGCTTTTCTAAACCATGAACCGTCTAGAGCTGACAAGGGATGTATGCTATTTGTTGCCGTAACTACACAGATCACTACAGACTGGTCACTCACTCTACCTAGAAGCCCTGAGATGTCTTCATAGCTTTGCAGTACATGAACCAGGTGGACAAGCTGGGAGCAAGTCAAGGTTCAAGTTCTAGAGAAAACATGTCACCATCTAAGTTCTTTACACAATCCTTATGCGTGTGAAAACAAAATTTGTGTGATTAATCAGCATGAAATCCAGTTGCTGAGGTCTGAATGCGTACCCCTCCCCCCACAGCATGATAGCATTAAGAAGTAGGGCCTTTGGTAGGTGGTTAGGTCATGACTGTGGAGCTCTTGTGAACAGGAGAGGAGGCTCATGGGAGGTCATGGTGAAAAGGCTCCACTCTGAACCAGGAACCAGTTGATTACTGGGCACCACAACTGCCAGACCCTTGATCTTGGAAATCCCAGCTTCCAGAACTGCAAGAAATAAATCACTGTGGTTTATAAACCACAGGCTTTATAGTGTTTCATTAGAGCATTCTGAATGGACTAACACAGCCCTTCCATTTTCCACCAGAAAACTGCATCACGCAATTGCTTTTGATCTTTTCTCCTGGGCCAAGTTTAGTCAAGAGACATAAACTTCAGGTAATTCCTCCTGAGCCGCAGTGTACTGAGGACATGTGCTCCTGGAACACTGGGGTTTTTGATGAATAGCATGGGAGCCACATCACCAGCAAGATGTGACCAAGGACTTAGCTTTTCATAAGCACTGATCACATTACCTGAGTATTTTTGAATTACACATAAGGCTTTATTTCTCTGAAAAATGTTTCTGTCTTAAAATACTTACATAACCCACAAGAAAAACAATAATAAAGATGAAATATTTGGTGAGTTAGGCATATTCATAGCTTATTGCAGGGAAAAGACATGGAGATTTATTTCTAAATGAAATTTGATACTGTCTTGAGTTATGGATGCATCCTAATGACATGAGACAGTTTGAGACGTATGCATGGCCTGGGAAAACCAACTTCATGATTACTATGATGTTCAAGGCACAAACTACATGAGTGCTATTTTTGTCTTGCCATCCCCCAGTGGAAAATCCTGGTTTTGAACTTGGACCTGTCAAAGTCCACCTCTATGTTATGTTTTGATTGTCTCAGCATAAATTCTCTTTGTATGTTTGCTAAACAGGATGGCATTGCCATGGATACTTTCCACTGCCCCATAACTTCCCTCACATATTCTGGCACCTTCTTTCAAAGCTACCACATATGATATCAATTGAACATATTAGCATGTCATTTGTTTCCAACATGGATGGGAAATCCAGAGAAATATGCTTAAAAGGGAGGAGACATACAATGGGAGAGCTGGAACACACAATTTATCTTAGAAAATGTTTGGGGGGTGGCTTTCTGAGCTCACGTGGGACCCTCTATGCAAAGGGACACACTTAGTAGTGCTGACAGACACCAGGGCGTGGGGAGGATGGAGACTGGTGCACAGTGAAAGAAGACAGCTTTCCCTGACCTTGATAATGGGCAATAAGAACCAACAACCCCTGTGACTCTAAAGGCGTCCCACCCAGGGACCACTGCTCAGCCCTCAGCTTCCTCACACACCTGTGCTGGGTGGGGTGAGACCTGTCCCCGCCCCCACCCCAGTCGGTGTGGGCCACTGGGCCACTGACATGTCTGCTTGTCATGTGTTTGGCTGACTGCAGAGGATGGTGGGTGTATCTCTCCCCAGATGGACACTGCTTGCCGAGCTGTGACAGGCCAGGGGCAGGAGAGTAGGACTCCACAAAGACAAAAGCTGCTGGGACTGCCACCCTGCTCTCTAACTCCACGGCGAAGCCAAAGTCGACGACGCCATGTCCTGCTCACTGCCTTGTCCAGTCTCTGACTTTCTCTAGTCTACTAGTCTCACTGCACACAAGAGATATCCTTTCAAAACCACAGCTCATAGACATGGCTTTGTGCTGTGCAAACACTGTCAGTGTGCCCCTACACACACACACACACACACACACACACACACACACACACACACACACGCACACACGCACACACGCACACACGCAAACATGCATGCACGCACACACGAACGCACGCACATACACGCGCACACACGCACACATGCCCCAGGACAGAATCCTAAACCCCTCATGTAGCCCTCGAAGCCCTTTGTGGGCCTCTTCTGCTCTTCTGCCCACTGCTGTATCGACCCAGCCCTTTGCATCACGATGGATGAAGACACTGTCAGGGCTCAGAGCAGCTTCCTGACCCCGGTAAGCCTGAGTCTGGGCCAGGGCACTTGCCATGCTGCTGTGGCAGATCCGTGTTTCTTTTCCTCAAGGCACTTTCCTCGTTTAGTGAGGAGACCCAAGCAAATCACCACAACCGAGGCAACAGCCCATGCCCGGGACACAGCTGCCACAGGATGGAAAGGGACTTGTCTCTCTGTCTTGTCTTTAGCCTCCTGAAGGCCTATATACAGTGAGCACTTAATAAATGCCTTCATGATTGCAATGCGTGTCATGTGATCTGACCGAGTCATGCCATCGCCGAAGCCGGTTCCCAGGAGCAGCTAGCGTGTCCTTCCTTGTCTTTTTACACTCCACCTCTAAACGGCTGTTAACAACAAAATGCACACTTTGCTTAAAAGTTGATAAATCATGCTTTGACCAAGGACTGGAAAGAGCTACAGTGGTTTCATTTCCTTATCTCTCTCTGCCATCTTGTGTTAACAATGATTTTTGGATGATTTTCAACTGTTGTATTGGCAGGCTAAGACTACTGGGCTATGCCAGATTTCAGAGACTCTAAAGTGAGTCCAGGTCAGAAACAAAAAGGCTTAATTACAAGCTTCCTCCAACTGCAGTCTCCCAGAGCCAGCTATCCGGCATCCCTGGACAGCCAGACAAGACATCCTAAAAATACCTTTTCTGACCAAAAACCAAATGCCAACCAATGGTTCCGAGGTCCTTCTCAGACACCCATGTCACTTCCATCCCATCCCCTAAAGCCGTGGCACAAGGGTGGCATGACCAATGACATGAAGGCTAATGCCACACACAGCCACAAAGAACGTTACTGTAGGGTGAGCTCTGTGGCACACATCTACAATCCCAGCTCTGGCTGAGGCAGGACCAGGGCACTTGTTAGTCTAACCGTAGCCTGGATCTTAGAACAGATTTGATGCTAACCTGGAGCTACATAGTTAAAACTCCAAGTGCTCTTCATTGCTGCTGCGTCACTGTGACCAGTAGACACACCTCGCGGAGGGAAGACTCCTGCTGTGCCTGTTTGTGGAAGTGTTAATCCACTGGAAGCACTGACAGCGCTGCTGTCCTTGACAGCAGGAGAGGTTGGTGGCTTCCCAGGATGCAAAGAGGAACCTGGACTTAAAGTGTACCCTTGACACAGCTGCACCCAGAAGTCTGCATTCATTCCACTGCCTCCAAGGAAAGTGCCAACAGCTGAGGGTGATATTGGCCTATGTAAAGAGATCCATCTTCAAGACCCGAGCCTGTGGGGGCATTGCAAACTGAAACCATAGCATAGTGTTGTTGTGAAAGCCTTGGTTTATACCAACACACAAGGGGGATCCTAGGAGGTCTCATTGCAGAATCTGCCTGGCAGACAACCACACTATAGGACAAGGATTCTTGTTTCAGGACAGGAAATAGTAAGTGTTGCTCTTTTCCCATATTCATTCACAGAACATCCGAGGAAGAGGGTGAGTCAGTAACCCATCTCTCGATGATAAATTAAACTCGGCGATCCACAGTGAACTGTCTAAGTTCTCAGAGCAAGATGATAGGAGGGCCAACCTAAGGAATAACCAGTGTGCACACCTTTAATCCCAGCACTCAGGAGGCAGAGGCAGGTGGATCTCTGAATTTGAGGCTGGCCTGGTCTACAGAATGAATTCCAGGACAGCCATGGCTACACAGAGAAACTGTCTCAAGAAACCAAAAAGAAAAAGAAAGAAAGAAAGAAAGAAAGAGAGAGAGAGAGAGAGAGAGAGAGAGAGAGAGAGAGAGAGAGAGAGAGAAGAAAGAAAGAAAGAAAGAAAGAAAGAAAGAAAGAAAGAAAGAAAGAAAGAAAGAAAGAAAGAGAGAAAGAAAGAGAGAAAAGAAAGAATAGCCAGTTCATTAAAAGGGTTTTACAAAATGCCTTGGGCTGGGCAGTGCTGGTGCATGCCTTTAATCCCATCACTCAGAAGACAGAGGCAGGCAGATCTCTGTGAGTTTGAAGCCAGCCTGGTCTACAAAGCAAGTTCCAGGACAGGCTCTAAAGCTACACAGAGAAACCCTGTCTTGAAAACAACAACAACAAAAACAAACAAACAAACAAAATGCCTTAGGAGAGGAGTCACCTACATTAAAAAATCACACCATAAAGTTTGTGGAAAACATTCTAATGTAACAAGTCTTTCTCTGTCCCACCAGCCAGCCAGATCTCAAATAACAACACAGAGACTTATTATTAATTATGAGAGCTTGGCATTACTTTAGGCTTGTTCTCAACTAGCTCTCATAACTTAAATTAACCCATTTATATTAATCTACACTCATGTGGTGTTACCTCATGTCTGTACTGCCCATTCTGCTTCCTCTAAATCTACCTGTCAACTCTGCCTTTCTTCTTCCCAGAGTTCTCTCGCTGCCTGGAAGTCCTGCCTATACCTCCTGTCTAACTATTGGCTATTTAGCTTTTTATTACACCAATCATACAATACATCTTCAAACAGTGTACAAATATCCCTTAACATTTCCCACTTTTTTCTAAATAAAAAGGAAAGGTTTTAACACTAATACAGTAAAATTATATGTTCTTATTGAACAATTTTCAAGTAAGAATTACATTCACAATGGCCAGTACATTTGTATCTGGCAAATTTGGAGAAATTATTATCTATCTTATCTTGATGAGTTCAAAGTTTTATACCTAAATCATTTTCTATCATAATTTGTATTACCATCCTAAAAATATCTTTTCTGACCTTAAAACATCTTCTTAGATAAACAACTTAAGCTTTTGTTTCTCAACCATATAAACTACATCTCTTATGTGAGTTTCTTTTCTGAATTTGGTAACAAGGAACACTGTAGCTATAACTATCTAATCTTCAACCCCATCAAAGACCTGAGAAGTATATAATATTAACTGAGTAAATAGGAAGTACAGAGCAAACAACTTCCAAAACTATAGAAATGACAGAAACAGCTGGCTGCCTAGATAGTCACCCAAGTTTCCGCTGTAACATTGGAGCATCTATCTTTGGCCTACAGTTCTAGACTGTCTGACAGACTTTTCTATGAAGCAGGGGTTTTGAAGGACTTTCCCACCTTGTCCTAGCAAAGTTCAGCAATTGATTTCTTTTGTGTCTTGCTTGTCCAATTTGAACAATATATTGTCAGCAGTTGAAGCAAGGGCAGTTTCTTACCCAGTGGCTAACTTTTGCCACAAAGAAAATGAACTCCATTTCTTTGATGCCCATCATCTTCTCTGAGTAGATTGGTGCTGCCAGGAGCAGATGTGTCTTACTGTCATGAAAAGCTTTGTTATTAACCATTTTAAATGCCATATTCTGTAGATCTCTGACATGTTTGAAGACCATCTGTCTATTTAAAATATATCTGTTTGGCCTTAAAAACATACCTAACATGGCCACAAATTTCATTGTTATAGATCATTAACTATTAACCTACATTTCTTAATCATCTTAAACAATTTGTAATAATAGCCTTTAAGGACTAGCACTTTACATTTTAAAATGAGCTGCATAGGTACAATAACTTAAACAAGAAGAGAAACATATAAACAGTATGTTAAAACAAAATAACCTTACATTTGTATCAACATACAAAAATATCTTAAACAAGAGTAGAAACATATATACAGTGTGTTGTGGAAATTACTTAACTATATTAAACTGTGTTATATTTGTGTATGCTGCAGAATATTACTTTAACAGTGTAAAAGTGTGTTACATTTGTTTATGCTGCATTTGTTTGATTATAAAAAAGATGTGTTGTATTTGTTTCACCTTCCTTACCTAAAATACCTGATTGGTCCAATAAAAAGCTGAATGGCCAATAGCTATGCAGGAGAGGGATAGGCAAACAGAGAAATAAGTAGGAGGAGAAATCTAGGCCTGGGGGAGGAATGAGAGAAGAAGGAGGAGAGGATGAAGGAAACGTCTGAGGCTATCAGCCAGGTAGCTACCAGCCAGCAAGTCACAAGAAGCAGCGAAAGTAAGATCTACAGAAGGAAAGGAAAGTAAAAAGGCCAGAGGCAAAGTGTAGATAAAGAGAAACAGGTTAATTTAAATTACAAGAGCTAGCAAGAAATGCATCTAAGCTAGGCTGAGCATTCATAACTAATATTAAGTGTCTGTGTCATGATTTGGGAGCTGGTTGGTGGCCCAAAAGAAAAAGCCTGGTACAACAGTATAACAAAAATAACCTTAAATTTGTATCAATATCCAAAAATCCATACCAATGTAAAATATTTAAGACTAGTAGTTGCTTTTTTAGTTTAAAAGTAGATTCAGTAATCTACCCTCTTATCCTATCATTCCTATATCCCCCTTTTTCTTTTCAGAAGGAGGTCCCTGAATCTAATCTCCTTTGCTTGTTTTCCTCCCTGACCATGACCAATAACAACTTGCAACCCCTCTAAATGATTATAAACATCCATAATCCACTGAATAACCAAAAACCACCCACTCTACCTCTTGTGAACATGGATGTCATGTTCTCTGGAGTGCTTCCTGATGTCTGGGGGTGACAGCACCTTTAGGGGACCCTGAGAAAATTGGGATAATGGTCAAGTCCTGGAAGAGCTAGCTGTTATCCAGTCTCAGTGTGATATGAAAGTGGAGAGCTTATCAGAAGTCCTGGCTGGAGTAATCTGTGAGGCTGGACCATCTCAGCTAACCACCTTGAATTGTCTTGAGCAGTTTGTAGTCCAAAACTGATCTTTGGGTGGTGTTTGTCAGCTTAGTGGCATTAACACCATCCAGGTGGATTCATCATTGTAGGGCCCCAACATCCTTTTGGAGACTTCAGAGGTTGCTGTTATAAATGGTCATAGTTCATTGCAGAAAACTTGAACATTTTAAATGTCATATGCAGCATATCTCAGAGAGGTTAAAAGACCATATCCACTAAATATATCTGGGGTACACAAGCTTAATTCCCAGTTACCTTGTTAGGACTCAAGCCCAAAAATCACATACCAGAAGCTACATGGAGCCTATTTCTAGAATTAGTTAGTGCTCTATATGACTATTAATATCACAACAGAAAGTTAAATATATATATTTATTAATCATAAATTTTGAGATAATATTTATATTTTAAGAAAAGTTTTGAAGAGTCAAAATAAAACCAAAGGATTATGAGATTAGTGACAATAGAATAGTCCTTTAATTTTGTTTTTTCTTCTGTCCCATACCAGATAGCTCTTCTGACATGAGACAGGGATTTTGGATTTTCCTTTAACAAGCATTCTTGGGTTTAGAGAAAGAGAGATCCACACTCCAGCTCCAAAGCCAGAATTAATTTTTAATTGAATTAGGACTACAAAAAGACCATTTGTCTTATATGTCTGTAGAGAACAGCAGAAACAAACATTTGGGAAGATTTACGAAATTTTATTCTATTGGAAATGTGATATACCAATAGGCCAATTTATTCTTTTACTTGAGACATTTTCTCTGAATGATTCTCTCTTCTTCATATGTCTCATTTGTCCAGTAGACATCAGATTCCTTAGTTGGCTGCTTTTATTCTACTGGGAAGACAAATACAAAACCCTGCCCCAACCCTAACTTTGGGGAGTTTCCATTTTTGCCAGGTTATATCTGATCAAATGACAGGTATTTGTTAGTTGTATAAGTTGGTTTAGATAGAATGTATACACTGTCTGATGAACTATCATCTCTTCTAATCAAGAGGTCTCTCCTGTTTGAATCTAATCTTTATTAATTTTGATGGTATCCATAGTTTTTCTTCTCCTGTGGAAACAAAAGCAAAACCTCTTCCCCAATGTAACACATATCCTGGTTTCCATTCTGAGGTCAACACATCTTTAAAATATACAGGCTGATTTAATTCTGTAGTTTTTTTGTTTCTATTATCCAATGTCTCTCTGCAGCTGTCATTCCTTTCTCATTAGCATTTAAAAATTTAAAGTTAATAAAACATTCTGTAATCTATCTCTAGGGATCTTTATTACCCCTTTCTGTTTATTAAGCATATCTTTTAAAGTGCAATTAGATCTTTCTATAACTGCTTGTCCTGTAGGATTGTGTGGTATACCTGTAATATGCTTTGTGTTGTAATATGCAAAAAACTGTTTCATTTTACTAGAGACATATGCTGGAGCATTGTCATTCTTAATTTGTATAGGTGTTCCCATAATGGCCATACCTTCTAATAGATGTGTAATTACAGAATCAGCCTTTTCATAACTCAAAGCCGTTGTCCATTGAAATCCTGAATATGTATCTATGGTATGGTGCACATACTTTAATTTTCCAAACTCTGCAAAATGAAACACATCCATTTGCCAAACATCATTTCTTTGAGTACATTTTGGGTTACTTCCTGCAGATAATAAAGTAGGATATTTGTACACTGTGTGAAGATGTATTGCTGTAATAAAAAGCTGAACAGCCAATAGCAATGCAGGAGGTATAGGTAGAACTTCTGGGCAGAGAGAGAGGAAATCAGAGGGATGAATCTAGGCATGCCAGAGTCACCAGCCAGATGTGGAGAAAACAGAACATGCAGAAGGAGAGGTAATAGCCATGAGCCAAGTGGTAGGACATAGCTTAATAGAAATTGGTTAATTTGAGTTATAAGAGCTAATTAGAAACAAGCCTAAGCTGTAATTAGTAAGAAATCTCCATGTCATTATTTGGGAGCTGGCTGACAGGACAGAGAGACTTCTTACACCCTGACTCAAACACTCCTGGGGGTGTAACATCAACATCCCCAACACATTCAAATCCTTGCTGAGGATCCTGGTGTCCACTAATAGATTGGGATCACACTACTGAACCAAAATTTCTGCCTTGAAAGTTCCCATCTTTTCCAATTTTACATTCAAATTAGGTTTCTAAGATAGAGAGGAAGTAGGGTAGTCTTATATCATCCTAGATGATGTCACTGGTACTGGGACTAAAAAGGGGGGCTTCTATATTATGGTAGAGATGGAGTGTAGTAGAGGAACCATTTTGGACATGGGAAGGATAGTGCTTGCTAGGGCTTCTATGGGGAGGATCTGATCTGTGGCCTGGACTTGTCTGAACAGACTTTCTACGGCTCTAGGATTCAAGCAGACCTCTTTCTGGAGCACAGAAAGAGAGAAGAGCAATCCTGCTTTAGGTGGAGACCACAGGACTGCACACCAGCAGTGGTGGATAGAGAAGCAGGCATGCCGTGGCAGGGCTGTCCCTCTGTGTGGAGTCACCTCAGTCTCTGGTTCCCCTTCCAGTTCTCCTTGGCTTGCAGAAGTGCCGAGGAATCTGGGGAAAGCAAACACAGTTCCTTCTGGAATTAAAACCTCATTCTGGTGTTCCGCCTCCACAGAAAGTTTATAAACACAAGGTTTACCATAAGCTAAAAATGACCAGAGTTGTTCCATGACAGAACCCCATGGGAGAAACAGCAGGGGAGCTCTAGGGAGGAGTGATGGATCCACATGGCTCTAAGTCACTAGGTTTACCACACAGACATTAACATTCCCATTTACTCATTTGTTTATGGCCAGCACCATTCATTGTAAGGACCGTGGTTTTCCCCCACATGTGTGACTCCTTTGTGTCTATAGCTATGCGGATTCCTCTCTGGGTCCTGGACTGCATGTCTGTTTTTGTGCCAATAGCCAGCTGGAAGCTTTAGAAAGTAAATATATAGTAACTAAAACTTAGGAAAAAAGTGGATCATTTTTATGCTACACGAGTGAAGAGAAAAGTGACCGGGCTTCTCAAGAAGACACAGGTGGCAAGAAAAAGGATGGTGCTAAAGCTGATGGGATGCATTGAGGATCCCTCATGATAGGAGCTGTGGCTGAGAGCAACCAGTGGCCAGCCAGCAGGAGGACCCGAGCAGATGGACCAGAAAGGAGGGGAGATGGAAGAGTGAGGCTTGAAAGCCCTTAACCATCAAACACGCCGAAGTGCAATCAGATGCTAGCAGAGACGGACGCATCCATTATGAAAACAGAGACATTTTTGTTTACCTTTGCAATCTTTTCAGTGTTTTAATTTTTTCCTCCCCCTTCTTTCTTTTTGATTATTCTATTTACTTGTTTTTGAGAGGGACTCTTGCCCTTTATAAACCCAGGCTGGCCTGGACCTCACTATGTAGGCCAGTCTGACCTTGCATCAAAATATCACTGCACAAATCAAGTTTTCAGTACTAAAAGGAACAGAGATGTGCAATAATAATGTTACAGTAACTGACAGAATAAATACACAAGAAGGCAACCGAGATGGAGGAAACATCAACAGCAGGATAAGCAAACAGACAATGGACACACATCCCATGTTGCTTTTTCCAAACTGCAAAGAATATGTTTCCACGCATATGGAAATTTTACACAGTTTGACCAAGCTGAGGTTACAGAGTTCTTTCTCTTCTGATAAATCATCAAGCTACCAATTCCTGTCTCATGCATAAAATTATTTTTGTACCATTTCCCACAGTAGTTTGGGATTCTGTATTCTGTCTAGGACTATTATGATCCTCCATGGCAGAGATCAGGGATAGCCCTCCATGATGTTAGAGACACAGGCTTTTTCTGACACAGGCTCACATACATACATACATACATACATACATACACACACACACACACACACACACACACACACACACACACACCTTAAAAAGTAAAAGAAACACTTTCTAGAACTTGCAAATGCTAGGTCTACTTATATCAGACCTAATTCATAAAAGGCTGGTATTAAGTAACCCATCACATAGTGCTAGCCCAGGGAAGCTCATAGTTCAAAATTGACACATGGTTTCCATTGCATGAATATTGCTTTTGCAGCATCATGAAGTTGAAAAATCCCAAGTCAAACACTGTAAGTCAGAGACTGTGTTCCTTTGGGATGAAGTGGAATCAGATAGGCCAGGGATGAAGGGGCAATTGTCAGTCAAGTGAGCTCTGCATCTATTTGCTGCCTCTTAAGTTAAAATGAGTGAGCTGTGTGGAAACTGAAGCATTAATAAGGACAGCCCCTATTTTATGTAGAATGTCCAAGTCTAAATCAAAGGCAAGTGTTGGAAGGCCAGATGTTCTTCCCATCACTGCATTTTAGTGTTTTCCTGGAAATGATCTCATCACAATGGCAGTGCTGTTGGCCAACTGGACATGCTATTTATATCCTGAGCTCCTATGCTCAGGTTTGAAATGCACCAAACTGAATACACAGCTTTTAATGTTGAGCTCATCCTGGAGAATCCTTTGGCTAGGGCTGTAATGTGTTAATTGTGACAACCTGTGTCATATGTACACATGTGATATATTATAACCTAGAGCTAAGGGGTGGTTCTGAGTGACACCTCCATGTTAACCAACATGTGAAGTCAACTATTTCACTGTTCCCTTCTGCAAAGAAAAAAATGACTGCACCTAATTATTTCCTACAAAATAACATTGAGAGGGTCGTTTAATGTCATAAACAACACCAATACTTAAAGAAGAAAAGGCCAACAGAGGAGATATGATAACGCTTTTTATCTGCAGTAATTTCTTGGTTTTCTTTTTATCTTTAAAGTTCGAGGTAAAGAGAAGCATCATAGAAAGGTTAACTTTTTTGAGAATAGCATAGATTTTTTTATAGCTGTCTAATTTTGATTTTATACATTCATCTCACAAAAATCAAGAAAGCAAAACAAGAGTTACTGACACACATATCTATGTACACTTTTAATAATTTGTTGAACTGATGTGAAATTGAACATTTGGAGAGAGCCCTTTATTGTGAATCAGTATGAAGGAAATGGATGCATACACTGACAGAAACCACAGTGGCCGTTTCCAGACACTGTCTATAGGCCAGGTCCCATGCTGACTCATTTCTACACTTTATCTCGCTTCGTTGGTCAGCTTTCTGTTACTTTGAGAAAGTGCCCGAGGTAACCAGCTTATAAAGGAGAAAGGTTGGTTGGGGCTCACAGTTCCATGGTCCAGTGACCTTGTTGCCTTTGAGCCTGTGGTGAGGCAGCGCATCATGATATGGAACAGAGAGGAAAGCCCTTCAGTTCATAACTAAGATGTGAAAAACCGGAGAAAGCGGAAGACATTCCCTCTCAAGGACACCCCTCAATGCCCCACAAGGCTTTACCTATAACACCATCTGTCTGCATTAACAGTATACTGGAGACAGAGCCCATAACTCAGGAGCTTTTCGGGGCCATTCCAAATCCAGAGAAGAGAAGGCGCAGGTGGCCTATCTCTTACCCAGTGAGGCGCTTGGGGAGTGTGGCTGGACTTGAGTCCAGGTGGGTTGGCTCCTTAGTACAAAGCTCCTAGACTGTGTGAGGTAACAGCTTAGGGCCGGGCACACAGTGAAACGCCAGTCCAGAGGAAATGGGGGACATTTTCACAAGAGCAGAGAGCAAACTGAGAGCCACGCTGTTCCCCATCAGAGATGGGAGCACCTGGGGAGCCCCGTTTGGACCCACCTTTGCCTTAGGCTGTCTCTGCTCTCCAGCCCAGGATCAGTCACCATGGTGTTGACTGCTCAGTCACCACCTTTCTCCTGTGCAAGGGGGGATTCACCAGAAAGATTAAAGATTCCCAAACTTGCTTTCTGTTCTGAATTTAAACAATTCAAGTCGTGTGTTTCCCAACTCCATCCCCCGTCTGTGAAAACTGCTTGAAGCTGCCAATTGCCTTCAATATGTAGAAATAAGTTAATTTCCTTATTTAAAAAAAGCAAGAGCAACAACCTGTGACCAGCTTTTTCCACAAAGGGTAAACCCTTCCAAACAGCAACACGCCGTGGTGTCAAAAATGCAAGCTTCCATTGTGGGTATGACTCAGAACCAGAGGGCCAGGCCAGCGCGGACCTTGAGACGTGCTGGTCCAGCTAGTCCAGCTACTTCCACAAGTCTGGACCGGTTAAGATGGGCTTCAGGACTGGAAACAGCTCCAGAGCATTGGGAGGGTTCGCAGTCTGCTCAATGGCGCCCACTGGTGGACGTTTGCGCTGAGGCCATTGGTGGGAGCTGGCATTCCACAGGAAGTTCTGTGCGCCAGCAGATGGGGAAACGGAGGAAGAAGTAACAAGAGTGGCCTCTTGGCACCCAGTCTGGTCTATGAGAGACGTTACCTTCTATACAAAACTCTAGTTGCTCATCATAACCTATCTGTCATTTATTTGTGCTATGACAAGTAAGTGCAACCCACCATGACATCAATCTAAGGGAATACAGAATGGGTCAAGTGTTAGTCCTTTTCAGTTCTGCATAATTTAATGGCCATTCAAATAAATGCTTGGGATCTCCTCTTCCATAAATATTTTACTCAACCTATAGAAATAAACAATATTGTAGATAAGAATTATTTGACAAATATTTTAACTTCTTATTTAAGATGATGCTACATATCAAAACTCAAAATACAAAAAAAAAATACTTGACAAAATTTGCCAATAAATTTAAAATGAATCACAGGGGGAATGGGATTTGTTTAAAGGACAAGCAACCTGTTAAATGAGAGGACTGGGAGATGGGTCAACAGGCAGAAAGTCTGCCCAGCTGGATCCCCAGCACCCACTGAAAACCAGGCACAGCAGTGTGTGCCTGCAACCCCAGAGGGTGGGGACACGGTGCATGTGGGTTCCAGGGACCTACCAGCCAATCAGTGTAGCCCAAAGGATGAGCTCCAGATTCTGTGAGAGACCCTGCCTCAAAAAATAGTGTGAGAAGCAATAGAGGAGAACACGTGACATTGACTTCTGGATTCTACATGTCCACACTTGCACAGGCGGGCACACCAGTGTTCGCACATGTGCATACACACAGAAAAAAAAATTACTTGTGCTCAAATATTTGATCACCTTTGGGACATAAGTGCAAGGGGTCTTGTCCTTCAAGTTGTCCACTTTCACAAAGTAACGGGGCCACGTGAAGGATACACATGGAGCTATAGTTCTGAAGGGACTTTAAATGCCTCACAAAAAAGTCCTGAGGTTGTTTAGAGACAGGGTGGCAAACCTGCAACCAGCTGGGAGAATGGTGTGGAGCAAACAAGCAGGACTTGAGGTGAACCATACAAGGACAGGAAGGGCCTTTGAGCAGAAGGGAAGGATGAAAAGAGCACAGGGCAGTCCAAATGCCAAGTACTGTGCAGGAAAGATGCATTACATGGGAAGAATGCAGGTATTCCAAGTGGTCCTGAGCCCCGCAGCTCACAAAGACTGGCTTTTCTGATGTCACCGTGTTCTCACTGGGTTTTTCTGTCTCCAGGTCCAGCCTTGGCTCATGGCTAAGCTGACCTCCTGGGTCTTGGCTCCTCTTGTTTGTTACTTCTGGGCAGCCAGACATTGGTGGTCGGGGGTGGGGGAGGGCGGGGGCACAGACCTTTCCAGGATCCCACCATGAGACAATCCTATAATTAGATGAATTTAAGTCCATACCCTGTTTCATTTCAACCTCATGGTCATTTCCTCACCTACTTTTACTTTCTCAAAAGATTGGGGCTATTCTACCCTGTCAATCCCCCACCCCACCCCCACACCACGCACTTCTTCCTTAGACCAGGCTTCCTCTCTAGGTACCCTGACTCTGCTGGCGGAAGAGACCACTCTTTGCTTCTGGCCATTCTGTGCTTGGGCTCAGCAGGAAACACACGTGGTGAAATCTTCACCATACAGGGACCTCCCTGGGATCTCAGGGATGGGGATTTGGCTGTCTGTGCTTGGACCAGGAGCATGGACGTAGGTGAGTGCTTTCCAGGGGTCAAGGTCAAATAGCTGTGGCTTGTTTGAGCTCCAGCTGTGGAGGAGCAAACTGTAGCAAAAGGTAAAACAAAAAGTGCCTTGTTCCCTGTGAAAGACACAGAGGAAGTAGCCTCTGGAGTTGTTAGCAGAGAATGTACATGTAATGCTTCTGCCTTAGCAAGGCAGAGTTGGCCTAAAAACAAAAACAAAACCAGAAACAAAACCATAATTTGATGGGAATAAAATGAGCAACCTGGAACTTTTGACAGGGAGGAAAATGCTCCAAAAGAATTGCTACTGGTCCATAAAAGAAACACACACACACACACACACACACACACACACACACACACACACACTAATTGCTTAATGGGCAATTTTTATTTCAAAAGCCACAGAGGAAATATCCCTCCTCCAACTCATGCATGCTCCAGTGTTTGTGGAAAGAGCCTCTTCCTGAGTTGGGGCTGAGGGGGCCTGAGGCCACTGTACTGTTGGGAGGGGGTGTATTTGATCACACTGTGTGAAAGGCACCTTCTGATTGGTTTAATGAGACCTTACCATCTCTGAGGAGTGGGAGGGGGTGGGGTAGGGGTAGGAGGTGAGGGTAGCGGGAGGAGGAGGGGGGGGGAACTGTGTTTGGTATGTAAAATGAAATAAAATAAAATTTTACGTGTGTGTGTGTGTGTGTGTGTGTGTGTGTGTGTGTGTGTGAGAGAGAGAGAGAGAGAGAGAGAGAGAGAGAGAGAGAGAGAGAGAGAGAGAAAAAGAGAGAGTTGAATGGCCAATAGCTAGTCAGGAAATGTTAGCCAGGACTTGACGGCAGAGAAAGGAACTAGGTTAGAATCTATGTGCGCAGGAGATGCCAACAAAACATGGAGCAAGTCGGATATACAGAATGGAAGAGAAGTAAAAAGCCATGAGGCAGAATGTAGATGAATAGAAACAGGTTAATTTACATTATAAGAGCTAGTTGAGAACAAGCCTAAGCTAAAGTTCAAGCTTTCATAATTAATAAGAAGTCTCGTTGTCGTTATTTGGAGACTGGCGGCCCAAGAGAAGGTCTGATAAGAAAGACCGGCTACAATGTTCTTTGTCTTCCCCTGTGGGATCCTCCCTGCCTGCTACAGCCACCTCCCAGCCTTGGCTGTCACGAAGGCCCTTCTCTTCCCTATTGCTGAGAAATGACCAGGACTAGAGCAGAGTGCTCGCAAGACGCAGCCATCCACGGAAGGTGGGACTCAGGGATGCTTCCCTGGCTCAGATTTTTTTCCTTGTGTCTTATTTCTCTGCTTTTCATCAACTACGGTGAACTAGACAGACCACAGGTGTCCTTGAGATTATTGCAATTAGTAAATCAGCAAAATGAAATTCCTTGACATCTCAAGGCCATGCTCACAGGGCAGACTCCTGTTCTAGTTCCATTCAAATCAAACCCATAGTTAACCTGAAGCAAAGGTACCGACCGGGTGGCAGCACAACAGTTGCTTCATGTTCTCTTGGGTTCCTCACAGTTTCCAGATGTTGGTTCAAACACCAGTGGAGGAATGAACGTGCCTGTGAAGTTACTTTTTGTTGGTGAGAGTAACATGTAAATGTTTTCCCACAAGCTAATTACTGCATTTCCTCTTTGTATGCGAGTGTGCACATGAGTAGGCAGATGCACGCCACAGCGAGTATGAGGTCAAAGGGCAGCTTACTGGAGGCTGTTCTCTCTTCCCACCACAGGAACCACAGGATTGTACTCACATCGGCGGGTTTGGCAGACCACTGAGCCGTCTTCCTGCCCCAGATTAACGTTGAAATCCCTAGTCTCCCAGTAAACAGATCTCTCTTTAAAACAGGGTGTGGCTCATCCAATCAGTCGAAGGCTTTACTTCTGCCTCCTGAACACCTTTGGACCTCACATTGCAGAGCCAGCTCTTGCCAGCTCTCCGGCCTGCCTACCCTGCTTGCCCACACAGTTGCCGGGGCAAATGTTTTAAAATCAGTTTGTCCTCCTCCTCTCCCTCCCTCTCCCCTTTCCTCTCTATCTCTCAGAAGATGCCTCTAGGGCAGAAAGACAGCGTTCTCCCTGGAAACCTGTGTTTCCCACCAACAGCCTGGCTAAGACTTGCTTTAAGTCAGGCAACGCACTTAGTCACACCACCCTTTGGGGCAAGGGGTCCAACCAAGTTTCTTAAATTGTTAGTCCTGATCTAGCAGCGACAGGATTCTCTCAAATTTCTAACTTCTTATTAAACATGCTCACAGTAAACCTTGAAAACAGATAACCCAGCATGGGACATACCCATGAATGTTTGTGACTGTCCAAGGATGGCATGAATGTTTGTGAATGATGTCCAATGGTTACCTGTGTATACTCTCTGCCAGTCTCCATCAGAAATGTTTCCCGGGGGAAGGCCGTGACTCCCTGGAGGAAGATAAACTTCAGAAATGTCAGCTTTGGAAACAGCCACGAAGTGAGCTGGATCCCCAGCCCTGAAGTATGTCACAGGCTGAGCTTGCTACAGGTTGTTCCTGCTTCGCCCACTCATCCCACGCCTGGGTTCTCTCTCATCCTCAGTCTCTCCTCTGAGCTGCACTCTCTTAGGTACCCATCTTGCCAGGTCTGCCTGCCTCCCTGCTGGGTCTCTCTGTGGAGCTCAGTACTCTGCCCACACACGGAGCCAGTGCATGATGGACTGGCTTGCTGAATGCTGAAGTAGCATCATCGTCATCACTGGGAAAGACATTCTTGTTGACAGTTTCTTTTTTTGGAGACGTCAGTAGCTAGATGGGCATTTTAATCCCTGGCGGTCCAGCATCATTTCTTCCCTTGTAATGGTAGAGCGATCCTTTGCTCTAAGATGTTCAGCTGCTCTGAGTCAATCAGAACAACTGTGCCAAGAATGTGTGTGTGGTAACTGCTGGCAACAGAGACATGTCCGTGTGTGGTGCAATTTCGGGGTTCAAAGTTCAGTGTTTACCATGGCATGAGGTAACCAAAGTCTGTGTTTCCCTAAGTGGCAATCAACTATTTGCTTTCTGTTGGTCAAAGTACCAGCAGATGGTAAAGCTGGGTGGGACTCTGTGAGTGCTGGATAGAGTGAACTGTCTGCTGCCTGGCACTTAGGGCATTCTGGAATCTTGAACTCAAATAGTCTGTTTCTATAAATTAAATCTCAGGGAGGGATTTGAAATTAGGAGATTCTCTATTGAAAAGATTGGATTTAAATGAGTAGCTGTTGAGTCTTCCCAGACTGCCATTTGGACTAAATGGAATGAAGTATCTAAACGCTGCTGACTGAAGTGCTGAGCTTGGTTTTGTACCATTTATCACCAGAGTCTTTTGGCCATGAAAGTGTGCCAGAGACAGAGTCCACCTGAGTGAATGTTAATACTGAAGCTGTAATGTAGACTGAGAAGTTTAGAAAGCTGTGAGAAGCAGATTCCACACTTTGAAGTTCTCTGTCCTTAGCATGCTGTGGATACAGTCAACACACATTCCACTTATCTATGTTTCCTGAGGAGGCTATGCGTGCGTGCGTGCGTGCGTGCGTGCGTGCGTGCGTGCGTGCGTGTGTGTGTGTGTGTGTGTGTGTGTGTGTGTGATATCATCTCACTTGTCTGGATAGTTATTATAAAAAATAGTAAACTCAAAGAAATTAAAACCCTTATGTACTCTTGATAGGAATGGAAAATGCTGTAGTGGTTCCTCAATTTTTTAAAAAATTTATTTATTTTTATTTTATGTGTATGGGTATTTTGCCCAGAGGCCAGAAGAAGGTATCAGATCCCCTGGAACTTGAGTTACACAGATGGTCGTGAGCCACCATGTGGGTGCTGGAGGATCAACCTGGATCTTCTTCAAGAACAACCACTGCTCTTAACCTCTGAGCCATCTCTGCAGTTCCCAACATTTAAAATACATGACTACCATATAACTTAGTGATCCACTCTAGGCAAACGTCTAAAAGAATTGAAGCCAGGATATCAAAGAGATGCTCACACCGCCATAGTCAATGCAGCATTCACCCACATGCCCATATTCAATGCAACATTCACTCACATCTCCATATTCAAAACAGCATTCACCTGCACCCCCATATTCAATACATCATTTGCCTGCATCTCCATATTCAATGCAGCATTAATCACAATAATCAAGTTATGGAAAGAACCAAAATGCCCACCATTGACCAAATGAAGCATGGTATGTACACTTAATAGAACATTATTCAGCCTTAAAACATCGTTAGCACAACATGGATGAATCAGAGGTACTAGGTATACCACATCAGGCCCAGAAGGACAAAGTCATGATTTTACTTCAGTGAGAAACTGAAAACAAACTTGTAGGAGTGGAGAACAGAATGGTGGCTGGCAGGCACAGGAGTAAGCTGGATGTAACAGTTTCAACAGGTATAAAGTTTTACTCAGAAAAGATGAGACAGTTCTAGAGGTAAGCTGTACATACAACATGGAGCCCATAGTTTAGGACAGAGTAGCGTGAACTTAAAGTGTGTTGGGAGGACAGAGCTCATACTCACCATTCTTACTCTGAAAGAAATAATAATAATAAAAAAAAAACCACACACACAAAAAAAAGTGCTAAGAAGTTTTTGGTGATGATGGATAAATTGAATTAAATGTGTCCAGTGCTGTACATCAATTATAGATCATCTAAATGACATTTTAGAAGATGTTTATTCAGATGACATATAGGTCACAAACAGTTAAAGGTAAACACAAATACACAGGATTTCATTAAAGTTCCAAACCTCCATGCTTCTAATGATGCTATCTAGAAAGTGAAAATACAGCCCATGTAAGAGGACAAAACATTTGCAATCAGGTATCTGGCAAAGGTTTGGTGTCCACAATATGAAAAGATTTCCTACATCTCAACAACAAAAAATGACAAAATAAAAATCGAGCAAAGTATTTAAATAGACACTTCTCCAAATGAGAGAAACAAATGGCCAATTGCTTTAGCACATGAAAATACACCAACATCACTAACCAATAGACAAAAGCAGTTCTTTAAACCTGTAGTTCCACCTCTCACCTACTGTTTTAAGGAGACGGCCAACAAGTGTTGGCAAGGTTGTGGAAAATCAGACTCACACACCACAGGGACCAACAGAGATCAAAGGGAACCTTGGAAAATGGCTACAATCTTTGCTCAACACAGTGCCAGTAATTCCACCTCTATGTGTCTATCTACCCAAGAAAGTTGAAACCTTATCCCCACAAAAACCTGTAGGTGGATGCCCATAGAAGCATTATTCATGACAGTCCTCAAAGTGAAGGAACTTAAGTGTCCAGTCCTGATACATGTTAGATATGGACAATCCTAGAAAACAAGGAGAAAGCAGCCAGACGTAAGACATCACTGGCTCCATGACTCCATTCATGTAGAACGTCCAGAGTGAATAAAAACCACAGAAGGGAACTGCAGACCCTGAGTTATCAGCGGCTGAGGGAAATGGGGAAGGGTGACTAATAACGTGCATCAGATTTGTGTTGGGGGTGATGACAACATTCTGGAATGAGAGAATGGTATTGTGATTCCCTGAAGATACTAAAAAGCAACATGTTATAAAGTCTGAAAGGATATATTTTATTCCATGTGAAATCCCAATGGAAAAAACTAAGTTTGTTACAGATGTAAAAACACTGACATTTAATCGATGCAATAGTTCTTCCTCTTCCTTGTGCCTATTTCTAAATAAATGAGGACACCCTGAGTGGCCATGCTTACCCGGTGGCTTCTTGCGATGCCTGGCGGGCAGAAAAGGAAGTTCCAAGTCTGTTTGGTGACCTCTAGTGGGGAACACTTTATGTTTCTTTTCTTCACGGGAAAAGGAGTGATTTCACACTAGACTGCAACATTGGTTGGAAAAGCTCTAGATTCTTCATCTTTTTTAGCTGTTAAAAAACACTTTACCAAGGACTGGAGCAATAAGAAATACATTTCCCATTACATAGGAATAATCTCCATTGAATATCATAATCTTTATCAATCTACCTACCTACATGCCTATCTATCTATCTATCTATCTACCTACCTACCTACCTACCTACCTACCTATATGGAGTTTCTCCATGTCTTGGCAGCCTTTCCCAAATAACCATTCAGAGACTTAATATTAAGTCTAAATGCTTGGCCTATAGCACAGGCTGGTTACTAGCTAACTTTTACATTTTCAGTTAACCCACATTTCTTATCTACCCTGTGCCACATGGCTGTACCTTATTTTTTTTTTTATCTTGCTTCTCTCTGCATTCTCAAGACTCCTCAAACTCCGCCCTTCATCCTCCCAGTGTCTGCCTTCTGGCTGTCCCACCTATATCTTCTGCCTAGGTAAGGATTAAACCAATTAGAAGGCACTTGGCAAAGACACATATTCACAGTGCACAAAAAGATTTTATGCAATAACATATCTATCTATCTATCTATCTATCTATCTATCTATCTATCTATCTACCTACCTACCTACCTTCAATCTATCATCTATCTGTGTATCTATGTATCTATCATCTATCTATTCATCATCTATCATATATTTCTATCTATCAATCAATCTACCCATCACCTTTCTATCAACTATCTATCTATCTATCTATCTTCATCATCATCATCATCATCATCATCATCATCTGTTTCTGTGCTCATTAATTTGGTCCCTAGGCACTTGACTCATTCTCTCTACATCTGAGACTTGAGCACTGAGAAAACTCAGAGCCAGAAATTGGAATAAGGTAACTTATCCTCCATTAATAATGACCATTGGATTTTAATCTTCATGCTAACCTCAATAGAGTAATAACTGAGGAAGATTTTGTGCTGAGCAAAATTCTGGTGACATGTCCAAATTTGGTTTGACATAGTCCCCATGCTTGACTAGTAATTTCTGCTTTGAACACATGTGCAAATTCATGGCTTGTATTCTACATACTTGCCAGCTAGATATAGACAATTTTGCTCCAGGGGCCTTGGGCCAAAAAAAATCTATGATATAACGCAACATTGAAACGCAGCATTACCCATGATAGAAAGCTGCACTGTGTGTATAATATATGTTCTATAAAGAGATAGTGTGTACCTTCTATAGCTTACAACCAAATTTAAGGTAAGCCAAACCTAATCTCTATTCTATTATCAGGGTCTTGAACCCACACATCTACTATTGTTCATTCCAACAATACAAAAAGAAATGGCTTAATGGAAAAGATTTTGTTAGATTCTAGGATAAGCTGACCACGCCCATCCAATGGAAACCCAGAAATCATTCCCTATATTGAAATTATTTTCTACTAAATCACCCTCTTGTTTATTCTACCTCCCAAATTGTTCATACTAATTCCCCATGCTTCTAATTATTTCCCTCCCCTGTGGGTGTGTAGAAAGGGTTGGGACCCATCACTGCAACACGGTTCCCAGTCTCCGAAGTATGCACATCTAGGGCCTTCTCTCTGACAATGAGTACAACAGGCGCACTTCAGCAGAGAGGTTCTGGCCTTATTTTAGATTTCTGAATGCACTTGGCAAGAAAGCCAGTGTCCAACAGCTTCAGCAGGTTCTTCCCAGTGAACTCTGGAGGAAGGACCAGCAGGAAGCCTGGGGTGTCTGACCAGGTCAAACATGGATCGAATTGTAAAGTGACTATAGAGCACAGTGTAGTAAAATACTACAAACCCATTCTCAATAACTGCAACTTTGTGACGTCATGTTTAATACACATGTCCACTCTTCAGACACATGGGCATTTTGAAGTCAGTCAGAGCCATCCTATGTTTTGAGAGTCATGTATGTTTCCTGTGTATTTTGAAAAGAGAAAGATGATAAAATCCACAAAGGATTCTTTTTACATAAGCAATAAATCCCACTGTGACCCAAGTGTTAAAACGGGCAGTGGTAATATCCTAGTCCCATCCCTCTTTTGTTTAATCTCTGATCTACCCACTGACTTTTGCTACTCAGGGTCATGATGTCCTTCACAGGGACAGCTGAGTTGGCAGGTAACTGTTAGACGGCACAAAATGTTTCCTTCCCTCCGCTTTTTTTTTTTTTTTTTTTTTTACAGTGGTACCACTGCGAAGACATTATGAGCCTGCCCTGTCCGAGTTACATTCCCCAACAGCTTTTCACATCACTCACACCTGCCTGGACCCTATTTCATCAAGGGTTTCAAGATGGAATGCTACCATCTCTTCTTCAGTTTGGAGAGTTGCTCCAGTCTCAGAGAGAAAGATGGGTTAGAAAAAGGTTAATAAGGAAGGCAGGAAAATCAAAGAAAGGGTCACAGGCAGAAAAGGCAATAAAGTTGCTGGGACAAAGGTCTTGGGCATTTGAAAATGAGAGGTATTGCTAAATTGTCCTCTGGAAAGGTTAAACTGTCTTCTATTTTCAATAAGTGTTCAGGAGTCCCCATATCCTTGCTCTGCCTATCTGACAGGTGAAATTCTTCTCCTGTTTTGTAACCATTTTTAAGGGAAATGAAGCTCATGCCCACCACTTATTGGTGATTAGTATTCATTCTGTTGTGAAAGTCTGTTGATAGCTTCTGTTTGTTTTCCTATTGTTTTGTTTACAAGGTGTTTCTTGTAAGAATTCTCAGTATGTAGAGGTGACAACAATCAGAATGCACTACATACATGCTTGGAATTGTCAAAGAACAAAGTGTAGACGAATTTCTAAGCAGTCTTATTAAATAAAGAACATGGAGCCAAATATAGGGGCGAAAGCCTTGGAGTTCAGGGAAATAGTGAGAGCCACCAACCACCTTACCTGACCAGCTCTGCAGCTTCCAAAGTGAGCTACTTCCTGTCTACCTGTGCCTTTATTGCCTTGCCCTCTCATTGGCTCTTAGCCCAGCTACCTCACTTCCTTGTCACTGCCTATCTTTACAGACCTCCAGGTCTCTATGGTTGGTACTAGGATTAAAGGCATGTGTCACCACACTTGGCTCTGTTCCCTAGTATGACCTTTAATACACAGAGACCCTGCCTGCCAAGTGATCAGATTAAGGGCGTGTGCTACCACTGCCTGACTTTTGTGTTAATGGCTTGCTATTATTATTTCCTCTGATCTCCAGGCAAACTTTATTTATTAACATACAAATAAAATATCACCACATTTCAGCACAAATAAAATATCACCACAACAAATTTAATAAAAGCTTTAAGAGGTAAATACCTTATTTTATATAGAAAAAAGAATTTTGTTAGGATATTGGGAAATGGATGACCTTGAACTTCTGGTCCTCCTGTCTCTATCCCTGAGTGCTGAAATTAAAGGTTTATAGCATCACATCTATTTTATGAGCATTGTGAGTGCTTGGCAAGCACTCTACCTACTGAGATTTATGTGTGTGTGTGTGTGTGTGTGTGTGTGTGTATGTGTGTGATATATTATGTAGCTGCAACAACCCATCAGCGAATGGTCCTTCAGTCTCTGGGGTTTTGGACATTTAAAGGCCTCATCTATTTCAGAACTGAGAAAAATCCTGTGAATTTCATGGTTTACACTTCCCCTCCTCTCTCCTCCTCTTTTCATGGAAACACTGGTCCGCTTTGACGTAGATCAAGTTTTGATTTCCTTCCAGATGTGTCCACTCTGCTCTACCTTCCCTGATGGTCTGAAGTGGTGTGTCTCCCGTGTACTACATACTACATGGATTTGGGTCTTCTTCAGGAACCATTTCATCCCACTGGTCTATTATTCTTTTTCTCATTTTGACTCAGTTCTGCGAGGCCTCCATTGGGGTGGCACTCTGCCCCTCGCATTTCTTGAAGAGCCTGTGAAGTAGCCTCACCTGCACAGTTCTGTGACTGTTGCGGCCTCAGTGACGTCAGGCGACACCCAGCTCACACTGCTGCAGGGTGTTCTGGCTGACTTCGGCTGTCGAGCCTCTGCTCTACATGACTTCGTTCTGTCCGCGGGCCAGTGGGTTAGCCTGGGAATGCAGTGTAGCCCCCTGGGCACTGGCAGAGCACAGAAAGGTGAGCACAAAGACAAGGTCCACAGGCCACACTGTCACCTCTGACTCACTTGGTCCAGGCCATGTAGCTGAGCCAAAATCAAGGGCTGGGGAAGTCTGACCAGGAAGAGACTCCTGCAGATGGTGAAGTGTCAAAAGACCCGTTTCCTGCAGCTGCTGACTAGGCATGCAAAGGAGGATGCTTCACAGAAAAGTCCGGGTCCTCTTCTAATGTTGAGGATGTCAAGAAGCTGGTAGTTTATATATGAAAATCTCAATTCAGAAAATCTAAGTACAAAAAATGTACAGAGAGAATTAGGGAATTTTGCATCATGTCTCCAATAATTGATAAATTAATGTTTTGCATAGTTGCTATTGATTTTTTTCAGAAACAAAATATTTTAGAGCTTAAATAGTCTCTGTGCCTCCAGCTCTCTCCTTCCCCAGTCTGTGCTGCATGTTTTTGCATCATTATTATAATGCAATATTCATGAAAGGCTGCACTTTTGTTTAGGGAATTTAAAGAAATTATATACTATACATAATTCTAGAAGTGCTTTTTATTCAATAGTGTATTTATAATCTAACTATATTAATATATACAGTCTTCATTTAAGCTCTTATACTCTATCAAATGACTGATATCATAATTCAAATACATTTTTCCTACTGATGGGTGCTTTGGTATTAATTTCCACTATCATAAACACTTAAAATCACATGCTCAAAAGAAATAAATATAATTTTGGCAAAATGTTAAATTTATCTAAAATCTTATGTAGATGAAATATAACTGAACTGACAATAAAAAAAAAAAAACCACCACTCCTAAAGATATGTTGTTGTTAGGGAGCATCTGCCATTATGACTAGCCAGTTCTCTACTGAAACAAGCATTATCCATGGAAAGAAAGGTCTTCAGCAGACAGTAAATAACTATACCACCGTCCACACGTACATGCTCCCTCCAGCCCCAGTCAAAGGACACCAGTCTGCTTCCAGCACTGTCATTTCTGTTAATATGTAGTCAGGATTCCTGATAACACTGGCTGCTTCCCCAGATCAAAGGCTTTTACAGAGGTCTCCACGGCATGTTACAGTTTAACTTGCCTCATTTTGTTTTCCGTGTCTCATACTAAATCTAGGAGGAATACAGGATTCTAAAGCTAACTTAGCAGAGAATTAACCCAAACTTGAATGCTGTATGTATGGAGCAATTCTAATTAGAGGAAGAGACAAGAAGCAAAATTCAGATGTTTTCCACAGCAGTCTTCATTTCAGCTGCTTTGATTTCCACTGGTAAGTTGTTATAATCCTGGTTAATTAAAAAAAAAATACCTGATTTAACCCTGATCTTAGGGGTAGACTTAAAAGTCAATGATAATAAAATTGCAACATAAAATTTGATATTAATAATTAAATTTGCAATAGGTGAGAAAATGGTGTAGTGGGTAGGGCAGTGGGAATTTCTCCACCATCTCTTCTTGATGTTCTGATTCTTTAGTGAGGAAAATGTAAACACAGTGTAGGAAGACTTTCAGACAAGCCTTCCAATCCTGGCCTGGAATTTATTTATTTATTTGGTTTTTGAGACAGCATTTCTCTGCATAGCCTTGGCTCTCCTGGAACTCACACTGTAGATCAGGCTGGCCTTGAACCCACAAAGATTTGCCTGCATGGGGAGAGCAAGGGGGTTCTCAGTCTCTCCCCTCAGTGTTCTTTTTCCCCATTCCTCCTCCCCTAAGAAGTGGAGTAGACCAATAATCCAGGGTGAGCACGCTAGCTGCTTCTCTTCTTTCTGCTGGACGCAGGTCAACCAGATGTCCAGGCTGGGCTTTGCCTCCCAAGCGCTGGGGGTAAAGGTGTTCACTGGACTGGGCTGGAATTTAATCAGTTAACACTCTCACCCCCTCCCCACAAAAACCCTAGAAGAAAAAAATCTCAAGTAAGAGTTAGATGAATTAGATGTGGGAAATTCCTGATGCAAGGCTGGATTGGGATGAAGGGAAAGTCCTGTTGATGCTCATGGTAGGCAAGAAAAACAGATTAATAATAAAATGTCCACTAGATGCCTCAGTTGTCCAGGATAGATGCTGGTTCTAGAGCCATGCTGTTGGAGCCTGCTCGAGGATTCATTTGAAGCTTGGATCTACAGTAGAAGGCTTTTGAGACTAACAGTTTAAGTCGCAGTAAAGAATATACTTAACGGCCATATTCTGTAGCTTTTCTTCACAGCATATATATTAGTGAAGAGTAAAATGTCTTTAAAAATAAAACCAACTATCAAATTAGCAGGCTCTTGTTTTTGCCTCAAAGTGAGAGGCTAAAATTGCTAACTGTTTTTCTGTGAATATGAACATCAAGAATCGGGGAATTCAATTAAATTCCATTGATATGACTTACAATATTAACGGTGTAGGCTGCACTTAAAGTTTGTACAAAATATGCTGAGAGAGACAACTGCCTCTCACCATGTTTACTCTTCATAACTTAATATAATCATTTTACTCCCTTCCCAGACTCCTTCTGACCTGACTTTAGGCTAACTGTAGTTTAACACTTTAGATTACTTCTCAAATCCCCACTTCTGTGTCTGCAAATATGAGATTTAGTCCATGCTGCGTGAAGTTCACAAGTGGGGAGTATGCCTTGCCTGTGAGTCAGACATTTGCTGGGGTGCCATTCTTAGACCTGACTATAAAGCAACATTTCATGGTTACCGTACAGTTCCTAAAGTTGTTTTCTTTAAAGCTATGCCATTTACTTTAGCTTAACCATAGTGGTTCCCAGGTTTGGTAACAAGCAAAGTAAAAATTGGAAAGCACAATTTATACCATGTATTCATGAATGATTTGAAACAGTGAGACAAGGAGTTTAGTGCTTATAAATAAGTACTTTATATGCCACAGACAGAATAATATAGCAAGGGGGCTAAGTTTTATGTCTGAGTCAGTTGTCCATAGGAAAAACTTACCTATAAACTCCCAAAGGGACTGGGGAGTAGACATACAGGGGTGACACAGGCTGGAGATGCCCATGGCTCTCACGTTTCTCCTCTGCAGCTGTGGCAGGACCATGGGCTAACATATGTGCCAGCAAATCTGCCAATGAGATCCGGACTTGCGACAGCTACGGTTGCGGACAGTATTCTGCTCAAAGGTACTTTGTTGTTGTTTTGTTTTGGTTTGGTTTTTCAAGACAGGGTTTCTCTGTGTAGCTTTGGTGCTTATCCTGAATCTCGCTATGTAGACCAGGCTGGCCTCAAACTCACAGAGATCCACCTGCCTCTGCCTTCCAAGTGCTGGGATTAAAGGCGTGCACCACTGCCTCCCAACTCCTCTTTTCGTATTGTCTTTGTCCTGTGTTTCCTAGAGGGCTCACAGTGACCTCCCTCCGACAGACTGGAACCCAGTGGTATGTGTGCAGCAATGACTATATCTGAAGCAGCTTGTGAGATTATGCTTCAAAGATGGGGTCTGTACTGGAGACAGCAGGGAATGAGTGAAAGGGAAAGGAATCCTATATCAAAATGCTCCTTCTGGACTTCTCTACACACTCCTACCTCATCTGGCTTTCCAGCGTAAAAAGAGCCAAACTATTCTATTGCATTTTATACGTAAGGAATTTGAAGTGATCGATCATCCAGCAGAGCTGGAGATGGCTACACTTGAATTCAGCCTTTTGGATTCTTTTTGCATTGGCCATGCTGTTACTGACCAAGGTTCTGGAATTTTAACATTAGAGACTGACCCTGAACAGGCAAGAACCTCTTGACCCCTTCTAGATGAAGGTCATAGTCCCGAGATTCCAATAACATGCACGCTGTGGACAAAGCAGCCATATACAAACGGTATCACTGACCTCCATCCTAATCACAGTGAGGCTCTTGCATTATATACTTACAAAGAAATGCAAACACGACAGAACTGAGAGATGGCAAGCTGTAAGAATGACCTCAGAATGAGTGCACACTCAAAAATGTGTATGTTGGACTGACTTCTTCTTCTTCTTTTTTTTTTTTTTTTTTTTCGAGACAGGGTTTCTCTGTGTCATTTTGGTGCCTGTCCTGGATCTCCCTCTGTAGACCAGGCTGGCCTCGAACTCACAGAGATCCGCCTGGCTCTGCCTCCCGAGTGCTGGGATTAAAGGCGTGCGCCGCCGCCGCCGCCGCCGCCGCCGCCGCCGCCGCCGCCGCCGCCGCCGCCGCCGCCGCCGCCGCCGCCACCACCCGGCTGGACTGACTTCTTAACTCTTGCCATGGAACCTGATCAATGTTGCCTTATACACAATCCTAAGAGTCCCATCCTTGTGCATCTGATTGTTCAGTAGTGCCCACTAGAAGGGAGGAAGCTGGGGGGGGAGGGCAGGCAGTGAAGGCAGTGGAAGCCAGAATTGCTGGGTCAGAGAGACACCTCACTCGGAACGGTTTTGTTTGTGTTCCTGCAGTCTGACGAGCCCGGGAGGAGGTGTCCCTCACTGGGTTAAGGCAGTCTTTACACCAAATGAAGTGTATAACTACTTCTACTATGAGAAAAAAACAAGACCCGGGGAACACATGCTATTTATACAAGAGGTTCCCTAAAACAGTAACTCTTTTTAGTTGGTTTTGAGAGGAGTGGGTGTGTAGTGGTATTCAGTAGTACAGCACTTGCCTAGTACCCACGAGGCCCTGGGTTTGATCCCCAACATTGAAAAATAAAAGGCCTTGAAGGGACCAAGAGTCAGACAGCTATAAAATATATTTATACACCCTGACTCATTTTTAAAAATACCATAATTACAATATTTAAGGCTTATTGTCAAGCAAATATGTTTTTAAATTATTTAATTTTTACAATATGGCCATTAGTACTCATGGGCAGAGAGGTTAAAATTGGGCTAAACAGAACAAAATATCCCTGGCCCTGCAGTGTTTTCTGCTTGTTTCAAGTTTGGATGACCAAGGCTAGGATCTGTGCTCTATGAACAGAATCCTGGCAATAAATTTCCCTGAGGCAGCCCCTCAGTCTGATGGCTTTTCTCTATATTCTAGAAGTCCCAGGCATCACCCAGGTGTGGATGTCCTCTGCTCAGATGGATCTGTTGTGTATGCACCATTCACTGGGACAATAGTGGGCCAGGAGAAGCCCTACAGAAGCAAAAACGCCATCAATAACGGCCTGCGACTGTCTGGAAGAGGTAAGAGTGTAGATCTGGGACACTGTGCTGGCGCTGCGCCATGACCAACCTCCCAGAGACCCCTTGTGCTGGCTCTGTGCCACTCTTCTTAGCAAGGACAGTTACTAACCCATCACCACACATTAGTTTGGCATGTTTGAAGGATAAGTGGAATTAAGTGAGCAGTCTGCACTATTTCTTGTGAGGCCTCTTAAATTATCTATCACCTCTGTGAAATTCACCCATGTTTTATAGCCATGCTCATTCTTTTTGTTTAGAAATGAAGAAAGCTTATTAACAAAGAGAAGGCATCCCCGACAGTGGAAGTGGACTAGTGAGCCAAGGGTAAACCCCCCAAGGCTCCTCTCCATTCCTATGTGTACACACTCCGCTATTCATCTCTCCTCCTTTAAATGGACACTAGAGTAATGCCTAGTTTTAGGTGGTTGGGAAAATGCTGCTAGGGATTTTCTGGTGCCTGTCTGTGGTGCTGAGGATGGAAGCAGTATGCATGCTGGCTCTATCACTGAGCTATACGCCCAGCCCCACGGGTACTCTTTTTAAGTGTGTTTATGTGTTTGCAAGTTCCTATGTGCAAGTGCGTATGAGTGTATGCACACGAGTGCATGTGGAGGTCACAGAGCAACCTGGGGTGTCTTCCTTGGGTGCCACCCCACCTTTCTCTTCCTCCAATTTTTTACATTTATTTACTTACTTACTTTTGTGCATGGGCACACGTGTGGAGGTGAGGATACCCAGTAAGGCTTCAGTAGGCTACCCATCTACTCCTTTCTAGGGTCACAGGATCGTGAAGGTTTGGATGAATCTGCTTGCTGCTTCCACCTCATTACCTGTTAGGAGGCCCTACTGACCTTGGCTTTGGCTATGAAATATCACTTCAGAGACAGTTTAATGGCACCAGTTTCTGCTGCCACTTAAGCCATAGAAAGCAGCCAAGAAAGAGCTCCTCAAAGCCTTGGGGTCCCTCAAAGCCTTGGTGACCAGTTGTCCCCAGGGCCTCTTCCCCTTATTCCTTCCCCGCTAGTGTGACAAAACACACAGCTATCAGGGCAGAAAAACCAGGCGGCGGCGGGAGCACAGGGCAGCTGCTCGCACTGGACCTGCAGTCCGGAAGCTGAGATGAATGCTGATGCTCATCAGGCTTCCTCCTCGCTCCCAGCCCTTTCTTCAGCCTGGGCCCCCAGCCCACGGTGCCCCTGGGCTAGCATGGGGCTTTCCTCCTTGGTTGAACCTCTGCAGAAATCCTTCAACTGAGTGTCTTCTAATGACTCTAAGTCCAGTCAGACTGACAGCAAAGATTAACCATCACACTGCCACAGAAATAAACATATGTACTCACGAAAAGGTACAAGAGCAGGGCTGGGAGAGAGCCTTTTCTGTAAAATGCTTGCCTCACAAGCATGAGGCCCGAGTGCCATCTCCAGAATCCATGGCAAAACCCCACATGGTAGTGTACCCTTTGAACCCCAGCACTGGGGAGGTCGAGGCAGTGGAACCCTGGGACTTAGCATATTGGGTGAGCACCAGACCAGTGAGACACACACACACACACACACACACACTGAGACAACAACCACAAAGGAGAGGGAGGGAGGGAGGGAGGGAGGGAGGGAGGGAGGGAGGGAGAGAGAGAGAGAGAGAGAGAGAGAGAGAGAGAGAGAGAGAGAGAGAGAGAGAGAGAGAGAGAATGCTAACTGGGAATGGAGTGGGCCTCTGAAAAAGTCCACCCCTACTGCCATCTCTTCCAACAAGGCCACACCTCCTAACCCTTCCTAAACAGTTCCAACTGGGGACCAAGAATTCAAGCATAGGAGCCTATGGGATCGATTCTCTGTCAATCCACCAGTGAGCCAACACAAATCCTTCTTCCATTCAGACTAGGGGATTACTGAGTCAGCTGATCAGTGTGTCTGTGTACTAGACTAGTTCATCTTCACGTGGTCCCTGTACATCCAACCTACCCAGGGCTACTTCCCTGGTGCCAGATTGCAATGTGGTTAACACACTTGGCACCCGACAGTGTGTATTTTCAGCTGCAGGAGATGCTGCCATGCAGTTTTTCCAAAGGCTGTTGTGATTTGTACTCTTGCTAAGAGTCAGAGAGTTCCAGATACTCCACACATGCTCCATGCTTCCTGCTGCCTGGCCGGTGTGTTGAGCCTATCACTGTAGTTTGAATTTGCTTTCTCCTGATAGCTCAAGGCATTGGCACCATTACATATATTTTGACAACATGGATAACAATCTTTTGTAATGTGTTTATCTAAATACTTTACCAAATTCCTACTAGACTGTCCACTTACTGATACACAGGAGCGTTTTACATTTCTTGATGGGTGTCCTCTGCCAGATGTGCACACACACACACTTCCTCCACTCTCCAGGGTACCATTTACTTACCAATGTCTTTTAGCAGACAGAAATTATTTTCATGTGGTGAAATTCAGTAATTTATTTCATTTCTTTTGACCTGTTAAGACGCATCTGCCACCACTGAAGACAAACTTTCCTGTTGCCCTCCTGTTTTGATCTGTAGTCAGTCTCCAAGGGGCTCGTGTAAGACTCTAGACAGGGGCTGCACTTCTTTTGGTTTTATTATACTGTTTTTTCCCAAATAAATTGCATGTCAGATGTCAGTTTCTATAAATCCTACTGGGGTTTTGGGGTGTGTGAGTGTGTGTGTGTGATGGTGTGTGTGTGTGTGGTGGTGTGTGTGTGTGATGGTGTGTGTGTGTGATGGTGTGTGTGTGTGTGTGAGTGTGTGTGTGAGTGTGTGTGATGGTGTAATGGTGTGTGTGTGATGGTGTGTGTGTGATGGTGTGTGTGTGATGGTGTGTGTGTGATGGTGTGTGTGTGTGTGATGGTGTGTGTGTGTGTGTGATGGTGTGTGTGTGTGATGGTGTGTGTGTGTGTGTGTGAGTGTGTGTGTGAGTGTGTGTGATGGTGTGTGTGATGGTGTGATGGTGTGTGTGTGATGGTGTGTGTGTGATGGTGTGTGTGTGTAATGGTGTGTGTGTGATGGTATGTGTGTGTGTGATGGTGTGTGTGTGTAATGGTGTGTGTGTGATGGTATGTGTGTGTGTGATGGTGTGTGTGTGTGTGTGTGATAGTGTGTGTGTGATGGTGTGTGTGTGTGTGTGTGTGTGATGGTGTGTGTGTGTGTGTGATGGTGTGATGGTGTCTTTAAGCCAACAGTCCTTCAACGAACCATCGTGGCCTCTGATTAGAGCTCCAACTGTTTTAATACTTGCCCTATTAGTTTTTGTATAGAAACTCTCATGTCTTGTCATCTTTTGTTTAGTGTCTAAGGGTAACGTATGAGTGTTCTTAGACTGTCTGCAGCATCAGGATTTAACAGAAACATAATACAAATTGAATATGGAATTGTATATTTCTAGCAGCCTCACTGAAGGAAAATAAACATAAAACTGATTTTAATATTTATTCAGCCCAGTGTCTCCAAAACAGTATTTTAAATATGATTAAATCCACATAGCTGAGTGTGGTCGTTCACACGTGTGATCTCAGCACTTGGGAGGCTGAGGCATGAGAACTACATGAGCTCCAGGTTAGCCTCGGCTCCAGAGGGAGACTCTGTCTCCAGCAATCGCCAGCTGGGTCACAATTCCAGCATGGGAAGACCTGCCATAGTTACATGGAAGACTGTGTTTCAAAAAGCCAAACAAGCCAACAAATAAAATAAAATAACTACTGAAATATTTTTTCATTTTATGCTGGTTGCTTAAGATGCATTGTGTATTGATCATGAAGCAAATCTAAATTCACACTAACTCCATGTTAACCGCTTGCCTTGTTGGCTTCCAGTTACTATACCGGGCAGTACAATTCCACAGCTTCACTTCCCACCCCGATCGTCACTTTCTCCGTCTGCACTGAGAGAAACATGTTCAAGTTTCCCCTTTAGCAGCTCTTGTGTCAGCTAGAGCATGGACAGTGGTGAGGTCCCCTCTTCCTCGGGAATGGGCCGCCAGTGCCGAACATTATTCCCGGTCTGTTTCAACGTGTTTGGGTTGCATTCTGGTCTCTGGTAACAGGATCCTTGCTTTCTGCTGCCTCCGTCTCCTTGGCAAATCTTTGTCCAAGTCTTTATCTTTGGCCTTTTCAATCACTGGTATTGTTCGATGCAGCACAAAATGGGTTTATTTGTGCCACCAGGGAAAAGTTATAAGGAGACAAGCCTGTTCACACTTTTAGACCACTCATATTTGATCCCAACACTATCCTATTTTATAATTATTACATTATACTATGTCTCTACTTGGAATTATCTTTAGGATAGATGTATACATAAGTATATATATTCTAAATATATATACACGTTTACACATATATTTAGAAAAGTATCTTTTTGTTTGTTTCCATTTTTCTTTTTTAGGACTAGTAGTTTTGTTAGACTATATATGTCTTGGACATAACACTATTCTGGGTCAATTTTCTACTGTCTAATGCTTTTCTGCTACTATTCTCCAATATTTTATTAGATTTTTATTTGAATCTATTCTCCATAATCTTGTTTTAAAACAGGATTCTGTCTTCCTGAGTTTATCCAGTTCTGTTTCTTTCTGGTGTTTTGTCCACTTCTGCCTTTCCCCACCCCCACCCCACCCTGTCTGATCATTACTCGTCACTCTTAAATGCTCACGTTTGGCTGGACTTAGCAGCAGACACTCACAGCAAGAACAGCCTACGTCTCTCGGCCATCTGTTCCTGGCGCTCTCCCTAGGCTTCGTTTGTTCTCTTGGCCCTAAGCTTAGCACTTTCTGCAGCCTCCTCCTTGCCTTAGCAGGCCGTTTCTTTAGCAATGCATCGGCATTTGTGTGGCAGGACCCGCGGGACGTGTGGGGTAACAAGTCCCTGAATCTTGGGATCTTTGGTCCTGGGTTTCTTACCTTCTTTGTTAAGGACCTTCTGACAGCATATTGGTGAACGCCATCTTTTTTAAAGAGATTGTAAAGTTTCCAGATTAGGCTAGCTTTTGTGGCTCCAACCACTGAGGCACAGTACTATCTGTCAGTCCAGGGAGATCCATCTCTCCTTTTTTGCAATGACCAAGTTGAAAACGCCCAGAGTGACACCCACAATGCATCCCTTGGCAGCCTGGCCCCTTCCTCTCCAGTTCCCCTCGATCTGCAACAAGAACGCCCCTTACACAACAGCAGGTGCACTCTGCTGTGGTCAAGACCTCTTGCTTCCTGGGAAACCCTTGTTTGCCATTCCCGCCACAGATCTGGACCACGTAACCCTCCCTCTCTTCACCCAGAGCAGCAAAAGCCACTTCTGTGGCCATGAGCTTCTCAGAGAAAGTACAAAGTTCAAATGCGTCATTCACTTCAGTGAGTTTCTGACAGCCATGGCTGGGAAAGCAAAACCCAGCTTCACCCTGACATGGCGGACTGCCTTGGAGGTCTCACAAGAACTCCACTACTGTTTTTATAGTTTAAGTGTGTGTGTACACATTTTGCATTTGTGTGTGTGTGTGTGTGTGTGTGTGTGTGTGTAAAGGGCAAAGTCATCTTCCGGTATCATTCCTCAGGTATCATCTACTTTGCTTTCTGGAACAAAGTATCTCTTTGGCCCAGTGCTTGGCCAGTAGGCTAGGCTGGCTGGCCAGGGAGCCAGGAATACATCGGTTTCCACCTCCCCAGGCCATAGATGACAAGAACATGCCACAATTCTCAGCTTTTTTCATGGGTTATAGGAATAAAACCCAGGTCCCTATGCCTGCAAGACAAGCACTTTCCCAACTAACTTATCCCCCCAGCCCTGTGCTTTTAATTTCTGATTCAAAGCTACAGAAGTCCAAATAATATCTTCATTTTCTTTTAGGTTTCTGTGTCAAAATTTTCTACATTAAGCCAATTAAGTATAAAGGTTCTATCAAAAAGGGAGAGAAACTGGGCACCCTGCTGCCCTTGCAGAAAGTTTACCCTGGAATACAGTCGCATGTACACATTGAGAACTGTGACTCCAGTGATCCCACTGCATACCTGTAGGTGAAGATAAAAAGCAGCCACATCCTGTTCAGAATGGAAGGTGGAAACATCCGCTCCCAAAGAACTGTGTATTCCAACAGAAACACAATCGATGCAGAACCCACCATTCTGACGCCCACTCATCGTCGCTCGGATCTTTCTGCCATCTAGAGGACCAAGGTGTTGTGTATTATAGATGTTTAAGTCCTGATGACTGAAATAAACAAATGAATTCCAACATGTCCAGACTGTATTTCTGAGACCTCTGAACTAGCCATTTCTCTGCCTGAAAGTGACAAAGAGCTCGAAGGTCCTTCTATGACAGAAGAATGACAGAAATGAAAAGCCGCTGTCAAGGCTTGGCACGTGACCACCGTAATAAATGCCAGCTGACAGAACGGAGGCTTCTTTTACAAGGAGCTGATAAATTCTCAGCAACGCCCTGACCTTTGTCAGGCCTGAAGGAGGGTCAGCTATTCACAGGGCTAAGGCTTGCTGGTCTTTCTAGCCACACTCCTTCATGCTCCATGAGAGTGACGGGCTCCCTAGGAAGTGAATGGTGGCATCCTCTAGAAAAAGCACATTCTAGATCTCAGTGCGGCTGCATACATACATACAGGGCGGATGAGGGTGAGAAAGAGAACTACTCTTAACTGAAGTGCTTAGGAACTAAGTCGGGCAGCCTCATCCAGCAACGCCATACATCATTCTATATACAATTACCCAACTTATTACACATCATTCTTTCTTAATGCTGCTGACAGGAAGTACTAGGAGAAAACAGAACCAAGTAAGCGTGCAAAGGAGCAGACCAATTCTTGCTCAAACTTGGTCATAAGGAATAATGAAACTGGAGGAATCATCTGGAAATTCCACTCATGAAATTTTGCTTAAGTCATTTAGAAATGTAGAATGACTCCATCCTCATTTATAGGTATGGTAAAGGAAAAGACAATTACTTGACCTTTATTACTCTAGAAATGACTCCATTTGTATTCCTATGCATAATAATGTCCATGACAACACTACTTGTCATAGTAAAACCAGAGACAATCCAAATGCCCATTAACAGTGACAGATTTTAAAGACCTGGTCATAATTACAGAGACAAATATTACACAGAAGCCATAATAAATGAAGCTTAGTTGAATATAATAATATACGCAAATGATAGAAATAACAGTAATTTAAGAAAGGTGAAAAATTCACTTAAAGTGGGATGCTCTTTTTCTAAGGTCAAAACCAATAAAATAACAAAATTTCCAAGAATACATATAGGTGATAAAATTAAGAAAGAAAGAGAGAGAGGGAGAGGGAGGAAGGAGGGAGGGAGGTTCCTGTCATCATCCAGCACGTCACAATATCGATGAAGGACTAGTACACTGAAATTAAAGTTTTCCCGGGATGTCATGGCGCACGCCTTTAATCCCAGCACTTGGAGGCAGAGCCAGGTGGATCTCTGTGAGTTCAAGGCCAGCCTGGTCTACAGAGTGAGATCCAGGACAGGCACCAAAGCTACACAGAGAAACCCTGTCTCAAACCAATCTCCCACAAAATTAATTTTGATTTAAAAAATATATGCATCACTGTTCAGTTTGATGACCTTCTGTAACACTCACTGGTGCCCACTAACTTTGTATCGTTCCAGTGGATTGCATTTGCTTCCGAAAGCTAAGCATCACACTCCCGCTAAGACTCCGACGGAAGTGGCTCTGGAGGCCACTGAAAAGGATCTAAATTAGCTGACCAGTGAAGTTTGTTCCACATAATCAACACTCTGGATTGGTGCTTAGGAGGTGAACACAGTAAAACATGGCTAGCATTTTCAAAGCCAAGCTGATTGTAAGTCCACAGAGCAGCGCAGGAGCACTACCTTCTGCCTGCCATGCACATTATAGAGAAATGCAAACTCCAGACAAAGAACATCTTCCTTAGGAAGAACTAGAATACTGCGCCCTCTAGTGGATTACATCAGAGCTGCTCGTAGGTTCTGATTTAAGGTCCAAATGACAAAAGACAAAGAACACTAAGAAACTTGCTTTTCTTCATAAAAGTTATTAAAAATGTGGAGCCAGATATTGTCATGTTTTATAACTGTGAGTGAATATGGATAAAAGGATTTTTATTTTGAAATTGCTTTTAGTTAGTTGTAGAAAATTAATTTAATGGAACAGCAAGGTCAGCAGCCAATTGAGGTTAGGTCCACAGAAGGGTGAACTCACACATCTTTTAAGAGGGCACTGATCGCACTTGGGGGACAAAAGCAATGCAGATGCACTCACTGTCTGCCCACCCTCCTGACCCGTCCCTTGACTCTGCAAATAGCAAAGGAGGCCTGCAAGGACCACAGGAAGGAAGAGGGAATAGAGACAGTCCAGTTGTTGTTTCTTCTGTTTGACGGACAGAAGGACCCTTCTCTCCACCCACTCCGTTTGCTTCTGCCCACAAAATTATCTCAAAGTTCCCACAATCCTCCAACAAACACAAATACTTTAACATGAACAGGCATGCAAATAGGACTAAAATGCTTTCAAAGGCTCAAGTTTACGACCCATCTCTAAGAAATGCACTCATCTAGCCAGGTCCTCCGATCCCAGGTAGAGCGGAACTCACAGGCTTCGAAAGGACACGGAGACGCTTCCACCAGGGGACGCGTTGCAGACCCAGCGCCTTCTTGTGTTGTTCCCAGCTGCCTTTACAATGTTTGTCCTTCCTTTTACTAACCCAGGAGGTTACCAACCAGAGGGATGGACACGAATTAATAAACGTAGATCACTGTGATTCAGTATGGTGTTTGGTTCGTGAGGTTCCCACGGGAGCCACCGAAAAGCTCTACTTAGACCAGAACGTGTCATACGTCTCAGAGACGCCAGTCTTCCTTTTGTGGTGCAACCAGGCTGTAGGGAAAACCATCCCTTGGTGGCTCTTCTCTAATCCCACTGTTCTGCTGCCTTAGCTTCTAGGGCAAATATCACTGGCACTAGGTCACCTTCCTATCCAGTTGTGCACACCACTGGCACCCTGTCACCTTCCTATCCAGCTGTGCACACCACTGGCACTCTGTCAGCCTCCTATCCAGGTGTTCACACCACTGGCACTCTGTCACCTTCCTATGCAGGTGTGCACACCACTGGCACTCTGCCAGCCTCCTATCCAGCTGTGCACAGCGTTATCTCACTGAGGCAACAGCAAGTGAAGCCACAGGCTTATCTACTCAGTATTTCCATTACCCTGACCCCAGCTCCATCGCACTTAAGCCATTTCTTTTATGCCTGAGGTGCTGTTACCCTGATTAGATTTTAAGTTTTAAATTGTGGCACATCTTTCTAGTATCTTAATGTGTATAAATGATATGATCTGCAATACTAGAACTCTGTCTTCAAGAATTACTATTGTTGTTACCCAGGACACACTATTGCACACAGTTCGAAGATCAAGGAACACACAAGTGAATGTAAGACACATGTCTTGCAGAGCTCACCATAAGAATGCATAAGTATGGACAATAAGTATGGAAAATAAGTCTATTTTCCAAACTATTTACAAACTACAGTGCATCCTAATTGCTTAATAGGTGAGGATACTTGCATTTTGATAATGAAAAGTACTCAAAACTGGAAAATAATAAAAATGTTTCTTTTTTTGAAAGCTGACCTCTAATAGTAACTGTACACACACACACACACACACACACACACACACACACACACACACACACACGCAGTGATCTTGTCCTGGTGGAGTTTACAACACAATGAAGTAAACCAGTCATAATGAGATAAGCAGACCACACACAGCACAGCAATGGGTCTACAAAGAAGAGCAGAATACTCTGGACACGAGCAAAGGGTCTGACTCAGGAGCTGGGACAGCGGCGAGGACAACGTCCCCCAGGAAGTGCACAGGGGAAAGATCTGAGGGAGCACAGAGGAGCAGGTAGAGAGATGGACAGATGCTTTGCGGTGGCCGAGTGCAGGGCAGTTGGAGAAACAGAGAAGGTGGGAAGTGGGCAAAGGGCAGGTAGAGTGGCTGGAAATGAAGCCGAGCACCCAGGCAACTTCTAAGACTACATCTCCAGTCTAAGGGCAAGCTGATGAAGGATGTCACCAGGGTTACTAATTAAATGACAGGTCACATGTGCAAAGGACATGGCACAGTCCCAGATCAACAGCAGCAGGCTAGTAAACACTGATTTCCAAACACATTCTGCAAAACTTACCTCTTCACCCACACCGTGTGTTCAATTAATAATCACAGTATCTTCTATTTGCTGTATCTTTATGAAATGAATTAGTATTACTGGATTTTAACATAATGCAAACTACCTTACAAGTTAATCTAAAAATGAATTTAAAGTACTCTAGAAATCAAAGTTGTTTACTGAATCACAAGATGCTAAAAATTTTGTAAGCACAATGATGAACAACTCTATAATGGTACCTTGATTTTTAACAGTATATATTTTGTAACACATGTATTGGTACCAAAATGAAAGAGATGAAATTAAAATAACATGAGGTTGTAACATAAAAATACATAACTTAAAGGGATCTAATACTATAAATTATAATTATATATTAATTATATAAATTTCTTAGTAAGCTAAAATATGCCTCCAAAGAGGACTAAGAAGTCTAAGTCTATCTAAATCTTAGGTATCTGTAATCTGCCCTATCAACCATCTAATTAACACATAGTATCTGTGTCCTACTGATAAAGATTTCCGGCTATTCAAATTTGTTATATTGTTTTCATATGATTCTGCATCAACCAATTAAGACAGCTGGCAAACAGTAAATATTTAACCTAAAATAGTTCAGCAGCTCATCTCAAAATTTACATTTGCATAGACAGACAACAGCTAATTCTACCAACATTTGGAACCTTTGGTAGCTGGTTACCAGATAGGCATCACATCTGGGAACCATACTCTTCCCAGGTGCTTAGAAACTTCAGTGTGAACTTCGTCTGGGGTATAATTGTCATCAGGGACCAGAACCTCCTCCATGATAGACAGCTGGGTGAGCCTTCTGCCGCAGAGTCTTACAAACTCAATGAACGCACTGCAGCTGACTTCACACTCACTCAGGCCCAAGGCTGTCAGGTTTTTACAGTGCTTGGCAATGCAGATAAGTTCGGAGTCCAGGGGCTGAAGGCCGTTTGCACACACCACTAACTCAATGAGCCGTGGGCAGTGAAGACCTATTCGGCCTAGAATGGTTCTGCTTACTGAACGCCCGAAGTACAGGTGAGTGACAGGGGTCTCTTCTCTGAAGAATGTCTCAAACTCTTCTTCATACAAAAAGAAGTACATGACAATGTTAACTCCCGGAGAGTGTTTAATCAGTGCGTCCCAACTGTGTTTTTTAATGGAGTGAAACTTGACCTGTCCAGGATTTTCACTTACAACATCTATTCGGAGATGTTCGAGGTTTACATGAGTCTCACTCGATAGTGCAAGGAGAAGTTCATCACTCAGAATGTAGTAATTCAATGCCAGTTCTTTGAGGCCCTGACAGTGGTCAGCCACACAGAGGATTCCTGTGGGAAGTGGGAGAAATCCTTAACAACAAAGAATCACACTGATACTAAAACAGATTTTGTAAATTTAAATTTTCTATTAGTTAGTTTACTATAACAGATAACTAATGATACTTGAGAAAATGGCTGCTAACATATATCATTATACATGTGCAGATTAATTAAACTTGTCCCCAAACCCTTACACACTGCTGAGGGGATTGGGATATGCAGCCACTGGGGTAGCCACTATGGAAATCAGTGTGGAGGTTCCTAAAGAACTCAAACCAGAGCTACTGGAAGACTTGCTCCACCCATCTTAGGGACCCCCAAAAGGCTAATTCAGCACAGCAGAGATGCTTGGGCAACCATGTTGGCTGAGGCACTATTCATAACAGCCGAGACAGGGAAACAGCCTAGGTGTCCACTAACAGAGGAGCGAGTGAAGAAAATGTGCTCCACAGATACAATGATTTCTACTGAGTCATAAGAATGAAGTTGTGACATTTTTAGCAAAATGAATCAACTGGAGATTACTAGGCAGATTCTGAAAGATAAATTTCACACTTTCTAACATTACTCAAAGTTTATATTTAAATTTACACACACACACACACACACTCTTAAAAATGGTTGCAAACTACATATAGGAACTCATCAAAGAGGTCATTCAGCATGATCAAGTTGGTTTTATTCTACAGCTACATGGAGGGGTCAACAGGTGTAAATCAATAAATGTAAGACATCACATAAATGGTCTTAAAGACAGAAATCACATGACTTTCTCAACAGAAGCAGAAAAGGGTTTTGACAGAATGCCACAATCCTTCATGATAAAAGCTCTGAAGAAACTGGGAACAGAAAAAAATGCATCTCAACATAATAAAGGCTATCTATGGTGAACCTATAGCCAACATTATATGAATGGGAAAAGATCCCAAAGCATTCTAACTAAAATAGGAATGAACCAAGGCTGCTCACTTCCTCCACTCTTACCATAGTAATCAAAGCCTTAGAATGCCAAGCCAAGAGAAGCAAATAAAAGGAATATAAATAAGTGAGCTGGCTGGTTTTATGTCAGCTTGACACAGCTAGAGTCATCTGGGAAGAGGGGACCTCAATTGAGAAAATGCCCCCACCAGATAGGCCTGTGAGGAAGCCCGTGGTGAGTTTTTGTAATTACTGATTGATATCTGAATGTCAAGCCTATTATGGGTAATGTTACCCTTTGGCAGGTGGTCCTAGGATGTATTAAAAAGCAGGCCTAGCAAGCCATAGGAAACCAGCCAGTAAGCAGCATTCCTCTTTCTTTATGGCCTCTGTATCACTTCCTGCCTCCAGGTTCCTGTGCTGACTTCTCTGGGTGATGGACTACAAACTAGAAGATGAAATAAACTCTTTCTTCCCCAAGTTGCTTTTGGTCATAGTGTTTTACCACAGCTGTAGAACCTAAGGCAACAGGAAAGGAAGTCAAGTACTTGCAGACCACATACTTCTGTGCATTAGACTCTTCCAGAAAACCTGTGGAGCTCATGAACATGGATAAAGGTGGCAGAATACAAAATAAACATACAAAAATCACTGCATTTTTCTACATACCAATAACATATATGCTGAGGAAGCAATCAGGAAAACAATCCATTCACAATTGCCCCCACCCTACATGCACACCGTGGAATGAACCAAGCCAAGGAAGTGAAACCCATCTACAAGGAAAACTTCAAGACATCCAAGAAAGAAAGTGAAAAGGACGCTGGATGATGGACACAAGCTCTGGCCACAGGATGTAGATGAATCAAGCTGAAACTGAGCTGGAAATTTTCTGCAGTCTAGCTTTCATAACGCTTCAAAGTGCTCTGAAGGCTGCCGGGGGAGAAAAGGATCTACAGCTATGAATCCTGTGTGCCACCAGCCTCCACTGGCGCAACGGCAATACCTCTGTTCCGGGAGTAACACGTTCTAACTGAATTTGAGGCCCACTCCACAGAAGAGAATCCATGCTCGGTACTGCAAACCTGTTCCAAGGCCCATAGTTGGGAAGGTCACGGGACCTGACATGAAAGCTTCTATGGTCATTCTGCTAACGAGGCAGGCTACGCCCGCCAAACCGACCTCTAAATCCCTGTCTCATGCTCAAGGGTTAGCACCGCTGAGCCGGAGTCAGAGAAGCCCCATTTGTAGTGGACAGCGGTTGCTGCAGAGACTTGAACTGGTGCAAGAGGTGGAAATGCAGGTGGCTTTTGAGTGCTCAACCCGAAAGCGAGACTCGGGGGCACCGCAGAGGGGACAAGTGAACTGATGCAAGAGCCGGAGGGCGGGACAGAACCCGTGGACTGCGGTCTTCTGGACGGGACACTGTTCCTGCACTCCCGAGCGAGCTCACAGCAGCTGAGTTACCCACCAACAGATCACCACGGGTCGGGGAGGGGGTCATGAGGTCCCGCCCCTCTGTGAGGAGCTATTTTCTGGTGATTGTTGCTGGGGAGAAGACTTTCTTCAGTGGTTCTGCCACTGGTAAACTGCCCGTGTGCCAAAAAATAATCCCAACCCAAGCTCATGAAAGTAATCCCATTAAACTCAGTAGGTCAAAAAATGGAGAAGAAATTAATTCTTCGACGGGGAGCTAGCTGGGGAGGAGAGGGGCTCTGGCAGGGGAGGAACAAAAGACGGGCATGGGGTGAACGTGATCAAAATACCGTATATCTGTGCATGAAACTGTCAAAATAGGTCACTAATTTAGAAAAGACTAACACATGCCCAAGGAAAAAATATCCTCAGAAGAAGCAACTTACATCTAATTTGAAGATTAAGATTGTTTTTGAATACAATCAATAAATTGTGTTCCAGAGGCATGTACTTCTCAATGAGTAATCTATTGTTACTATAATAAAAGCCATCAATCAACTTACATAAAAAACCACAACCTACCATCAGATGAAACATGAGGACAGCTACTCATTTTCAGGAGCCGCAGAGTGTCACTGTTGTTGGCCACCAGGATCTTCAGGGAGGGGTCGTCCACTGGCGTGTCTTCAATTTTAATGGATGATAATGATTTTGAGTTGACAAACACAACTGTAAGCGCTGACACAAAATGAGACTTGCGTGGCAATAAGGAAAAAATTATGAAATTGTTATTTAAAACTCATAGTTGCAATCAAGTAGCATTAAAAAAACAAATTGTTAATGCTAAAAGTTCAGTAAAGACAATGAATACATTATATTTTCACGCTGTCATTAGCCAGTAGAAGACATTCCTATTTCCTTTTTAAATAAAATTTCAAGTTAGCATATGAAGTATGGGTTTCATTGCAGCATTTTCATGCACATATGTCCTTGTGCTTTCTTCTCATCCATCCTCTGCTCGGCCATTCCCTAGCCTCCCGGCTTAGCTGCCTCTGGTCTCCTCAGCCCTGCAATACTACCCCTGCTCTTCATGTGTATTCCATTTCTCTCTGTGTCTCTGTCTCTGTCTCCCCTTCCCTCTCTTTCATTGTTCCCTTTCCGTTCTCTCTCTCTCTCTCTCTCTCTCTCTCTCTCTCTCTCTCTCTCTCTCTCTCTCTCTCTCACACACACACACACACACACACACACACACACACACGACACACATAAAGTCTGCATATGAGAGAAAACATGCAGTATCTGTTTTCCTGAGTCTGATTTACTCCAGTTAACATAATGATCTCCACTTCCATACATTTTCCTGAAAATACCATGATTTCACATTTCTTCATGGTGAAAAAAAGTTCTACTGTGTATGTACATGTGTCTGTTGATGGACATCTAGGCTGGTTCTACTTTTTAGCTATTATGAACAGTAAATCAATAGACATGGCTGTGCATGCATCTCTGTGTAGCTGACTTAGACTATACTCCAGGTAGTTTACCAGTAGCATGACTGGACCACATAGTAATTCTTTTAATGTGCATTCTTGCCTTTTGTAAGGGATTAGGTGGCTGGAGCTGTTTGAGCTCAGTTTTAGGTCTTACATTCTATTCCAGTGATTCCTGTACAGGGTAAGAGATAAGGATCAGGTAGGTGGTGGTGGTGCACACCTTTAATCCCAGCACTCGGGAGGCAGAGGCAGGTGGATCTCTGTGAGTTCAAGGCCAGCCTGGGCTACAGAGTGACTTCTAGGACAGCCAGGGGTGTTATACAGAGAAATTTTGTCTCCAAAAACAAAAAACAAACAAACAAAAAAAAAACTGCATAGGAGATAAGGATCTAGTTTCATTCTTCTACATGTGGATGTCCAGTTTTCCATCAAACCATCAAATGAAGATGCCGTGTTTTTTCCAATGCATGTTTTTGACTTGTGTCGAAAGCCAGGCGGCTGTACCTGTTTGAGCTCTATAACTCAGCTTGTATGTCTGGTTTTGTGACCAGCTTTTGTACTCCCACACTGCTTTCTGATTAGAACTGCTGTGTCGAGGAGGGTTTATTCAAGCTTCTGTATAAACAACAGAGTGCTTTTCTCTATTTCTGTGAAGAATGTCAATGCAATTTTGATGGAGACTGTTGAATCTGAAAACCACTTTGGTTTTTCCATCTTCTAGTATCTTCTTACTTATCTTTCTTTGTTGTCTTAATGTTTCCATTGTAGATCTCTCCTACCATCTTGCTCCCAAGTTAGGTTTGATCCTGAGTTCTGGGGATCTTTTTTGGATCATAAACAGGATTTTCTTCTTGGTTTCTTCTCATTATTAATACATAGAAAAGCTACTGACTTTTCCATGGTGATTTTGTACCTCATTACTCTGCTGGACTTTAAGGTTCTCTGGTGAACTCTTAAGCATCTTGAAAGTATAGAATCATGTCTGCAAGTATGAACAGTTGTCTTCTTCCTTTCCCATCGGTGTCCCTTTTATTTCTTTCTCTAACTTTAGTGCTCTAGCTAAGATTTCATGTTCTATGTTGAATAAGAGCGGTTAGAGTGGACACACTCATCCAAGTTTAGAGGAATGTTGGGGTATTGGACTCTGTCAGAGTTCTCTTGTGCTCTAGTGAGATGATCATGTGATTTCCATTTCTAAACCTATTTATGTGTTACATTACATATACGCATATGCAAAACCAACCTTGAATCTTTGGGGGAAAACTAACTTATTTGTGGTGTAGACTTTGTTTGGGTTTGGTGTTGTTGTTGTTGCTTATTTTTTGTCTTTTGGGGTTGTTTTGTTGTTTTTGTTTTTGTTTTGTTTTGAAACAGGGTTTCTCTGTGTAGCTTTGGCTGTCCTGGAAATTCACTCTGTAGAAAAGGCTGTCCTTGAGCTTACAGAGATCCACCTGCCTCTGCTTCCCAAGTGCTGGGATTAAAGGCATGTGCCACCACTGCCTGGCAGTGTAGACTTTCTTAATGTGCATATCCATTCCTATAAAAAAAAGTTCCAAAGTACAACTAGAAATGAAATGATGAGACAGAAAGAAGTCCCAAATATTTCATAAAGGATGGCTTAGCTATTTTCAACCTTAAGGGCTTAGTTATTTTCAACCTTAAGAATTTGAGGTCTACTATTAAAAGGATATAATTTATTTATTTTCTAGAATAGGGATTACCTAACTATGGACCACCAGCCAAGCTCAATGCAGAGTCTGTTTATCTATGCTGCCTGAGTGAAGAATAAATTGTTGACATTATTCAAGGGTTGAAAACATCTGAAGAAGAATACTGTATGGCACGAGAGCTGCATGAAATAGTCACTAATGCTCACAGGGGAAGTCTGCATGGCCCACAGCCATGTGCTTTCCTGTTGCATAGTCTGGGTTGGCTTCACCCAGCTCCACAATGCAGCTGAGGATTTGAGGCAGAACTGTACAGCCCTCACGGCCTAGAATCCTACCTAGGGATTCTTCCTACCTCTTGCTGGGAAAAATACAGTTCCCCTATTTCATTTGCTTCCATATTTCCAGACTTACTCAGTACCTGGCACATAGTCGTCAATAAACATTTGTTAAAAGGATGAATGAAGGGATGCATAATCTTATGTTCTTTTTCTAGTAGATTTAAACAAAATAAATAGAATAGTTACATTTTTGAAGAATTATAAGATAAAAGCTTATTAATAATTTGTCCTCAATGTAGGCAGAATTCCACACATTTTCAGATTCACTATTTCTGGCAAAGTCAGAAAGTGTGGAAAGTTTCCTTCCACAGATTCAATCTTGGTTGTATTAAAGGTTCTACTGGTCCTGTTAGGATGACTACATTGGTTATAAATGTGTAAACATGTTGTCTTACACTAATTCCAAGTGGTTTTCTCATAGTAGAAAATTATTATAGTACTAAATTATTATAGAACCATATCTCTTTTTCAAGAACTAGAAAGGTGATTTTTTTTCTCTTCAATCAATTCTGAATTAGTTCTTTTAGTCTTGAAGGACACTGATGTGGCACAGCACATGCTTCATCACAGTCACATTTGCTATAGTCTTATGTTCAAATTCCCATAATCTTGTCTAGTTTTCCCACTGGTTTATAAGTAGGAAAAACAAGACAGGATCCTGGAGAGCTTCTCAAGCTGTCCGGAGGCCACAGAGTTCACCGAGACAGAGCAGGCTACCTACTGCCTGGCATCTGCTGGGTAACTGCATCAGCAAACCCAGATGCTGGCCCTGAAGGCTGATGGGCACTGCTAGCCTTAGCTTTAGAACCTAAGACTCATCAGGTCTGTCTGAGCCTGTGGTTTATAAACAAGGAAGTAACTATTTAGCACTAGTCGGTTTTCATCTGATTACTTATATTATTCTAAATCCCTAAATGACCCAATTTTTTCCAGCCTATCTCCTAAAAAGATAACAGGCTAGCAGAAAGCCTGGCTAAGAGAGCCATGACCCAGTTTACAGGAGTGAAAACACGGTTATCCCGACCCTCTACTGTGGGAGGTCTCCATGAGGTGATTACCAACAGCCATAATGAAGTGCTTGTTACAAACCAAATGCTATTTAACCTGGGTTTCTGGTGGTAAACAAAATGGAGAGATTCCATCCTTCAAAGAGTTAGTCTGAGTGTGAGAAGACAACAAACAGGCTACATTAATCATTAAGATGGCTTTGAGTACTAACAAATGGCATAGAGAAGATACAATAGTGTAGCGTTAGGTTAGTGTTAGCTGTCAACTTGACAGACTCAAATCGTCCTGGAGCCTTTAGGGATCATCTTATTATTTATTAATTACTTATTTGTGTATGTTCATGCATGTGCACACGCTAGTGCCCACATGTGGAGGTCAAAGGACAAACTGCAGGGATTGGTTCTCTCCTGCCACCATATGAGCTCTAAATTCAGATTCCTAGACTGAAAGGTGCAAAGCACCTTTACCCAGTGAGCCACCTCCCTGACCCAGAATCCCCCTGATGATGCTAACCGAGGTGAGAAGACTCGCTGACTGGAGACAGCACCTTTTCCTGTTGGGGATCCTGGACTGTATGAGTGGGGAATGGACACTGAAGAGCAGCAGCAGGCACCCAGCACTCTGCTCCCTGACAATGGATGCCATGTGAGCAGATGCTTCAAGCTCCTGCTCCTTGGCTTCCTGACCATGACGGACTATGGCCTGGAACTGCCAGGGCAGGCCTCTTCTCCCTTGCATTGCTTTTGACAGAGTATTTTCTCACAGCAATGGGGCAAGAAACTAAGACAACAGGACAGAGTGACAGTTTGAGAAGGTGTCTCTGAGGAGCTGGGGACACTCAGGTGAGGCCCGCAGCAGACAGTGCTGTGGACTCTGAAACAACCCCATCTCTCCTCTCTGGTTATCCAGCACCGAATGCTAACTGACAGGCAGACTCCTGGGGCTACTTGGCCAGCCACTCTAGCCTAATTAGTGAACTTTAAGCCAATGAGAAACCCAGTCTTAAAGGAGGTAGATGGTGTTTCTGGGGGTGGGGGGGACACCTGTCCTCTGACAGTCACATGCATGCACACATATGCGCACCGGCACACACATGAACACAACATCATTTAAAAAGGAGTTTATCATATATCACAAAAGGTACAGTGGTCTTACCTTTGGCACATTCATAAAACTTGGCTTGGCTGTTGAAATCAATCCCAAGGTCTGGATAGAACAATTTACCAGCTGAGAAAGAATATCACAGGCAGCTTCTGCGGACTCAGTACTACTGTCAACCTATAAAGACAAGTTTTAATCTGAATTTCCCAAAGGCAACTCATCAGAACCACTGGAAATGCAATCATTTAATGGAATTCAATAACCAAGTTTTGTTGATCCCTTTCATCAATATAAACAATTATTTTCATATGAAATGTCTGAGCTCACAAAGGGAGAAACAGAAATATGGCAAAGTAACTTTGCAGCGTTTCAAGCTTTCAGGTCTTTATGGGTAATTAATAATAATAGCCAAATGAGAAAACTGAACCTTAAGTCACTCAATTACAGTCGACCTTCTCTATTTCAGTCTGTGCGATAACTAGAGAACAATGAAAAAGCAATGTGGGATGAAAATCCCGGAGCATTTACCAGTGCCTCAAAGGAAAGATCCAAACACACAAAAGGACCTAGCGATGCAAGCTGTTCCTACCTTAAAGCTGACATACTGCAGATGCGCAGCATGCCTTTTGATGATCTGCTGAATGAGATCAGGATGAGTGGACTTAAAATAGGAAGTGGCTGATTGGTTCAGCTCAAACTCAAACTTTCTCCAGAGGTCAGGAATGTGAAATACTTCATTCCATCTCCTACACACAGAAGATGCGCGGGCTCGGTCTATTAAAGGAAGATACTGGAAAATTTGTAATATCACATGGTGAGGTAAAGTCCCCCAGTCTAGAAGAACAGAGAGCACATGAGTCTGGGTGAGAGAAGGGCAGAGCCCACGTTTGGGCTGCTTCACTACTGGCGGAGTCTGGACAACTTTATTCACAGCAGAGAAATTATTCCTCTTCATTCTGTAAGTATCAGAAAGTGTTGTTGGTTTCTTTTTCATCATTCCGCAAATATCTACTCTAACTGTACAGAATAATATTAGAAATGGACACTAATCCACTAACACACGTTTAACAGTAACTTCCACTGCTGTGCACCGATAAGTGCTACACTGTGCAAACCCCGCTCTCAAAACCATGATCAGCGGCTGAGCACCACGGTAAATGATGAGTGAGGTGGGACCCGCTCTCAAAACCATGATCAACGGCTGAGCACCACGGTAAATGATACGAGTGAGGTGGAGCAAGCTGTATGAGAGGGGAAAAGAGAACTGCACGTGACTGACTTTGTGCATGAAGAAGTGGTTGGGGGGCTCTAAGAAGAAGCATTCAAAGTAGCATACACCCCACTTATGTTTTCCCCATGGTTAAGGGCTGCATCTTACTGTGTCCTACAAAAGAACTGCCACACACTGAGATTCCGCCAGACTCCTGGGAGATCGGGGAGACAACTCAACTCAGCTATGCCGCGCACTCACCATTGACTCTAACCCTGGCTTCTCATCCATAAAGCAGGGATCAGAGCACTCATAAAGCTGCTCTGAGGATTAGACCCCTTTCTGTATTGGTGCATCGTGCATACTTAAGAAGTGCTGCTATACTAGCTTGTATTTTTCTGAACTATTTTCATTCCATAAGTCAAGTCACAATTCTAAGAGAAAACCAAATGATTCACAATGAATTTCACGTGACAGCTTGGACATAAGAATTCTGGGGCATGTGGACACAGCAGGGACAGAGTTGTTACACGAGTCCATATCTGCTCCTCTGTATAAAGAACATGGAGAATGAACATTCTTCTCCCCAGAAAGAATCCCCAGGTGTTAACTACTTGGGACAGTGCTGACATCTGAAGCCCAGATACACCGACACATATAAGAAATTATCTGTAATCTTCTCTGCATGTTTTATGTAAGAATAGTAATAATGCGCCATTATTTGAGAGGCTTTATAATGGTAAAAAATGGTTCTGAACGTAACTCTGATCACTGACTTAACCCTACTTTCACCCATCAGTGTTAGGAATGTATATACAAATTTAGTATCAGATTTGAACATACCTTCAAATATACTGAGATATTTATTTACAGTGTAGGTACATTTGTCATGTGATCCAGTCTGAGTGATGTGAAACATTTCTTAACCACAACACAAGGTAGGATCCCAGAAGCAGGACTGACCTATAAAATGACTGTAAAAAACATGAAGTCATTTTTAGAGCTTGGGAACTGGAATGGAAGACAAAACCCCTTGTAACGCAAATGTCAGAGAAAGAGCTACTCTATGCATCTCCATCTGAACCTGCAAACAATACCAGCACTCGGGAGGCAGAGCCAGGCGGATCTCTGTGAGTTCGAGGCCAGCCTGGGCTACAGAGTGAGTTCCAGGACAGGCTCCAAAGCTACACAGAGAAACCCTGTCTCAAAAAACAAAAACAAAAAAACAAAAAACAAAACCCCCCCCCAAAAAAACGAATAAATAAAAAGAAAGGCTATGCCTAATATAAAACTTTACTAGGAGACAAAGTGAGGACAAAGACTTTATCCAAATGCCAGGTCTTGTATAACTGCCTCACAGTTTTCTACACAGAGTGACTGTGTAATACAATAAACTTAACTGTATATAACAAGAAATTGTTCAATTTGCTCAATTCATTAAATTACCAGTTTACTGAATCATCATAAATAATTAATGTTATTAGGAGCTGAAAAGATGGCTCAGTGGTTACAGCACTTTCTGCTCTTACAGAGGACCCAAGTTCAATTCCCAGCACCCACATATGCATCAGTACACACATGGTACATAGACATAAATGCAGGCAAAACACCAATATAATAAGTAAATAAACTTCTTAAAAAGGAATAGTCTATTAATACCAGTAATTTAGTGAAATACATGTTAATTTTCCTTCTCCTCACATAAATAAAGCATAAAACTCTACCCTCCTGATCATAAACTTCATATAGCACAACATTGCAGGGATATGTGTCAGTATATTTTAGAATGTAAGATAAATCGATTTGTATTACTTGGAAATACTTTTTTGATCATATATTCATTTTTAGTTAAATAATATGAGCTACATAAAATGATTTATGAATATGGAATGCCACTTGGTCATATTGTATTCCCATTAAAAATTTTTTCTTGGAAATGTTTTATATAAAAATTCTACCTTAAATACATGGGGCCATTAAAAAAAAACCTGGTCATTTCTTTTTACATTAAAAAAATGGATCACTTCTTTTTCAAGACTCTCGTACGGAAGTTCACGCTGACCCAATGAAATGAAGCAGTTGCTGCATCGGGTACTCACCAACATCCCTTTGCCCTCACTTTCAATCTTGGAAAACACCACAAAAGCATCACTAGGGCATATAATAATTTATGCTTAGGTTATTCATAAATCACTATATATTAAGCGATTGTATTAGTAAATTACTAATACTAAAACTATTTTCTGCCCAAATGAAAAACTAGCTTGTGGAAATATCATAGTACTTGCCAGGCGTTGCACTGGAAGCTAGCTACACTAAGGTTCCGTATCAGGCACTAAACGACTCTGAAAAGTCACATTTTACTTACTATCTGTGGAGAGATAGCATGAAAATTTAAGGTGGTTCAATAAATACATGTATTTGTTTATAAGCTGTATAAATCTTTCAGCACAGAGAAAGTTCAAACTTCTCTGCAGTATTGGGATATATTTACTTACGAAGGAAATTTCCTAGTTGAAAAGATACATTCATTTTTAAGTACAGTATCTGAAGACTGAAGTTTGCAAAACTGTTCTTGCATTGAAAACACCTTTTGAGATTCGAGGATGCCAGAAAGGCTGCACAGAACTTGACCTGGACCATCCCTTAGAACCCCTTAGGGAGTTGGGCACCTAGCAGCCTGCCCCATCTTCCTGCAACCTCTGCTTTCAGACTGTGCTAGAAAGACGACGCCAAGCCAGGGCAGAGTTCAGAGTCTAAAAATGAATACAAATGACAGTGCAAATGCACCGCTCTAAAGCTGCACCGGGCAATTTATCTTACATTCTAACTGCCCAGAGAAACCGGGCTTGGGAACAGCCTTACCCTAGCCAAAAAACCCTCTACAGAACTAGCTGCGAAATGGCCAGAAGGCTGCGAAGCCCCGGGGAGGGCGGATCGGCTCGGCTCCACTCGGCAGGCTTGGTCCCCAGCTGGTTCGGTTCAGCTGTCCCTCTGCAGCCCTGCGGATCCGAGGGCTCGCCTCTGCGGCTCGGCCCGGCCAGGCCCGCCCCGTCGGCTTCCCGGGGCTGCTCCACAAATGTTACCTCAGAATGTACGCCTGAGCTGCAGCCAGCCCAGGTCCAGCCCTCAGGTCCAGCCCAGGACTCTGCTTCCCGAACCCCAGCAGCTCGCTTCTCAGGTGGGCGCGCTCCAGCGCTGCCTAAAGCCGTGGGCTGTGATGGACAGAACGGTCCTACAGGCCAGGCCCCGCCCACGTCACGCCCCTCCAGGAAGCCCCGCCCCAGCCAGTTTGCTTGTGTCCAGGGCTTACCTTGCCACAGGTCCCCGTCCCCGACCACGCCCCGCCCTCCCGGATGTTCAACCTCTCTAATCCCCGCCCCCGGGCAGCCTCGCCCCATCCCCAGCAGCTGTGTTATGCCTTGTGCCCGGCCACGCCACGCCCCTCAAAGCCTGCCCCTCAGAGATGCCCCGCCCCTGTCAATCCCGCCCCGCCCCTAGCCACTAAATTTAAAGCTAGAATTCACCTAGAAGTAGACCTTGACCCACGCCCACGCCCTGCCCCCTGGAGAATGCCCCGCCCATTGATGGAAGCCCCTGGAAGCTTTGACCATAGGCAGCCTGACCCTGCCCCGTCTCTCTGTTGGACCCTAGGGCCTCATCTAGCAGATGCAGATTGCCAGGCCCCCAGAAATCTCTTGGTGGTACCAGGCGCACCATGGAAGCGCTCCTTAAGTAGCAAGAGGGATGCTTAGTATTTAGTTAAACAACTGACAGCTTGCCCAAAACTAGCAGTTCCAGTTTCCGGGTTTTAACTTGAAGGCCACCCCACTTCCACCAGCATGCAGATACTGGAGGAACCTTGATAAGAAGCTGCAGTGATAGCCCCTTGGGTCTGGCAGCTGCAGGCCAGGACTGCAGAAGGTCACCTATGAGCTGCCCGCCAGCCTGCCAGTACGAAAACAATGAACAGTGAACTACGAATGTTGAAGCTTATCTTAAAAATTGTTTCAAAATAGGAGATCAAGCCATACACAGCGTCCTGGAACTTTCCCTTTTGCTTATTACATCAGAACACGGTTTTATATCAACATATAGTCCCTCGGATACTCATTTGTTAATGACCAGCTAGAACTGTATAACCGACAAACATAAATTGCACATTTCTCTAGGTTTTGTTGCCTCTAGAACCAGCATGGCAGACAAGGATATGAACATACCGTAGATCTATCTGGGTCTCCCTCTGTAATTCCCCCGTCATCACCCTCCCTCACCTGCTTTCTGACATTTTAGATGAATTTGCAGTCCATATTATAGATTGGATTCTGTGGTGTCTAGCTGTCAGTTCCTTTTTCCGCAGGAACTCAGTTGACACGGACCCTGCCACATTGGCCTCTAAGTGACCTGAACACTTTTCCCCTGTCTTGTCTTCCTTCCTTCTTTGACCTCTTTTAGACTGTTTACTCATCTTAGGAACTAGATTCACATGCCAGTCTAGACCTCAGGTCTACCAAAGCCTCTACTCCATAAATTCACCTCTAACCTTCATGTTCAAGCTCTTGGACCCCAGGCAAGGCTTTTCAACTTGCGATTTGGGATCCCTACTCTGACCCCCATGGCTCAGCCCTAATTATACATCTCATGACCCATAGCAAGAATCTTGCAACTCCAGCAATAATAATAATAATAATAATAATAATAATAATAATAATAGTAATATCAGGTGCATTACCGAAAAACCCAGAAGCCTGGTGCCCTCTGCTCAGCTCACAGGTAGTTCAACAACCAGAGACGCTTCTCAGCAGCTCGCTGGTCAGAGTCTGGCTTTGAGCAGCGGTGTGCTGCTTCTGTGCAGTGTGGGAGGAGCCTCTGAGAATACTCCAAGATTCTGCTTCCCAGGTATGTGACCTTCTCGTTACCTCCTATGTCTCATAAGCCTCTTCCTACCTCCTGGAGGGGCTGTTTCAGTTCCAAGAAAATAGCCATGCACTATCTATTACTCGGTGTTTTAGATTTCATCTTTTCATGACATCCCAAAGATCATGTACCTTACATTTCCATTTTAAAAACCTTTTATTGTTGTCCTTGAATGAATATACCAATTCCTCCATCTTGTCTTCAAGTCCTGACATTTCGTCCTCTCCGTGATCTGTTTCACTGGTGAGTCTTTCCACGGGGCTTTTCATTTCAATCACTGGAATTTTCATTTCCAGCGTCATTTCAGTTTGGTTTCCCCCTGATATTTCTGTCTTTATTGAATCCCATTCATATCCTACGTTGACTTCCTTATTTCATTCAGCTGTTTGTGTTCTTGGGGATTTCATTCAGGAGTGTGTTTATGCTGTCTTTCGTTTCTATGAATGGATTTATCATCGTGCTTTTGAATTCTTTGTCTGGAATTTCATCTAGGCCACTCTTGTTGAGGAACATTATTCTAGGGTGGGCAGAATCTGGAGGAGACATGTCTTGTTTTGTCTTGCTGCTGTTCCTTCTGTTTTTACATTGGGACTTGCATGTCAGGAGTTAGGTTGGATTAATTTCATTATTATTATTTAAGTTTGTTCTTTTAGCTAGATGTATTTGCAGTGTTTAGGAGGGACTAGGTTGTAGTAGTGTTCAAGTGTTGTTTTCCTCTGTTAGACTGGTGGTTAGGGAACCAGGCTCTGGGCCCAGCTCTCTCACTGTTTATAGCCTACCCACTTAATGGTAATTTGTTTAAGCAGACCACATGAACTAAGACAGCAAGTCACTATCCAGGATTAGACCCACTAGGAAAAAAAAAAGAGTAGTAATCAACTATGCAACTCACGCCTGTGCAGAGCTAAGGAAGCCCTGAGTGACAGTGAAGATTAACGAGTCCTGAGTGAATGTGTGTTGTTGCCCTGCTCACAGCCATGTCAAGGACCCACTGTCTCAGACCCATGGGAACTGACAAAGCCTTTCCCCGGAATGGGGTTCAGAGGGACGGCAAAGTCATCTTTTGGTCCCAGTGCGAATGTTGACAGTGTGTGCAAGTATGAATGTTTGTGAACGATTAACCAGTTTGTGTAAAAACTAGTGCCTGCAGCTTCCTGCTCCCAGGTGTTTACAGCCTGAGATGACTTACCTTCAGCGGCCTCCTTCGGAGCTAACTCCTCCCTGATGCTGGGTTCCCCTGATGCTGGGTTCCAGGATGTTGTTTTGAGTTGGTGCCACTCCATCAGTGTGCCTGTGGCTCACCTGACCCCAGCTTTTCTGCACACATGCCTGCTCTTTCTTCATCCCCTCACCGCCCCAATCAGGTTTCCAGGACATGCAGGCCACAGCACACCCTTAGGCAGTAACCACTTTAGCGAGTAAAGGGACATTTACTGTACTATATGAGTACTTGTACATTAGTTATTGTCGCTGTAAGTGGAAAGCAAAAGAAAAGGAAGGAGGAAAAAGCACACACTAAGATTTGAGGTTAGTGGGTGACAGACTGCACGCAGAAGAAAGGACTCTCATGGGGTGGGCTGTAGGAGAAAAACAAGTCAGGGACATGCTGTGGGATAGTCTTTCTGTACGCTGTGAAAGACCATCCCCCAGCAGGAACATGAGGAAAGATTTAAACTAAAGAATGGTAAAGATGCATCGTCAGATAACATGGGGCGCTCCCATCAGGAGGCTAAGGCACAGGGATCCTGAAAACCAGGCCAGGTATGGTCTTTGGGCAAGGGGTGGGGAAGAGAAAGAATAATGAGAAAGGGTCAGGGAACCACAACAATAGAGGACAAGAATAAAGGAGACCGCCCTGGCTTGGGAAGACTGGACATGTCTTCAAAAGTAGCAATTGGTGTAGGACTTTTCCGAGATGATATATCTACCTTTATGAAACAGACGGCAAAATCACCTCATTTCCTCTGCTCTAGATTTCAGAGACAATGTCAAAAAGCCCAGAGGTGATGGAGACTCACATCCTGACTCTGCCACTTCCTGTTGTACCATGGACAAGCTACTTCACTCTAGGTTTGCTGCTTCAGATAACAACATTGTTTTCATAGAGCTGTTGGATTAATTAGGACAATTGGTTCACAACAAGGGCTTAGACAGTGGCTGGCACACGATGAGTGCTATGTTATGAATGTTTGTGTCTCCCTCCCCATTCATCTGTTGAATTCTGAACTATAAGCTCATGCTCCTGGATGTGGTGTTTTGAGGAGCCAATTAGATACCGTGGGTAGGGCTCTCATGATTAACATTAGTGTCCTTACAAAAAAAGAGTACACAATGCTAGCTATCTCCTACGCAGTGAAGACGTAGACAGTAAAATTGAAAAAGTAGGACACAGGCCCACAGTGAATCTGCAGGCATTTAATGTTAAACTCCACTGTTCCATATTGTGAGAAATAAGTTCCCATTGTTTATAAGTTACCCAGTTTACAGGTTCTTGTTATAGCTCGCTAAATGGACTAGGACAGCAAGTCATTCAATACCTGCAGAATGGTGGTCATATTCCTTCTGGTGCTTTGAGCCCAGAGCTATGAATTTACTATGCAGAACTCCGACAGTGTGCTCCCACGCTGAGCAACAGGTCCTGGGTCATATACATGAAGATGCTAAGCATCTTCAAACATTGGTCCCTAACTTCCTGTTTTTTCTTTCCTTCCTCTCTACTAAAGCCGAACTTCCAACGAAGACCCTTACCAGGTCAGACGTGCACAGGGCTGGAAGGTCACTACCCTGGAGCTGAGGCCAAAGGCCAGACCCCCTCCCTGAGTAGAGGTAATTGTTTTCCATACCTGAATTAAATCAACTTGATTTGAAAATCACTTCGAAATCTACAGTGATAGTGTTCATATGTCTTTTTGGGAAGAAAAGTGCATTTGAAATAAGCCAATAACATTTTCTGATAAAGGGGTTGTTATTTGGGGCCGCGTAATCCTGAGCTTACTTTTCAACTGCCTGCTCCTGGGAAAAACTCCCAGGATGCTGTCTACATTTTGTTTCTTGTAAGTCATCAGACTCATTACCGGGAGGTCAGGAAGGAGGGTGGATCTGAGAGGAGATAGAGGGAGGTGTGGGAGGTAACATAATCAAAATATATTATATGAAATTCTCAAAGAATTAATAAAAATATTAAGAAAAAGTTCCTCTAAGACTTGCCAGTGGGTCAACATGAGCCAAGTCCAATGATGCACACAGACAACATTGTCATCAAGCTCATTGTTTCCACACTGACTTAAAAATTCATAAATATAAAACTTTACCTTTGTTATTATCCCACTTGAACCCTTAGTTAATTATTCTTTGACTATTTTTCATCAAATATTTTTTTTCATTTAAAAGGATGTATAATCTGTTTTCTAAATAAATTTCCAAGGAAACAAACAGATTCCTAAATAAATATTTTCTAAGTAGTTTTTGCCTGTGTAAAAAAAAAAAAAACATACAACTTTTACTTCATAATCCCTTAGGCTAACTTTTTCCTGAAGGAAATCAGTAAAGGAAACATTTAATTTTACTCAAAGATTTAGACTATTCATTTTAATAATCATGATAATCTCACATTGTCTCTGAATGCAGAACTCAACAGCACTTGACTGTTCTCACAGCATGAAGCCCCCACAAACAGGGAATTATGAAATAAGCATTTCTAAATGGGTCAGGCTTAGTCACCACTGCCAACACTGATTCAAAGCCACCACTCTGCTTTGGAGAGTGAATAAAGCCAGGGCGTTGCATGGAGCTCACGATTTCATTAAAGCCTGCTTCTGGCACATTGTAGCTTTGTCCTACCCACTGAGTCAGAGAAGACAGTGAGCCACATACTTCCTGTGTGGCTCAGCCAGGTGCTCCCAACAGTGATGGTCTCTGCTGTTTGAATCATCTCTGGTCCTTCATACAATTCACCCAGATAGTGTGATTAATGAAAATTATTACAAAACTAAAATTCAAGGAGAACACAGAGTATCTAACTTGCGTGGATCCTTATATGGACTACCTGTGTGGAAAGAGCATCACCTATAGACACTGATGGTTTTCATGGAAACCTTGCAGAATGAGGTGAGGCATTTATATACCGATTATTTTTTCTTTTTCTTTTCTTTTGTCAAATAATTTTTATCAGTTCTTTGAGAATTCCATACAGTGTATTTGACCATATTTACACCTTTCCCTTAATCCTTCCAGTTCTACCCCCACCCCCTTGCCCACCTAACTTCCTGTTCTTTCCTCTCTTTTTCCCTCCCTTTAATGCACCAGGTCCAGTTTGTGTTGGCCAGTGACTTGTAGGTGTGGGGACTGCCGTGACTGTGGTGGGTAGACCAGAAGGAGATCACATGGTTAAAGAGAACTGACTCTTAGCCCAGCAGCCATCAAATGCCAACAGTTCTTCAGCTAGGGGTGGGACTTTGTGCCCACCCTCCCTCCATTTAAGTGAGACTGTTTGCTGGACTATGTGCAGATCTGGTGCGTGGAGTGGGGTGGCTCTGAGGCCAGCTCAGGACAAGTCCAATCCTTGGGATGGCAAAAAGCCCTGTGCTTGGAGAAGAGGTTTTCTCCCTGAAGGAGAGAACTGGAACAAGGTTTTCCTGCCATAATCATCTCATCACAGAAATGCACTTTGGCTTGGATCATAGCAAATGGGTGTAAATACTGTCTTCAAATCCTTGATGGATCTTTTTACCTTTCTTTTTAATATCAGAGGATTTTCTCCTCAGAGAATAATTCATCATTCATTTCTCTCTAGCAACGTCTAACACACATTCTTGCCTTTAGGGAACTTTTTAAATTTTTGAAAGGAAATTTTATAACACCATTCATTGCTGAATGAAGTGTGTTTTATGAAAAGCAAATTGCTATTGAGTCACATCCTGAAGTATATTGTCAATTTTAGTAAGGTGCTTCAGAAGAGAACCCAGTCAAGACTGATCTTACTGATATTTTTCTTTTGGGCAGAGCTTGGAAGTTAGCAGACACATGTGAGCACACATGAGCACACGCTGTGAGCATGGATGTATGCTGCCATTTAACAAGTAGTGACTATGGTAGCCAAAGACCTCACTGACCCCCAAACACAATACTGCAGTTGCGAATCTTTGGATACCATAACTAGAACTTAATAAGGGAAACCCAGCATTGCTTATCCGAGTGTCATGATATCCCTAACACTTTCCATAATGCTTTCCAGGTTAAAGGCAGACCACCATCCAATCACGAGATAATTACTGTTAGCAAAGGTACTTTCCACAATTCAGATTCTTCTAAATCTGGGACTTGATGGGAGACTGCCTTAGGGTTATAACTGCTGCGATGAAACACCATGACCAAAAGCAACTTGGGGAGGAAAGGGTTTATTTTACTTACATTTCCATGTAACAGTTCATCATTAAAAGCAGTGAGGGCAGGGACTCAAGCAGGGCAGGAACCTGGAGGCAGCAGCTGATGCAGAGGCCCTGGCAGGTGCTGCTTACTGGCTTTCTCCTCATGGCTTGCTCAGCCTGCTTTCTTAGAGAACCCAGGACCACCAGCCAGAGATGGCCCCACCCACAATGGGCTGGGCACTTCTCCATCAATTACTAATTAAAATGCCCTACAGGCTCACCTACTGCCTCATCTTATGGAGGCATTTTCTCATTTAAGGTTCCCTCCTCTCTAATGACTCTAGCTTGTGTCAAGTTGACATAAATAACAAGTACAGAGACACAATCCCAACTTCATTCAGATCATTGGAGGTATTATTCCATAGAAATATGTTAAGGTTCTCCCATGGAGTCTACTGCTGTTATTCTGCTAATGGTCACAGTGTTACTCCGAATCCTTAAGGTTTATTCCTACACGGGTAGTTTAGTCTGCATCCTCACGGTAGAAGCTTCTCTCTTCAGTAGGTGGTGACTAACACAGAGGAGTCTTGGCCTCTGTGGGTCGCAGAGTCTGCTGTTCTACTTCGCATGGGATATGTTGGAGAGTAAAGAGGATTCTGCTCCTGCTTGATGACCGAGTGCTGAGAATGCATGTGCTGTCCATGCCTTGGACATTAAATGGAGAATAACCAATGCAAGTGCCCTGTACTACAAAGAAATCGCTTGTCATCTTGGTTGAATTTGAGTAGGTCGTGAGCAGCTAGAAATTTATCAATTTTAGATTTCCTATTTTAGTGAAGTATAGGTTTTTAAGGTACATTCTCATGACTTTCTGGATTTTATTGGTATCTCTTGTAACGCTTCCATTTTTGTTTCTAATTTTATTAACTTGGGTGCTCTCACTCTGTTTTGGATAATTTGGCTAATGGTTTGCCAGTCTTGTTTAAAGAATCTTTTCAAAGAATCAACTTCATTTCTTTGATTCTCTGTATCATTTTTCATTTCTATTTCATTAATTTCTACCTTAGTCTTAATTATTTCTTGCCATCTACTACTTTTAGATTTGGTTAATTCTATTTTCTAAAGATTTAAAGTGTGTTATTAGGTTATTTACTTGGGATCACTTGAATTTTTCTGATGTGGGCATTAACTGCTATAAACATTCCTCTTCTATCTGACTTCATGGGAATTGCAGTCTTGGTATGTTGTTGTTTCATTTGAATCATTTCATAGATTTTTAAATTTCCATCTTGATTATTTCAGTGACCCAATTATCATTCAATAATGTGTTGTTTAATTTCCATGTGCACTTTCTAGTTTCCCTTTCTGTTGATATCCTATCTTTATTCCATTTGATCAGATAGAATATATGATATTATTTCAATATTCTGATATTCGTTAATGGTTGTTTTGTGTTATGAAACATGATTTATTTTGGAGAACATTTCATGTGTGGCTGAAAAGAATGTGTATCCTTTAGTGTTGGAGTGGAATTTTCTGTAGCCATCCATTGGTTCTAATTGGTTTATGATGCCATTTAACTACAGTGTTTCTGTGTTTAATTTTTGTCTGAATAACCTGTCTAATGGTAAAAGTGAGGTATTGAAGCCCCACAATTACTGTGTTGGTGTTAATTTATGGCTTTAGATCTGGTAGAGTTTGTTTTATGAAATTAGGTATAACTGGGTTTGGTAAATATTTGTTTAGAACTGTAAAATCCTCTTGATAAATTGTTTCCTTAGAGCCCGTTTATCTCTTCTGATTAGTTTTGGTTTAAACTCTATTTGTCAGATATTAAAATGGCTATATCTGCTCGTTTCTTAGTTCCATTTGTGTGGAATACATTTCTCCATCCTTTTTTTTTTTTTTCTAAGGTGGCATCTATCCTGGATGATAAGATCTATTTCTTGAAAGCAACAAAAGGTGGGTCCTGTTTTCTAATCCAATCTGACATTCTATGTCTTTTTATTGGGGGAGCTGAGAACACTAATATTCAGAGTTAATTTAGGTGTGTATTAGTTCTTGTTGTCTTGATTATTGTGTTTTCTTGGGTGCCTTTCGATGAACTGCCTTGATATTGCTTTTCCTGTGATCTCTTGCATGTATTTATCCCTCTCTTTAGGATTCTAAAGTATTCTTTTCGGTATCCTCTGTAGGGCTGGCTTAGTGATCATGAATTCCTTTAGTTTGTTTTTATCTCCTCTTTACTCATAAAAGATAGCTTTGCTGAGTATGTTATTCAGGATTGTCAGTCAAGAGTTTTCCAGGATCATGACCTTGGGAGTTTCCACAGTCTAACAGACTATTATGCTAAGCCCTGCTTTCTATGTGACTTAGCCCTTCTCTTTCCCAGCTTTCAATAGCTTTTCTCTGTCTTGTGGTTTTAGTCTTTTAACTATAATATATAGTGCAGTTTCTTTATGGTTCTGTCTGCTCTTGGAGCTGTATGGATACAGATTTTAGAAATTTTCTTCTATGGTTTTTATTGAACATATTTTCTATGCTCTTGACTGAAACTACCTCTCCTCGATACCTGTAAATTCATAGATTTGGTTTTTCTATTGTTTCTCCAGAATCCTGCATGTTGCATCTATGTGTTTGTCTCTGATTCTCTATGAATCCAATTCCTCTACATTGTCTGTCTGTCTTTCACATGGTCTGTCCTGTTGGTGAGAATTCCCACTAAACTCTTTACTTGACTGGTTAAAACTTTCTCAAGTTACTTCAGTTGGGGTTTCTTGAGTATTCGTCTGTGTTGAATTCTATCTCTTTCCAGAACTGACTTCCTTCTTTGGTTGTTCATATTTTCTTGAACTTTAGTTCATCCTGTCCTCTTTTGGCTCATTCAATTTTGTTTGTTTTTATCTTCTTTAAATTATTGGTACTTTTTGAAGATGTTTTGTTTTTGTTCTTTTGAATTTCATGTCTTCTATTTTATCTAGGTCATTTTCCTTTGGACAGAGAGATTGCTGCTTTTGGAGGGAAGCATATTGTCTTGACATTCCTGATGAGATCTGGGTGTCCAAACTGAGGCTGATGGCTGTGACTTCTGCTATGTGTTTTCAGCTCACCAGGTTGGCATCTAGAGAGAGATGAGCCATGGGATAGACCATTTTTGGAAGGCTAGCAGGTGGGATGCGGGTAGGGAAGACAAGGATGTCTTCCCAGGTCTCCATCAGACTGGATTACTTGTAGCTAGTCAGCTGGAGCAGGCTTCTAGGGCCAGAGAGAGGTCACAGGCAGTGGGAATGGAGGGAGTGCCTTATCTGGTCCCTAAGAGCCTAGC